>NC_135188.1:1533418-2170918 GCF_041146795.1 Maylandia zebra | reverse complement strand
CAGCTCATAAAATATTTTTTGTGTTTACACTCAGTCTTTCAAATAGATGCAAGTGAAACACAGCAGAAAATAAATAAAGTCAAACACTCAGCGGTCCTGTTGCTCTATTTTCACCTGTAAAGCAGGAGTAGGTAGGCGGAGGGTTACCCTGGTGCAGGTGTGCCGCGGTCAGTGGAAGAATCCGTGAGTTTCTCTGTGAGTTTCCCATTACGTCGTAGCTACTCGGTGCTTGTTGGAAGTTTAGGGGTTTTTTCGCTGTAAAAAGAAGTTTTCTTCCCACGCACAGCGGACACTAATGTTTTTGTCACTTTTTATGGAATCAAACTCAAAGTAAGGTCAGTACTTCCACGCTTTAAACGCTGCACGCTCATACTCTCTCTGCACTCGATATATGATCCACTGTTGATCTGCACACAGCTGTTGTCACTAACGTCACACTCACTTACGTCACTGTCATGAGACATTCTTGCAAAGAAATCACAGTTTTAGTAACGCAGTAACGCAGCGTTCCTACGGGAAAGTAACGGTAATCTAATTACCGTTTTTGCAATAGTAATCCCTTACTTTACTCGTTACTCGAAAAAAAGTAATCAGATTACAGTAACGCGTTACAAGTAACGCATTACTGCCCATCTCTGTTGTTCACTAACACATGCACGGCGAATTAAAGTCCACATGGAAAAGTACCAGTGGATTCACCAAACGTCTAAAACACACCCAGACCTATGGATGTCTATCCCAACATCACAGCTCTCAGAGTCTGGCACTCCTGATAGACAGAATAACACAGAAGCTCGTATCCATGCTGCGGTTGAATATTTCTGAAAATATGAAGCAAAACTCTACAGAGATGGTAAATGGCCTGTATTTGTATAGCTTTACTAGTCCTTAAGGACCCAAAGCGCTTTACACTACATTCAGTCACACACACATTCACACACTGGTGATGGCAGCTACATTGTAGCCACAGCCACCCTGGGGCGCACTGACAGAGGCGAGGCTGCCGGACACTGGCGCCACCGGGCCCTCTGACCACCACCAGGCAACGGGTGAAGTGTCTCGCCCAAGGACACAACGACCGAGACTGAGCCTTATATAGTTATATATTTCTATACTGTGTATTGTGTATTTTGTTGTACAGTTATTTTATTTTCAACTTTAATTTATATATTTTATCTTATTCTTTCCCAGTTACATTTACCCTTCATTCTAATTTGTGTTGTACAGTTATTTCATTTTTTAACCTTAATTTTTTATATTTTATTCCTTCCTAGTTAAATTTACCCTTTTTAATTTTTCATATTTATTTCCTATCTTATTCATAGCCTTTTCCTTTTTTTTTTTCTTTAGGTCACGAGCAGTTGTCTAAGCATTTCACTGCATATCGTACTGTGTATGACTGTGTACGTGACAAATAAAATTTGAATTTGAACCGGCAACCTTCCGATTACAAGACGAACTGCCAACTCTTGAGCCACGATCGCCCCCAGTTTAAATGTTAATGATCTAACACACAGAACCACAAACAAAATATTTTCACTTTATAAGCATATCACTGAGCCCGATGGCACACGGTTGGATGGGGTTATAGTTAATTGCAGAGAAAAGTGGTTTTCCTGGAATTTGTAGCTGCGAGGATGATAGCTTTTTCTATGAAGAGCATCTTATGTCTAATACCTCAATTGGTTCAAGGAGCTTGGTTGGTGCTTCGATTCTGACCTTAGACCATCTGAACTGACCACAATCCACTTAAATCACTCCAAGATAAACCCTCTTAGGTCAGTCCCCATGATCCCTTTTCACACTGCTGAACCTATACAGATTGTTGGGTGGGGCAGAAACCGGGGATTGTTCACTAACACATGCACGGCGAATTAAAGTCCACATGGAAAAGTACCAGTGGATTCACCAAACGTCCATATAAGTTATTAGTGTATTAGGAGCCGCAGGGACACCGGCAACCAAAGCAGTGAATGTTGTCTCTGGTTGATGCAAAGTAATAATAACAATAATCATTATTAATATTATTCAATAAGACCACTGGACTAACGTTCACACAGTTTCCAGGACAACAGCAAGACATTAAACTATTACTAATAACAATGTAACTATTTGTGTTGTATGATTCATTCATTTATCATTTGCATGACTTTGAGCCAGCTCTACGTGTATGTTAGAAAGCAGATATGGCTTCAGCTCCCTTTGATGTTAACGCATCACACATGACAAAACATTATGTATACGCAACAAATCTGATGCCCCCAGAAATGTTTGTAGCGCGACTGTTAATACACGTGTCTCGTTTTTGATGTACATTCCAGCAAATTATATTCTGAAAGGAAGCAATGATGACACCGGAGCTTTAATCTTTATGTTGAGGGTTCAGGAAAAAGTTGATTCCGTTCATCTGGACGTAGCGTATTCAGTGGGAGAAACTTCATCATTTATCCAGCTTTTTTGTGATTTGGATGATTTGTCATGTGTCAAGACATTTAATTTGACGGTTGTTACAGCCATATTTAACACTATAGCTTAAAAACTGTTTTTTTGTTTTGTTTTAGAAATTCTTAATGAAGCTGGAAAATTCAAATACAATACAAATACAAACAAAATTTAGACTACAGACAAAAAGGCTCTGCAAACAGAAATATGAGGGCGTTACAGCTAATTTGCCCAATATGAGATGGTTACGTTTTAATTGGAGGACTGCAGCCTGTGCAAAGCTGAAAGTCAATGCTTCAAGCTCTCATGTGAGGTCAGAGAGTTAGGAACAAAAATGTGGGACTGCATGGTATTGTGCGCCTAACTTTCCCTATCCTGGAACAGCTGAAGCCAACAGCTGAGTCCCTATCAATTCTGCTTCAGCAGATTAGCTGTTGGCTAAGTGTTACTAGAACGTGCACCTTAGAAAGCTTTAGGTTCTCTGAGAAAAACGTATCAGCTCACCCAGCGACATATGGACACCTGGATGAAAGCTCAGTCACACCTAAACACACACGAGCAGAAAAACATGTGATGCTCGTGAAAAAACCTTTCAATTATGTTTAAATCATTCTCAGCAGAGGAAGCACATTTCAACATTTGCTTCTTTTATAAATCCTTTCGCAGAAAATTGCTGCTCATCCTGTTACACAGAGCAGATTGAACAAATCGCAGAGGATAACAAGGATAACAAGAGATGGAGGATCAAGCCTCAATTTGCGATTCGTCTCTTGGGACAGTACCAGGCTTACCAAGACTTAAATCAAATGACATCTTAAATTTGGTCGTGTGACACAACAATAATCCAAAAAGAGGCTGCATTTTGCTCCAAGATTTGCTTTTAGTAATACCAAGAAATCTCTAAACTAAAAAAAAAAAATCACAGCTGACAATCACGTGGTGAAAAACAGGTCATATGTGCACTTTAATAAATAGAACATGAAAGAAACACATGCAGTTGTTCCATAGATTTAAAAATATGATTTTTCTGAATTTAGGGTCTAATTTCTGTTTGCTGATTTAAATTCTTGAGTCCCTTTGAAAAGAAATGTAATGAGTTCCTCGTGTTGTGAAGGTTTCCTGTTGTTACTCTGTAATCACACGTTATTTTGGGGATTTCTCTTTAATATGCTTGAGTTGTGTTTACAGGTTTGGCATGCACTCCCAGTTAGAAGAGATGCTTCTGACCTGAAATGGCTGATGAGTAATGCACGAAGGCCTAAAAGACAAAAATCAACAAGAATGAAAGAAAAAAATTACTCTGACCAATTAAGTGGTGTTTCAGGAGTTATCTTAAAAGATAAGATGGATAAGATTATATTATAAGATTATAGGATTATAAATAAGAGAGCTGCTTTTGAAAGCTAGCTTAGCCCGTAACAATAATTGACTATAACAGCATTTGTCCAAGATATTATTTGGTCCCTAAGTAGAATTTCTTAAATATCTCTAAAGGCACCCATTAAAAAAATCTTAAAGTTGTTATTTTCTTTTTCTACTGGAAGTAAATGCTCGTGTATTTCAAATACTGAAAATTTGACCCTAATTTCAGGAAAAAATGACAAATTTGGGGAAATTGCACCATAAATCAGTGCCTGTATAATGAAGAGCAACCAAATGAGCTCCTTACAGGTACATCAGAGTCACAGTCTCGTCCCTGCGCAGATATTTTGTTCTCTGTTTGTGTCCTCTTAGACATGTGACCTGAAAGCTCCTGTCCTCTTTCTGTGGACAGTGAAAGCTGCTTAATCTGGACTCGGAGTACACATATTCTTTCAAAACCCCTAAAACTGACAACCGGCTATAAAAGAAGCAGAAACTCAGACAGGCTGAATCCTGTAAACACCACTCTGTTGTTACTGCTCTGCAAAATGTACATAGTGTTGCTTTAAGGGTTTACCAAAATTATAACAATCCATCCTGAGAGGAACATAAATATCTGCACTAAATATTATTGCAATCCATTCAACAGCTGTCGTGACAAAAGTCAAGCGTTTCACGGTTTATTCCGTAGTTTATCAGGTTAGGTAGGCCATCGAGACCCAAAAGGTGAAGTTTGGTGTAGTCATGGCTCCAACCATTTTGCATCACATACATTCATGATCAGAGTTCATGGTCTTTTCTCTCAGTAAAACTCTTGTGGCTCTAAAACTCAACGGTCCAACAGCTTGTATTTGTATCCCAGACTGCAGGGCAATAATTCAGGATCAAGATCCGGTCTGATCTTGAGACTTTGACCCAGAGCCCGGGCTGAGTTTTTCCATCTCTCGGTCCAGTTTCTCCCTCAGCTTGTGAAATCCGGGTCTTTTCCGAGGTTCCTGCTCCCAGCAAACCCTCATCAGGGAGTAAACACTTGGAGGACAGTCTTCTGGAGCTTCCATGCGATAGCCTTGTTCCACTTTGTCTTTCACCTCCTGCAGAGACTAAAGCAGAGGAGCAATGGGAAAATGTTTGACATAGGAAGTGATTACCTCAGAAGATTAATACATTAAATGTGTTAAACGGGTTTTCATGGTGACTAAAATCAATTGCAGAGTATTAAGAAACAATCCAAACTTAAACAATGATAGCTGCACTTTATGCAGAACTGCAATCATTGTCTGTTGTATTTAAAGCACTGAGGGACGGACACCTGCACTGTTGATGTGAAGCAACAACAAAACCACTGTGGGGGTGGAGTGCAGGTTTTGGCCAGGCTGTCAGGGAAGAGGTGAGGCAGAAGGATTTAGGGAGTAGGGTCGGCTGAGGTAAGTGACACACCTCAAGTGCATCAGCCAATTAACCACATCTTGATATAGTGCAGGTCAGAGAGGACAAACAACCACATGCTTGCCCTTCCTCCAAGGAGAAGCCAAAAGCCGAAAGAAGCTTGAGTTTCTATTTACGTTGCATGTCAGGAACCCGCAAAGGTGCCGTGGGATGTACAGTGTGCGTAAGTCAACACTGTAAATCAGCGGTTCCCAAACTTTTTCGCTGGCCCCCCTTTGTTTTACAGAAAAATGTTCGCGCCCCCCCCCCCTCGCGCGCGCACACACACACAAACACATCCTCCAACCACACACACCCACATTTACTCAATTGCGGTTTATTTCACACCTCAAACATTTAGTGAACAATTAAGCAAATACAAGTAACCTGCAGGTAGTAGGAAAATAAACTACAAACTCTTTTACGCTGCGTCCGCACCTACACGGGTATTTTTGAAAACGCAGCTGTGTCGTCCACGTAAACGATGTTTCGAATCACCGAAAACAGATTTTTTTAAAACTCCTTTTTTTGCGTTTACGTGTGGACAAGGAACACAGAGTTCGTCAGGCAACGTCAAAGGTACGTGCCTTTATTCGGGTCACGCTGTGGCCACGTCATTGTTTACATGAGAGGAATTGCAGAATAGCAGATTAACAGTATTTTGTCTCTATCTTCAGGTTTTACACGCTTACATATAAACACTCAGTTACTGTCCCTCTATTTACAAAGGCAGAGGCGTCACGGTGTCATTATTTTACATGTAGTTGTTTTTTCCTGTGTAATAATGTTCAACATTGCTATCAATAATTTTTTTTTAAAAAAATGTCTCTCTGTGCAAAATGGGTTTAAAAACATAAACAGCTGTGGGATCCTGTTTGTCTGTGATTTAGACAGGGGGAACAAATCGTGGCAGGATCAGCCTGATGTTATTTGTATCCCGCTGTAACTTTACTGTATAAAGAGCAAACATCTCCAAACTGTCAGGAGTAGTTAGTCATTACAACAAGTGTTTGTGAACTAAAAATCAAGAATGTGGGATCCTGTTTGTCTGTGATTTGGAGAACCCAGGGAAAACCAACCCTGCAGGGAGACCTACCTCGGCACCTGTGCAGGTGAAGCCAAAGGGCAGATTTGCTTCACCATTAGGGCTGCCACGATTAGTTGACTAGTCACGATTACGTCGACTATCAAAATCGTCGACGACTGATTTAATAGTCGACGTGTCGTTTGAAGCTTTGTAAGATCACAAAAGACGCAGGAATCAGTAGCAGGATTTAAGAGTGTAATAACGGACTGAAACAGAAGATGGCAGCACTGCATGTCCAAGGATGCCAGCTGCCGTTAAACCCCGAAGAAGAAGAAACTGTGTCCCAGAATTCATAGCGCGGCCCTGCTTAGTTTCCAACAATGGCGGCAGCTAGTTAGTTTTAATATTATTCTTATTATTCTTTCTGGGTCACAAAATAAACATTTAACATATTTTCAGGCGAGAATGTAGCTGTGTAAACCTCAAATATCTGCTCAGTTTATCAAGACACCGCATATTTTCAAAAGCGCTCCGACGTTTTCGGAGGCGTCTGTTACCCACTAGCTCGATAGCTAGCCGGGGGCTAGGCTAACTAGAGCCGTGAGAACACCGGACTCCCGGCAAATCTTTTTCAAACCCACCGCCGTCTTTCACTACTCAGGTTAAACATGATATATGAGTCACTTAGATAACTTCAAAATGTTGTTTGGCTTTTTTCAGTGTTTTATTTGTTCCTGAGTAAATCGGTTTGGCTGAGATTAAAGTTATAGTTTTTACACAGCTGAAAAAACGTCAAGCAGACAGCTGATTATCAGAAGTGTGAGATGCTCCAGAATTTACTCCGGTGTCCTGTTATATTTTAGATAGCAAGGAGTTTATTAAACTTCACCGAAACACTCTGCAAATGTCATTAAAATTTAATAAACTATCATCTTGTCTTTATTTTTAGTTAGCACCGTAAACACTTAAAGCTGTAAGCTAATGATAGTTATATAAGAGCAGATGCTGCTGGTGCAATAAGCTGTACGCTGTATGTTCAATGGATGCATGATCTGATTAGTCGACTAATCGCAAAAGTAATCGCTGACTAGTCGACTATCAAAATAATCGTTTGTGGCAGCCCTATTCACCATATTTTCTCGTCTTTGGCTTAGAATGAAGTTGGTTTGGAAACATATTCAGCGACGCTTCATCTCCTGCTTTGCGTTTCTGTGGGCGCCCGTGCTAGCAGAGTCCAAGCGTTGTTGTCCCCCCCCCAGCAATAGCTCTGCGCCCCCCCTAGGGGGCGGGCCCCACACTTTGGGAAGGTCTGCTGTAAATGAAAGACCTGTTGTTGACCAAGTTTGAAGCCATGAGCGCTGTGGAGCAGGTTTTCGGGTTTTGACCACTCGGCTTTCCCCTTCAGATGTTCCTCAGCCCATGGGGCTTGTGCTCCTTCTACCTAATGTTTCTGTTCACTGGGATTCTCAACAACCACTATGTCTGCTTGGCTGACCAGCAGCTGCTTGTTTGTCTGGAACATTAGGTCCCAATACCTTAACCCTGTTGTTCTCAACCACCTCATCAGGACTTTGGGACTTCTAATCCGTATGTGACACAGACGTTCCTGTACACTGTCCCAGCTTGTATCTGAAATTCCACTATTATACGTTCAATATCTCCAAAGCACCTTTGCACAGCCAGTAACTTGGGTCCTGTCAGTTGTGGTAGACTCCTGCCTCCGTGGATCTGGTGTCTTGGGCCCGTCCTGGCACCAGCTGTGTTGTCCATTAGGCCAGCTTTTTCTAGCCACTGGTAGATTTCTTGAGCTACCTCTCTCTGTCGCTGCCTTTTTTTCAGCTGCCCGAGGTACTCTTGGAGCAGCCGATCTCTTGGGGACAGATTCCTGATGTACTCATGGATGTTTCCTCCTGCATTGTGGTTCTGGTTTCTGTGGCAGTGGTAAATATTAGTTTGACTGAATCTGGTGTTGATGATAGTGAGTTGAGCTGTGCTCATGTCTGCAAGCATCTGTGAGTTCATCTGTAAGCTGGGGCAGTGGTGCCCTTGGTTGTGTGGATGCTTTGAGTCTGGCCACAATCTCCATCCTGTAGTTCAGCTGCATCTTCTACCAGAGGCGACTCATTACTCATTATTATTATTCCCATTGTGGCGTAGCCTCTGGATCTCCAGATGTTACTGCGCGAGGCAACCAAGTACTTCATAGTCAGTGTAAATGTGGGTCTTCTGCTTATCCATAGTTCCCATATGCACTGGCTATAACAGCTCTTACTGGGTCAGCTGGTATTACATCAATTCCCTGTCTTGTTACAGACACATACATGGAAAATGAGATGTTCTCGGTTGGGGAACAATGACGTACTTCTCATCAGTATGTCCTGACATCGAGCTTGTTAAGCCAGAAGATGTCCGAGCCAGTATGGCAATAGTTAACAACTTCAACAACTACTGGACTAAAAAGAGGGAATATATGTAGGGCTGTGCGATATGACCAAAACCTCATATCCCGATATGAGACATCTATCGTCCGATAACCATATAAATCACAACAATGGAACATTTTCTGTAAATTCTGTGAATCTCGGGCAGCTCGACTTGCGTGAAGTGTTTCCAGCTGCGCGTCGTGTAGCTGGAGTCGAGTGTTTTAACCGATGCTGAAACGATAGATTTTTAGACATAAGTTGTAACGGCGCCGTTTTCTTTGTGAGTATTTATTACACGGCGTGCTGCTGGCGGCTCTTTTTTAATTCTCATCCGTAAATAATCTGCATCTTTCACGTGATTCAGTTTATTTTGAAAAGTCTCAACAGGATCTTGAGCTTTATTGTGAAAGGTTTACGTGGAACATAAACAAGCGGACACGCGATGCTGTTACTGTAGTTGTTGCTAACGACAACGCATAAAAACAGGCGCTTGTCCGTCTGTAGTGTGGTTATATTAAATATAAGAGAAAGAGAGAACTTTAAGAAATTAATATAAACACTACAGTGACATCAGAACCATGAACAAATATTGCTGTAAACAGTTTATTTTGTGACACCACGAAACAAACGATAGCATAAAATGAAACGATAGAGGTTTTTATATCGTCATCCGATATATATGGTTATATCGAACAGCCCTAAATATATGAACAAGGCTTTCTTCTTTGCTTTTATCCTCGAATTCAACTGAAGGAGCTAGAAAAGAGCCGCTCAGATAACACAGCATAGCCAAAACACCAAACCTGTAACCTCAATAGTCATATTTAAGTCAAACACATGCTCCTCCCAGCAGTGCCAATGTGCTTCACATCAACTGTGAAGGAAGCTGCTCACCCTGCATGCTAAATGGTGTTTACTAATTTAGCAAAGACTGAAGTCTTCAACCATTTAATGCACGTAGGTAAACGTAGCCTTTGTGTCAGAGCTCATGTATTTCTACTCTATAAATACAGATACAGTTATCACAACAAACAAAGTTCTGGTTCCTTCAGTGTCAGACACATTATAGTGAGGTTCACCATGAACATGACCACTGCTGATATCAATCTGACCCTAACCCACCCGTGGGTAAACCAGCCTTAAATATAACAATTTACAACCTGCAATGAAGACTTGTCATTCTCTCAGTGGAGGCTGTCTTCAAGATAACGTGAGCAGAGCTTTGTCTGTACTGCATAGTGGAGTTCACACAGACACAATTACACTCTCGTTGTTAGTTTGTGCTCTTTGCCAAGTGTTAACTAATTAGATGTAGTGTTTAATTGAAGCTAAAACAAACTTACTTAAATAATCAACCCGTGTATTTGTTAAACAAGCTGTAATTGGTAGGTAATCATGTTCATTT
This sequence comes from Maylandia zebra, assembly GCF_041146795.1. Taxonomy (NCBI): domain Eukaryota; kingdom Metazoa; phylum Chordata; class Actinopteri; order Cichliformes; family Cichlidae; genus Maylandia; species Maylandia zebra. The sequence goes on along the minus strand of NC_135188.1, from coordinate 2,160,834 downwards.
AAAAAGACACCACCTGAAGTACGATGGAAAAGAGATGGAGGACTCTGTGTTTAATTCTGCCTGATCCTACTGATCCCGTCTTCCTCACTAAACTGCTAAGATGCAAATCACCTTGGAGGTCGGGGATCAAATATTACCTGACGGGGATTAGAGTGATAAACAAGGCTGTGTTTAAGCAGTGTGGTTCCTCCCTTTCACAATCTGTCTGTTTGCTCTTTGCAGCTTCCTGTACTGCACAAGTTCAGAGAGCAGGTTTTTCTCTACATGCTGTAAAGTTAGAGCAATCAAATTCAATTTTTTTGTAACACAGTAACACAACAATCAGCTGATTTGAAATTGTGCGCTCAGAGGAGGAACTGGTGGACTGATCTACACAGCAACATAGACATTACACTTTTACTGCACAAAAAGACAAGAGCACGAAATACAAACTGTCCGTAACCAAACCAGTCCCATTATGCTGCTAACACAGCTTTGACTATTTGCTAGCATCTGCACAGACAGCATGCTAACGCTAAGGCATGCTGTTTCTACATATTCACGTTTCTAAAGTAGAATCACCTTTAAAGTGTCTTTGTGGGCTGGATTTCATCTTTGCTTTGTGTTTACATGTAAAACTGGTGCATCCTGATTCTGACAGGGGTTTGTGTTGGTGTGTAAAACTGTAGTCTCAGGTTTATCGTGTTCATTGGTGAGTACGGTGAAAGTAAAGTAATGCTTTTAAGAAAATTAACAAGTAATGTGTAACACTTTTGTTTTTTGAGTAATGACCACAACTAACATGCGTGTAAAGCACCACTGTAAACACACACATATACACTGATAGCAGACTGCACTGGTGCTACTTACCATCTTGGGGTAAGGCTGACGACCGTATGAGAAGATCTCCCACAGAAGAATGCCGTAACTCCAAACATCTGACTTTGTGCTGAATTTCTGCCGGATGAGGACAAAAATGTGCAAAATGTAAAGCAGCTTTCTATTAGGACATACTTTTTAAATCAGTTTAGTCCTTCCTGTCTTTAATTTGATTGATTCTTTAATTTGATAAGTAATATTTTAGAATTTATCCAAAAAACATGTAAAAGACGAGCATAGTGCATTCCTTCTTAAACTGACCTCTTTCTTTAGCGCTTCAGGTGCCGTCCATTTCACCGGCAGTTTGGCTTTATCTGACACCTTGGAATCCACTTTGGTTAGGCCGAAGTCGCTCACCTTGGCTACATTGTCATCAGAAATTAGGACATTACGAGCTGCCAGATCTCTGTGAACCAGCTTCTTTGACTCCAGGTAATCCATCCCCTCACACACATCACTAACAACAGACACACACATATAAAAAAATATTAAAAATACACTATTAAACACACACGCTGTACAGCAGACTGATTAACAATCTGTGCACTGATGCACACACTATAGATTTTGCTAATGAAAGGCCATTTTTGATGTTCGCACTCACAGAGAAAAGCGAAGCAGCTGAACAGAGTTTACAACCGAACGCCCCCGTGTCCTGAGAAAGTTAACGAGGTTTCCCTGCAACAGACAAACACGCAGCGCTCAAAAAAGTCAAATCAAACAAAGTGTGTAATGTTCAAACATACATATTAAATATGGGAGAAAGGCTGAGGCTGTCAAAGTAGACCCAACGTTGCAAACGATGATGTTTTCATGTTTCCTCACCACCTGCTGCACAAAAGCTTTTTGCACCACATTTATCTTTAGTTGCTTAGCCCAGCTGTTTCTTTACACCAGCACAGCCTGAAAATGAACTTTCAGCGTAACAATCAATGAAACGATCTGTGAGAAAACAACCTGAAGCTCCCCACCGGTGACTCACATACTAGTTTTACTTCCTCTATGTTTCACAGTTATGCTGACTTTAGCTTTATCGTTGCCTAATATTTATTTACACGTTATTCATGCCTTTGGTTCATCTACGCTTGACTTTTGTAATTCACTGTTTTTCACTCTCTAGTTCAAAATGCTGGAGCTAGACTTTTAACTGGTGCTAGAACCAAGATTGTATCACTGATACTGGTTTCCTGTTCATATTAGAATTCAGTTTAAGATTTTCTATCATTGGTTTTTAAAGCTCTCAGTGGTCGGACCCCACCAATACCATCTCTCTTATTCACTTTCTCAAACGCAGCTGCAAAACGGTGGAACCAGCTCTACGTGTCAAATATCGCTGTTTATAAATCTTGCTTGGTAATCTATTGACTAAAACTGCGACCGGTGGTTGTTGTCTTCCTTCATATATGGGGCCAATGATAAACTGCTAATTGTAAACATGTTGGCTGTACCTTAGTCATGAGCTCTGTGACAATGTGAAGCCCTTTGTGAAGGATGACTCCCAACAGCCGCACCAGATTTTTATGCTGCAGCTTCCTGGAAGAAGTGAGTCCACGTTAAAAATAAGAATTTAGCAGCATAACGGGAAATGCAGGCTTACAGATGCATTACATTTAAAACAAGATCACAATGCATTCATTCTTTTTCACTCGTGTTGTTTTCAATATTGTCAGAATTTGCAGAAATCTTGGGACTCACGTCATAACTGTGGTCTCCTGCAGGAACGCCTGAGCTGTGACATCACATTTAATGGTCTTCACTGCCACCCTCTGGCCCATGTACACCCCTTCATAAACAGCTGGAGGTTGAATCAAACACTCGCCGTTTAACCAACCTATTGCATCTTTAACTATCTGCCGTTCCTGATGCTTTTTAAAGGGAAATTAAAACCGAAAACTCACCACCAAACTCCCCTTCGCCGATATTCTCTCCCAGAGTGAGCTTCTCAATGTCCAACAGCCATCCATCTAAAATGAGCACATACGTAAAGAAGATAACCTCTCACGCATGTTTCCATTATCATTGCTATAAATACTTCACATACATGACTCATCCCCACACAGCAGCTCACCTCTTTTCTTAGGAAGCACATACTGATGTTAAACTTACTTTTAGACAGCTCCAACTCAGCTGACTTGGTTCCCTGTTTCTGTTTGGGTTTCAGAAGAGTCGTAGCGATCGAGCCTTTGTTCTTTGAATAGAACTGCAAAGATGGAAGATTCAGTCAACACAATTTCAGCTTTTTATCTTATTTTCCACCCCATGTGATCATGCTTGGTTTACCTGTGAATTACTGACTCATTAAGATCAAGTACATTTTTGGGGGGGGTTAAGATGGAAAAATCTCACTTAAACTTGAACAGAGAGCTGTGAAAAAATAACTCATCTTAGTAATTCAGGAAACCTAAATGTGGCCACAGCTGTAGGTTTAAGTGCAAACACATAAAGGGTAGTCCTATGAATAGACTGCACTCCACAAAGAGCAATACTGAATTAAATCCAGCACTGAACTCGATGTATTATACAAATATAATAGATTATGTGACATACTGCTCTATGAGCACCGGACAAACAATCCAGCTCAAATATTTGGCCGTTCTTCCTTTTCCTGCAGGAGTAAGTCAGCTGGTCTGACTCAGGCCTGGAGCCATCTGTAGCTCTCTGATAAGCTGCTGAACGAGCGCTGCCATCTCTGTGGAGTCTCCAAACTCTGACTGCACCCTCACACAAAGACCGGCTCAATGCTGATAAACCATAAAAGGGCTGAATTTGATTATCTCATCCTGATTTTGACACGAGAACTAAATATATTTTTCCTCTGCTGTCACTGATGATACACTGATGAGGCTTCAGGCTGACAAACAGCTTGAATACAGCAGGCCTGCAGTGTCTATTAAACGGAGACTGAGACAATAATACTGCAATGAATTTTGGTGCACACGTTCTTCTCATCTTAGGGGATTTTGATAGCACTCCTCTTTCTCTTCCTTTCTTGCCAGCATTCCCATCGCCCTTATTTTATGGTCAAAGCTAATTAGCTGGTGCTAACTAGGAACACTGGCAGTGCCACATTACGGTTTCCCTCAAGTGCAGGCTCTTTATTTTGGAAAGGCTGGAGTGAGGAAATCATCCAATTTTTTATTTAAAAAAAAAGCTGAACAGAAAGCCAGTCAGGTGACTTTCCCCTGGGGAGAAGGAGGATACGCATGAATTGAATTATGAGTGGACGGTTAAGCTTGTGTCCTCCTTCCAGATAATTTCATAAGCATTACTAGCTGAACCCCCAAGGCAATTTTAATTCTGCATGCACTTTAGGGCGGCTGGATCTGCACCTCCAGCTGTGCAACCTTGCATTGCATAATGATAATTAAATGATCTTGAATGTTGTAAATCGATAAACGGTGCAGAGAGTGCAGGCGGATCTGTCAGAAGGTGGACTTAATAAACTACATGTAGCTCTTTCACATATAGAGTCGTATCCACGTTAAACAGAATCTGTAACAGAAACGTGTCCAGTGAGCTCATTTCCTCCTACCTCTATCATATCGATGAGGTTGTAGAAATACTGGGTTTTATCGATGGTCAGCTTGTTGTCCTGATAAATGACCCTGTAGTGAATGACCTCTCCGGAGATGCTCACGCACAGGACGTAGTCGCCAGGATGACGGATGCTCTCTCGCACCAGGAACAGGCCATCCTCGGCTGGCTGTAGCTTAGACACAGCTTCTGGACCGGAGATCTTTCCGTGAAACCAGCTGAGGAAAGACAACGCACGCTGAGTCGCATAAACTAATCGTTCCTCGTGAACGTAATGCCAAATATGACATTTTTTAAATCACTCAACAGGCAGGAAGTGGTTACATACATTTATCAAGCATTCAGGTATTAACATCTCTGAAAAAGGAACTTGGGGTGAATACTCCAGAGACCATGTTTGTTTGCATGTCTAAGATGTGTGATCACGAGTTAAGGGCTGACCACAATGGAAACTAAATAAAGAGACGAGCATCACACTGCATGTGATCGCTGTGAAAACAAGAGGGAAACACACCCACGTGAGCCCTCAGTACCTTCATGTGAGAGAAAAACAAGGTGACTTACGGCATGAGGCTGAGGCTGGGGTCGACTCGCAGAGCCTCTCTTTCACGCACATTGGTGGCGTTGATGATTCCTTCTTCTCCTGTGGTGTTGTGTCTGGCTCTGTAGCATCCCTTCTTCTAGAAAAGAGCAACGTTCGCTTTATCAGTTTCAGTTTCTTCCAAATAAAAATCCTCTAAAGCTCTGCAGCATCTGTAAAACATGACGGTGAGTGACGGTACCGTGGTTGTGTCAACAATAGTGAGGATGTCTCCTTTGCGGTACAGCAGTTCTCCAGGTTTGGGTTTTTTGTGATCCCCCTTGGCTACACACTGAGTACCGGCAGCCCAACTCATCTAAGGAGGCAAAGGAAAATTATGAGAAGGGCACTGACCCATGACTGTGAGTCACACTTTGAGTTTGCTTTGCTAAACTTGCTGTTTTAGGACTCACAAGTGTTATTGTACGTTTTTACTTGTCGTGTATCGTAGTGATGATTTGTGAGACCACTGAACAACCAGCATAAAACCAAAGCATTTGAACATATCTCTTTTGGACACCCACAGCCCGTCTTGGTTTGGTGGTTGGTTGTCGACTTTATTCTGGTCGGCGTAAAAAATACACCAACAAAATGAGAATTTCCTTTTTTTGGAGGTCGGATCTTTTGGCCAAGAATTTTAGTAAATATATCTACCGGCGACAAATATTGGACCTCCATGAAATGATCAACTGATTTCCTTTTATTGACCAATGACCTTTGCCTGATTTCCATCAGAATTAAATGTTATTATCTGCTACTGGTATCTGCAAAATCTGAGAACGATATCTTGAAAACTGTGGACAGACTGCGAACAAACAGACAGAGAAACAAATGGAAACGATGACAGACTCCCTCCGTTTGGGGGAGAATGATAGCCTACGCATCAAGTTCTCAAAGAGTTTGTGACATATGAGCATCATTTTTGAAACACTGCATGGTAAGGTAGAGAAAACATGAGTTAAGAAATTTAAGTTTTCTCGGTTGACGTCATCTCAGGATGAGATGAGAAGTCTTGTTCGTAGCATTCCCAGAATATTTAATTTTGTCTAATAAAATATTAACATTTAGTGTCCCTGTATTGATACAATATTGCCACATTATGATGTATCATTTCTGTCCCCACCCTGAATAAATATGAACTCTGACATTTTGCACTGCCAGTATTTCCATCCTGCCTTTGTTCATTTGTTCAAATAAGGTTAAAATCATGACTATTGAAGTGCTTTAATGGCAGTATTGTTAATGTAAAAGGACACATGTGATTCTCTGTTCCTTCATGCAAGTTCCTGATATTTCCAAAGGTTTTACATCGATTAATGCTGTTTAATACATTAAAGCCAAAAGATTCCTGGACACATTTGGCTTGACAAAGCCAACGTCCTAACTCAAAGCAAACTAATGGCTCAGTCATACAAGCAAAAACAGGACAACACCTTGCATAAACAATTAGACAGATTAATTAATTAAAAAAAAAATAGATATCTGTGGCTGTGTGCTGATTGTACTTAAATTTGTCACATTCATCCAGTTGATCGCAAGATAACTGCACAGGTCGCCTGACAGGAGGAAACCTTTCTGCAAACAGTCGCAGTCTGACTTGGACTCATTCTCTGGGAGACTGTTGAATAACTGCTGTTTAAATTATAAATGCAGACAGATTCTCAACATGTTGCGGTCAGTTTGAATGAGTCTGCGACTGAGTGCCAGCTGGTTGTATTCAGGTTGTATCCCTACAGAACAGGAAGGATGCTGAGAAACTTTTCTGTGTACGTAGACAGTAACAGATATGTGATTTCTGACAGTCTGTCACAGTTTACGGCTGTATTACCAGGAACGCATTGCGTGTGATTGCCAACTTGACCTCATTCAAACGGAGATTGATATCAGACTGACTCGATGTTATGGCAGATTTAGTGACAGAGTCGGCGGTGAGCTGGTGCCAGCTCTGATATTTATCATCTATTTCTGTGAAACACAATAAAGTCCATAACATTATTTGTAACGGAACTGCATGTTACATTTTTTAAAAATATATATCAAAAATTAGAAAAATCTCATATGAAACTCACTGAGAAAATTGCCCGTGGAGCAATACCGCAGAACTCTATCTGCAGCAGTATCAGAATCATCAGGACTACTTCAGCTCGTCCTGAATCCTTACACGCACATATAGAATTCAAAATAGTGCTGAAGTCACTTTATTGGGGAAAAAACCCTTTTATTAGTTCATAACGCACTCAAAGGGTTTGGCCACCAGTGCATCTCTGAGTTGCGCAGTCAGACCTGAGCAGGTTGAGATCTTTTAACTGTCCCGAGAATCAGATCTCAGCTGAGGGCGCTTTCGGTAATTTGGTGCAAGCTGCCTGCTGATCCGAGGTCAGTTACATCTGTGTTTACGGTTCAAAAGATTTAAATTCTGACAGGCTTACAGTTCATAACTGTGTGTTTGTGTTGACTTGTATCCTACTTGTTTGGTTTATTGCCTGACTACACGGTTTGTGGTTTTATGGTTTACGTGTAATTAAATGTGCCGTATAAATAAAGCCGACACTCGGGTGTAAATTTGGATTAAGACATGAGTACTTAGTACATACTTTATCAATCACATTAGCGTTAGCCTATAATCTGAAATACAGCTGCACACATCTGCAGTACGTACCTTTGCCATCAGCAGGGCTGGCTGGATAATTCTTTGAACACCTGGCCGAGCAAACAAGGTCTCCGAACAGCCAGGAAAGATAAAAAGCGCCGTCTGTCCTGTAATAAAACGCAAACAGATGCAGTACAATTCAAAGCTGCTGTTCGATAAATCCGCCTCTGTCGAAGTCAAAGCCAGAAGATGAACGCCCAGACAGCGCCGTCCGTCCGAGTCCTCGTCGGCATAAATGTTTCAGTACCTGCGGCTCTTTGGGGAGAGCCTGTCAGCAGGAGAAACCACCAGGCTCCAGGCCTCCTCAGCGGGCACTCTCCGTCAAACTTATTTTCGGCTGAATTTCTTCATCGTCTCCAGCCCGTCCGCAGCCGCTCCTCGTCTTTATTCACATCTCAGAGCCTTGTGAGCGCTCGCGGTGGCGCGCGCTCAATGTCCGCGTGAACCACTTCCTCAATATTTAGGAAAGCGCAGTTTGAGACACAGCGACGCTTTTTATTACATCACAAGACAGAAAAAGCCCGAAGAGTGTTTTTTTCCTCTTTATTTTTAGTATCTCCCCTCAACTTTAGGCAACACTACAAAGACATTCAAATAATAGGACAGAGAGGTTCACGCTTCCCGTTTCAACAATACAAAAAACAGACCGCAGCATCCCTCGGAAATAAAATAAGCAAGTAGCATACTGTGATGCTGTTGGTAAATGAAGATAAAACTAAAAATGCGCATCAACTCTGAGCCAGAGGTGCGTAAAACGTCGGCTCCTTTGTCTCTGTGACATACCGCTCATCAAGATTCAAACCAGACAAAACCCATAATTGTTCCTCTTAATCAGTAATACATAACATGAGGCAGGCACAAGGAAGAAAGTCAAAAGGACTATAACGATTTAGTCATTTCAGTAAGTATTCAGTCTCATTTTCTCTCTTCTTCTAACCATACTCTGGAAGAAAAAAGATTACTAGGTAATATTATTTAAATTATACAATTATGGCTGCATACAGTGCTTCAGTCCCTCAGCATGCTACTGAACTGCACCAAGGAAGATTTCTCCCTTCAGAGGCAGATTAACTATCACCAGAGAAAGCCACCTTTGGTGGGCCGGTTATTTTAGACTTATTTGGAAACAGGGGGATTTTTTTTGTGTGTTACCCTTAAGCAAAGTAAAGATCACTTCATGTACTGTGCTCGCTCACTCTTATCTGACCTCCCTCACAGTTTCAAAGCTTCCTGCCCACTTTTCACAATCTTAGAAACCAGTTTCAGCAGCAAATATTCTGCACCAGTGTTAATTCAAGAGTCGGGATGATAAAACTGAACTCGCCCGAAGAGCAGCAGCGTCCAGCTTTTTCTTCACGGAGAAAAGCTGCAAATAAAGTTTAAGGTGCTGATGTTTAAACTGCACTGGAGGCTTTAACATCATAGCAAACAACACAACGGCACACAAATTAGTGGTGGTTCGTATACTGCGTGTAAAAAAAGGAGTTTACTCCCTTTATTCACTCCGCACACTGAAATCAGAAGGAATTGCAACCAATCGTCAGTCCCTTCCCTCCTTCCGAAGCTTCATCCCCCACAGTTTAAGGGTAGATGTGTAACATGTAGAGTCAAAGTTATATTTGTACGTGTATAGCTGCGTGTTAAGATTGTTTTTCGAGAAAAGAAAGAACGTTTAATGTTGTGACATTCTACCAGTCTCTAAACTAGTAAATGCCTCTGCTCCGGAGGCAGAGGTCAAGCACTCGCCGCCTCTTCCTTCTTGTCTTTTTTGCCTTCCCCCTCGCCTTCGCCCGTCTCGCTGACATCCCGTCGACGCTTGCGGTTACGTGCGCTGGCCTTGGATGCTGGCAGGGACTCCATGCCCAGGACCTTGTGGATCTGACGGAAAGCAAGCAGCCGCAGAGCATGCTGGGAACAGAGAGGATACAATCGATAGATAGACAAAGTTAAAGTGCTTACTAAGAGCCTCATACTATGAGAGATGCTTATACATAATTAACAGTGATAAAACAGAAAATTGAGTAAAAATTACGTTTAAAAAGTGAGACTGATACTGTGTGAGAGTCGTGCAAATTGCATTAATATATAATATGCACAATAAGAAAGCATGAAGGTATAATAGAGAAACACAGGTGTGTTCACCTGTCACAGAACGAGAAGTTATTAGTTTTACAGAGGATGTTATGAACAACTTCCTGAATGTTCTTTATGGCAGTGGGGTTGAACATGAGAAGTCTGAGCAGGAATGGGAATCCAGTACTCTACTTCCTTGGACTTATTAGCCTGCCTGCCTGTGAATCCTGCTCACTGGTTCCAGTTGTGCTACAATCAGTCGATTTCAGACGCATCAGAGGAGAAAAATATGGACATTACTTTTATTTTTACTGCACAAAGGGACGACAGCACAATGGCAAACTGAACCCAGGACAGAAACAACTGCATCGTACTGCTAACACACACAACGTTGGCTCTTTGCAAGCATCTGCACAGACGGCATGCTAACGCTAAGCTAGCCAAGAACCCAGAGTAAAAGCTGAGCGAACGCCGACCCCGGGCTGCAGCTCAGCTTCTACCTGTTGGTGTTGCTAAAGTAGAATCGCCATGGCGATCGCATTAAAGCGTCTTTGTGCTGGTTCTTATTTTTGCTTTACGTTTTCCCACCTAAATGCTAAGACAAAGGTCACACGTGTGTCCTCATTAGGACAGGGATTTGTGTTAATCTGCATGAATGATGAACGCAACGTCTTTTTGATATGTTGCTTAGCAACGGTGACTCTCAAAGCGGAGCGATAAGACAACGAGAAGGGACTGAATCAATATTGGAATCGGGTTCGCTAAATTCCCATCCCTACTTGTTAGTGCCTATGATGGTCTCAGGTGTACAGCTGTGTGTGGGTACCTGTGCACTGGCAGTGACGTCCTCTCTCGCTTGAAGTTCCATGCTTTCCAAAGCATCTGTTGGCTCCTTCTCACAGGGGTCCATCAGACCTGGTCCATCTGAGTGAAGGGAGGAGAAAGAGAGTTAATCGCTATTTTGTAGCAGCTCAAAGGGAAGCAAATGCGACTAAGTTCTGCACGTGGCATTCATCGACTGCTTTCCTTAGCGCGTGTGTGTGTGTGACCTGGCAGCAGGATGCCGGTGGAGATGCACTCCAGGACTCTGCGCATTGCCTCCCCTGGACTAAGTGGGCCTGTGGCACTGCTGATAACCTTCTCCACCAGCAGCTCCATCGCCTGGAAGAAGAAACAGTCAAATGGAAGAAGACATCACATGTCACGTGTATACTGTCGTACTGCCTGTCCATTAAACACCAGCTTAGGACATTTGAAACTATCGCCTCCCACACAGTCCAATCGAGTCTGACCGAGTTATGAATGCTCAGCATGCTTTGCATAATGTTCCTTCGTAGATCGACCAAGCAGACAAACAACAAGACAAATGAAAGAGAGAAAACCTCATCAATAAGCAAAAACAGGATAAACGAAGCCACTTACCCAGCAGGGGATCTTCCCCCAGGTGGGAACCCGCTGACATAAATCTCTCAACACCCGAATGATGATCACACAGGACTGCAGACCGTTGGCACGAGCCTCCAGAAACAAAGCAGACAAAAAAGCCTATGCAGTCATGTTCAAAAGGATGTCTGAGGATATAATAAAAATATCAGCTTCTAAATTATTTACATGCAACCTGAGATGGACAACAACGCGACATATTGCACAGTCATCACTTATTTAACAAAAAAAACTAAAAGCAATGACTCAGTAGATTGTAGAAACATATTTAGCTTCAATAAATAGAAGTGGTGGCTTTCTGTATGACTTTGTAAGTCTGCTGCGTGGGAATTTTTGGTGCAACGTATCTCGATGTTCGCTGGTCTGCAACGCTGCAAAGCTAAGCTCGTGTTCTCTCTGCAGAGAAGAAATGTTCTCGAAACAAGCCGTACCACACTTTTTCTAACTGTACGGTCATGAACGTTAACGTCTCACATGCTGAGTGAGGCCTGCAGAGTCTGAGGTGTGGCTTATGGGTTTTCTGCAATTTCTGAGCATTGTACGTCTGAATGCTTCCATTACAGTTCAGTTATCTCGGTAAAGCTCTGAATCGCAACAACAGCCTCTTGCAGCCGTTTGTAGAGAATCACCTTCCCTTCTTATACTGGACCAAGTGTACCTGTTCATCTGTCGCAGACACCGAGCGTGCTCAGACGCTGCACCCTGCATTTGTTTTTCTTTTCTTTCTGCAACTACAGCTGCTGTGATAAAGGAAGGATGGGACTTTTGCCCAAAGATACAGTCTGTCAAACCAAGAAAATGTCTCATCATGGTAAAGTTATCTGATTAAACAGAATTACTCCTGTGATGAAACAGAAACTAGAACACTTATCACTGCAGAGGAACAACACAGAGCGATGTGAAGCACCTGAGAAGTAACGAAACAGCAGCACAAACCACAGAGAGAGCAGCCAGTGGGCTGGCAGCATCTTCCTCTTACCAGAAACCACCGGTGAAACAAAATCTCACAATCTGTTTCACCAGCACCTTTATGAACATAGCTCAGAGATAACGGCATGTCATGGGAAAAGCCTGGGTGGCAGCCTCGCGTGCTTGAAAACAAAAACAGGCGATTCAATCCCGGCTCGTAGCTCCGCTCATGTGACCTCAGCAGCTTACAAACAGCGTGGGGAAACGTCTCACACACCTTGACCGCCGCAACCGGAAATGACCCAGACTTTGTTTCATGCACCGGCTCATCATGTGACGACTCACATGATTAACTGTGGATCAACGACTCTCAGAGGGGACCGCTCGGGAGCCGCTCGGATGACACGTGAAAATCTCTTCGCGAATCAAAAAATAAGTCCAACTGCCTTAATTTCAAACACTCACCACGGCCATAATCACTAAAAGCTGCTTTAAGTGTCTTTCATTTAACTGCACAGCTTATCAGAACAGTTAAAGGGAAACTGAACGTACACACACACATACCTGAAACCATTTAGCATGGCGCAGAGCAGCTAGATATTCCAGGCATTTCTTCTTATTCAGGAGATCAGGAGGATCCTTCTCAGCCACATCTGTAGGAGATAACGTACTGACTTCATGACTTACAGCCAAACCAGCGCAAAGCCCACATACTGACTGCACTACCTAAGTGTAGGTGTTGTATCTCTTGACGTACAGTCACTGATCAGAGATGTAAGAGTGAGAGTACCTCACAAGGAGAAACATTTCCATCAGTCCTTAAATTCTCTGGTTTGAAGTTGATGGATGAGAAAATGAATGAGGGGGAAAGATGAATGAGAAGGGAGGCATCGAATAAGAATACAGGCACGTGTAAACCAGGAGGAAATCCAAAGGATGCTTTTTACATGACGACTAATTCCCGCTCAGTTTAATGCCGACTTGTGTACGCTCACAGTCCGAGTGCTGCTGTCTTTGGTGAAACTCTGGTGGACTTTGAGGCATGGAGAATTAAAAAAACCTGTATGCTACAAAGCCCACCGAAGCTGGTTTTCCTCCCCCTGCACATACACTCATGCCACTTTATTAGGTATACCTCAGCAGTACTGCGCTGGACCCCTTTTGCTCAGCCGCGACTCTTCATAGCATAGATTGACTAATGTGCTGGAAACATTGCTACAGTTGCTGCAGATTATCAGGTGCACATTTACGAGGTGGCTCCCTTTGCACCACATCCTCAAGGTGCCCTACTTCTACTGCAATCTGATGGTTATGGAGGTTATTTGAGTACCATGCACTCGCTGTCATGTTCTGCTGAAAGCAGCAATCAAAGTGCGCCCACAAAATATCCCCTACCCCATTACACCACCAGCCTAATGGGGTGGGGGCGTAATGTGCACTGAGAGGTGCTCTTCTGCACACCGTGTTTTGGTTTTCGTTTGTTTTTTTAAATTTAGCGTTGGCTTCCTGTTAGCTCGAGGCAGTCTGGCCATTTCTCTGAGAACCCAGAGAACTGCTGAATCCCAGCAGATCAACACTTTGTGAAATGCCCAAACCAGTAAAACCATTTCCTGTTCAAAAGTCACTTAAGTCACCTGTCTTCCCCGTTCTTGAGTTTCTAAATATGATTGGCTAATTAGATATTTGTATCGTTGAGCAGCAGAAAAGGTGTACCTAATGAAGTGGCCAGTGAGTGTAATTCTGTCTCGCTACAATTACAAGAAAAAGAAAATATTTAAACACAAATCTGTGTCTTTCTTCGAGTCCTGATCAGACAGCGGTCTTATTATTCAGTAATATTAATAAGTATTAACAATCTTCCAAACTGAGGAAGTGAGAGAAACTGGCACAAAGTGAAAAACAGCAAAATCCAGTCAAAGTGCAGCACACTCCCACCAGTGATCACCAGACTTTTAGAAGTTTTCCATGATGGACTCGGAGCTGTGACTGCTGGATTTCCCCTGTTTGCCTTTGACGTTGGATGACTAACAAAAAGTTACTAAAAAAAAGTGTCTGATTATATCTTTTTGAACTTTTTAACTCAAACTTTAGTTTGGAAAGTTTATCATTCTGTAACAAATGTCTCAACTTTGGTTCCGCACTGCTTGGTTTCCTTTAATCTGTCCTAATTGTCTTTATAGCTAAGCAATCAAGCAGCCATAGGGACAAAAGTAAGGACTGTCACTTCACTTCATATTTTAGGACAATATCAACGTCAATAAGCAAACAACAACAACAACAAAAACAAGAAGATGAACGTAATTAGTTGTGGAGTGACGGAGCCTGTGTCTGTGGTGGATTTAGATCGTGAAGAAAGAAAAAGGACAAAAAAGGTGGAGAAATTTTGAGGACATTTTTAAGACTAGCCATCTAAAAATGACACATGGTGGTCTTCTCCAGAGCACTCCAGATGAGGTTACTGATGGCTGTAATGAAGTAATACTGGGGCTTTCCACACTTCCATGTTCACTAGAACTGTAGCAACAACAAAGGAGATTAGCTTTCTCACAGGGCAAATGCAGAACATAAAGCAAGCAACTTTTATTTTGAAGTCTACACTCGCATACCACCTCGAAAGACAGACCCACATTTATCACAGCTCTCAGAGTGGGAGCTCAGTGTCAGTGAACAGGAGGGCGATCCTCCTCTGAGAAGCTTCATAAAAGTGGGTGAACTTCTCAGTGGTATGTGTACTCCAGTGTGGCTTCAGACGAGCCTTCGGCTTGCCCAGGTCTGCTGATACAGAATCGGATGCACTGATCAACAAACCCAAACAAAAAAACAAAAGACAGCGGCCACAGAAAACATCTCTAACATGTTTTCCAAATGTGAAAAAACACATTGCAATGCTGACATTTACTGGAGCGGGTGGAGGAGTGTTTGCAACACAATGATCTTAGACAACTTTGTTGTTTTGTGGGGGGAAATAAATGCAACGCTTCGCTAATGTCAGCTTAAAATTCCTCGATCATTGTGAGGCGGCGAAAGGACACTCCAGCACCGTATCATCGATAATGCCACACGATGATGCAAGGATGAGACGCGAGGGAACGGGAAGTCGCTGGACCTCAAAATCCCCTCAGTGGTATCGTCGCAAAGACGGCGAGAGAAGCAGAACTGCACCGGTGTGTATACGTGAGGCTTTTTGTAAACGTTTATTTGAACCGTTTCCATCCTTGGGCATTATCTGGACAGCTCCCTGAAGGTTTTATCTGAGCATGTGTTCACAGGATAAACACACAGCTCAGTGGCACAGAAAGGTCGGAGAGCCCGGCTTTTGGTTCCCATGTTGTGGAAAAGAAATAAAGAAGTTGGGGACTATTGCAGCTGCAAAAATAAAAAATAAAAAAATGGGGAAATGAAAGGCGTGGGACAAATGAATGCGTGATTTAATTCTTATTTCAGGGGCTGAGAAAAGACAGAAAAAAGGAGAAATCTCGACTGTGGGCTTAGTTAAAAGTCCCACATGAATTCTTGTGTAATTTTTAAGCCTAAAAATTCAGGCTGCTATTGGGTGGAAAGGGAGGGGGCGGGGTCTCTATATATAAGTGTATTACACACATAGCCAACATTTGGTCGTCTGGTACTGAAAGCTTTGGCTTCTCTAACCTTTCTCAGCCGCTTTTCCTCCTGCCTGCTTGTCCTTCTCAGCAGCAGGGTCCTCCCTCATCAGCGGCGAGGTGAGAGATATGGTCACCTGCATTTTGGGCTCCTTGCTTGAAAATATCACGATGTTCGCCTCCTCGGGGTGAGCCTGCACCTCATACTGATCTTCAGAAAAAGTCTGCCGGTTAAAAGGACACTTGGGATTACTCACTACAGAGGAGAAGTGGCGTAGGGACAATGAATAGCCTTGTTTGGCAGTAATACAGGGACGGACTGAAATATTTTAACTCGACTTCTTTCTTTCTTTTTTGTCCCCTTCAAGACAATTTAGTTCCCTTATTTAGCTCAAAAGCTGTTCATCGACAGTAACTTTGTAGCCATAATGCTTATTAAAAGAAAGGGGCTGCTAAGGAAGAAAAGTCCCATCTCACTCTGTAGGGTTCAGGTGTCATAACCAGGCAGTAAGTCTAAAGATCAGTGAAAAGCACCTGCAGTCAAACACTCGTGGCAGCTACAGCAGGAGGAAGAAATGGTGAATAATTACAACACATCGCAACCTCGTTTCCTCTGTCTTGCGAACGTTACTCTGAAAGCAGCAACAATTTAAAAATGCACACTGGTCTTCCCGCTCGGCCTCTGGCAGCTCGGCCGTGAGCATGAAAGGACCTCCCCCAA
This sequence comes from Maylandia zebra, assembly GCF_041146795.1. Classification (NCBI taxonomy): domain Eukaryota; kingdom Metazoa; phylum Chordata; class Actinopteri; order Cichliformes; family Cichlidae; genus Maylandia; species Maylandia zebra. The sequence continues at coordinate 2,144,467 of NC_135188.1, read as the reverse complement.
AGCCACAAATCACACAGTATCCCCACAAAGTTGTGTCTCTGAAATTGAACGAATTGAAAGCTTTACTCTTTAACGCGACATTCGTTAAATTCTCGCTGCAAAGACGTTTTTAATTTCGTGCAGTCACGTTAAAAATAAAAGCACACTTTCTTTAGCTTATACAGCTTCACTTATCAGGACTTAATCTGGTCATTAGGTCTTAATTTAAACACAATCTCAGAATGACATCACATATTACTCAGTGTCAGTATTTATTTAACAAAACATTTATCCAAATGCAGAAGCTGTGCGTGGAAATCTTACTCCACCCTCGCTGCTTTCACAATAATTAGCCAAGTATGAAGCATTCATACGCGTCATCACAGTCCTCCCAGGAGCTCGAATACATTCATACGTCAAGACTCTACGGGCTTGAGTCAGCTTGTGAAATGTTAAAGTCTGTGTCAGTATAATTATAAGAAGACTGAGTGCAGGTTGCCAGGAGACTCTTATCTCTAAAATCTTTTTGCAACGCTGCGTCTGAGGAAACCACATGACTTGGAACGAATTATCTCAGAGGCGTTTGACCACAATGCACAGCACCGTGTTTGATGAAAACCAAACGTATCAGCGAAAGCCCCTCAAACCAGCTGTTAAACGCAGCTGATGATTTGGGCTTGTTTCGCAGCCACAGCACCCAGGAAACCATGAGGGCAGATATACGTCCCCACAAAGGTTTCTCAGATCAGCTGTCCTGTCCCTCCTTGCTGTCCCCAAACTGAGAGTGTGGGTGTTAATATTGTTTACGGTACTGTTACTTTCCTTCTTGGTTAAGATGTCTTTTTGTATTTTATTACAGTCTTTTAACTGGACCGCACCTCGGTCGGCTGTGTTGGATTGGCGCCGTCTGCCTGACCGCCAAAGCTTGCCCAAATATTGGAGTCGTGCAACAGGACAGTGACCCAAAGAGCAGAATGACCGACAAGAGAAGGTGCACAGACGTTAGCCTTAAGAGAGCTGTGCACAAACCTCAATGAGATGAAGCGATGCTGGAAAGACGAGTGAACCAAAATGCCTCTACAATGACGTAAAGGACTGACAGTCATACAGAAATGATTGAATCATAGGGTGTCCTACATGTTTCCACACTCTGCTTCTGCATTTTAATTTCATTTTTGTTAAACAGACGAACACGCAATGCACTACGACACGCTTTGTTGCTCATCCCTCTAAGGACACGAGGATTTTTATTACGTCCTGACAAGTATAACCGCGGCCCGGGTGTACTTTCCTCTTATCACGACTGTACGTGTGGATGACAAACTGCTCTTTTTTCTGGCTCTGGGGGACACGTGCATACAGTCACCTGCTCTGTACCTGATGAGCTGCAGTGGGATTGGTATTCGAGTTGCTAAAACCTCGTTTCCTCTTGTATAACAAAAACTATTACAAGTGAAAACTTCCGGTTTTCTGTCTTTTTCTTGCACAACCGTGAAACCTCAGGGTCCAGGCCTTATGACTAAAGTCATAAGTCAGTGATGACAAACAATAAAATATCCACAGCGCCTGATAACTCGACTGCATATCGAAATATTTCTGTTCTGCTTTTTAATCCCACATACAGTAACTGTCAAAATAACTCAGGATCAAAGTCCCACGCATCACAGAAAGATGAAACCGTTGCCTAAAGCGTGTCTTTTGTGAGATTTGCTTACCGCCAGCTCCTTTGGCAGCTGCTTGGCGATGCTCTTCAGTAATGAGATGGTGGGTTTCTTTGCAGTCAGCAGGATGAGCTCCACATTTCTGTCTCCGCGAAGCAGCAAGCCTTTGGCCAGGATTCCCACCCTCATCACGCCTTTCAGCAGCCGGGCCGGGCTCTCGGTCCTGCCAGGCAGACACACAGACACAGGCTTTGATTTGTTTCTGTTCTTCTGCTTTGGGAACTATTAGAAACGCGCAGCACGTAAAATAAATAAATAAATAAAAATCACATGCTGGATAAATGGGAATTATCTGCCAGGTTTTTACCCTTTTTCATCTCCTCCTTCAGCAGCACCATCATCAGTCAGTGCTTCCTTCTCCAGCAGAGAGTCTGACACCAGTTTCAGGGCTCTCTCCGAGTGGGAGACGATCCTCTGAACAGCCTGCAGCTCCTCTTCCACTGGGTAAATAGTGGAGTGCTTGGCCATGATGTGGCGGTCGTCGAGCGAGTCAGGACGACGCACACAAGACTGAAGCGAGACGGGAGGAGGAAGTGGAATCAGATCTTGTTTTTCTTGTTGTTGTTGTTTTTCCAGGTAACAGATGAACAAGAAAGATGCTGTTTCAATGCTCACCAGTAGAGGGGGCACTGGCATCCCGGGGCGGCTCATCAGAGGTGGAGGTGCCATCCTGCGTCTCTGCTCCCCCCAGTACATCTGCTCCTCCTCCACTCTCCTCCAGTACAAGTCCTCCTCATATCGCCTGCAGGAGGAGGAAAGGATTCGAATGCCATTCGTCAAGAATAATTTTTTCCAGCGGACAGAGGCGCACGCTCTGTCTGCCATTAATAATACATCAGACTTATAAAAAGTCCTGCACCAAAATCTAGAGCATCGCCTAAGATTCAGCTGAAGTGAACCTGAGAATGTGAACAGGGAACTTTTTAATCGGGTGAAACGATGAAATCTGAAAAAGTCTGATTTCACTGTAACGTTTCTCTGGGGGTCAGTGATATCAGAAACTTAATACGAGTGTAAAAATAAGATGAAAAAATTACATTTTTCCACGCATTCATGCAAATCTGCCAGTCAGCTACTCAAATTTGGCACATCCTCTTTGGTTTTACCTGTACGCGTGCCCCCCCCAGGCTAACGTCTGACTCTGACCTCATCTCCATGTGCCAGCGCTGCTCGTCATCTCTCTGCCGCTTCAGCACCGCCTTCTGCTTCTGCTTCTTCAGCTTGCTCTCCTGCAGCTTCCTGGCCCGGTTACTGGGTTTGATCTCCACAGGAAGCTCCGGGTTCACTTTCTTCTACAGAGGGACAGAAAACATGTGATGAACATGTTCTCTTCTACTCTGTCTCTTCACAGATTACCCGACAGCGTTTTTCTTTCCATTTCAAGTTTCCATAACGGACTTAAACCTCCGTTTGGTTCTGGACAGCTGAGATGGAACGACTCCGCTTAGAACCAGATTTCATACAAATACATTTGAAAATGATCCTCATTTGATTTCATACCTCAGCGCTCTCTCTTTAGCACCACCCCATGTCCACTTTGTAAACGACGGTCCGTTATAATAGCAGAGACAGCAGGGTATGCTACTTTGTGGCTGACAAGATTAGATTACAGTTTCGCTCAGTCGGAATCCATCACATCATATTTGGTGCTCAAAAACATCCATAAAGAAAATTCCCTGGCATATCTCAGCGGAGCTGGTTGGGAATCACAGCTAAACTGTCATTTAAGCGTGTGCTATTACTTCACAACAGACACATGGTTTCAGTGAGGATTGTCAAACTCTGTTCCAGAATATGCAGCTTTGGCTCAGCAATGCTCTTCATTTCTACCTTGTATTGCAGCCTGTGCCTTCTTCCCTTCAGGTGCATGTCTTTCGCGTTGGGGTCATTGAAGCTGCACTCGCACAGTTTACAGTGGAATCGAATCACTTTTCCATCATCATTACGAACCTGAAAACGAAGAGAACTGGCATGAGTTTGAAACAGTAATGAAACCTTTATAAATGCAGCTCATAACAACGGGAAATGACGTGTAATGTTGTCACAATTAGGCTCCATGTCAGTCCTGATAACTGCTACAACAATCACCTTCACTAATATTAGAGATCTCTTGGTTAACCCGAATGCTGCTGTGTCCCATGATGACTGGAAACTGCCGGCAGGATAAAGCTGGTAAATATAACCTCAGCATTTCACAGCTGCCGTCCGTCACTGGACTGCCATCAAACCCTTTTGCCGCCTACCTCTTCTACATAGTCGTGTCCCACTGGCTGGATGTCTCCCTGGCCTCCAGCTCTGTCTCCATCCTCATCCTCGCTCTGCGGTTCCATCTTCTGGACTGACGGCTGCGCAGGCTCCTCGACCTTGGCTGCAGCCACCACCACCGGCGCCGCTGCTGCTGCTGCAGCTGCAGTGCTGGCTGGCTTATTGGCTGTGAAGCAGGGCAAATGTTAACACTTTCAGGAGGTCGCTGAAGGCATACTCGAGGCTCGTTTAATGGAAGACGCAGCTCTTCTACTTCCAGTTTGATCCCCAAGTTTAACAACAGTTTCACAACTACAGGAATTACTAAGAAAGGATATCCAAGAAGCAAGCGTTAAATGAAACGGCTATGGAGAGATACACGACTGACTAATAAACACTAAACATCGTTCAATGTGAACTAATTTAACGCAACCACAAAGAGAACACAGAATTATCCTTTTCTGTCCTTGCAGGTGACATTTCTCTGCAAACCGTTAAAGAGCTGTTAAATCTTCCTCATCTTATCGTTTTTATTCTCATCGTTTATTTTTACAGGTTCTAGTCATCGTATTGTTTGCATAGCGTGCCTTTGTCATGTGCGCAGCGCTGTGCGCCGTCTAAGTCAAGTTGCTTAAAACAAATAGTCCCCACAGCTGCATGAATAGACTGCACTTCATTTTACTGATTTATAGAAACTAAACACTACAGTTGCAGCTGCACTGCAAACGTGTTCAGTGTGAAATTGCATTTCAGTTTATTTTGTTTACGCTGGTACGATCTGCCTGCAGAGAGGAGACCACCCTGACCTATGGCTCCTGGTGCGATGTTGGTTTTTAGTTCTAGTTTTATTTTAGTTGATTTTATCTTATTTGTAAATAAAGCGCTGTTTTAATTTTTATGTATTATGTGTTTTATTTAATGCCGTCAGCGTTAATCTCGTTAAAATGACGTTAACACCATAACTGCATTAAAGCGGCAAATCTCCGTTAGCGAGTTAGCGCGGATCGCCCCATGCGTGGGGCTGCACGGCGTCAACGCCTTAGCACGGTTAGCTCGTTGACGGCGTGCAGCACTAGTTTTATTTTTTACTGTTTTGTTTTATTCTGTCGGTCTTAACGTATTTCCTGTAGAGCTCGTTGGTCCTGTGCTGGGGTGTTAAAGTAATAAAGATGGATCAGATATGCTGTCGATGAAGAGGCGCTACTTAGATCATCTGTGAAATCACCCAAAACATAAATATAGATTTAAACCAGACAAACCTGCTAAAGCAAATGTTTTTCCTTTGAATTATTTTTATTATGGTTGTTGTTATTATTATCATTCTTAAGGTAAGTGTGCACTGTTCATCTGAATTAGTGAACACTGAATATTAAAGATCCAACATTTTATAACAGCTGAACAAACTTACAAATGACAGTTATTCTGGAAGGCGGGGGCTTCTTGACTGGTGTTGCTGTTTTAGCCGTGCTGTTTGCAGCCACCGGTTTGGGAGCTGCAGCAGGAGTTGCAGTGGTCGATGCAGAAGTGGAGGAGGACAAGGAGGAGGAGGAGGAGGGGACTGAAGGCTTCCCGGCTGTCGTGGTTGTGACAACTGGAGTAGAATTCACTAACACTGGCTCAGTGGAAGGTATAGGTTTCCCCAGCTTGGTGTGAAGTTTCACCACCTTTCCGAGGTCGACAAAGACAGACACAAGGAGACAGACCCATTTAAGGCTGCTGATACTTAATCCCACCCCAAATCCCTCTGGGAGGTTTTGTTCCAGGACTTGGCAGGTCAAGTGGAACATCACATGTGTACGCCACAGTCACGATCACTACTGAAAGCATGTCAGCTGCTTATTTTATTCCTTTAATAACAGCAAATATGGACAGACAGAAAGATGGGGAGAAAAGCCCCACAGGGATGCGTACCTTCTGATGTTTGGACCCACGGATATGAGCAGCATAAGCATCCACTCCTGTGCAGGAGACGTCACATAACTCACAGCGTAACTGCGTCTGGACCCCTCTGGGGCCGTTGCTGGGCCCCGTCTGCCCTCCAGACTTTAGGGCTGCTTCCTTTTTCTTGTGCTTCTGGCCCTCCAGATGCTCCCGGTACGTCTAATGCAGTAAATAAAGATGAAGCCAGTCAACAACACGAAGCATCTAAAACAGTCGTGGACGCTTTCATTGATATACACCTTTGAAGCAAACGCTAATATTCTAACGTCTTTTTTTGCTTGTATTTTAGTGATTTAATACAAGGCATTATATAAATTAGAATTACCGTAATTGTCGGGCTATAAGCCGCTACTTTTTGCACAAGCCTTGAAGCTTTTAGTCAGGTGCGGCTTTTCTATGGATTGTCCGTGATTTTTGTCATATCGTAAGATGATTTGTTTTGTTTGTTCCGCTGTTGTACGGCACTACGTTGCCTGGCGGAAGGATCGGGGTTCAAGAGTGGTATGTTGGTCACATGTCCATCCGCCAGGCAACGTAGTGCCGTACGAAGTAGCGCGAAAAACAAACTTCAAAGTAGCGCTACGCGTTCAGCGGGAGGCCTGGATGACGAGCGGCAATAAACTTGCGAAAAGCAAGTTATGCTCAACTCCACCGGTGGAATCTGACAGCGTGGAAAAGTGTGAAAACATCCACGATCACCAACGGGTTTCGAAGGGCTGGACTGCTGCATGATGGAGAGGAGGACACCGCCACGGCCCTTCAGAGGGTGTTCGACTCTGACACTGACAACGAGGATTTGTTTGGTTTTGAAAGTGACAACGAAGGAGAGAAGCTGAGAGTGGATGACGAAGCCACCCTGAGCCTGTTCGTTTCCGACACTGGAGGAGAGGACTTTGGTGGTTTTAGTGCAGGAAGAAGAGAAAGATGGTGAGTGACTGACTTTTCTTCTTGTTAAAGCCGTGTCGCTGCACCTGAGCCTAAAAGGTAGTCCGAATCTATTTTTCTGGTGTGCTGTAGGTTATTGTTATGTACTACATTTGTTACTCATTTATGAAGCACAGTACATGTTTCGTACTTGTAATTACCGCTACTTGTACATATACCTAAAAAGTTATGCAAATATGTACCCATAACTTGTTTTTCAAAATATTAATAAAAGGGGTGTGTCTCCAAACAGCCATCTCTTTCCTGATTCGCTTTGTGCATATTCTCTTACATATGATGAGTCAACATTGAAACACCTGCGGCTTTTAGTCAGGTGCGGCTAATGTATGTACAAAACAGGATTTTCCCCTGATTTTAGCTTGTGCGGCTAATATTCGGGTGCGCTTTGTAGTCCGGGAAATACGGTAATAAGGTGCTCCTATTTGGCGCTGTGTTACTACTACACAACTTCACTGCTCAGCAGCCTCCGTAAGCTTGAACACTGGGACAGGAACATATTCTCTACTGGCCCTACTGGCGCTCCAGCTCACTGCAGACTTCCAGAGTAGCAGGAGGACATCTGTTACTAGCTTCAAGGTCCTTTATAAGAAGGCAGCAAAATATTCACGACAACAGCAGCAATAACTCATCTAATAGAGCCGTGCGGCCGCCGCAGATAACGTGTCGAAAATACTGAAAACACATCAGGGAAGCTTCAGAAACACAAAATTAAACATGTTTTCCTCATTTCTGATGGCCTACCTGAGGGCCTGCACAGCTGATCTTGCAAATGTCACAGTAATGAAGCTGCGGCTGCTTGGGAGGCCCTTTGGGCTTCTGCAGCTTGCTCTGGTGAAACGTGGGCTTTTTGTAGGCGTTTCCAGTCGGAGCGGTCACCATGTTGCTGCCCGAGTTACTCCAGGACGAGCTGGTCAGCTGCTTGGGTGGCGGCTGAACGGGGGCCTGCGGCTGCTGCGGCTGCTGCGGCTGCTGAGGTTGCTGTGACGGCTGCGGCTGCGGCTGGGACAGAGTCTGCTGGGGCGGCTGATAATAGGTGGGGGTGGATGCCGAGGTGTAGCCGACTGAATCATAACCAGAGTAGCTAATGCCTGAGGGGTGAGAGAGCAGAGAGAGGGACACGAAAGCAAGCAGGATATGGGTCAAACAGTCAGCAGTCATTCAGGAAATAAGCTGCATTCAGTTTCATCCACTCTGCTTTCACATCTGAGCTTCAGCTTTACAGATGTCAGTGATGTAACACATCATCCACCAATGAAAGGCAAAAATTTATTCACTGTAAAATCATTTAGTCTGAGTTTGCTTTCATTTGAATAATCTGTGTAACATTTACCGTGTTTCCCTGTCAGCTACATTAGCTTCTACCTCGCTTCTTGTTTTCCACATCCAACATGTCTGAGCTTCAGCTTTGATGAGTAATATCAGATTGTATGTAACTCAGCACGAATTAGCACGAGCCTGTGTGCAGTCACAGTTAAACGTGCAGCTAATTAAACAGGTTTTCTAGCTTTAGCCGATAGCTTATCGTTGTTCAGTTCTACCTGTAACAAAAACACATAAAAAGACATAACAACAAGTTGGCTGAAATGTTAGCAGCTTTAAAGCGCGTCTATAAACCGATGTTGACGTCACCTGAGTAGGAGGTGGCTGCGACGCTGGAGCTGAACGAGGAGCCGAGCGTGTACGACGAAACTGGCGTTAGAGGCTGCTGGACGCTCGTGGACACTGGGTAGATGTTGTAGCTGGTAGACACAGAGCTGGAGGGGGCGAGGGGTTTCAGTGCTGTCACCTGCCTCTGGGGGGGAGGCGGCTGGTTGTACACAGTGGAGGTGGCTGGACTGTAAGCACTCTTCACTCCTACTGATACAGAAAAATGCGACAGAATTGAGGGGTGAAGGAAAACAGAGGAGCAGCAGCACAGGTGGAGAGGAAGGACAGAGAGAGCTGAAGGATATGAGTCATAGAGTTCGTGTTCAAGAGAGTTTCTGGCAGAGCAGACAGGATCTTCATTTCACTAACAAATGAGTGGCAGAGACGTGCACACAGAGAACAGTGCAGACGTTTTAGGCACTTATCGGGCATAAGGCATTGTTCTGCATCACATCCGGCGTTTCATCTCTGTGCCACGCTCACAAAGAGTCAATCAATACATTTCTGCTTCAATGATTTCCAGGGACAAGGAACAAAATAAAGACAATAAAGCTGCCGAGGTTATCGGCAACTCGAAGGAGCTCAGGGGATGTATGTGAGCCATCGAAAGCTGCTATCTGGTTTTGAAGGACATTTATAGAAGGAAAAACAGCTTGTAGGGATCCGAAGATGCTGTTCATACGATCAATAACAGCTGCACCACCACAGCAGCATCCAGCAGTCATCAAAAGTCTAAAGGCTCGTGACATTTCTAGACTAAAGTATCACTGATGAGTCACAGGACGCTGCTCCCAATCGAGCCGCTGCACCGAAAATCGAACCAAAGAAGAAGCAGAACTCGCTCAGCTGCTGGACTTTATTCTTCCAAACTGAGAAACTGTGACTGATATCGACGTCTTATTTAAAAGGAAAACTGTAACAAGGGCATCAAGAGCTACGTTAGATCACAGCCTGACTCGTGTTTCTTGGACACAACATGCTATATTAAAAAAAATGACCACACTGGTCAACTTCCTGTACCAGTCAGTCTTTTCTTTTATTCACAGATCTTTGTTTCTTTATTCACTGAAACCAAATGAGGTTAAACTTCCACGCTGAACCTTTTTAATCGTGGAGAACGTAACAGGCTATGTGTCATGAAAAGTTCTCCCAGACGATGAATAGAGTTGAAAAAGTGAGAAATCATAGCAAAGAAAAATAATCACAGGTTCCCTGCAGGGAAGGCAAAGATGGTTTAAAATGAAATCAGCTGGTTTACATGCACCAACCTAATATTATTGTCCATAAGAAGCAGAAATCAACTCATTTTACACTGTTTGGACACTGGGAATGAAAAAGACTCACCAGTCTGGTAGTAACTCTCTGTAGGCGTCCTTTGAGCCGTTGCTATACTCGTCTGGTAGTACTGTTTATTGTCATAGGTAGTCACTGCAGCAGGACGCCCGTAATTGTAGTTGTCCTGCTGGTGTTCACAAGAGAGCATCCAACCCACACATATTAAAACTTGAGCAATGCAGACAATTTAATCGTGCACAGATTCTCTCTCAGGTTAAATCATCTGAATTCTAAAATTCCTCAAAACAAAACCTGCTTTGCAAAAATCCGGCATGCAAAATGAAACAGAAGAGCAGAAATCATAAGAGAAGCGCAAAGAAACTGACCGTGTCTGAGTATACCTGGTACGTCTGTGGGGTAGTGGTTGGCTGCGGGGGATCGGGCTGTCTGTAGGTGTAGTCCGGGGGCGCCTGGTGGCTTTGGTAGGCCGGGTAAGGGGCCGAGACCACAGGCCGGGCGGCCTGGACCGGAGCTGGAGAGTATGAGGCGGTCACAGCGTGAGCCACAGCCGGAGCCTGCTGGACGCTGTAACTCGCTGTGGAGGGATGGGAGTAAGCTGGTGGAGGCTGGGTACTGCAGGACGGGAGAGGGAAGAAAGGAAGACGCGACATTTAAATGACTCAAAACATTCTGACATATCTTGTCACACCCACGCTGTCAGGTATTTACCACAGGAACGTGACAAACCAAGTATTCAGTCCAAAATATCCTTGTTAGCTGAAGCACAGACCACAGAGGTGAGTCACTAACATCAACATCCGGTGCAAAAAGAAAACCGCTATCACTTATCTTAGTTATTTAAACTGCAGCCAAGAAACAGCAGGACTCATTAATAATATGCAAAAAGCACGGTCACGACCACAGTGGTGATAATTTTACTCAGTTTACTTTACATACATGCCTTTACATGTATGCATAAGCATGCACCTCACTGCGTTTGGCACCGCTTAAATGCTAAACTGCATTTTTGTTTTTGGAGTCAGCACGCTGTGCAGCACCAACAACGCTGAGATGAATTTAAACCGAAACGTTTATTACAGCAGAAATAAAGATGATAATCAAACACAGTTAAGAAGTAACTACAGAATACTTCTCATTGATGATTACAGTGAACAAACTAATCCGAGCGCTAACAGACTCAAAAGCCACCTGACGAAAAGCAAAGAATAATGATACACACCCTCACTGAAACCAGTGCGGTGAATAAATATGTAATTCATGATTTATTTATTCATTTTGCCTTTTTAGCTCATTGTTTCTCTTGCAGTAACACGGATATTGTGATGCATCCCTGTAGACCGAGCTGCAATGTCTGCATCGTGTTTTAGAAAATGAGAAAAGAGGAGCCGGGGAAACACCCTTCAACCTTGTTATGAGTGCTGACATTGCACAGCTGGTCCACCAGAGGGCACTGTGCAGCTGTTCTGCTGAATCTGGAGAGGCCACAAACAAGAAGCTGACTGAGAAGCGACAGAGAGAGTAAACAAGTGCTTGTTAATGAAAATCTGTTTATTACTGTGCACCTCAAAAAAAGAAAGAAAAAAAAGACAATTTTAGCTTTTTAAATCAAATATTAGTAACTAAAAATCCAATATTGGTCAGATTCTAGTATTATGACATCATATGGATATTAAGTCGTGGTGAAGAGGGAGCTGAGTGTAAAAGCGAAGCTCTCAATTTACCGGTCGATCTACGTCCCTACCCTCACCTATGGCCACGAGCTGTGGGTAGTGACCGAAAGAACGAGATCGCGGATACAAGCGGCAGAAATGAGCTTCCTCCGAAGGGTGGCTGGCCTCTCCCTTAGAGATAGGGTGAGAAGTTCGGCCATCCGGGAGGGGCTCAGAGTAGAGCAGCTGCTGCTCCACATCGAAAGGAGCCAGCTGAGGTGGTTCAGGCATCTGACAAGGATGCCTCCTGGGCGCCTCCTGGGGTTGGTTTTCGGGCATGTCCCACCGGGAGGAGGACTCGGGGCAGACCCAGGACACGCTGGAGAGATTATATCTCTCGGCTGGCCTGGGAACGCCTTGGTGTTCCCCCGGATAAGCTGGAGGAGGTGGCTGGGGAGAGGGAGGTCTGGGCCTCTTTGCTTAGGCTGCTGCCCCCGCCACTCGGCCTCGGATAAAGCGGATGAAGATGGATGGATATTGATTCTTAGCTCTTATCTCATCAGGTCCAGTCCAAAAAGGCTCGGCAGTGCCTGTACCACCTCCGACAACTGAGGAAGTTCAGGATCTCTCCAGTGATCCTCAGGACTTTCTATGCAAGTGCTGTGGAGAGCATCCTCACACAGAGCATCGCATCCTGGTTTGGGAACCAAAAAGCTCTTCAGAGAGTGACCCGTACGGCACACTGCTGCAGGACTGCTCTCCCCTCCCTTCAGGACACCTACACCAGGAGATGCTGAACTACAGCAGCTCAGCTATTGAAGGACCCGTCCCATCCCGGCAACAGGCAGAAGGTTCTGCGCCATCCGGAGGAGCTTCTATCCTCAAGCCATCCAGGTCCTAAACCAGAACATGCCCCCCACCCCCCCTCAGCATCCATAAGTGACTGAGACAGCACTTACTCCTCTAACACACCCCAGCCTGACTCTTCTAGACACTTTAACACCCACTTGCACAATGTACATTTTTCAGATTTTCAAATGTAAATTTCCAGATTTTTTAAAATTATTTATTTAATTCATTTAATGTACATAATTCATTTACTTACTGCACATAATGTCCTCCTGTATATATTCACTAAATGTATATAATGTCCTTCTCTCCTTTTGCACAGTCGAGGAGCGCGTCAGGATCCACTTCACTGCATGTTGTACTCCTATAACTATGAATGTGGCAAATAAAGAATCTTGAATCTGTATCATTACCAATCACTTTAAAATACATGCATGGCTGCTCAGCATGTTTGCATGTTTTTGAAGGCACAGTAATTATAGGCAATGACATCAGTGACTCCAGCTGACAGCCTTCAGTGTCAGTCTGGACGAGAACATTAGTGGGCTTAAATTAAATGATGCCTTAAAGGCAGAGGTGTCACATTCATTGTCACTAATGGTCACACAGAGGACCTGAGCAACAGTGACATATTTATACAGTTCACTGATATTTTTATGTTATAAATAAATCCAGGCAAAGTAATGAATTTTTAATGTTGTTCTGCAGATTTGTCTGCAAGTCTTATGCAGCCTGTGGAGAAGGTTTCATATAACGCAAAAACATTCATGAGGCGGATTAACTGTGCAGTACAGAAACTGGATGTACACTAAAGTACAGCCAGCCTTTCCTGCTCCAAACGATGCGACTAGTTTAGGAAAAGACTCACAGCGCTGCAGCTGCACGCATCCGTCTGTCACGCCTTATCTTTGTTTGTTTGGGGTTCAAACTTCAAACCAGCCATGTGAATTATATTCTTTGAAAATACAGCAAACAGATACACAGCACTCTCTGTGCAAACAGTCCATCTCCCACGTCAGTGGAAACTTTGCTTTCGCTGCAGTCAAAGCTCCACTCAAACCCGACCTGCACTTCCCTGGAAATGTAGCTACATGCTGTGCAAACAATGGCCAATTTCTCCTGTGCATCTCCAGCTACGTTTCACTGCAGTTTGTTTTATTTATCAGTGAGAGAATATCAATTAACACCTTAGTATAAGGAATAGTAATCATAGTCGCAACATAGGGACTCGACATAGGGACATAGGGATGTCAACAAACTCCTGGAGGGAGATTGCAGAAACTACCGGAATGACTGTGAGGGAACGCACAAAGAAGTGTAAAAAACTTCCCAGGACTTGGGAAGTAAGAAAGTCCCAGCCTTTCATTTGTTTGTTTCAGGGCTGGCACTGAAACCACACACAAGCACAAATGTGTGGAGGGTCACGCCGTGGGCTCTGCAAAGATTCAGCTGTTAGTCAGCTTGTTAGATTGCACAAGCTGTGGAAGCACGCCTGTCTATTTAGTCTCGCATGGGTGCAAGGTTCACGACACACAGCTACGACCTAAATTATGAAGCAGCTAAAGTAACGGGTGGGCCAGATTAAAATCTGTGAAGAGCAGGATTTGGTCCAGCTCGTAAGGTCACAAAAGAGCACACGTGTAAATCTATAGCACGATTTTAATTAAAAGTACAAAACAAAAGCTCTGTGTGTTTCTTGACAGAGGAATTCCTGACAGCCCTTCAAACAGGTTTCAACACAGCCAAAAGAAAACTGCTGCAAGCTCAGTTTATTTAGTGAAACTTTAAAAAATGTCTGCACGTCAAATGGTCTGAATCAACCGACTTCTGCCAGAAATTTAGAGAAAACTTTAAAGAACATCACACCATGTGCTCCCACAGATTTCCCCAAAAATGATTGGGAACCCAACTCGGTGTCTTTAGTCGGGCACGACACTGCTGCCCTAAATCCAGGTCAAAATATTCGGAGACTCCTCTCGGCCTGTGAGTGTGCTGTAGATGTTTGGATCACTGCCCTGACGTGATGAAGAGCATAGTGAACTGGTAACTCCTGCCTATAACCAGTTTATCAGCACAGATGTGGTGTGCAGCATAAGGTTAAATACTGCATATTTTATCAGTGCTGGTGGCAGAGAATGACAGGGGTGAATTTTAATACAGGTATAAAAGGCACAAAGAGGCCGCAGAGGAAAGCAGTCCGGTTTGTCAGGTTTGTTGGCTTAATGCAGCACAACAGACAAGGCATGAAAACCTTCACAGTTCACTAACCGCAGGATGATGGCTCCATCACATCACTAATTGATTACCTGTCAAATTCAAAGGCTAAATTAAGCAGGCAAACTTAGCCAAATTATGCAAATGCTGCTGCTGCTTTTCCGAGGGCCTCTTTGCTCTGTATGGCTGCATGTCAGAGAAGTCAGAGAATGACGTTTGGGGATACAAGACCGTCAGTGGTGTCAGATCAGAGTTGGCCCTCTTTAATCCTAAACGCCGGCCAAAATCTAACCCGTCACAGCTGCAGCCAGCTCGGTTTCGTTACCCGGCTAAAACACTTCTTTCTACTGACCCCGTTTAATTATGTTACAGCACAGAAAGTGTTGAAGCATCGAACCAACTGGTGCAGCTGTATAGCGCTGTGGTTCACCTAATGTCAAGCTGCAAGCGCTGGCCTGCGATCTCGGCCAGCTAATGTTAGCTAACCGAACCAAGCGGGTCAAGCTAGCCGTGTATCCCTGCGCTGCCACGCAGCGAAACCCCACGGGTGACCGTGTCTCCGCCGATACACCTCGGCAGCTGACACCTGCGGCTCAACGCGCTCGCTGACACCAACCCACGTCACATGAATTACCTGTACTGCGGACCGGCACCATGTGTGAAGCCGAAATAGTTGCTTGCAGCCATCTTGGCATCTCCGGTACAGTACAGTGTGCTGACAAACAGCAGCGGAGCGGTGACACCGAAACTCAAGATAGTTCCCCCCCTCGACTGCTGCTAACGGTCACATACCGGAACTGGATCGGAAAGACACGAAACGGTTACAAACAGGGAGCTTTCAGCGAGGAACTCCGTGTGCGCCATGTAAAGTCTGCGGTCAGTGTATAATTTCTATATATATATGATATCCTTGTTAATATATATAGATTTTCATAACTTCTCCACTCAATCGCTACACGCATGCGCACTAACCCCCCCCCCGCTGAGATTAAAAATAATCCTTCTTCTTCTCATTATTATTATTATTATTATTATTATTATTATTATTATTATTATTAATATTATTATTATTAATATTATTATTATAGCGCTAAATGACACCGTATATCTGTGTCTTAAACACTATTCAGGTATGGCTCAAAACTGTATGCCAGTGTAATGATAAACCCAACCTGAAACTGCTGAGATAATAGTGTCATAACAGAGAATGCGTGAGCTGTGGCATGAGAACACGCGAACAAACTTTAGCAATAGTGCTAGAAATATAATATATTTAACCTTTACATGCTAATTGACAATCTAGTGACATCCATGTTTATATTTATGTTAACATATTTATGTTCTCCTTTGCCCCACACAAACTTAATGCCCTACATATAGTTTTTTGGATCTGGTCTTATTTTAAATTTCAACAAACAGATCATATTTTAAAAAAAAAAACTGTAATTAAAAAAAGTCAATTTAACTAATTAACTCCAGTTTTATGCTTGAGTAAAGGCACTGCTTTATTTTGTTTCCTTCTCTTTTCTGCTTTTTATCTGTTTTACATTTTGTACTGATTTGTATAATTATTATTTGTTATACCAATTTTATGAACGATTAATTGATATATACGTAAATAAATAAATTTTAGCGGAGACGGAAGTACGTTGGAGTGAATGCTCTCGCTTTGCTTAATACTCTGGGTGTGAATGGCTGGGTGATTGGACGGGTGTTGCGTGCCTCTGATAATTGAGGTACAGTCTAATGTTAACCCAGCTGCCTGGGGTGAGTCATACCAAGCACCATCACATTCAGCTCTTCTGGACGTTTCGTATAAAGGTGCACTATGTCCACGATGCTAAAAAGCATCGTTTGACCTTGGGGGTTTTAAGGGCATCAGCTCAGGATCCGTACAAAAAAAAAGAAGAAGAGGAAAACCCTTATTATGCATAAGAGGGACACAAATATTTGTTAAAAGCTTTTTCTCGCGGGTAATTACTCACGAGGCCTTATGGACACAGTAAAAGAGACCTTTTAGGAATGTGCAGAACAAGTATTTTCAGCCATAGTATGCGGTGAAGCTGTAGGGGTGATATGATTGGCTGGCAGAAAGTGAAGTAAGGGTCTGAATAATTCATGTTGTGGGGTAGCAGGTATGAAAGAGGCACGAGCAAGGAGGCATAGAGGCTGAAGAGAGGCTATGGATGGAGAGAGATGCTGTTGCCAGGGAACAGCAGCCACACAGACCACCACTGAAAACAACAGCAGGATTATCTGATGGGACTAAAAGGAGACAGAGGCTGGTGCTTATTTTTCCCAAGTTGCTGCAGGGATAAATAAGCTACTTCCATGGAGGAATGTAAATACAGTGGAAGCCCAAAGAAGCTTTTCAATTGATACTGTGGTGAGAAGAAAAAGCTTCTCCAAAGGTATTTGGGTCCACATTAAGGGAGAAGAGAGGGGGGGTCGATATATATATAGAGAGAGATCACGATGCCAGAGCAGATGCGTTCCCATTAAAGGAATTTTGTGTCTCGGTGGTGTGGAAGTAAGAGCTGAGAGGCAAGGCTGTCGGCTCGCTCTTCACGGCCAGTCTTTCCCCAACAAAGGTGACCAGAGGCGGAGGAGAGGAGAGGGGGGTCCAGAACAGAGGTGCCCCCTGTCCTCAGACACCTGCTGCTGGCGAGCCGCGGACATCGAGGACAGTGTATGACTGTGTCCGTGCACAAGTGCGCGTGCGTGACTCCGAACGAATGAATGAGAGACGGAGAGAGAAAGAGGAGGAGGAATTTTAGACTGACCCACGCTTTTCTGTTGATGTGGAGCAGCGGGGCGGTCTCCCCTCAAATCTGTGCATCTGTGACTGAGGACGAAGAAGACGCTCCACATCGGGAGATCTCACGCCACTCGTGTGAGTTTAACATCCTTGCATTTATTTTATGCATGGTCACACAGCTTGCACACGCATGCACGATTGTCCGTTAATGTGAGAAATCTTTTCTGTTGGATGCTCCACTTGGGGTGACCTAGAAAGGCTGTGGAGCCATTTTACTGCACCTTTTGGTGCTGATTGGCTTTGCAGAAATCATTGATGTTCACATCTGAAGACCGGGAAGAAACAACCCGCTCACAGTTACATGGTGTTCATTTATTTTTTTATAAACATGATTTTGCGATTTACGCCTGCTGGCTTGCCTCCACACAAGAATTTTTCTTGTGCACAATAAAACAAAACATGTGGAAACAAATTATTTCCTTTGTTAGTTATTTGACTGCCTTCCATTTCATACACAGCCACAAGTGCTGCTGCCAAAACCACACCACTCCTAGCGATTATATCACAGTGTTGCTATTATTTCGGTATGCACTGCTGAATGTCATCATCGCACTGGGGCTGGTTGTACTACAGCACATTTTTTGTGGCTAAACACACCTTTTCATTCTGTTTCTAAGTGCAACCTGCAACCCAAGAGTGGAAATGCTTCCATCGCTCTGTGGAACAGGCTCGGAAAAGCATGAGGAAAGCAGAACTTTAGGACTCGTGCAGTTGACTGAGAATTCTCTCTAAGCTCTTAAGCACAAATTAATTCATGCTTTTCAGGTTTTCTATTTAATTGTGTTAGTGCCTGGAAGCCTGAGAAAGCAGAGGTGTGGTAGACTTAAAGAGGAGTCAGTTTTGTCCTCCACGTCTGCCTGTGGAATTCCAGGCGAGGCCAAAGTCAATTTTCATATTTGACTTTTGAAGGATTTCTGAGCGCAGAAAAGCGAGCTCAGTCCGATCCAGTCACATGCCTCTCACATGTGCTCCGGTGGGCCGGGGGGATGAAAACCACGTGAGCTGCAGTGACTTAAGCCCCCTAATTATAATGAAAGAGAGTCAATTATTTGACTTTTCCCTCAGCATACAGGCCAAAACACATGTTCCTGCAGTGCAGCAATGTGTGACACCTTTGGTCTGTGACTGCGAGTGCTATTGCTCATAAAAACTCTCTGCACACCTCCAGGCCCCTGCTCTCCTCTCTGAGGGATGGGCACCACAGAGGCGACTCTACGAATGGAGAACATGGAAGTAAAAGACGAGTGGCAGGATGAAGACTTCCCCAGGTATGATCCTTCCACTTTTTAAAGGCATCTAATGCGCGGTCGTGTTGATGTGATGATGAAAACTGATTGTAAGATTTAAAAAAAAAATCCACTTATTCTCCTTTAAATCCTCAGCTGATTGGTAATTTTCCACAACAGGATAAGATCTGCGATATTGTTTATAATTATGGGAATTTGATGAGCAGTGGCTGAAATTCAGAGCTTAATGAGCAGAAAATAAGTGGCAGGAAAGTGTGATGAAAATCAGCACTGGGCTCCATCCTCCTCCTCCTGCTCCTCCTCCTCCCTTTTCCCTCCTCCTTTGTTGGATGGGGGAGGCAGGAAGCCAGGGAGCAGGTGCAGCGCCGTCTTGGAAGCGGTGTCGGGCAACGTCATGTGACGCAACGGCAGTCGCTGATCAACAACACCAGTTCAGGAATATGGTGGCAGGTTGTGGTTAAAGACGGAGGGTCAGTCAGTTATTAAAGAAGAATCAGAGTGATGCTCTGCTCCGGTTTGGCTCACACCAGCTGAGAGGACAGGGAATGAGCCCAAACACAGAGGTGCGTGAGGTAAAAGATAAAGATCATTAAGGATCGGCTTGGACAAAAGCAGCCCCGCGCTGTCTCCGTAAGGTAAGCATCAGTGGTTCGTGCTGATCTTAAGAGATAATGCAGACATAAACAGATGAGCTTGAGCTCGCCCCCCTCGTCAGTTTGCATTTCTATAAAAAAAAGAGCTTCATTTGTGACAAAGGAAGCGGCGGATCAGTAGTCACTGCAGGGGTCCTCGGGGAATAGAGGCACAGTGTCTGTTTCTGTGGGCTGAAGCGTGATTGTTGGCTCAGGAGGAGCCCGCACTGTCACACAACTGTCCTCCCGCGAATGGGAGGATGAGACGGTTGGCTTTCACGGGAATGCAGCTAAGACCCTCTCTGCTGAACAACACTGCGCTAGAGCTCTCTCCTCCTCCCAGTTTTTTTTAACCAGTGAGAGCACAGCTGTGCACTCAGCTCCTCGGTTGTTCCTCGGGTTTTATTGCCGACAGACAACACATGCAGGTGCAAGCACGTTTGCCCCCATTTGCTTGCTTTTTCTGCTTTAGACACATTTGACAAGGAGGGAAGAAGAGGAAGATGTTGATGTCCTCCCATCCTCTCCTCCTTCTGTGCAGAGTGTAAACAGAAGCAGAAATGCAGACACTTTGTTTGCATGCAAACTGTTTCTCCACCCCTCCATCATCCGCTCTGACTCACACCCTGCCCGGCGGCGCTGTAATCTTCGTCTCTCCCCGGAGACAAGTTAATAACCATCTCTATCCTCTTCTGCGTGCTCTTCTTTTCAGCGCTTAGCCAGATTAGTGACAACACCCATGCCTAGCTTGGACCTTTTAACACGGTCCTAATCACATGGATCCATTTTATTATGAGGTCATAGTTACAAAGTAGGACGTGCTTTAGGATGCATTTATCTCAGCTGAGGAAAAATGATGGGTTTTTGTACTGTGTGGCTGAACCTTTACTCTCTGCAGCATCACAACTTCCTCTCTGTCGTGTAATAGATTGGGCAAACACAGCGCTAAATGCTTACATAGTGTATGCATGTTTCCAACCAGACCACTACCAGAGTACGGAGACATGGACCCCTCCTGTGGTCTCACAGATGACAGAACCTGTAAGTAACACCAACAAGTCGGGGGTCACCGAATGATCATTATTGATGACAAACCCCTCTCTGTGTGGCATGAATCACAGTCTCTTTCCTCCTGCCCTCTGGTCTCACTGTAGCTCATCCTACCTCCCTGAACGTGAGCTCACCGGGAGGAGGAGGCAGCGGCGGTGTGTCCTCATCCCACCGGAAGAGGCGTACGTTGATCGCCCCGGAGATGAACCTCTCCCTGGATCAAAGTGAAGGTTCTTTGTTGTCAGATGACTTCCTGGACACGCCGGATGACCTGGACATAAACGTTGACGACATCGACACTCCAGATGAAACCGACTCACTCGAGTTCATCACGAATGGCAATGACCTGGAGTGGGAAGGTTAGCAGATCCATAACAGGTCGCTGTTTTTACTCCTGATATTAATCCATCAGCTTCAAAAAGCTAGTTGAGGCTGAACTTTAGGCAAAAAGGGTTTTTTGTTGCTATTTAAGCTGAAAATTCACTACATGTATCCATGCACGTACCATAAAATGTCAGCTGAGAAGTTACACTGTGCTCTTTAACCTAAACATACTAATACATGTCGATTTTTACAGAGACTTTGCAAAAGGAAAGGATCTGTAACACAACCTAACTTAAAAGGAGCTTACACATATTATGATCAATGTTTCCCTTCAACTAAAATGATTCAGCATAACTCTGTTCGTGCCCAGATGACACACCGGTGGCATCAGCGAAAGCAAATCCCGTTGACAGATCCGGAGAGGTGGGCGAGGATGGGAATGCCAACAACGGACGCCTCTGGAGAACAGTGATCATCGGAGAACAGGAACATCGCATCGACATGCAGGTCATCAGACCTTACCTTCGGGTCATCACACACGGAGGTGAGAGTCAGAAAAAGCTCTCAATTAGCAATAAAATAATCCTTAAAATCCTTATATATATATATATATATATATGGTGTGATCGTGTGCACAGGCAGTGATTTGTGGATGCAGTGATTTCCATGACAGACTGACGCCTGAACACCTGACGCTCATCATGAACTTTCCCCTTGTTGCCTGCATGCAGAGATTTTTCCGGGTTTTCTGAATTGTTGGTGATATAATGTACTGTAGAGGATGAGATATTCAAAGTCTTCACAATTTTATGTTTTGTAGATGCATTTTTTGCCAACTGGTGAAACTGAGATGCTCTCTTTATAACCAGTCATGTGTAAAAATGACTTAATGTTTTTCAGGAAGTAGTAAAATGTCTCAGTTTAAACATTCAATATGTTTCCTCTGGTTTGTTGTGAAGATTTCCATGACAGTAAGCTTAAACTCTCTCTCCTCAGGTTATTACGGCGAAGGCCTGAATGCCATCATTGTGTTTTCTGCTTGTTACCTGCCTGACAGCAGCTGTGCAGATTACCACTACATCATGGAAAACCTCTTCCTGTGCGTCTCTCAGTCAGAGCCAACTTACTCGCACTTTTAAGCCCTGTATATCAACACATTTTGAACTGCACCCAACAGGAAATCATAACTCTCGTGCCCTCCAGGTATGTGGTGAGCAGTCTGGAGATGCTCGTTGCCGAGGATTACCTGATTATTTACATGAACGGAGCAACTCCTCGGAACAAGATGCCTGGCATCAGCTGGCTGAAGAAATGCTACCAAATGATCGACAGAAGGTCAGAAAAAAGTTCAATACATTGATTGATATCTAGCGTATTGGGAATTTCTTTATATAGATCTTTTTGGAGATGTTCACATCAGCGCTGAACTCTGGCTCATCTCCATCATCCCACATACACGATGCTGATATTGACAGATATGAAAGGGAGAGAAATAAAAGTTTTCTCAAGCTGTCAGTCAGTGAAAGCTTGTCGATGGCTCTGAGTCCTGTTTGGCAGTTGGGAATAAAATTGGAATAAACTTTTAAGCACACACACACAAAGCATAAACGTGTAAACAACGATGCAGCTCTGTTAACAAACGTTTTCTTTCTGTTTTCTGGCAGATTGAGGAAGAACCTGAAGTCTCTAGTCATTGCTCATCCCACGTGGTTTATACGCACCGTCCTGGCTATATCGAGGCCTTTTATCAGGTGATACGAACAAGCTGAATATCAAACACTGAACGTTTTCCATTAAGACCTGAAGGTTAATCGATACAGGCCACACGATGTCTTTTGACCTCCCGAAAACTGAGTCCTTGTTTGGGATGTGCTTTTTATTTTTCTGATAGCTATTTGAGATCAGACAGTCCTGTCAAGTCTATAAACTAAGCTCACTTGTTACTTTGTTACATAGTTGCTACTAACTATGTCCCCATATGGGTAAATGGGTTAATTTTACAGAATAATACAATAAAATCAAGATTTCATAGTAAGTATAAAGCCGGGTCGAGCAGAATGAAGTGTAATGTGCAGGAAAGGAAACATCCCTGAGACGGGAGGTCTGACACAGAGCGACTATAATAACTTTAATCTGTTTCTCATTTAAAATATCAGTTTGACAGCGTGGATCTGTTTGCTGCAGATTTTTTTTATTGTTTGTCTTTTTGTGTATCTGTGTAACTGTTGTGTTGCTTTTCTCTCGTCCTCTGCAGTGTGAAGTTCATGAATAAGATCCAGTACGTCCACAGCCTGGACGAACTGGCAGAAATGGTGCCCATGGAGCACGTCCATGTCCCCGAGTGTGTGGTGCAGTAAGTATCTGTGACCACTAGATGGAGAACGTGAGCTTTACCTGCAGGCAGCGGTTAATCCTTTTTTCTTTTTTTAAAGTTATTACTCATTTAAACCAAACCGAGAACAAGACTGCTGTTTGAATAAATGTAAAATAAGATTATTGCCTCAGTTCCTAAAAAGAGGACTTAGATGGCAGGATTTACTGTGTGATGTGAGGATATAACAGCGCCTCTCGTTTTCAGATTTGACGAGGAGAGGATTAAAGCGCGGAGGGAAAGGTAAGATATAGCTTTGTGCAGTTTTAAATAGCATTACGCGCCAACCTCGTGCATATTATTATATACATATAACTGTGTGCAGAATTAAGAGTGGCTTAAGCACTTAGAACTGGATAACTGGCTACACAAGACTCCCATCGAATAACTCTGTGTATGTAACTCTGTGTGTGTGTGTGTGTGTGTGTGTGTGTGTGTGTGTGTGTGTGTGTGTGTGTGTGTGTGTGTGTGTGTGTGTAGGATTGAGCAGGAGCAGAGACAGCAGCAACAGCATCCAGCCCCACAGGAGCCCGTGAAAAAGTCTGAGAGGTAGAGGTCCTCTAACCACATTTTAATGTGTGACAACAAACTCAGAAGCTCATCAGGTTTCAGTTCGTTATCACAGCTCTTACCTTTACTTTTATTTTTCAGGCCAAAATCAATGATTGTAGGTCAAGGGTTCTGAGACGGACGGAGATTTGAAGGTAACGTTGCACTTCTTATTTCAGCCACAAGATGGTGCTCTGCTCTCACACGAGTTTACCGCATCGCCCATTAAGCCTCTGCAGATTCCAGTTTATGTTTATAGAAGTACATCACTCTGGGTCTATGATGTGTCCTAATTTTGGATTAATGTTCTATGATGACAGGTTCGTCTGTTGCGCATTGTCAGGGTCACAAACTGAAAAAATATTCATCTGATTGCTTTGGTGCTAAAAGTAGAACTGAGCAGGACGCAGTTTCACAGTTTGCACGGTGTGAGTTGGTACTCGTGTGATGTGTGCTTCTTCGCTGCCTTTAAATACTGAGGTTCTGTCATTAGCTGAGCTTTTCTCCTTCAGTGTTTCTTTCTCTACGTTTGCTTGATTCTGTCTGGTGCAGCTTCTTTTCTGCTTTCTAAAGTTACAGCTGTGAAACAACATTTCTCAGTTTCTCGTGTACTTCAGAGATTCTTATAATCTCATATTTTGTGTTAACTTAACCCAGCTGATGGTCACGTACATATTCTGTATCTTCCACGTCATTTAAGTGATGTGATGAGGGAACAAACTTTGTTTTGTTTTTAGATTTTAGGGGTATTTTACATATTTCACCAAACTTTAGCCTTACACAGTTTGTGCTGTATCTCTGGATGAAGTTTCCTGGATTTCAAACAATTTTGGTGTTTTTATCATCAACATATGGCTGACTGAAGAGGTTAATACTGTTCATTTTAAGTCATATTGTCAGTCCTTGAGGTAGATAACTCCTGTACAGAACCTGATTCAGGCTAAAATTTCAGTGGATAGTTTGTTTGTTTGTTTTAATCGATAATATCCTTACAGGCTGCTAATGTGGCAGCACATGCTGGTAGAAACCAGGTGGCTGAAGGTTGTATAGAGTAGTGACCTGTGACTGTCCGGCTGATATGCTCAGAGAGACAGTGTGCTACACATCACTGAGATGCAGAAGCAAGATTCTTGTCAATTTTTTAAACTACTTGAAAAGAGATCATTTTTAGTTTAGGACTGACCCATCATACACTCATACAGGCCACTTCATTAGGTACACTCCTTCAACTGCCTTAATGCAAATTTCGAATCACCCAATCACGTGGCAGTAGTTCGATACACTGTGGCATGTTGACGTAGTCGAGTCAAACTGCTGAAGTTTAAACCCATACAAGTGGGTAAAATGCCTTGTTGATGCCAGAGGTCAAAGGTCATGACCAGACATCTGTGAGCTGATAGGAAGGCAGCAGTAAGTGAAATAACCACTGCAGGTGGTACACGGCAGCAGAAGACCACACTGCTGCTCCTGTGAGCTGTGAACAGGAAACCGAGGCTACAGTTCTCACAGGCTCGCCAAAACAGGACCACAGCAGATTGTCTGTGTACGTTCTCTGTTATCTGGGTCAGTTTTTAGCGCTTGAGGAAAAGGAAACTGGACCTCGTGTTCAAGAACCTTTTTCAGTTCAAAAACAACTGGTGGAAAATCCTTGGTATTCAATTTCTAGTGGGATTCTCCCTTTGGACATAATCCTGGGAATTATTGGCCCACTGTTAATGAAGCAAGTCGTTAAGGGTCATTTCCACCAAGTTGTTAATTGTTCGTGAGACTTTGCTCCATCGCGCTCTTCATTATGTGAGCGTGGGTTGAATCAGCTTGCAAAGAGACTCCAAAACTGCATTGTGGGTGGCTGATTCCTGATGCTGTAAGGCACCGTCTCTGTTAAACGATTTATACTTAATGAAAACGTCTCCTCTGTCTTCTTGCTCCAAAATGGGAACATTAGCATAACCAAACATGTCCTCCCTCTTTTACAAGTGCAGATATCCAGCTGAATCTCGTCCTACTGAGGTGGTTCTCCTGTGCTGTGCTATGCATATGTGGAGTAGGTCTGTGTAACGGTCCAAGCATTCCTCACTGCATAGACTACACTGTGTATGCTGTGCAATGTGCAGTGCTTGTGTTTTGTCAGCTGGGCGAGTGTTTTGTCAAGATTTCTGCAGTGACATTCAGCTGGTAGGGTCAGAATGTGGCAAAAACATCACGAGAGCATGGATCCATCCTGCCTCATATAGTGGTGGTGCAGACTGGTGTGACGGAGGTGTGGGGGATGGCCTGTCAGCATGAATGGACCCATCTGCATATGGGTGCTTACAACAGGATAATGTGCCGTGCAACAAAACTCAGAACTGGTTTCTTGAACATGACAAGTTTACTGGATTGAGATCTGGTGACTGCGGAGACCATTCGAGTGCAGTGAAGCACCTTTGGGATGTGGTTGAACGGGAGATGGACATCATGGATGTTCAACCAACAAATCTACTGCAGCTGTCTGATGTTATTGTGTCAGTATAGACCCACATCTCTAGGAAATGCTTCCAGCACACAGTGTGGGCCTTTTCTGTCCCTCATAGACAGCTGCACTGTCTAAAATAACACTTACATGTTTTTATTGTGCAGACATGATAGTTCTTTGTGCTCTTTTCTGTTTGTGCAGGGCTCACCTGAAGTGGAGCGTGAACGTCCAGCAAGTCTACACAAGCTTCGTGTCATCATCCCGCTGACGATTTGTGCCGTCGTTGTCCGATCAAAACAAAATAAATGCTCCGTCCCATAATGCCACTGGGAACTCACCCCTCCTCTATCCCAGAGGGGTTTTATGGCCACACTAAATGAAGTCACTACTCTGTTACCAGATTTGATTTAAAACCTGAAACCGCTGCTCGATTCGTTCATTCTTTAATCTGCTGTTAGGGAGCTCGTGCTGGATTATAATGAGCCTCCTTGTTCCTCGTTGTTCGAGTCAGAGATTACAGGCTTGAAGTTAATGAGGGCAAAATTACCTGAAAATCGTGACAGTTTAAAAACACGAGCGAATCTTGAAGCTCCTTTAACTGAGATCTGGGTCAGTACGAGACCACTGGAACAAACTCACATTTATATTCGTGCCGGTTCATGTGAATGTCGTGTGCGTCAGATGTAGATAACAAGGCTTTTCCAATGTATCAGATGCTTTATTTTATTTTTTTACCTCATAGCTGCTGCATCATAAGGCCCTTTGAAGCGCTCTCATATGCTGTTCTGACATGTCAACATGTGCTAACGTTTGCTGGTGCGGGGGTCCTTTAGCTCTGTGAAGTTTCCTTTGATCGCCTCCACTTACTCTGTACCCGGTGTCATTATGTGCCTCAGTCATCCTGAGTGTTTAAAAGAAAAGGCAGGAACGTGAGCGCTTACTGCAGTTTGTGACCCATACTGGAAAATCTACAGGAGTCCCTGTAGATTGTAAAATTATTTAGGTAAGTTCAAGCAATATATTGTTTATTTTGTGTAACATAGTCACATAAACAGCCTTCATACAACACTGAATGCTTTGTATTTAGATAATATTTTGGCTAAACTCCATATTACAGGTTCCCATAAATGTAATACTAACACGTGTGCAAAGTATCTACAACAAATTTGTATAGATTCTGTAAAGATGTGATGAAAGTCAAGACATAAAGCAGACAAAGTTTGACAAACTGCACATGAAGCAGTGACGCTTTCTCTCGGACGGGGTCGCAATTAATACGTCTGAATTTAATTCCAGATTAATGAGTGAATGTTTTGGTCATTCAGAAACGTCCTCAGTGATCAGCAGTGTCAGCACCTCTGGACGGTTTAACTCTGGTTCTTTGTGTCTTCCATTTTTTCAAATTATTGTAGCAGGAAGACTGAAGCATAGGATTACTTCTGTGTGGACTTCATGACTTGATTGTCTGTAAACTGCTCGTATGTTTTGCACTATTGAATTTGGGTAGTTTAAGACTATGATAGATTTATGCATTTTGAGCTGTTGTTAGTATGACTTGTGTTTTTGTAGGTTGTGGGCATTCTTATGCATTTTTGGTACAGAAAATCTGACCAATGAAAAGTCTGTTTATAAAGTGCCGACTTACTTTACTCCTCTTCTGTTGCCTTTCCAGAGTGGCAAAGTTGGACAAAAAGCTTGAACTTTTCTTTTTGTGATCCTTTAAGAGTGTTTTTCACTGGCAAACCCGACCTGGCAGCGTCCCGTCTTCATTCTGCGAGGGGGACGCCTCTCGCTGGTCGTTTGTTGGTTGAACCGAGTGCCTATTGTCGAACCAAATGCTTCGGGGAAATCTGGAAAAATGAAGGAATGTACAGTGTAGCATTTTACTTTTTGGTTATGTTTTTTATTTGAGTCACACTCGTGCATAAACTGTTCATTCTGACTATAAAAGCACAAAATCTGTAATGTTTCAACCCATAAACCGACCATACCTGCTGTAAAATGTTTGCTCACATATGAACTGTTTCACTCTCCTGAAGCTTCCATGATTGTTTCTGCCTGTAAATATGACTGAATAAATTGTTCCTCATCATATGTTCTCTGTTTGTTGCTTAGAGCACTGCCTGGGCTTAAATTGGTTACATGCGTGTTAAACTACTGTATGTTCTCTGAGCTGTTTGCAAATATTGGCTTGACTTCCTGGGTGTCACATGGAGGTGGGTGTGTGGCGGCTTTTTCACAGAACAACGTGTAACAGGGCGACTCTTTCTCAGCACCAAAACAGTAGTGTGTGACGTGATGCAACGACAGTTCTGAAAAGTGTTTACATGTACAATATACACTCACTGGCCACATCATTAGGTATACCTGCTCCCTGAGACGTATGTGGCACCGATTCAGTGCACATGCGAAGCAGATGTGTTACAGCAGCAGAAGAGCACATGCTGTGCCAGTCCTGTCAGCAAAGAACAGGAAACTGAGGTTACGGTCACCACGGCTTACTAAAATTAGACAACAGAAGATGTTTGTGTAGGTTTCTCAGTCACCCAGGTCATTTTTTGAGCAAGTGGACTTTTTTCTGTCTCTCTCTCTCTCTATCTAAGAGACCTTTTCAGTTCCAAAACAACTAAACGAGAGTTCCAGATATCATTTAACCCGTGGTGGGATTCTCCCCTTCGAGGTGCTTCTGAGAATCTTTGACCCTCTGTTAATCATTTAATAAGCTAACGGTCGTTACCGCCAAGGTATGAACAGTTTGTGAGACACTGTCCCACCCTGCAATCATAGGATCTATTCAGATGTGCCGAGGTGTCATTATAGGTGGCTGATAGCTGGCGGTGTAGGCCATTACTGTTTACTCCTCTCACGCTGCCTCGTTTTAATGATTCATGCTGATGGTGATGGTGGTGTGGGGTACGTTTTCTTGCCATGCTTTTGGCCAAAAGTTTGAGCAGTGTTTAAATAAAACAGCTTACCTGTCTGTTGTTCCTGCCCATGTCCAGACCTGTATGACCACACTGTGTCACGAAGCTCAAACTGGTTCCTTGAACATTACAGTGAGTTCACTGTGATCATGTGGCCTTTAAAGTCACCGCATCTCAGTCCAGTAGAGCACATTTGGGATGTGTGCGCTACTATCAATAAATATGGACCCAATTCTCTGAAGAATGTTTCCTGCACCCTGTTGAATCAACGCCATGATGAATCAAAGCAGACCATACTAATATATCTTAATCTATGGCCTCGCCTCTGCAGTGATACAGACATTTAAAAAAATGTTTATTTTAAGATGCTATATGCTGAAAAGCCAACTTACCTCGTATCTACTGAAATATTGACTTTAATGAAACCATTGCCAATGTTATTCTCTATTATATGTCAAAATATATGGAAAAAATACATTGATTTGGCCTTAAATTCAGAGCTAATAAAACAGTAGTTTCACAGTAGCATATTAAGAGTACAAACTGTCCTAACTATCTGGGGTCTACAGTGTCCCATAACTATGTTCATGGATGGCTCTTTGGTGTGAGCTTTTGTTTCCTTTGTCGTAATTGTTAGTTTAAAGTTACACAAACCAGCTCACACTGGATTTACAGTGTGACCCTCCCACTTGCAGGGATGGCCTGTAGCTGCTGAAGACTGCCGACACTCATGTGAAGGTTTCCTCGTTTTCTTGGATCTAGGAAGACTTGTAATTGCAACACAGCTAGAAGACTCGCCCATCACAACTTTATGATGTTCACTGTCGACTGTTGAGCCTCAACGTGCACGTGGACACAAACACATGTACTGGGAAACAGATCAAGGCCATAAACAACACTTTATGAAGGCTGTAATTCACATCTACTAGAACCTCCACGTGTTCTCTCGAAATATTCACTCATTTGTCTCTTACCTCATTTATGACACAACCTAGCAAGAACATTTGTGGCAGAAAGTAAACATCAGGCATGCTCCACTTCACAGCTGAACCTGTGACTTCTCCTTCGTCCTAATTAAGTTTTTTTTTTATGTAGGTGCTGCTCGCTGGCTCACAATGGAGCTCACACTGCCCTCACACTCCTGACTAAAGCGCTATACAAATACATGCCATTTTTACCATCTGACACACTTCACACATGGATGCTCACTGGGATGATATATTATCAACAACCTCAGTTTGAAAATTAGTCAGAGACAAGAAGCATATTGCTCTTCATGCCAAAGAGTCAGATGATCTACTGTGGCTGCTTTTAATTTAATGAACATTAGTAGCAGACAAACTATGGTCCCAGCATTTTGTTCTTAAAATTTCACTGAAGTATGATAAAATAAAGGAAAAACTGAAGTACTTATAGGGAGCAGAACCCCAGACTCCAGTTTTCAGAGGGTGGGCATTTTGCCATGGCTTAGTATTAATATAATTATGGTTTTATTATCTTAAATCAGGTAAATGAAACAGTACCCGCTTTCTACAACTATCGTCAAAACATCAAATTAAAGAAAATCATATGTTGTACTGACTGTGTCACGTTTTTCCTTTAATTTCTCACCCCTAACTAGGTTCAATGACGTTCTAATTATTATTATTCCTCCTAATTTGACTTTCACCCGAGCACATGACCATACTGTAAAATATTAGTGTTATTTTTATGCATCCATTTGACACCATCAATGGTAGTTTTCCACAGGCCGCTGACTCTGCAGGTGGATTAGATGCTGAATGGAATAGTACGAGCGCCTCACCATCTGGCTCTCATATGGACATCAGTGAGCGAGGAAACAATAAGGAAATGGGTGAAAGTTACCAGCTTCTGATTGGCCGGCGAGGGGTTTGGGCGCTCTGCCCGCAGCTGATTGGCTGCTAAAAAGGTACACACAGAACGGCTCTGACGGCACGTAGCACAAGGTGGAAAAAGAGCACGAGCACGCCTGACCACGAGAACACACCACGCCCACGTTCGCTGTGACGTTGTAGAGCTCGGGCTGGATATAAATTAGCGCGCCTCCCGCTCGCAGTACTACAGAGAAACACGCTGAGAGCGAAAGGGAAGGTTTCCGGAAGTATTTTTGGATCGTTTAAAATTCTTATTTTTAAAATTTGGGATTTTCGTTCTTGGTGAAAGTTGTTCGTGACTGTTTGTTTGAACGAGACCTGTCCGGAAGAAGCGAGACGATGAAGTGCATTATAGGAATTGGCGGGTAAGTTTGGCTAGCTTATCGCATTTATTTAACTACCAAGTCAACGGTTTTAACGTTTCCTTTTATCCGTTAACGTGAAAAATGGCTGATGTAAGTCGACTAAACACAGTGACAGTGGAGCAGGGTCACGCTGCGGCGATGCTCTGACTGCACTGTGTGGTGAAGTTCACGTTATTGCTGGTGCAGGTTTGTTTTTGCCAAACTGGTGCTTCAGGGTTTTTGTTTTTTGTAATGGTGATTGTTTGTCTCAGATTCATAGATGTTATCATTTTTGGCCGCGTGTTTATCAGCTGCCCGCCACAAACCTGTTCAAAGTCACATCCGGTCCGGTCGGTTTGTTGTTATAAATCGAGCGGGACTTTTGAAAATTCACCGCGAGGTCAGCTCAAAAGTGGAGGGAGATCTGAGTTTAGTGTTGCCATAACAATTATTATTATTATTATTATTATTATTATTATTATTATTATTATTATTATTATTATTATACTTGTGCAACATATTTAAATGTAACACATTTAAACTTAACTTGCTCCCAGAGTTTTTGTGTTTTCATTTGTTTCCTTTTAATAATGTACACAAATTTACTATGTTGAATATTAACAAAGCTCAATATAATGCATAAATACTCGCTGCCATAAAGCTAACGGAAGGTCATTAATTTTGCTGTGGTGATAGCGGGCATTTTTATCACCCTGTGCCTTTGTGTTTACAGGGTGACTAATGGTGGTAAAACCACTCTGACAAATAACTTGATCAAGACTTTGCCCAACTGCTGTGTCGTGCATCAGGATGACTTTTTCAAGGTGAGTGTAAGCTAGTGGATTGTTTTCGGTTTTTTGTTTTGTTTGGTTTCTTGTTTTGTTTTTTCCCCATGCTGCTTTCTCCTCTTTGGACACTGCGTGATATTTGCATTTCAACAAAATAGGAGGGCTTCCCTGAGGGGTACCCCACCACATCCCCCCACTTTTTGTTCTCCAGATTAGATCCAGAGTTGTCTTTCCCTTGTTGTCTCGCCTCACTGCTTCGGTCTTGTTTTCCCTTCCCCACATCCTTGAATTTATCCATTTATACTCCTCATCTACATTTTCTTAAGATAGCTGTTAACATCAACTTCTCTTGTTATTGAGTCTTTTCTTATTTCTCTCCGTATAAGCACTACTACATTAGATGATGTGTTTTGCTCCCTTTCCCCCCTCCCCCCCAGTTTAGTCACAGCTGCATACCTGTGTGAACGGCTTGCTTTGTTTTGTGCATGCCCCTTGCTGTGTACCCTCTGTACTCACTTGTTTGGCCTTAATAACTCTGGCATGTGAGTGGGATCTGCAAGTGTTCAGAGCTGTAAGGTTGCAGCAGTGTTTTATTGGTCACTGTTATTTCAGAAACCCGATCAGATAGAAGTCGGGGAGGACGGCTTTAAACAGTGGGATGGTAAGACTTCACCCGAAGACTGCCAGTGACTCATTAATCTTATATCCACATAGCTGCCCATTTTAACATAGTTTACCTCCACAATCCATAATTGCACACAACCGTAATCATGCACATCAAAAGTTTATTGTAGCCTTCAGTAGCTCGCAAACAACAACCACACATCCAATAAATTACATTGTTTGCTTGGGTTTGTTCTAATCTTTTTCTCTTCTTTCCATCATTTTTTTTTTTTTTTTTTTTGCCTCCAATCTTTCTTTATAGTTATCACGGCGTTGGATATGGAGGCCATGACCAACACGATAAAAGCCTGGATTGAGAACCCGGTGAAGTTTGCCAGATCTCACGGTGTCCCTTTGTCTTCTTCCTCCGATTTGGCCAACACTGACGAGCAGATCCACATCCTGATTGTGGAGGGCTTCCTGCTCTACAACTACCCGTAGGTCTAAAGCAGACTTTCATATCTTTTAATAAATGAAGTATTGTTCGCACTGTGAGCACATTTGGTTGATGATGAAAAAATAATGAGATATCTATATCTATATAGATATATATCTATATAGATATATATCTATATCTCTCATTATTTATTTATTTATTTATTTATTTATTTATTTATTTATTTTTAAATACACATTAGGCGGTATGATTTCTGCCGTGTCACATGTTAGTGTAGCGTGCTTACCACTCAGTCGTGTTCAGTGACGCCCACGTCGCCAGCTCAGGCAGGTCCTGCAGTTAGAGATAAGGCCTTCAGCAGAAAGATGCTGTCGAGGTGCAACTCTGACGCTGTTCAGTGCGCTAGTGATGACTGTCAGAGGTGTAGATAAGGCGCCATCTGAACAGTTGCATAACTGAACTCCTTTGACTCTGAAGATGTTGTACATCATTGCGTCACTTTTCTTTCTGCCTTCTAGGCCCCTGCTGGACGTCTTCGACAAGTGCTACTACATCTCGATACCCTACGAGGAGTGCAAGAGGAGAAGAAGGTGAACAATGAAAGATTTCACTCATACTGTTTTTCCTCTTTTCAAGTGGAAGTTCTCACTGTATTTTTGTCACTTTCAGTACGAGACAGTACACCGTCCCTGACCCTCCCGGCCTGTTCGATGGCCACGTGTGGCCCATGTACCTGAAACACAGGAAACAGATGGAGGACAGTGGCTTGAATATCGGTATGTAGCAGCTGGATTATGTGAGGACATCTTTGCCGTCCCTGTATGTTGGGAGTAAAAGCATTAAACGTATGACTAAATCATTTTCTTTGCAGTGTACCTCGATGGCTTGAAATCCAAACAGGAAATCTACAGCCAGGTGTATGAAGACATTCAGAACAACCTGCTCAATCGTTTATAGGTAAGGAGGTGGAGGGAGTGTGCCACTGTGTCACTAATGTCATAAACCGTACACAAGTTTAGACATTTGTCTCCTACTGGAGACAAATGGAGTTCAGTTGTTTGTACAGCTAAAACATTCAGATTTTGAAGAAGTAGATGCATCATACAACCTGTACAAATGTTGATGAAAATATTAAGTGTGGCGTATGCAGACTTGTTTAACAGTTTTGTTTTCTGTGTCTTGCAGCAGGAGGACTCGTCTCCACACCTGTACACAATCTGTAAATAGACCCAGTGATTTTTTTTTTTTTTTTTATGAAGATTTTTTGTAATATTCATTTTTTTGGAAATGGACGAATGAATGTTAACTTATCGTTGTCTTTTTATCATTTTTCTGATGATCAATGTTTCAGTTATTTCTGTGAAGGTGATTGTTGAACTGCTCGTTACCATTACATTAAACAGCTTGTATTGGACCATTTATGTGCCAGCCACATTCACCTGTCAATAAAAGCATTATTTGCTGTTGAAGGGAACAAACGTGTTGTTGTTTCTGTCACAGTGACATAAAACGTCTGCAGATTACGTTGGTGTTGGATCACATACTGAATGTTATCAATGCTGCTTGTTGCCTTTCATCTTAAATCCTACAGCTGTGACTGCGCTGAGCTCTTAATAAGCCTGCCAGGGTCTATTAAAGCAGGCCTGCAGTGTGAAACTGATGACCGTGTGCTGGGCCGTTCTAAAATCAGCAGGCTTATGTGTTGTGTATAGCATTATGTAAGGAGGATGAAAATGAATCTTTCTGTGTTTAAAGAAGCAGCTCAGTGACACAGATTACCGGCTTATTTAGAAGAGATTAAGTATATAATGTAAATTTATGGATTTGGGGGCTTTTTAAAAATAAATAAATGTGAACAGGAAACACAGATGTAGCTATGGTCGTGGTGGATGTTAGTTGCTCAGCACCCAGTTTGTACTGTTTTTTTTTTTTTTTTTTTTTTTTTTTTTTCTACATTTCTAATTATGTTTTTATTTAATTTGAATTTTAACATTTTTATAAAACTAATTTTCTCAGTTATACAGATTGCATTATGTGAAGGGTTTCTACTATCATCCAGCCCGTTACAGCAGGGGCGGCCAACTCCAGGCCTCGAGGGCTGGTGCCCTGCAGGTTTTAGATCTCACCCTGGGTCAACACACCTGACTCATGAGTTCATTACCAGGCCTCTGGAGAACTTCAAGACATGTTGAGGAGGTCATTTAGCCATTTCAATCAGCTGTGTTGGATCATCCGTTCCAAAATCAGTTTTGATTTGAGTTTTAATAATCTATAACCAATAATCAGTTGATTTGAGATGACAATGAAGACTTTGGAGGTTGTACTTTCTGGGAGCACCCAGAGCATGCTGCTACCATCACGCATGACCACTGGCATAGTGTTGTTTTTATACATGCATGCAACTCTTTTAATAAGTTGAGCTGAAGGTTCTAAAAATGGCTTTTAACCTGATGAGGTCAGAGCCCATTAAATTCTTGTTAGTGATCATGATTGGATACAGCTGGTGGTTTCTCTTTATCAGCATAAGAAGGATTCGTTTCACAGCATTCGCCAGTGACTGTCTAAAAAGGAGAATTGGACACAAGTTGGGAAAGTCTCTCTGAGTCATTTTTAAACAACTGCAGACTCCAAGAAGAAGCAGGAGTCATTCACACGCGTCACTACTTTGCCAAGGAAAACCCAAACTGTCACCCTGAGATGAAGGAATTTGGTTGTTTGATGGCAACTTTTCTTTATGGCTACCAAAAGGGGTTGAGGTGAAACTTGCTAAGGGGGATTTAACCAAATATTAGTGGGGTGTATGCATGCTTTTGACAATGAAAGTCAAAGTTGTGCACCCAGTTCCTGTTTTTAACATGATTAAAGATGTATGCTGTAGCATCATCCCACTCTGGAAAAAGAACAGTTCAAAGAAGTCATTAAAGGCTCAAACACATGATGAGTGCATGTAAACGCAACTGTAAATATGGGACATGCCACTTTAGTAGCTGAGGTTGTTCAGATAGCTGAAGGGGAAGCAAGTGGTAGCTGAATTTATCTGTTTGCATAGCTATAATTCTTTGGTGACTCGGTGTAGCAGGCAGTGCACAACCTCTCTGAAGGAGTTGTTGAAGTTTTTGGGATCATAGCCTCAACACGGATAACCAGCTCTTTGTTTTGTCACTGAGTAAATGCTGGATTTCATGTAGCTCATTCCCAGCTAGACCCACAACAGTAGTGGGAAAACTCAGCAGCTCACAGTCATTTTTACAGTACACAAACCAAGGTGAGCCATTTTTGCCTGCATCTAATTTCTAAACAGGAAATGCCCTTTCAGACCCGTATATCTGCCCTCCTGCATGTTTGCACAACACTGCACCTCTGAAATAGCTCAAGAAGATGCCTGAGTGGGTCACGGACTAGCCACAAGATTGAGACTATTAGCACCAGATTTATAGCGCATGAGGCCCGGGACACGTGCTGACATCACATACGTTTTCATATTTATAAATAGGGCAAAATAATTTCCCATTTCCCCCAAGGAAATACTTTCCAGACACAGAATGTGGTGGGAACTTCAGCTTATACTGCAGCTAAATATAGGACAGGTCAGACAGGTGACTGTATTTTAAGTGTCCTCTTTTACAAACTGGAAAGCAGCCCAGTGATACTTACAGCCTGGGTTTTATCACAAGTGCTCCTCTGGGTTTGTAGTGTGGCATATCCAGAAATAACACCCTTATATTCTGCCCTCATGCAGGCCTGCACTCAGATTTAACCCTCTCAGGCTTAAATCAAACTTTTTGTTGCTAATGCACAACCAAGTCCTGCAGTGGTACTTCTGAGTAAACAAAACTCATAAAATATGTATGTGAGGTAATCAGGTTGTTAGTTTTTAACTGTTGCAAATCGGCAACGCCTGCCTGGAGAGGGTTAAAAACAAAAATCTGCAGTGACTCAAATAGATCCACCTTCTTCTGTCACCATTTACAGTAATAATTCTTTCCCCAACTGCCAACTGCTCGTCATGACTTCAGCTGCAGGTACATGTAACCCATCATGTGAGTGGCGTGTGGAAATTGACTGACAAAATAATTGTGACGCTCTGACAGGTGGTCGTGGTCTGAACCACACTGACCTTGACTCCCGGTGGCTAAATATGACAGCAGTATGTGTGACGGCTGTGGAAGCATGCACTCGAGACAACCGCAAATCAAAGAAAACGCGCCTTTATTTACAAAATGACGCTGCGCTGTAGGTGTAGTCACTCACACGTGAACCCGTGCACGATTCCCCACAGATAAACAGGGCCAGTGTGGCCCAGTGGCAACGTTATCCCGAGCTGCTTTATAGTGCAAACAAATCCGGTCTAGACATTTTCCTGCACCCACCTGACTTCATTGCTCCACAGCATGATTGGATCATGTGACTGCAACGCATCCATCAGCAGCATGAGGTCACACGTGATTCTAATCTATAGCTGCCCCCACCCAAAACAATAATAACACTACTGTGTTGCTGAATGTGTGGATCCCATGGTTACAAACGTGCACGAGGTGCTGTGTGTTTAATACCTGAACACTGTCTGTTTGCTAACACGTGACCTGAAATGAATCTCAAATGAAACTTTGAAGGCTCTGAAAATGACTTTTTTCTTTGTTTTAGGGTGAAAATGATCCTTTAACTCACGATAAGCTTTGTTAGATATATTAATATTCTAAAGTTGGGTAATGTATTGAGTAACTCTGACCTTTGTGTTGGAATCACACACCTGGGCCCTGTTTCAGGAAGCCGGTTTAGTGGAAAAACTGAGTAAGTATACCCTGAGTTAACGAAAACTCTGGGTTTTCGGTTTCACAAAGCGAGTTCAGCTGCAGCCTGAGTGAGTCACTATGACGACACACTCCGTGAAGCTAACCTGCCCCCTAGCAGGTTTACTACAACTAACCCTGACTGTCTCCGCCCCTTTGTCGGAAACCTGACAGTAGGAAGTGTCGGACATGGCGTGCCACTTCCTTGAAGAGCCAGTAGATCGTGAAGCCCAAATTCTCCGCAGAGCTCTCCGCCGGGAGAGAGTGATCAGAGCGCGTTTGGACATTTTATCATTTCCTGATGATTTTCTGTGCGAACGTTACCGTTTCTC
The DNA here is from genome assembly GCF_041146795.1 of Maylandia zebra. Lineage (NCBI taxonomy): Eukaryota > Metazoa > Chordata > Actinopteri > Cichliformes > Cichlidae > Maylandia > Maylandia zebra. The sequence goes on along the minus strand of NC_135188.1, from coordinate 2,106,403 downwards.
AGCACAATCTATAAGTTATTTGGATAACATCCTCAGGCCATATATTACGCATGTGACACATCGCGGACATGCTCTCAGTTCATTGCATATTATTTGTATTGCACTTCGGTTTCTTGCAAACGGGAGCTTTCTGTATAATATTGGTGACGCTGAGCACGTTTCCAAGGCTACCGTCTGTCGGGCAGTCAGGAATGTTACAGTTGCACTGAAACGTCTCCTGCACCCGTTTGTGGTGTTCCCCGGTCATAGACCCACAAGATTTATCAAAGAGGGATGCCACAAAATTGCAGGTATCAGGATGACCAAAACTTAATTTATGATGTGGTGATACTTGGACTACTACTTAAATTGCACATTTATTTTCAGGGTTCCCAGGCGTGATTGGCTGTATAGATGGTACTCACATTCCAATCATTGCTCCTTCAGTAAATGAAGGAGACTATGTGAACAGGAAGTCTTTCCACAGCATTAATGTACAGGTACATAGTTCCCTGTAGCATGTCAAACTAACAAATTATTTCATTATAGTAATGGATGCTAATTTGTGTTCTCTGCACTGTGAAGATCATATGTGATGCTGCCAACATTATCACAAATGTGGAAGCCAAGTGGCCAGGCTCTGTCCATGACTCACAAATATTCCGTGAATGTACACTGAGCACAAAATTTGGACATGGTGAGTTGAAAATACTTTAAAATATATAAAGACCAATTGCTTCAGGGACATTTGAACTGAAGTGTATCCTTCTGTCTTAGGAGAGTTCACTGGCTACTTGCTTGGTGATAGGGGGTATCCATGTTTACCCTATTTGCTTACCCCTTACTCTGACCCTGAACCGGGCCCACAGCAGCGATATAATCTGGCTCATTGCAGGACAAGAGCCAGAGTTGAAATGACTATCGGAATGCTTAAGGCCCGGTTCCAGTGCCTGCAAAGGCTCAGAGTCACCCCAGAAAGGGCATGTGACATTATTGTGGCATGTGTGATTCTTCACAACATTGCCACAATTAGAGGAGAACACTGTCCTTCTGAACCAAACAGCAGTGATCCAAACCATGAACATCCTGACCCTCCCACGGACATACAAGATGGAAGCGCAGTCAGAGACACCATATGTCACAATCATTTCTTTTGACCCATCACCTCAACATGTTGAAAGAAGAATAAACAGGTTTTTGTTCAACTGGCTTTATTGGTCACCTGTGTTTCCTGTACACAAAGTATTAAAAGATGTAAACCTCATAAAGTGTCTCTGTTGCTTCCTCCTCTGTAACAGCTGTCAATGTTTCTTCATTATTTTCCTGCAGTAAAGAAATAAACAACATTGCTGTTCTACTGTAAACTCATATAATCTGTGGAGTATTACTCACAACTGCATGTTGGTCTGGCTCAACAGGAGGCTGCACCAGATGCAGTACACCATCACCATCAACTGATAGAATATGAGGTTTATACAGGTCACTTATAACTTACAAGGGACCAAATGGCAATTAACAAACATACCAAGCACCTTACACTTCATTGTCATTATGCTCTCAAAGACAACCAAGACTGAGGCAAGGCAAAATCAGTAGGAAAATAACTTCACTACAAAATAATCCATTATGGTAAAGAGTTTATCAAATGAATGAGTAGCACTGCAAAGGTGACTGTGAAGAAAGGATGTATGCACATCATGTATTATTTTGAATTTACCCCCTATGTAGGCACTTGTGTCTTGCGGGCTTATTGCCTCAGAGGATGTCCCCGCAGAGATGCCTTCGGCCACAGGGCGCCCACTGTTTTGGCTGAGGGCCAACTGCTCAGCCTCTGTGAGTGGTGGTGGTGGAGGACCCCCACCTGTTTTTCGGGCCTCCGCTTTTTTTCTGTTGGCTATAACGGGCCACATTTGAGCATACAGAGTAAGCAAATATGTACTTGTAATGTGCTCAGATAATTTCAATAAGTGCTTACAGAAAGAAAATTAAAGTAGCCTCTAACTGCAATTGATTTACATGGGACAAACAGACCAAGCACTATGGCTCATAATACAATTACACCTCACCTGTTTGGACTATATTTTTATATTTCATTTTTACTTGCTGCCAGGAACGTTTGGGGCCTGTTGGGTTGCACCTGCGCTCACATCACGTCACAAAATAAAATGTATAAAATAACAAATAAAATAACATATGATAAAATAACGTGTTAAATGGGTGGAAATCCCTAGATCAATGTTTAAATTAACACTCACGCATTGACTCTGTCGGCTATGTTTTGCCATGCATGCTCACTTTCTTTTGCAGCTGTCGCTGTGTTACTTTTTTCCGCGGAATTTGCATGTTATCGGCATATGCTGCCATCAGAATTTCGGCCTCAAGCGCTGTAAAATACATTGACCGCGCCTTCTTTCCCTCCGTCTCCATGGTGACTCACTTAATCTGTGCTCCACTGATCAGGGCTTTATGTATCCTCGTCCGCGCGCTTCACTTGGGGTTAAAGCAACTCCGCGTTGATTGAACTACTTGTTATCAGCCTTTCTGGAACCGAATATTCCGAGTTGGACAGTTCGGGGTTACTCAACCCTGAGTATCGTTTTTCACTCTGAGTTTTCTAAACCGGCTTCCTGAAACAGGGCCCTGCTCTGAATCAAATGACAACAAAGTTTATTACCTATGGAAAATAAACTCTCTCCCTCCGTGTTGTAACATCCAGTGCACTTTACTGACAGCTGTTTACACAGAGATTAGATTACAGTTATAAAATTCTTTGTAATTCACATTTTACACATAACCCAGTTTCTCGTTTTGTGAAATATAACGCATGCTTCTGAATAAACTGAAAAGTTACGTGACAGGAGTAACGCTGAGTTTGGCCTCTGCTGCTGAACTCATCTGCTTCAGGGTTTAACATCTGGACGTCTGCACACCTTTGTTGTAACACGTGCTGAGTTACTCTTTTCTTCCTATTTTCCATCAGCTTCTGAAATACGTCCTCATCCTGATGCTTGGTTTGAACTTCAGCGTGCCATCTTAACCGTGCCTAAATGCACAGACCTGCGTCGCTGTGATCAGCTGATGAGATATTTGTGTTCGCGTGCAGGTGAACAGGTGTGTACAGGAACACGGCTCGTTTATTCTGCATCTACTTCATTGCCACATTTTGTCAATATTTTCAGTTTTTTTTTTCTTGCTTAAAAACGATGGACGTAATAATCTGTTACATGTGCTTTTTTATGTGATGATTACTGTTACTTGAATACTTGCATCATTGCATTGCAAGCATTGTTAAGCTTGCTTACATAAGAATTGAGCATTTTTATCTTCAGCTTTAAAAAGAAATCTCTGAATTGCTGGTTTTGCTCATGTAAAGGTTCAGAACGCCTCTGCAGGGACTGAAACAATAGCACAGACATATTTGCAGCACGGGGCACCTACAAGAAAGTGAAAGAATGAAACTAGATGGCTTTTCTTAATGTTATTAGACGCATTATTAATTGAATGAATGCATTAATAAGTATGTAGCATTACACTGTTGCAGCAGTTTAGGTGGGACTGTGATTTCTTTCTTACCCTGGCCTTAAACTACCAGAAAATGTCAAAAATTTGTGGTGGAGTGAAAAGTTGAACATGCCATCTGGAAAGTTGTGGATTATAACTAAAAGAAAATACGCAGCGTGCTGGGATTTAATGAGTTGCACTGAGCAGAAGTTTCCTAACTGTAACACATATTTTTGCCGTCAGTGGGCGACTTCCCCTCTTGGCTGGTTACTCTGAAATAAACATCCCTCTAGTGGGAGCCTCTCTCTTTAGCCTCTAAACAAACTAAAGACAGACTTCATCATGGTGTCACATTCCAAGTGTAGGACTCAAAGTTGGGAAAGATTTGTTTTTAAGCACACGTGTCTGAATTAAAAACAGGCACAGTGTGCTACACAGGCTGAGACCTCCTGACGTGCTGAAAGAATCACACCAGGCTGTCCGAGCAGACGAAGCCCGTACACTGTGTTTATAGTCGCATCCCACAAATCACATATGAAAACATTTGATTTTACAGTGTTCTCTGGGCTCCAGGCTACCACACGATCTGCACGTCTGAGCAGTCAGACTGCGCTGGCATTAGGGCATAAGGTGGCAGCTGCTTCTCGTCAGCCTCGCTCACATTTACAAATCTAATGCAAACCATGAAGGATATTGGCACATATTATGGCAGAGCTTATAATGATAGCTGATGATCTTTCACTGACTCACTATTAGTTATTATTCCTGTAATTCTCAACATCCTTACATCTTCTCTGTTCTCCCAGAACAGTCCAGACCATTTACATGTTGCCTGCTTCAACATTAGACATAAATCCAGTGTCCATACATCCACCTGTATACACAAAGTACCAGATTAAGCTGGTATGAATGCCGTGCGCCACACCTCGCAGTTTAAAATAAGAGGAACAGGTTAATTGTTAATTGGCCCTTGGGGATAAATAAAGTCTTTCTGATTGCACTGAACGTCTCTACATGCGCATTAAATCAGTGAGTTCTCAGTGTAACTTGAAACGTGTGTGATTACCAGTTTGAGCAGAACAACAGGAACATCAACGATGCTGACCAAAACTTTCGAGTCACTTCCTCTTTCTAAGATTTGTACAAATGCGGTGTGCGCGTGCCGTGACAGCACACGTAGAACTCACGAGACTTAAGACGGTTGAGTCGTGGCAGTGATGAGTCCGACTTTTAAAAAGTGAAGCTTTACCCTAGAACATGTATGTTCCGTGTGAGACAAAGGTATCTACGAAAACAGCAACGTACAAGCTGCTTATGTTCGACACTTTTAAGAATTTTAGCTAGTTTTGATTAGTGTTTAGATGAAGTAGTTTAAATTAATAAATTAGAAATGTGCAGTTTACACGAAATAAACACACACACGTAGGATGACCATATTTTGATTTCCAAAAAAAGAGGACACTCGGCCCAGTCATGATAAACTTTAATAATACTGTTTTCTTGAAGAAAATAAGATAATTTTAAACATTTAAACGATGCCTTCTCGGTGCGGTTAGTGAATGGTGAAACAAAAAAAATGTCATATAGGCTTTTACAAGTCAACAAGGGCAAAAAAACCCCAAAAAACTTAAAGCCAGTGGAATTAAATAATGGTAGAGAAATAAGGCCTAATCTGAATGAGAAAAATGACCAGTACCGGGACGGTACGAGGGAAATTTCTTTTGCAGCTCTGTCCCGTCTGTGAGCGCGGAACAACAACTCACAAAGCAGCAGCTCAGGGATGACGTCACACATATGGGTAGGAAAACCCGGACATCTATCATCTATCTCGAAAATGTCGAAAAGAGGACGCTCTTTTAAACCCGGCTTTAAGAAAACCTGTGTGAGTTGTTCTTACAGGAGAAAGATCAGAGAGCTTCAGAGGCTCTCTGCAGTCTGAGAAACTCAAACTGTTCTGTCTGGACCATCAGCAGCCAGCGTGTCTCGTCTGCAGAGGCTCAGAAAAACACACCAAGCACAGATTCAGACCCATCGATGAAGCTGCACAACAAAACAAGAAGGGATTTAAGGAAACTCTGGAGGCCTTAAAGAAGAAGTTAAAGGTTTGTGAAGAAATTCAAGTGAAGTTTGATCAAACAGCACAACACATTAAGGTCCAGGCCCGGCACACAGAGAAGCAGATTAAGGAGCAGTTTAAGAAGCTTCACCAGTTTCTAGCAGAGGAAGAGGAGGACAGGCTGGCCGCACTGAGGGAGGAAGAGGAGCAGAAGAGAGGGATGATGAAGGAGAAGATGGAGGCTCTGGGCAGAGAGATAGCAGCTCTTTCAGACACAGAGCCGCAGAAGAGGAGCTGAGAGCTGAAGGCGGCTCATTTCTGCACAACTACAAGGCTGCAGTGGAAAAAGTCCAGCGCTGCCCCCTGCTGGATGATCCACAGCTGCCCTCAGGAGCTCTGATAGACTGAGCCAAACACCTGGGCAACCTGACCTTCAACATCTGGAACAACATGAAGGACATGGTCTCCTGCACTCCTCTCATTCTGGACCCAAACACTGCTCATCCAGACCTTATCCTATCTGAAGATCTGAACAGTGAGAGGAGGAGCGAGGCAGCGGCTTCCTGGTAATCCAGAGAGGTTTGATTGGTTCTATTCTGTCATGAGCTCTGAGGGCTTTAACGCAGGGACTCACAGCTGGGATGTCGAGGTTGGAGACAGTACAAGCTGGATGCTTGGTGTGGTAGAAGAGTCTATCAACAGGAAGGGAAACATAGAGTCTGGGCTTTGGGGAGTAGTGGTCTGTTTAGGTAAATACTCAACACGCTCACCATCAGCTGGATTCACTGCTCTCTCAGTTCAGAAGAAGCTCCAGAGGATCAGAGTGAATCTGGACTGGAACAGAGGAAAGCCGTCGTTCTCTGGGCCCAATACTAACATACACACCTTCACACACACTTTCGCTCACAGGATGTTTCCATTTATCCAAACTGGGGATGATGTGAAGGTGTCAGTGGATGATTATATTTCTCATGTTGTTTCCTGTCAGTGAGCTGAAGCTGTTAAACTGCAGCTGTCCTCCTGCTGCCTCTTGGTTCCAAAGCCCTTTGTTTCTTTTTTAGTTCTTTTTTGTTCCTGCTCTCCACCTTTTCACATTGAAAATCATTTCACTGTTTCTCACTGAATGACTCCCCAAACCAGATTTGAAATTCATCAAGTGTCTAATCATTACACGTGGTTCATGTTTCTATTTGATGTGTGTAAACGGAGATGATTTAGTTTGCTGGGATATGGACTGACATGTGTTGAATGGGAGGAGCAGATTGTTGTTGTCTTCTTGTCTGTTTATGAAAACAAATAAATTGTTGAAACAATGATTCATTTTTAACTCCACATGTGAAATGTTTCTGATATTTGAATTCTGTTTGATTAAAGACTTTCATCATAACACAAATGAGATTTTAGTGTTTTACAGTTTTTCTCGATTGCTTAAACACATTTCTTCAAACTATGCCTCATATTGTCAAAACAGCAAACAGAAATCCACCCAGTCTCACCCAACATCGTATTCATCCATTCACTTCTGCTTCTCCTTTTCAGGGTCGCGGTGGGTGCTGGAGCCTATCCCAGCTGTCATAGGGCGAGGGGTACACCCTGGACAGGTCGCCAGTCTGTTGCAGGGCTAACACGTAGAGACAGACAACCATTCGCACTCACACCTATGGGCAATTGAGATTTTTCTAATTAACCTAAAAAATCTTGCATTAACATTTGCAAATTTGCATTAAATTATTAGCAGCAAATGACTGCTTCTTACCTTTTTAATTCCTATGGAAACAGTAAGAGTATAGATTTTCACATACTGCTTCTGCATTGTGACTCAACCTTTGCTAAATAAACTTAGATGTTGTGCAATATGTGATAATCTGAGGTTGTATTTACTCATTTTACAACCACATCACTGATACTAACTCCTGGGCTGACTGTATGTTAACATGCGCCACAAATAAGGGTCAAAGGAGCTTGCAAAGAAAAGCGTCCGGACTTCTTTAAGTTGCAACTTAAAGAAGTCAAAGGAGCTTTCTTTGCAAGCTCCTTTGACTATGATGACCTGGATGACTGAGAACCTTCACAGACACAAATAAGGGTCATATTTGGATTTAAAACAGTCACCGAGAAGCTTCCACTGAATGCTGCTTTCCCCTGCATGACACTGAAATCATTAACACATACTAACCCTCCATACCCTGTAGGAAACTCACTTCCTTGGAATAACATTTCAACAGGGAAAGAGTTGAGAGCAAATGTCCTTCTCTTGAACCTTCTGTCAGTCAGACAAGTGTAGCTTGGGCTTTTGTTTGCACAGGACAGGATTAACAATGGCGACATAAACGAGCTAAGGAAGCATAGAAACTGCAGAAAGGGCGTATGGCTCCTGTGTCAGTGAATCCAAACTACCTCTATGTTTGAACAAATCCAGTTACACAGCTCAAGAAAATATTACTCTAACGGAAGACAAAGGCAGCATGTGTCTCAGTAGTACTGAAAAGCTATTATATCAAAACGTAAAGGGAAAACAGTTTGATGAGCTGTATAGTGAACTGAAACTGAAACAAAACGAAGCCTATCATTAGGAATACTGACTTTTTACAGCTTCAGTTCTTTTTTCACTCAGTAGGTGGCAGCAAACTACAAACAATGGTTGCATTTTACACTCATCCGTTTTCATTAAAATTTTAAAGTTCTTTTATTGGTTTTTAAATGTCTTAATGGTCTTGGGCCTTCTTATCTCTCAGATCTGCTTTTATCATACGAACCCTCGCGGACCCTGAGGTCCTCTGGTACTGGCCTTTTGATTGTCCCTAAAGTCAGGACACATACTCACGGAGAGGCAGCTTTTCAGTGGTATGGTCCTCGTCTGTGGAACAGCCTGCCGGAGGAGCTCAGGGCCGCAGAGAACGTACATGTTTTTAAGAACAGGCTCAAGACCCTGACTTATGTATGTATGTATGTATATATATGTATATATTGTACTATTCTTAGTTAGCGTATTGTCTGTCTTGTCTTAATGTTGGTTTAAAATGGAGCACTGTAACAAAAAATAATTTCCCCCAGGGATCAATAAAGTATTCTGATTCTGATTCTGATTCTGATTTAATTTAGCTTTTATTTAACGTTTATTTATTTTATGCTTATTTATTCTATCCTGTTATTCTATTATTAATTTAGGCTTTACCTAATATTTATTGATTTTATTCTTATTCATTTTTTAATCTTCTTACTCTATTTATATTTATATTTATATTGTATCCTGTTCTTATTTATTTTATCATTTTACCCTGTATACATCGTATTGCGTCATATCTCCAGTGTTTCCTCGGAGGGCGCTCTCTGCACCGGGGCTGTTATTGACCGTGGCTGCTGGGTCTCTGGGGGTCCTCTCAGCCTGGTTGGGGGGCTCCTTGGCCTCCCTCCTGCTGTGTGCCCATCCCGGAGGCTGCGGTCTGTGACCGGCTCCCGGTGCAGACGGCTCTCTGTTATAATGTTTCCTCACTTGGCTCATGCGAGCCCAGCCCAATTTTTACTCTTTAAGTGTGCGCGTGTGTGTGTGTGTGGGGGTGTGGGTGGGGGGATATATGTGTATTGAGAGTGTGGGGAGTGAGTTGGAGGGTGGGGTGGGCTGCTTTTAACTATGTAAAGCACTTTGTGCTACATTTTTTTTCTGTATGAAAAGTGCTTTATAAATAAAGACTGATTGATTGATTGATTGATTAGAGGCAGAAGCCAGAAGCACATCCAGGTTTAGGTCTGCTGCTTGGTGCTACACAGAAACAGGCTGAACAGACCGAAACTCACATGAATTTGGACGAATCGAAGTAAGAATGTCACTTCTGCTCAATTGAATTGATTATCATGACCCTCACTAATAGCCACTTAATAAGATAACCTTTATTAGTCCCACACGTGGGAAATTTGTTAATAAGTTAAGAGTAATGTGCCAAAGTAGTATAAATATTTGAACTTTTGGCAAATCCAGCAGGTTAATTAAGTGATTTCACATCATGTGTTTGTAGCACTTACGTGGAGTTACATAAAGTACCAATGGATAATTACTAAAGTAATGAGTAATTTGGGCTAGTGTCAGAAGACTGAGAACGACTCTTAGAGCTCTGGTACACGAATGGCAGAGAAACCAGACAAACACAGTTGTGTGGCTTTTAAAAATACTTTAGTGATGTTAAGCCTTGTAAAATAAATTTGTAAACAACACAGTATCACAACAGGTTTTAACAGAATGTCAAGTATAAAATTTTCCCCCAAAGTAGCAAAAAAATAGAATTAAATAAAATTGTGCACAAGTAAAAGAATTAGTCTTTTTTTAAGTCCAAATGGTACCGGTGGGACCCATGACAAACAGGTGTATTCCAATAGAATTCGTCCGACAAGGAGTGTGTGTGATTGTATGTCCTACCGTACTTGTACAGTAGAGGATTGTAGTCCATCAATGTGCAAATGAGTGTGCGTGTATATGTATATCGTCTCCTAGGATCTTGGGTTGGCTCGCCATCCAGTGAACACTGGAACACTCTGGGTTCTGGAATCGCTGACCTGGGCCCTGTTTCAGGAAGCCGGTTTAGTGGAAAAACTGAGTAAGTATACCCTGAGTTAACGAAAACTCTGGGTTTTCGGTTTCACAAAGCGAGTTCAGCTGAAGCCTGAGTGAGTCACTATGACGACACACGCCGTGAAGCTAACCTGCCCCCTAGCAGGTTTACTACAACTAACCCTGACTGTCTCCGCCCCTTTGTCGGAAACCTGACAGTAGAAAGTGTCGGACATGGCGTGTCCCTTCCTTGAAGAGCCAGTAGATCGTGAAGCCCAAATTCTCCGCAGAGCTCTCCGCCGGGAGAGAGTGATTAGAGCGCGTTTGGACATTTTATCATTTCCTGATGATTTTCTGTGCGAACGTTACCGTTTCTCAGCACAATCTACAATTTATTTGAATAACATCCTCAGGCCTAATATTGCTCATGTGACACATCGCGGACATTCTCTCAGTTCATTACATATTATTTGTATTGCACTTCGGTTTTTTGCAAACGGGAGCTTTCTGTATAATATTGGTGACGCTGAGCACGTTTCCAAGGCTACCGTCTGTCGGGCAGTCAGGAATGTTACAGTAGCACTGAAACGTCTCCTGTACTCGTCTGTGGTGTTCCCCGGTCATAGACCCACAAGATTCATCAAAGAGGGATGCCACAAAATTGCAGGTATCAGGATGACCAAAACGTAATGTATGATGTGGTGATACCTGGACTACTACTTAAATTCTACATTTATTTTCAGGGTTCCCAGGCGTGATTGGCTGTATAGATGGCACTCACATTCCAATCATTGCTCCTTCAGTAAATGAAGGAGACTATGTGAACAGGAAATCCTTCCACAGCATTAATGTACAGGTACATAGTTCCCTGTAGCATTTCAAACTAACAAATTATTTCATTATAGTAATGGATGCTAATTTGTGTTCTCTGCACTGTGAAGATCATATGTGATGCTGCCAACATTATCACAAATGTGGAAGCCAAGTGGCCAGGCTCTGTCCATGACTCACAAATATTCCGTGAATGTACACAAAATTTGGACATGGTGAGTTGAAAATACTTTAAAATATATAAAGACCAATTGCTTCAGGGACATTTGAACTGAAGTGTATCCTTCTGTCTTAGGAGAGTTCACTGGCTACTTGCTTGGTGATAGGGGGTATCCATGTTTACCCTATTTGCTTACCCCTTACCCTGACCCGGGCCCACAGCAGCGATATAATCTGGCTAATTGCAGGACAAGAGCCAGAATTGAAATGACTATCGGAATGCTTAAGGCCCGGTTCCAGTGCCTGCAAAGACTCAGGGTCACCCCAGAAAGGGCATGTGACATTATTGTGGCATGTGTGATTCTTCACAACATTGCCACAATTAGAGGAGAACACTGTCCTTCTGAACCAAACATCAGCAGTGATCCAAACCATGAACATCCTGACCCTCCCACGGACATACAAGATGGAAGAGCAGTCAGAGACACCATATGTCACAATCATTTCTTTTGACCCATCACCTCAACATGTTGAAAGAAGAATAAACAGATTTTTTGTTCAACTGGCTTTATTGGTCGCCTGTGTTTCCTGTACACAAAGTATTAAAAGATGTAAACCTCATAAAGTGTCTCTGTTGCTTCCTCCTCTGTAACAGCTGTCAATGTTTCTTCATTATTTTCCTGCAGTAAAGAAATAAACAACATTGCTGTTCTACTGTAAACTCATATAATCTGTGGAGTATTACTCACAACTGCATGTTGGTCTGGCTCAACAGGAGGCTGCACCAGATGCAGTACACCACCACCATCAACTGATAGAATATGAGGTTTATACAGGTCACTTATAACTTACAAGGGACCAAATGGCAATTAACAAACATACCAAGCACCTTACACTTCATTGTCATTATGCTCTCAAAGACAACCAAGACTGAGGGAAGGCAAAATCAGTAGGAAAATAACTTCACTACAAAATAATCCATTATGGTAAAGAGTTTATCAAATGAATGAGTAGCACTGCAAAGGTGACTGTGAAGAAAGGATGTATGCACATCATGTATTATTTTGAATTTACCCCCTATGTAGGCACTTGTGTCTTGCGGGGTTATTGACTCAGAGGATGTCCCCGCAGAGATGCCTTCGGCCACAGGGCGCCCACTGTTTTGGCTGAGGGCCAACTGCTCAGCCTCTGTGAGTGGTGGTGGTGGAGGACCCCCACCTGTTTTTCGGGCCTCCGCTTTTTTTCTGTTGGCTATAACGGGCCACATTTGAGCATACAGAGTAAGCAAATATGTACTTGTAATGTGCTCAGATAATTTCAATAAGTGCTTACAGAAAGAAAATTAATGTAGCCTCTAACTGCAATTGATTTACATGGGACACACAGACCAAGCACTATGGCTCATAATACAATTACACCTCACCTGTTTGGACTATATTTTTATATTTCATTTTTACTTGCTGCCAGGCACGTTTGGGGCCTGTTGGGTTGCACCTGCGCTCACATCACATCACAAAATAAAATGTATATAATAACAAATAAAATAACATATGATAAAATAATGTGTTAAATGGGTGGAAATCCCTCGATCAATGTTTAAATTAACACTCACGCATTGACTCTGTCGGCTATGTTTTGCCATGCATGCTCCCTTCCTTTGGCACCTGAGGCTGTGTTACTTTTTTTCCGCAAAATTTGCATGTTATCGGCATATGCTGCCATCAGAATTTCGGCCTCAAGCGCTGTAAAATACATTGACCGCGCCTTCTTTCCCTCCGTCTCCATGGTGACTCGCTTACTCTGTGCTCCGCTTATCAGGGCTTTATGTATCCTCGTGCGCGCGCTTCACTTGGGGTTAAAGCAACTCCGCGTTGACTGAACTAATTGTTATCAGCCTTTCTGAAACCGAATATTCCGAGTTGGACAGTTCGGGGTTACTCAACCCTGAGTATCGTTTTTCACTCTGAGTTTAATAAACCGGCTTCCTGAAACAGGGCCCAGGGGCCCGTTCTTCGTACGTCGCTTACTACATCCAAGATCAAATGACACATCCAAGATCAAATCATCGCGCTAACCGTGAGCTCGCTAATCCGGTTCCCCGAACACACCTGCTGTTGACGATTACTACAGCTGGACGCAGGAATGTGACATCACTGGGTGTCGTAAAAGGGGCTACGCATCGATAGTAGAAACATTGATCGGCAACCCGCTGATTGGTCGGCGAAAATGTCCAAGGGGCGTGCTCGGTATTTTCCGGCAGCAGAGCAAGAACTCATGAGTGAGGGATTTCAGGAGTTTCAGAGTTTAATTAAAACGCAAGAGAACACTGCAAAGGCTTCAAAAGCAAGGAGAGAGGGCTGGCAGAAAGTTGCTGACAAATCAAACTCGTAGGTAATTTAATAATAATAATAATAATGGATTGGGTTTATATAGCGCTTTCCAAGGCACCCAAAGCGCTTTACGATACCACTATTCATTCACTCCCACATTCACACACTGGTGGAGGCAGCTACGGTTGTAGCCAGGCTGCCATATCGCGCCATCGGCCCCTCTGGCCAACACCAGTAGGCGGTAGGGTAGATCTATCATATGACACTATATTGTCCAATATCATATGGCATTATATTATATTATAATATGTTATATTATATCCCCTTTCACATTAGAGCCACAACAGGACCCACAAGAACATGGGAACAAGTAAAAGTGGAATACAGGAGTATTCTACAGAATGGTAATATTTATCTCTTAGATTGCTTTGCGTCTCTTGGCAAGGTAATACTGGCCTGTAATACTCTGTTAGTTTGTTCATAACAGCAACCAAGAAAAGGGCAGAGGAAAAAAAGACAGGTGGTGGTCCTGCACCCCCTCGTCAACAAGTTGGTTAAGTAAATAATACCCTCACGGGAATATCGATATCTCTCTATGAGCACACTGTCGCGCTGAGCTAAAGGATCCTGTCTGTCCCGCAATATACGCTGAATTCTGAGGACTCTCCTTATCAATCTTGCACCTTCCGCAATGGGTTGGTCGCGTATACGGACAGGACATGGCTGCGACAGGCTTCCCAAATCCACCTTCGCTTTTATAGCCGTGGTCTCTCATCTTGATTACACGAAGTAATTTACAATTACTACTCTGAAATATGAATTACATCTGTAATAATCACATACATGTAATAGAATGTTAATAGTACATTTCCCTTTTTTTAGGAAATGACCTGTATGTATCTGTGTGACATCAATAAAAGGATCAAGTGCTGCATTATCTTTAGTTACATTGATGTTATTTATTTATGGTACAACAGTGGTAAAATATCGCTGTTGCTTTCGTATAAATGAAGCGGACATACCTGCGTGGCCGCGATCTAATCCTGATTACATAAAGTAAACCTGCTCCCGAGCAGGTTTACGCTTACGGCTCTGTTGCTATGACAGCAAGTCCCGGATGAGCTTCGGGGAACCGACTGATCCAGGATCACGCGAAATCGTCAACAATCTAATCCGGCTAACCTACTTAGCGAGGTACGAAGAACGGGCCCCAGGTCTTTGGATTCGTCCCATATAAAAACCTGAGCTATAAACAATGGCCAAATATATGTCACGTGCCCTTTAAGGATAACTCTCACAAATTAACCTAAAGTAGTGTCACAGTGCACAGTAACAATGATTCAGATCAGCTATCATCAATTCAATCATCGTCAGTTCAGTCATGTTGTACAACATTAAAATATCAAGTTTCAAAGGTCAAAGTATCAATATCCAAAATTTCACAGTATCAAGGTTCAATACTTATTTGTAACCTGCAGTAACATTAAAGATTATCTACAAGGTTGCAAACATTCAGGAATTATAGTCACCATATAATTCACTTTCATTGTAAACATTAATTACATCCATCAAAATAACTCACTGTACATATATATCTAATCACAAATAAACAAGTATATTACCCCTTTTAAGAAATGGATGCCCACGGTTGTGAGTGCGGCTTCTTGCTGTACATGGGTGGATGGTTGTAAATCACATCACAGATGCCAAAAACCTCTCAAACCAAGCCCCCTTGCCGGTGATGCTGTGCGCAACCTCGTGACGGAGTCAAGCATATTCAAAACACCCCCTCACCTCCCGTGTCAAACTCAAATGTCAGCCTATTTCATGTGTCACTTTTGGAGCAGTTGCCATCCCGACGAGCCATGGAGAAGTTCGTGTTTGTGTTATTTTACTTATTTGGTGTTCTGGTGTGTTTGGGCACCGGTCAGCACCATCGTGTTGAGCACGTGTTGGACCGTGGACACACCGGATTCAGTGGGAGAATAACGGTCAGGTGTACAGTTTACTGAGCACTGGGACTCAGTATCGTTTACCAGCACAGACACGGAGACGCGCTCAGCTTCTATTGAGAGCAAACAACCAAGTGAACCCTCCGGCTGCGTCCAGTAGACGAGACACACCGTCTGGGCCGGGAGCTTTCCGAGCATTCAGACTCTTAAACTGCTTCCTCGCATCTGCTTCATGAATATGAAGGGTTGTGGTGGGAGGAGGTGGTGTGAAATCCTCTTTTGTGTGGGGTGAGGAGGGGGGTGTTGTAAAAGTCCCCAAGAGCAATGATGAGAGAGTCCGGGAATGTCCGCTCCATGTGCAGTATCTGCTCCGCGAGTGCGCACTGAGCTGCCTGCGCATCCGCATCTGGCGGGATGTAAACAGCGGCCAAGATGAATGAAGCAAACTCCCGCGGAGAATAAAACGGTTTGCAGTGAATAAAAAGGTATTCCAGAGAGGAAGAGCAGTGCTGAGCAATCACTGTTACATCTGTGCACCAGCCACTATTAATGTAGAAGCAGACACGTCCACCTGTGGTCTTACCAGAGAGAGAGGCCTGCCGGTCCGCGCGCAGCAGATGAAAGCCCTCCAGCTTGAGCGCGCTGTCCGGGATGTCCTCACAGAGCCACGACTCCGTAAAACACAAGACACAGGAGGAGGCAACGTCTCTGTTCATGCTTCTCATCAGGGCCAGCTCGTCCATCTCATTCCTGAGTGAGCGTACGTTGGAAAGGAAGATCCCAGGAAGAGCAGTTCGCAGTCCGCGTCTCCTCAGACGCACGAGTGCGCCGGCTCGCTTTCCTCGCTTTCGGCGTCTCACTTTCCTGATCAGAGTCTGCAGTAAATCTGCCGCAGATGCGACAAATATTGGAAGTAAATCCACAGGTGTTGTAGTCCTGTAGTTAAGAAGCTCTTCTCTAGTGTAAGAATATCCAGAGGAGTGCCCAGACACAGAAGTTATGCACAAAAACAAAACAGAAGTAACGCACTGAAGCACCGGGGCATCCATACGCGGCGGCGCCATCTTGGAACAAGGGACTTGTCTTTGAAAGGTAGAGTGTTAATTACTAAAGCTGAAGGGATATCCCGATGAACATATGCTGCTCTCTCCTTACATCTGGATAAGAAAAGTAGTAAAGATATTGACCGTATGCTCTTTAATTTTATATGGAAAAACCGTACGCACTATATTAGAAAAACTGTTGTGATGAATAAGTACGAATCAGGTGGGCTTAACGTCTTAGACTTTTCTACTTTAAATAACACTTTCAAAATTAATTGGGCCAAACATTTTCTTAAAACCCTACCTGTTAGGTATTTTAGTACCATGGGAGCATTTACTGGATATTGTTTTATAGTGACATCATGCAGGAAAACTCTGTCATTCAATAAGGCCCCTTTGTTTCAGTGTTTTTCTCTTTGACCCAAGAATTGATGTGTGAGAATCACAGGCTGGTACAAGGTTGAAATACCACAGAGATCACTCCCTCAGCTACATTAGTTTCTTAATCTTTTAGACGCCTGTTGAAGGCCAAATGGTTTGTTTCAGATTTCACTAATGTAAGAACTCTTCGTTTTGTGCCTTGAAAATATGTCGCTGAGATAATCACAATTGTAGCTGAACTAATAAACTACACAAAGGATGCTTCTTCACCCAAGGGCAGGAAGACGCTGCCTTATCTTGGTCTGTACTGGTTTGAACTGATAATCTGCTGTCTCATGAATTTTACCCTCTATATAAACTGTTGTACTTGTGAATAAAGTTGAGTCACTTTGGGAAGACAATCTAAAGCAGTCTCTGTTTTCTTGTTCTCCCAAGCTGCTCCCGAGCTCGTACTAACACGCTGAATGGCATGCTTGAATATTACTTGAGAATATATTTGACTGTGTTACAGACTAAGGGACATTCTCTGCTGATAGGTGAAGGTACATTCTCTGCTGATAGACGTCCACGCCTCGGAGGAAGCCGATCCACGGAGTAGGCCCTGGAAACAGTTTCCTTCAATTTTGGTGTCAGAAGTGGGATCCTGACGAAGGTAGGCACTTGTCTTTTTATTTTAATAAGACTGTGTTATGCCTTTCTCAGTGATCCACATAGAAACGGGATACGCTGACGAGGCCTTCTTCAGTGGCCCACATAGTAACAAGTGGGATACACTGAGGAGCCTTATTTAGTGGCCCACATAGAAACACAGGAAGTTGCCTGTTGTTTTGTAAAATAAAAGCAGAAAGGACACAGGAAGTTGCCTGCTGTCATAAACTAAGAAGTTGCTCACCAGCAGAAAGGACACAGGAAGTTGCCTGGGGTCATAAAACGAGAAGTTGCTCGTTAAAAAGTGAGAAGTTGCTCACTAAAAACATAAAATTGCTAGCAAAAAATCAAGTAACCTCAGGTGTGCCACAGCAAAAATAGATACTAACTTAAATCCTTCAAAGCGTCTAAACCCCTCTGGAAATCACTGACCATGGGTCAGAATAATTCAAAGACCTTAGACGGGTCCGATAAAAACTCAAAATTAACTGTAAAACCGAAAAAAATAAAATATAAAATCACAAATAGCGGCTCAGTACGACTCCCACTTCCGGTTACGTTTAACCCACGCTCGCGAATCAATGAAGACTTCCATGATTACGTATCCAGAACATGCGGAAGTGCTTACGTGACTGATTTCGTCTCGAACTTAAGAACTATAACTTTAATGCATCCTAATGTATTTCCGGAGCCCTATCCCGAACGATTATCGCCAGAAAACAGGTCAGTAGAAATGTTAAATACTATTTGTGATAAGAAAAGTAGGCTGATTAAAAAGTCCTGTAAAAAATATATGATAGAATGTCGTGATGTGACCAATCGCATGCTACCACTATGGAAAAAAGGACCCGAGCCAGACGTAAATGCTTTAAATCAAGCCAGTGTAGGCTCTAGTAAATCCACTGCAGAAAAAACTAGCCTTATATGCCCATCCGTTCAACCTACGGCTCCGCCGCCTTATGATGAAAAAACAGAATTAATAGCTGCTGCGGCGGCTGCACGTCATCAGCGCGTATATCCTGATTTAACAGCAGAATCCCAAAAGAGTGAGGAAGGCACTGAAATGACACCTAAATCAGAAGAAGATGACTGGTTTAACCTAGATCAAAGACAGGAACGAGAATACACTGAACGAGAAAGAGAGTTACAGGAACATAAAAAGCAAACAAAACAGTTAATGACAGAGTGTGAGGAAATCATGAAAGACCCTTTAACTGAACGTACGGAAGCCGAACTGCAGGAAGCCGTTTCTGTCATAGATAATCATGTTCAGCGCCACACTAGAGTAGCGAATGGTTTAACTGTGCCAAAAGCAATAACTAACACCAGAAATTTAATAAGGAACTACTTAAAGCAGAAAAAAGAGGAAAAAACTCAAGAGGGCCCCCACAAAAACACCCGTTATAAAGAAAAGCAGGGATCACAATTTAATGACGTCAGCACCTCCCTCCCGTTCATGATAATAGGGGACATGTGTTGCATTCAACCCCCTAAAATTTCAGAGTTAGCAGCAACCATTAAAGAACTTCCCGATCCTCTACAAAATCCTACAGCCTTTGTTTCTGCATTACAGAGAAGTACCAGATACCACCACTTGGGTGGGCCTGACTATAGATATATATTATGTCAACGAATCCCAGGTGTGACTGAATCTCAGCTTATTGAAGAAGTAGAGGAACTAGACCCTAAAAACGACCAAGCAGCCAACACCACCTCGTTTTTGTGGATAAATGATGACAAAATCACAGCCTTTTTTCAAAATCTAAAGAGATTTCTGCTCACAATGTCTAGAGATAAAATTGATTTAAATGCAGTAACCATGTGTAAGCAAAAGCCAGATGAATCCATTCTAGTGTTTATGAAACGTTTCACACACTGCTGGACTAATGAGGCATGCATGCCTGAAGGAGGAAATGATCAGATTTTCATAACAACATTCTTAAACAATATTCATCCAGAATGTTCACAACTATTGAAGCTGACTGCCACTGATAATCTCTATGACATGAAAATAAAGAACTTTATCACACTTGTCAAAACAAAAGCTGGTGCAGATCTTTTCCCCAACAGCACGAAGGCTAAAAGTGTTAAGATGTTGTTGAACTTTGATGTTGAAGGCTCAGAGGAAAGTGAAAAAATGATGTATGCAGGGGCCCCGTCCCCTCAACAAGCGCAGCAGGGAGATTTCAGAAGGAGAGATAGGAGTGGAGACGTATGTTTTTATTGTGGAAAAATAGGACACTGGAGGACGGAATGCAAATCAGCAGCAGGTAGATCTCAACCACAGAACACAGGACCAGCTCCTGCCACTAGGCGTAAGCAGAGCTCTTACAGACAAGGTAACTGGCAACGCAGACAGGAATCACATCAAAATAATGGCCCCTTTGCACTTAGGCAGCAACCTTATAATCCACATTTTAATCCCCACCCATATGATAACGAAAGACTGGACCGACAATAGGGAGGCCCAGGTGATGATGAGGGACAGTGTGAAGCACTACACACGATGCTGCATTTGCAATTGTCCCGTAACACAGAAAGCTTGCCCATGTTAGATATAGAGATAGGTGAAAAGACTTATTCCTTTTTAGTTGACAGTGGAGCCACTAAAAGTTCACTGTCTGGAAAATTCTATAGTGGGCCTGTTTCCTCTGTGTGCATCAACACCATGGGAATAAACGGAACTCTAGTGCAATGCCCCAAAACTCATTCTCTAAAAACACGCTGGGGCCCAAAACCAGATGAAATTACATATCATCCATTCATAATTATTCCAAACTTGCCTGTGAATCCATTAGGCAGAGATTTAATGGCAAAAATGAACTTGTGTATTTCATTTAACACAAAGGGTGAAATGTTTGCAGATACTGATAACAGCTATGTTTTCTCTGCCCTATGCACCGACACCATGGAGAAGGAACAGCCTCTGTGTCAGCTGGACGCCTCAGCGGAGAATGAACTCAATATCCATCTGACTGGTATCCCACGTCACACACTGTGCCAAACACGTGTACAGACACCGTTACCAGGTAGCCCCATGCCTGGAAGCCACATATTTGTTTCTCTCACACTGTTCAACAACATCATAACTGCTCACACCAGTGAAGGCCAAACAGTGGTTTTGTCACATAACTCAGACATAGGCTATGACATCACTGCACCATGTCGACACATAGATCTAACCTACCCCATACACTGTACTATCTCTGCTGTCACATTGCCAGCTGAATATCAAAACATGACATTATGGTCAAGAGGTGAGAATGATGTAGGATTTATTGACTGTACACCTTATCATGCTCAGCTGAAAAACAACAAGCCGGTATATGTCAAGCAATATCCCATTTCCGCTGAAAAAGCCGCAGCCTTAGACATCATCATAGGAGATTTATTGACAGCTGGAGTAATAAAGCCCACAGTATCTCCATATAACACTCCTGTCAATCCTGTGCCAAAGCCTAACAAACCTGGCGTATGGCGTTTCACACAAGACTTAAGGCAAGTTAATGCAGTCATTAAGCCTCTGCCACCTATTGTCCCAGATGTTCCCAGCATACTGACATCTATTCCAGCAACAGCTACACATTTTACTGTGGTGGATTTGTGCTCCGCCTTTTTCTCAGTACCTGTGCATATAGACACACAGCCGATATTTGCTTTTACACATAGAGATAAGCAGTACACATGGACTCGCTTACCCCAAGGCATGGTAGACAGCCCTGCGGCTTTCTCAATGGTAGTACGTGCTACCCTGGACGGCTTCACTCCTCCAGAGGGCTGTACTCTGATCCAGTATGTAGATGATCTCCTCCTCTGTGCTGAAAGTGAAAAACTATGTCAAACTGCCACACACATGCTACTCCAGCACCTCCAACAGACTGGCCACAAAGCATCAGCAAAGAAAATGCAGTACTGTCAGACTTCTGTTCAATATTTGGGATTTACACTGTCTCACGGACAACGTTCTATGACTACAGACAGGGTCAAAGCTGTGACCTCTGTCCCTAAGCCCACTACACAGAAAGAAATGCTGTCTTTCCTAGGCATGGTGAACTATTGCAGACAGTGGATACCAGACTGTTCTTTTCATGACCACATTCCGCGTGAATGCTGCAAAAAAGACAAGCCTCCTCGAATACTGTGGTCCACAGAAATGACTGCCTCTTTCAATGCATTACAGGGAGCGCTGACCTCCGCCCCTTGTTTGGGTCTGCCTGACTACCACTTACCGTTCCACCTGTACGTCACAGAGAACGGCACAACCTGTGCAGGTGTATTGGCCCAAGAGCATGGCTGTGGCTACCGTCCAGTAGCCTTCTACTCAAAGGTGCTGCCAGCAGTAGTTCAGGGGATGCCGGCCTGCCTGAGAGCAGTAGCAGCTTGCTCTATCATGATAAGGGACTGCGAGAAGCTCACACTCTCACATGACACTATTCTACACACCAATCACCAGGTCACGACCATTCTAGCAAACATAACTACACAACACATGACCGCACAACGTCGCTCAGGTTATGAAGCTACACTAACTTCAACAGCAAATCTCACTATAAAAGCAAGCAGCACACCCAATTCGCCAGCACACTTACTCATTCGTATGCTGTGTTCCTCTGACCGACAGGATGGTTCAGACGACCCTGACGATCATGATTGTATGACACGTATACAGGAATCCACAGCACCACGCCCAGACTTAGAGCAGACACCAATCCCAGACTCAGTCATTGTTTATGTGGACGGGTCCTGTTCAAAACCAAATGACAACTTATTTCTTTGTGGCTATTAGTACCATGGGAGCATTTACTGGATATTGTTTTATAGTGACATCATGCAGGAAAACTCTGTCATTCAATAAGGCCCCTTTGTTTCAGTGTTTTTCTCTTTGACCCAAGAATTGATGTGTGAGAATCACAGGCTGGTACAAGGTTGAAATACCACAGAGATCACTCCCTCAGCTACATTAGTTTCTTAATCTTTTAGACGCCTGTTGAAGGCCAAATGGTTTGTTTCAGATTTCACTAATGTAAGAACTCTTCGTTTTGTGCCTTGAAAATATGTCGCTGAGATAATCACAATTGTAGCTGAACTAATAAACTACACAAAGGATGCTTCTTCACCCAAGGGCAGGAAGACGCTGCCTTATCTTGGTCTGTACTGGTTTGAACTGATAATCTGCTGTCTCATGAATTTTACCCTCTATATAAACTGTTGTACTTGTGAATAAAGTTGAGTCACTTTGGGAAGACAATCTAAAGCAGTCTCTGTTTTCTTGTTCTCCCAAGCTGCTCCCGAGCTCGTACTAACACGCTGAATGGCATGCTTGAATATTACTTGAGAATATATTTGACTGTGTTACAGACTAAGGGACATTCTCTGCTGATAGGTGAAGGTACATTCTCTGCTGATAGACGTCCACGCCTCGGAGGAAGCCGATCCACGGAGTAGGCCCTGGAAACAGTTTCCTTCACTACCTCTATCTGGAACTTTATACCATACCACATTTTCTCTCGTTTTGGTGGCTTTACTTTTATTTGAAATTGTAATTACAATGTTGAGAAAGTCCCTGTAAAGCTTTCATCCTTCCATAAGCAGGTCCTCTTAGCGTGGACCCTCATTTATAAACACAACTTCTCACCTCACAAATACCTTATCTGGAACAACAGAGATATTTTATAGAAAAATAAATCACTTTTCCTGGAAACTTGGCTCCAAAATGGGATCCTATTGGTGGCTCAGCTGGTTAGTAAAGAGGGACAACTACTTACTTACAACGACTTTATTGCACTATATAATTTTCCAATCAGTGTTCCAGATATCAAGCGGAAGACAGTCTGGATGGTCCCCCATAAATATTTGATTGTAAATAAGGTGAAAGAAGTCTCTTTTAAAATTCGACATACATGTTATCCAGCCAGTCACTACATGGTCAAATTTAAAAGGGACATAAATACTAATTGTACTTTCTGTGGGGATCATCCAGAAACTGTGACACATCTTTTTTGGTACTGTTCTTTTACACAGAGATTCTGGAAGGAATTTAGCAGCTTTGTTATTGTCCATATTTTAAGGGAGTTTTCTTTACGATGGGAAAATGTTTTATTCTGTTTCTTTAAGTTCCCCAAGAAGTATGAGAAATGTTTTTTATGATAAATTTCTTAATACTTTTAGCTAAATTTTTTATCCATAAATGTAAGTTTACTAACAAAACACCATATTTCTGTCATTATTTTAAGGATGTGCACATGCACATACAATCAATATCAGACTGCACCAACAAAAAGGCTCTCACAACAATATATGTATGTGAATTTTTGCGTGTATTCTTATAATTGTTACCTTTTTCTTTCACCCTTGGCTTTTTGTGTTCATGTTCTGTTGTATACTTCATCTGTTCGTATGTTGTATACTCATTGTTTGTTAAATAAAGTTTTAAAAAAAAGACACGCTTTGTTTAGACCCCCAAAATCCTTTCCACGCCCACCCCCGTGACATCACGCTCCAAAGCCCTGTTACGTCACAGAACGTGGTGATGTCATAGTGACAGTCCTTTCATCCTTTGATGTTCAAGTCTATAAATAGAGGACAGCTGTCAAAGGGAATTCATTAAGCTATCGTTTTGTTGGAGTGATACAGCACATAAAAAAGCAGAAATGAGTTCGAAAGCTAACAAAGACAGAAATGTTAATTTCTCGAAAACAATGGTTAAAAAAAGTGAAAAAGAAAAAGAAACATATGCCAGACAGTTCGAGCAAAGACTGCAGCCAATGATCGACGAGGTTGAAAAGCTCAAAACTGAGCTTGACTACTTCAAAAACCTGCATACAGTCAATAAGAAACGGATCGAGGATCTAACAAAAGAAAACAATGAACTTTTGCAGAATAATAAGCTGCTGGGTTCGGTCTTGGATGACAGGACAAACATCGCAGACAGGTTGGACTCGATAAAAGATGACCACGAAGCTCTGGTAAAGTTCCGCGCAGAGACGGAGAAAACTCTGGCTGAGCTTAAAGAAAAACACGAGGACGAAGTCCAAGTCCTGCAAGGACTGCTGGAAACAGAGAAAGAAAAGGTGGCACGTCAGCAATTTCACAACAGCCAAGTTGTTGAATTATTATTGAAACGCCACAAAGAGGAAAAAAATAAGATGCAGCAGTTTTACCAGGAAAATACTAAAAAACTGGAAAACAAAGCAAATGCTGCAGACAGGAAGTTAGAAGAGGTGATCAACATGTATGACTCCAAAATAGAAAAGCTGCAGACGGCAGTAAAAAATAGTAGAGGTGTGACCGTCAATGCGGTTAAGGAACGCGAGGAAGAACGTCAATCCTCGCAGTGTTGGATTGACGGTGTTTTGTGGCATAATACACAGTTACAAGACGAAAATGAATTTATGGTTAAAAACATGAAAGAATTAACAGAGGAGAAAGGTCAAATGGGCAAAGTGATAGACGACCAAAAGGCCCAGAATATGGCGATCAAGCAGAAATGCCAGAGTAATATTAGAGCTCTGGCCTTGGAAAAGAAAATGAAGGCTATGCTTGAAGACGAAGTTGATTCTTTGAAAAAGAAAATTGAAGACGTCAAAAAGGCCCTAAGCACAGAGCAGGAAAACCACAGAAAGACAGCAGTGGACCGGCACAAAGTAAAAGCGGCACACAATCAGGCACTGGCTGAAAAGGTGGCGCTGGAAGAGAAACTGCGCTCCACAAAAAAGCAACGGGAAAGATTTATATCCAAAGTGAATTGGCTGGAGAAGAAAGAGCGCTACTTCCAAGAGGAATTGTGCCAGTGCGTTTTGTCCTTTGAAAAGGCATTTCCACATGAAGGTCACTTGAGAGGAAAAGAAAAGGTGGAATTTAGGGATATGTTCCACTACTTGAAAAAGAAATACGTAGACGGAGTGGAAGGCACCCCCTTTGTTGGAACAACGGAGTTTCTTGAAAAACAGCTGAACTGTCTACGTATCAGATGCAAGGATCTAGATGCAGCTTTACTAGCTAAAACACGGGAGCTGGAATCATTTAAAAAGCAGTACAATGACATGGTAAAGTCTTCCGAGTACGCTTTATTCCGACAAAGAGAGGAGCTCATTGGACCAGTGAACCAGATTATCCAAAAGGCTGCCAATGAAGAAAAAGAGATAGGTCATCTAAAATCTAGAGTGAAAGACGCTCAACTCCAGCTTAAATTAGAAAAACAGAAAGGACAAAAGCTGGCATCGTTGGACCATAGAAGCATGATGGGGAGATGTTCTGAGGAGACTCCGTCTCAGATTAATCCTCGTCCACTTCCAGGGAAAACTACATTTATTCAGGTACGTCCAAGACACCCTGGCAGAAGTGCAGGTATGGCTTCCCCAGTGAATCCTCCTGTAGAGTCTCCATCAACACCACCTTTCCTCAATTCTGATGATGGATTACCACCAGTTGATTGTTAAAAATTAACTGCTAAAATAGGCCATTAGAAGTATACTTCATCTTGTCTCCCTATATCATGGGTGGGCATTCTCAGTCCACGAGGGCCGGTGTCCCTGCAGGTTTTAGATCTCACCTTGGCTCAACACACCTGAATCACATGATTAGTTCGTTACCAGGCCTCTGGAGAACTTCAGGACATGTTGAGGAGCTAATTTAGCCGTTTAAATCAGCTGTGTTGGTTCGAGGACACATCTAAAACCTGCAGGGACACCGGCCCTCGTGGACTGAGATTGCCCACCCACCCCCAACCGGTCGCAGCAGATGGCCGCCCCTTCTTGAGCCTGGTTCTGCCGGAGGTTTCTTCCTAAAGGGAGTTTTTCCTCCCCACTGTCGCCCAGTGCTTGCTCAAAGGGGATCATTGGATTGTTGGGGTTTTCTGGCTTTTACTGTAGTGTTTTTACCTTACAGTATAAAGCAGCTTGAGGAGACTGTTGTTTTGCCATGATGCAATATAGCAGGGCTGCCCAATCCCAGTCCTCGAGAGCTACTATCCTGCAGCTTTTAGATGCATCCCTACTCCAACACAGCTGAATCAAATGAATGGCTTGTTATCAGGCCTTTGCCAAACACGATGGCATGCTGAAGAGGTAATCAAACCATTTGATTCAGCTGTGTTGGAGTAGGGATGCATCTAAAAGCTGCAGGACGGTAGCTCTCGAGGACCGGGATTGGGCACCCCTGCAATATAGTATTAAATATGACTACATTTTAAAAACATCTATTATAGCATCAAAGTAAAACAAAAAAACTAAATGAAATGAATCAAAATGTCTAATCTGGCAAAACAAGAAAAGAAAAAAGGTTTCACCTTTAAATAAAAATCCAAATCACAAACACATTCTGATTTTTGTTGTGTGTGTTTTTTTGTGTATGTTGTCACGTATAAAATCGTTGCACTCTGTCTCGGTGTCTGCCCGGCCGGCTCCGCAAGGCTACATATGTTTATTGTGTTGCTGCTTTCTTCCACTCGTCATTCTGCCTGGGCGGAGCTCAGGCCCACGCACCTGTCTGCAATTACGCTGCAACGTGTCCTGTCTGTATGGAGGCTGAGAGCTGCCAGAGTAATAATGTAGATACAGGCCTCTTTCTCCTTCTGCTGCTGTTCATGCTTTTATTCCATTGATGTTGCTATCATTTGTAAATATATTTATTTGCTCTTATTTTATCAATTTACTGTCGTTCATGTATTTAATCTTCTTTGTATTTAAATATGATTTTTTTTAAGTAATGCCGCGAGATGGACAGTTAAATAAAGGTTTCATTGAATTAAAAAAAAGATTTAAAGATGACTGGTGGCGGAAGCAGAGCACAGACTGTCTGTGAGAATCTATCGCCATCGTGTGGTGCAGAGATATATTGCCATTGAATTTAGACAACGAAAGCTTGGCTCACAGAGCAGCTGCAACACGAACAAAAAACATTAAATAGCAACATGATATATTATATTATATTATATTATATTATATTATATTATATTTATAGCTGTCGAAATTAACGCGTTAATTGCGATAATTAAATTTTGGAATTAATTACGTTAGAATATTTAACTATTTAGCGCAACACGCAGATAAGTCGCTCCCATAATTCCACTTGATTTGTTTACCGCGCCACTGAAAATGGAGAAGCAGGAAGCGGATGGCCTTCTGGATGGGGAATTTAAATACAAGAAGAACATAGATGGGACAATAAACAAACGCGTTGTAATTTGCACTCACTGTAGTAAAGAGTTTCAATTTCACCGTTCAAATTCGACCTTAAAATACCACCTTAATGCCAAACACGCGTTTGTCGGGGCAGCAGCTTCACCCGGCCTGCGTCAGACCACTCTTAGTGAACGCAGGCCACTCGGTAAGTCTTCTTTGGACAAACTGACCGACAATATAGCCAAATGGATAGCAAAGGACTGCAGACCGCTAAGCATTGTGGAGGACAAGGGCTTTGCGGATGTTTTAAAGGTTGCATCTCAGGACGCGTCCTACAAGCCCCCAGCGAGAAGCACAATAACAATTCGAATCCACGAACTGTATGAAACGGAGAAAAAGAAAAAAGAAGAGGCTTTAGTTCACACAGAATGCGTGGCTCTGACAGGAGACCACTGGACATCATTGAGTAATGACAATTACCTGGGAGTTACTGCGCATTTAATCACTGAAGCCTGGGGTCTGACATCCTTTGCGCTGACTATAATGAAAACGGAAGAGCGGCACTTTGCGGAGGCTTGTGCAGAGCAGTTCCAGACTGTTGCTCGCAGGTGGAGAATTGAGGAGAAGGTGACAACAGTAGGCACGGACAGTGCGCGCAATATGATCGCCGCGGCTCGCATCATGCCATTCAATCACATGCCGTGTACCGCGCACATTCTACAGAGATGCATCACAGTGAGTCTCGCAGACAGTGGCTTTGTCACTGCGCTGGCCAAATGCCGCAAAATTGTTGGCCATTTTAAGCACAGCCCAGCAAACACAGCAGAGCTGAACGCAGAGCAGGTGTCACTGGGGCGCAAGCAGGAGCCGTTGGCCCAGGACGTGCCTACGCGCTGGAACTCCACGCTGGAGATGGTGAAGCGCTTGATCCGCAACCAAACTGCAGTAACCGCGACTCTGGATAAACAAAAGCATAAACTTGTCCTCCTGACGCCTCCAGAGTGGGACAAACTCCAGAGACTGGAGACACTTCTAGAGCCCTGCAGGTGAGCCTGTCATTGTGACCATAATTGTAGGTTTAGATTAAATGTATCAAACATACATCTTAAATCAGTTTTGTTATTATGAAAATGTCTTATTTAAAAAATAAATGAAATCAAATATTTTATTAATATTACCTAGTATTAAAAAGCTTTTTTAAATTTGCTGTCTTATCTCTCTCTCTCTCTGTGTGTGTGTGTGTGTGTGTGTGTGTGTGTGTGTGTGTGTGTGTGTGTGTATTCCACTGCAGATATGTGACTGAACTGCTGGGAGGAGAGGCCTACGTCTCCTGCTCTGTAGTTCTACCAGCCTTCTGCCACCTGCGCCGTGTCATGGAAGTAACTGATGAGGACCCTGCATATGTGGTGAGGTTTAAAGAGAAGTTTAAGGAAGACCTTGCTTCCCGCCAGGAACATACCAACTATGCATGGCTCCAGATCGCAACTGCACTGGACCCACGTTTTAAAGACCTACGCAGTGTGCCCAAGACTGACAGAGAAGCAGTGTGGACCACACTGGCAGGCATGCTGCATGAAGACTCTCCTAGAAGATCACACACTGCAGAAGAAGGTCCAGCCAAGAAGACTGCAACCCCCCCACTGTGCTTTGCCCTGATATCTGCAGTGTGAGGTTGGATCGCTCATTCTCATCCTCACACTGATGCCACTTATTTCGGTCTTTGTTTGACATAAAAGGGCATATTTGTCACTTTATTGCAACTATATTTGCACTCTTGAGCTCCTTCATTCACTGACTGATCATAAAGTTATTACTTGCGTTATGTATTCATCCGTTTGAACATAATTAATGAAGCCACATGTAATCACTAAAATTTGTATTTTGGGTACAATAAGAGAGTTTCAGATGGAATGCTGTTTTGTTTTGTTTAAATTTCACCAACTTGCTGATGCCCACGGTTGTGAGTGCGGCTTCTTGCTGTACATGGGTGGATGGTTGTAAATCACATCACAGATGCCAAAAACCTCTCAAACCAAGCCCCCTTGCCGGTGATGCTGTGCGCAACCTCGTGACGGAGTCAAGCATATTCAAAACACCCCCTCACCTCCCGTGTCAAACTCAAATGTCAGCCTATTTCATGTGTCACTTTTGGAGCAGTTGCCATCCCGACGAGCCATGGAGAAGTTCGTGTTTGTGTTATTTTACTTATTTGGTGTTCTGGTGTGTTTGGGCACCGGTCAGCACCATCGTGTTGAGCACGTGTTGGACCGTGGACACACCGGATTCAGTGGGAGAATAACGGTCAGGTGTACAGTTTACTGAGCACTGGGACTCAGTATCGTTTACCAGCACAGACACGGAGACGCGCTCAGCTTCTATTGAGAGCAAACAACCAAGTGAACCCTCCGGCTGCGTCCAGTAGACGAGACACACCGTCTGGGCCGGGAGCTTTCCGAGCATTCAGACTCTTAAACTGCTTCCTCGCATCTGCTTCATGAATATGAAGGGTTGTGGTGGGAGGAGGTGGTGTGAAATCCTCTTTTGTGTGGGGTGAGGAGGGGGGTGTTGTAAAAGTCCCCAAGAGCAATGATGAGAGAGTCCGGGAATGTCCGCTCCATGTGCAGTATCTGCTCCGCGAGTGCGCACTGAGCTGCCTGCGCATCCGCATCTGGCGGGATGTAAACAGCGGCCAAGATGAATGAAGCAAACTCCCGCGGAGAATAAAACGGTTTGCAGTGAATAAAAAGGTATTCCAGAGAGGAAGAGCAGTGCTGAGCAATCACTGTTACATCTGTGCACCAGCCACTATTAATGTAGAAGCAGACACGTCCACCTGTGGTCTTACCAGAGAGAGAGGCCTGCCGGTCCGCGCGCAGCAGATGAAAGCCCTCCAGCTTGAGCGCGCTGTCCGGGATGTCCTCACAGAGCCACGACTCCGTAAAACACAAGACACAGGAGGAGGCAACGTCTCTGTTCATGCTTCTCATCAGGGCCAGCTCGTCCATCTCATTCCTGAGTGAGCGTACGTTGGAAAGGAAGATCCCAGGAAGAGCAGTTCGCAGTCCGCGTCTCCTCAGACGCACGAGTGCGCCGGCTCGCTTTCCTCGCTTTCGGCGTCTCACTTTCCTGATCAGAGTCTGCAGTAAATCTGCCGCAGATGCGACAAATATTGGAAGTAAATCCACAGGTGTTGTAGTCCTGTAGTTAAGAAGCTCTTCTCTAGTGTAAGAATATCCAGAGGAGTGCCCAGACACAGAAGTTATGCACAAAAACAAAACAGAAGTAACGCACTGAAGCACCGGGGCATCCATACGCGGCGGCGCCATCTTGGAACAAGGGACTTGTCTTTGAAAGGTAGAGTGTTAATTACTAAAGCTGAAGGGATATCCCGATGAACATATGCTGCTCTCTCCTTACATCTGGATAAGAAAAGTAGTAAAGATATTGACCGTATGCTCTTTAATTTTATATGGAAAAACCGTACGCACTATATTAGAAAAACTGTTGTGATGAATAAGTACGAATCAGGTGGGCTTAACGTCTTAGACTTTTCTACTTTAAATAACACTTTCAAAATTAATTGGGCCAAACATTTTCTTAAAACCCTACCTCTATCTGGAACTTTATACCATACCACATTTTCTCTCGTTTTGGTGGCTTTACTTTTATTTGAAATTGTAATTACAATGTTGAGAAAGTCCCTGTAAAGCTTTCATCCTTCCATAAGCAGGTCCTCTTAGCGTGGACCCTCATTTATAAACACAACTTCTCACCTCACAAATACCTTATCTGGAACAACAGAGATATTTTATAGAAAAATAAATCACTTTTCCTGGAAACTTGGCTCCAAAATGGGATCCTATTGGTGGCTCAGCTGGTTAGTAAAGAGGGACAACTACTTACTTACAACGACTTTATTGCACTATATAATTTTCCAATCAGTGTTCCAGATATCAAGCGGAAGACAGTCTGGATGGTCCCCCATAAATATTTGATTGTAAATAAGGTGAAAGAAGTCTCTTTTAAAATTCGACATACATGTTATCCAGCCAGTCACTACATGGTCAAATTTAAAAGGGACATAAATACTAATTGTACTTTCTGTGGGGATCATCCAGAAACGGTGACACATCTTTTTTGGTACTGTTCTTTTACACAGAGATTCTGGAAGGAATTTAGCAGCTTTGTTATTGTCCATATTTTAAGGGAGTTTTCTTTACGATGGGAAAATGTTTTATTCTGTTTCTTTAAGTTCCCCAAGAAGTATGAGAAATGTTTTTTATGATAAATTTCTTAATACTTTTAGCTAAATTTTTTATCCATAAATGTAAGTTTACTAACAAAACACCATATTTCTGTCATTATTTTAAGGATGTGCACATGCACATACAATCAATATCAGACTGCACCAACAAAAAGGCTCTCACAACAATATATGTATGTGAATTTTTGCGTGTATTCTTATAATTGTTACCTTTTTCTTTCACCCTTGGCTTTTTGTGTTCATGTTCTGTTGTATACTTCATCTGTTCGTATGTTGTATACTCATTGTTTGTTAAATAAAGTTTTAAAAAAAAGACACGCTTTGTTTAGACCCCCAAAATCCTTTCCACGCCCACCCCCGTGACATCACGCTCCAAAGCCCTGTTACGTCACAGAACGTGGTGATGTCATAGTGACAGTCCTTTCATCCTTTGATGTTCAAGTCTATAAATAGAGGACAGCTGTCAAAGGGAATTCATTAAGCTATCGTTTTGTTGGAGTGATACAGCACATAAAAAAGCAGAAATGAGTTCGAAAGCTAACAAAGACAGAAATGTTAATTTCTCGAAAACAATGGTTAAAAAAAGTGAAAAAGAAAAAGAAACATATGCCAGACAGTTCGAGCAAAGACTGCAGCCAATGATCGACGAGGTTGAAAAGCTCAAAACTGAGCTTGACTACTTCAAAAACCTGCATACAGTCAATAAGAAACGGATCGAGGATCTAACAAAAGAAAACAATGAACTTTTGCAGAATAATAAGCTGCTGGGTTCGGTCTTGGATGACAGGACAAACATCGCAGACAGGTTGGACTCGATAAAAGATGACCACGAAGCTCTGGTAAAGTTCCGCGCAGAGACGGAGAAAACTCTGGCTGAGCTTAAAGAAAAACACGAGGACGAAGTCCAAGTCCTGCAAGGACTGCTGGAAACAGAGAAAGAAAAGGTGGCACGTCAGCAATTTCACAACAGCCAAGTTGTTGAATTATTATTGAAACGCCACAAAGAGGAAAAAAATAAGATGCAGCAGTTTTACCAGGAAAATACTAAAAAACTGGAAAACAAAGCAAATGCTGCAGACAGGAAGTTAGAAGAGGTGATCAACATGTATGACTCCAAAATAGAAAAGCTGCAGACGGCAGTAAAAAATAGTAGAGGTGTGACCGTCAATGCGGTTAAGGAACGCGAGGAAGAACGTCAATCCTCGCAGTGTTGGATTGACGGTGTTTTGTGGCATAATACACAGTTACAAGACGAAAATGAATTTATGGTTAAAAACATGAAAGAATTAACAGAGGAGAAAGGTCAAATGGGCAAAGTGATAGACGACCAAAAGGCCCAGAATATGGCGATCAAGCAGAAATGC
This sequence comes from Maylandia zebra, assembly GCF_041146795.1. Taxonomy (NCBI): domain Eukaryota; kingdom Metazoa; phylum Chordata; class Actinopteri; order Cichliformes; family Cichlidae; genus Maylandia; species Maylandia zebra. The sequence continues at coordinate 2,073,231 of NC_135188.1, read as the reverse complement.
CAGAGTAATATTAGAGCTCTGGCCTTGGAAAAGAAAATGAAGGCTATGCTTGAAGACGAAGTTGATTCTTTGAAAAAGAAAATTGAAGACGTCAAAAAGGCCCTAAGCACAGAGCAGGAAAACCACAGAAAGACAGCAGTGGACCGGCACAAAGTAAAAGCGGCACACAATCAGGCACTGGCTGAAAAGGTGGCGCTGGAAGAGAAACTGCGCTCCACAAAAAAGCAACGGGAAAGATTTATATCCAAAGTGAATTGGCTGGAGAAGAAAGAGCGCTACTTCCAAGAGGAATTGTGCCAGTGCGTTTTGTCCTTTGAAAAGGCATTTCCACATGAAGGTCACTTGAGAGGAAAAGAAAAGGTGGAATTTAGGGATATGTTCCACTACTTGAAAAAGAAATACGTAGACGGAGTGGAAGGCACCCCCTTTGTTGGAACAACGGAGTTTCTTGAAAAACAGCTGAACTGTCTACGTATCAGATGCAAGGATCTAGATGCAGCTTTACTAGCTAAAACACGGGAGCTGGAATCATTTAAAAAGCAGTACAATGACATGGTAAAGTCTTCCGAGTACGCTTTATTCCGACAAAGAGAGGAGCTCATTGGACCAGTGAACCAGATTATCCAAAAGGCTGCCAATGAAGAAAAAGAGATAGGTCATCTAAAATCTAGAGTGAAAGACGCTCAACTCCAGCTTAAATTAGAAAAACAGAAAGGACAAAAGCTGGCATCGTTGGACCATAGAAGCATGATGGGGAGATGTTCTGAGGAGACTCCGTCTCAGATTAATCCTCGTCCACTTCCAGGGAAAACTACATTTATTCAGGTACGTCCAAGACACCCTGGCAGAAGTGCAGGTATGGCTTCCCCAGTGAATCCTCCTGTAGAGTCTCCATCAACACCACCTTTCCTCAATTCTGATGATGGATTACCACCAGTTGATTGTTAAAAATTAACTGCTAAAATAGGCCATTAGAAGTATACTTCATCTTGTCTCCCTATATCATGGGTGGGCATTCTCAGTCCACGAGGGCCGGTGTCCCTGCAGGTTTTAGATCTCACCTTGGCTCAACACACCTGAATCACATGATTAGTTCGTTACCAGGCCTCTGGAGAACTTCAGGACATGTTGAGGAGCTAATTTAGCCGTTTAAATCAGCTGTGTTGGTTCGAGGACACATCTAAAACCTGCAGGGACACCGGCCCTCGTGGACTGAGATTGCCCACCCACCCCCAACCGGTCGCAGCAGATGGCCGCCCCTTCTTGAGCCTGGTTCTGCCGGAGGTTTCTTCCTAAAGGGAGTTTTTCCTCCCCACTGTCGCCCAGTGCTTGCTCAAAGGGGATCATTGGATTGTTGGGGTTTTCTGGCTTTTACTGTAGTGTTTTTACCTTACAGTATAAAGCAGCTTGAGGAGACTGTTGTTTTGCCATGATGCAATATAGTATTAAATATGACTACATTTTAAAAACATCTATTATAGCATCAAAGTAAAACAAAAAAACTAAATGAAATGAATCAAAATGTCTAATCTGGCAAAACAAGAAAAGAAAAAAGGTTTCACCTTTAAATAAAAATCCAAATCACAAACACATTCTGATTTTTGTTGTGTGTGTTTTTTTGTGTATGTTGTCACGTATAAAATCGTTGCACTCTGTCTCGGTGTCTGCCCGGCCGGCTCCGCAAGGCTACATATGTTTATTGTGTTGCTGCTTTCTTCCACTCGTCATTCTGCCTGGGCGGAGCTCAGGCCCACGCACCTGTCTGCAATTACGCTGCAACGTGTCCTGTCTGTATGGAGACTGGGAGCTGCCAGAGTAATAATGTAGATACAGGCCTCTTTCTCCTTCTGCTGCTGTTCATGCTTTTATTCCATTGATGTTGCTATCATTTGTAAATATATTTATTTGCTCTTATTTTATCAATTTACTGTCGTTCATGTATTTAATCTTCTTTGTATTTAAATATGATTTTTTTTAAGTAATGCCGCGAGATGGACAGTTAAATAAAGGTTTCATTGAATTAAAAAAAAGATTTAAAGATGACTGGTGGCGGAAGCAGAGCACAGACTGTCTGTGAGAATCTATCGCCATCGTGTGGTGCAGAGATATATTGCCATTGAATTTAGACAACGAAAGCTTGGCTCACAGAGCAGCTGCAACACGAACAAAAAACATTAAATAGCAACATGATATATTATATTATATTATATTATATTATATTATATTATATTTATAGCTGTCGAAATTAACGCGTTAATTGCGATAATTAAATTTTGGAATTAATTACGTTAGAATATTTAACTATTTAGCGCAACACGCAGATAAGTCGCTCCCATAATTCCACTTGATTTGTTTACCGCGCCACTGAAAATGGAGAAGCAGGAAGCGGATGGCCTTCTGGATGGGGAATTTAAATACAAGAAGAACATAGATGGGACAATAAACAAACGCGTTGTAATTTGCACTCACTGTAGTAAAGAGTTTCAATTTCACCGTTCAAATTCGACCTTAATGTAGCCTGGCTAAATTAACCAGCCCAGAACACAGATTATCTTTGGGGTTCTTTTAATCTGAATGATAAAGTAAGTGCTCAGAAGAAAATAACAAGGTTGTAAAAATAAAGAAATAAAATTGTTACAGACAGCTCCTATCCAGTAACAGCTTTGTGCTCTGGTAACCCACTGCTACTGCAGGTTATTTCCCCAACTTTATCAGCATCTGGAACTCAAGGACATCTAGCGTCATTTCGTGTCTGATATAAACCCAAACATAAATAAAACAAAACTTAGCAGTGCAAAAATAACTGTAGTGGCTTCTCCTGCATAGATACAGAGCCAAGATTAAACAGTTAACACGGTACATTTCCCTCTTACCCACAGAGATAGCATAATACAAGTGTGAACTCAAATACATACAGTGCATTAATCCAGCAGAAAACGGAATATGGATCCCTCTGAGACGAACGGCGAAGTTGGTGGCAGCTACTCCTGGTGCCTTAACTGTTGCACACTTTGCGTTCAAAACAGATCACGCAGCGAAAAAAGGCATTGCACACCCACATAACACCAATGCAAGCTAGCACTCGTGCATGTCTCCGTAGATCCCCATGATCCCTTCCGCTCTCAGAGGTACCCCAAAAGAAAAACAGTGCCATCCAGTGGCATGTCCCATAATATCGAACTTCCACCCGGCTACATACTCCCCTGCTTAAGAGTCAACGTCCCCGGTGACTCAATTGGTATATCTCAACTCATGCACTGCTTCCTTAAAGAGAGCAGTACCCAAATTAGTCAACAACTGAGACAGTACCTCAGGGCTCAAGGTGATGGCATGACATGCTGATACAGGGACATGGTAAGGGTTTGAATGCACTCCAGCATTAGCTCTTTTACTCCGACGGGGCACTGGTGTTGGTGGAATGACCCCAATATCCCTGTTAGTTTCAGTAGCAACTGTCTCTGGTGTGGACACCTGCTCAGAGTCAGATGGTACAGTAACACGAGCATCATCAGTGTTTACAGACTCAGAAATGTCACTGCTTTGAACTGCTTCATCAGACCCCTGCTCTGCACTTGGGTATGAGGTTTCTCCAAACAACACATACTCAGGATCTGGATCTGAACAGCCTGTTTTCTCTTCTGTCCTAGGACTCACTACCACAGGGGATTCATTATTTTTCTTTTTCCTGGGTGCAGGAATTGGGCCAATACAAGGTCTAAGGTTAGCTCTGTGAACCCGTTTTACTGGCCCACCCTCCACCGGCTCCACTGCATGTGTGCTGCCCTGGACTTCGACAACCCTATAAACCACAGGGCTCCAGGCGTCCTGAATTTTGTTCCTGCCTTGGGGCCAGTGTCGCAGATAAACTAACTGACCTACTTCAACAGGGGGGCAATAGACTCGGGTTTTGTCCAGCTCAAGCCTTTCCGCTGCTTTCTGCTCCGTGTACTGCCTTGCTCTGTTATGTGCTTCATTTAAGCGCTGCTGATGCACAACCAGCCAGTCATGTCTCTTATCAAGCACCTGCTCCTGCCCCAGTAAAGCATCTACAGGAAGGTGGGGGTGCACTCCAAACATGAGGTAATACGGCGAGTGCCCTGTGGTGGCATGGGGAGTCACATTGTACGCATAGACCAATTCTGGCAAATACTCAGGCCAACGGCGTTTCTTGTCAGGTGGGAGGGTACGCAATAGGTCATGAAGTGTCCTATTGAAACGTTCACATTGTGCATTACCTTGGGGATGATGTGGTGTAGTACGGCTTTTTTTAACCCCATATAACTTGCACAGTTCCTGAATCACATCACTTTCAAAATTTCTGCCCTGATCAGAATGTAACCTCTCTGGTACGCCATACCTCATGAACCACTCTCTAAGCAAAATCTTAGCAGTTGTATCAGCTTTCTGGTCGCGTGTGGGGAAAGCTTGTGTGAACTTGGTGAAAACATCTGTAACCACCAACACATTTTCCCGTCCATCTGAGGCTGGCTCCAACATGCTAAAATCTACTGCAACCACTTCAAGAGGTCTAGTGGCCAAAAAAGGCTTGACAGGGGCATGAATCTTGGGCTGTGGCAACTTAGTAAGCACACATCTGTAGCATTTCTTAATCCACTGGTCCACTTCTTCATACATACCAACCCAAAAACATCTCTGTCTTAACAGATTCTGGGTCCGCTCCACCCCCTGATGCCCCATCTGATCATGCACACTCCCCAGTACAGCTTCCTTTAAACAAGCTGGCAAAAGGAGCTGCTGACACCTCCCCAAATGTCCATCCTCAATGACCCGATACAACAATCCCTCCAACTCCATGATACGTGACCACTGCCGGAGCAGAGAAATCACAGACTTAGCCAAACCTCTCCTCTGCTGGTGTGTGGGTTTCTTCTTTTTGTCCCAAAACTGCCTAAAGGACTTGATAGTAGGGTCAGAGCACTGAAACTGTCGCAACTCTTCCTTAGAATACCCTGGCAGAGTGGGTGTATTCCCTTGGGAATCAGTAAAATGGGTGTCTTGCTCAACTGCTGTGACCCGGGCCTGCCTCACCTGACAACATTTTACACCTGCACTTACTAAGTCCAGGCCTAGCGTTGTCCCTCTGCTGACAAGGTTACAGATGGATATGCATCCATCAAACTCCTCCTCATCTCCTGCAGGCTGGGGCTCCCCTGCTAATGGCTGTCTAGAGAGGGTATCGGCTGCTGTGTTACACCGACCAGGACGATACTGCACCTCAAAGTCAAATGGCGCTAACTGGGCAACCCAGCGCTGTTCAATGGCTCCCAGCTTTGCTGAGTTCAGGTGGCAGAGGGGGTTGTTATCTGTCACAACTGTGAATTTGGAGCCTAAGAGATACCCCCTAAACTTCTCAGACACAGCCCATTTAAGGGCGAGGAGCTCTAATTTCATGCTGCTATAGTTTCTGTCATTTCTCTCTGCATTTCTCAACCTTCGGCTGGCGTATGCTATAACACGTTTCCTGCCACCCTGCACCTGATAAAGAACTGCTCCCAGTCCTAAACTGCTGGCATCCGTCTCAACAACAAATGGCAGTGAGAAATCAGCATAAGCAAGTAGGGGGGCACTCGTGAGCTTCTCTTTCAGCTGTTCAAATGACTCTTGACAAGATGGCGTCCACACACTTTCCAGCAAGTTTTTATATTTAGCTGGACTGTCCTCCTTGCCCCATGCATTAACCAGATCATGCAAAGGACCTGCCAGCTGCGAAAATCCATGGAGAAATCTCCTGTAATAACTGCAAAAACCCAGGAAGGATCTCAGCTCTTTAACTGTGGTGGGTACTGGCCACTGCCTCACTGCAGCTATCTTGTCTGGGTCCGTACCTATCCCTTCAGCTGAGATCTGGTGACCCAAAAAGCGTACACTAGATTGGAGAAAATGACATTTCTCCACCTTAACCTTCAGCCCAGTTTCCCTGAGTCTCTGCAACACTGTCTGAAGACGTGTCAAATGGTCTTCAAAAGTTGATGAGTAGACTAATATGTCATCTAGGTACACGAGCATGATCTGAAGGATTAAGTCACTCATAGTGGCCTGCATGAGTCTTTGGAAAGTGGCTGGACCGTTACACACACCAAAGGGCAATCTGGTATATTCAAACAACCCAAATGGGGTTGTAAAAGCAGTCTTGTGCCTGTCTCTTTCGTGAACTGCCACTTGATGATAGCCACTTGCCAGGTCGATAGTCGAGAAAAACCTTGCACCATGTAATGCATCAAAGGATTCATCTATACGGGGCAAAGGAAAGGCATCACGTCTGGTCTTGGCATTTAGCCGCCTGTAATCGACACATAACCTCAAGCTGTTGTCTGTCTTCCTCACCAGCACAATGGGCGATGCATAGGCACTAGTGCTTTCTTTGATCACACCCTTTTTCAGAAGCTGGGTTATGTGTTCTCGCACCTCTTTGTACTGTGTTGGAGGTATCCGTCGGTAGGCCTGAGTGACCGGGACATCATCGACTAGGTGTATCTCATGACTGATCTTCTCTGTATAACCTAGATCTTCATCCTTGAAAGCAAAAACATCTGCATACTGAGCCAAAAGTGCAGCTAATTTGGTCTGTTCCTCTTGGGAGCCACTAATGCTCAGCTGCTCTATCAGCAATTTCAGTTCACCATCAGATTCTTTAGCCCCTTCCTTATTCAGTGACACTTCCTCGTGGTCAGCAGAGATACGATTAAACTGCACCTCAGCTGCATTTTCAACACACTCCACTACAGTAAGCATACCAAGTCTGGTCCGGGGAGCCAACCACACATCTTCCTGAGAGAAGTTCACAACTTGAACTGGAAACACGTGCCTGTCAGTTTCAACAAGAGTAGGAACAACAACCAAACCACTGGGAACGAGCGTGTTGGTTGGCTCAAGTAACATTAAGGTCTGGTCATCTGAAACTTTCCCAAGCCCTCTAGCAAATACTGTGGCCACGGATGATGCTGGCACGTGTACAGTATTTTTACCAGCTAACCGGGCGATGGATGACCTCTCTAATACTTCGCAGGCTTGCACCCTCTGAAAAGCTTCTCCCCAAGCAGCATTTAACTCTCCTCCGAGAGTTGAATCAAAACTAGCAATGGCTAGCTCCTTACATCTCTTTATTATGTTCATTCCAACAAGAACAGGGGGGGATCCCTCTAGTCTGCTGGCACCTTTTCCCACCTGCTGTTCCACATCATTTTCCTGCACCTTAACTTTAGCTGACATTAGCTCTTGGTCCTGTGGCCCTCCTGGTTCTGGGGCGGGGTCCCTTACTACCAAAAACCCACACTCCTGCGCTGTTAACCCCATGACCTGCACATCCAGCTCAATGTAACCTATATAAGGAATTGGCAATGAGTTAGCTGCAGTCAATTTAAGCCATTTAGCTGTAGGGGTTACATCATCATCTTCACCCATTAAGTGTTGTCGGAAAAATGCCTCTGAGATGGTGCTAACCTGGCTCCCTGTATCCAAAAGGGTTCTAGCCTTAATCCCTCCCACCTCAATTTCAACTTCAGGACATTTACCAACTGCTCTGTCAAAAAATCTCTCACGAGTTAGGGTCTTTGAGCCAGTAGTCTCCCCTCGAATTGCCCGGCTCTTGGCAACCGAGGTGGCTAGTTTCCCTGACCAGGTGCAGGAACAGAAACTGGAGAAGCTCCTTGCTTAAGGGTTTTGCACTCCCTAGCAATGTGTCCAACTCCCTTACACTTGAAACAGATGGGCTTCCCATCATCAGTGAACTGGAACTTTGATCTGGGAATCCCACGTTTAGGGGCCCTTTCTCCGGATGTAACACTCTCCCTAACCACACTGAGTAACTCCCCAATAGCCTTGCCCTGCTCAGAAACCACCTTAAGGATTTCATCTAGAGTTGCAGATGACCTATCTGGAGCTTCACGGGTACTCTGATCCCTTGCAACCGCACTGTCACTTAATATGGGCCTGCTCTTGGCAACTCTGGTGCCACTAGGTTTTTCTTCCATCGACCAAGCAATTGCTTCCTGACGTACATCAAAAAGCGTAGACTCTGGCTTTTCCCTCACCATCTTGCGAAGCTCCCTTCGCAGAGTGGAGTCTCTTACTCCCTCCACAAACTGGTCTCTAACTGCCATCTTTGTGTCTCGTACTGCATCAGGCCTTTGTTTAAGGGCTAAGCGGAGGATCTGGGACAGAGCGTGTGAGTACTCAAAGAAATCTTCACCTTCTAGCTGGAAACGGCTAAAAAAGGTTTGCAGTAACTGTGCTACACTGCGCCTCTCACCATAAGCTTCTCTGAGAAAACAAAATATTTCTTCGGGTTCAATTTGCTCTCCCCCAGTACATAACTTGATCTCTTCAAGTGCAGAACCCCTGAGGAGGGAAAAAATGAAGTCAACCTGATCATCATTACCCAAGCCTCTAGTTCTGATACCCCTCTGTACTTCATCAATAAACTCCTCTACAGAACGTCCATCTACGGTTGCATCCCCACTAAAGGGTTGAATAGGTCGCTCTCGCGGCAGATATACATATGACCTACTTGCCCCGTCACTCAAAGCAGTTATCCTGGCCATAGCCTGGTCATGTTTGTTACTCAGTTCTGACAATTTTGCCTGAAGCTCAGTGACAGGGTCCCTTGCGGTGGCCCCCGCCAAACCCTGGTCATCGTCACTGTTTGTGTCTGACATAATGAAATGTCTGTGTCCAGATTAGTCTTTGGTCAGGATGCAGAAATTGCCTTAGCAGTCTATTCAGCTAGGTGCCACTGATGTCCTCTTCTCCTCTGGAAAGAATCCTTCCCTCGATCGAAATCACCCTCTTCTGGAAAGACTGGCCACTGCTCCTCTGCACACCTCTGGTATGGCCTCAATCGTCCGATCCTTTCCAATCCCTCGCGTCGCAGGTGACCACCACTACAGTTATTTCTTGCACCGTAAAATAACCTACTTAAACGGAAACCCATAAAAAACAAAATCGCTGAGCTGCCACTTTTGCAGATACCCCACTCCTGGTACCAAATTGTGTAGCCTGGCTAAATTAACCAGCCCAGAACACAGATTATCTTTGGGGTTCTTTTAATCTGAATGATAAAGTAAGTGCTCAGAAGAAAATAACAAGGTTGTAAAAATAAAGAAATAAAATTGTTACAGACAGCTCCTATCCAGTAACAGCTTTGTGCTCTGGTAACCCACTGCTACTGCAGGTTATTTCCCCAACTTTATCAGCATCTGGAACTCAAGGACATCTAGCGTCATTTCGTGTCTGATATAAACCCAAACATAAATAAAACAAAACTTAGCAGTGCAAAAATAACTGTAGTGGCTTCTCCTGCATAGATACAGAGCCAAGATTAAACAGTTAACACGGTACATTTCCCTCTTACCCACAGAGATAGCATAATACAAGTGTGAACTCAAATACATACAGTGCATTAATCCAGCAGAAAACGGAATATGGATCCCTCTGAGACGAACGGCGAAGTTGGTGGCAGCTACTCCTGGTGCCTTAACTGTTGCACACTTTGCGTTCAAAACAGATCACGCAGCGAAAAAAGGCATTGCACACCCACATAACACCAATGCAAGCTAGCACTCGTGCATGTCTCCGTAGATCCCCATGATCCCTTCCGCTCTCAGAGGTACCCCAAAAGAAAAACAGTGCCATCCAGTGGCATGTCCCATAATATCGAACTTCCACCCGGCTACATTAAAATACCACCTTAATGCCAAACACGCGTTTGTCGGGGCAGCAGCTTCACCCGGCCTGCGTCAGACCACTCTTAGTGGACGCAGGCCACTCGGTAAGTCTTCTTTGGACAAACTGACCGACAATATAGCCAAATGGATAGCAAAGGACTGCAGACCGCTAAGCATTGTGGAGGACAAGGGCTTTGCGGATGTTTTAAAGGTTGCATCTCAGGACGCGTCCTACAAGCCCCCAGCGAGAAGCACAATAACAATTCGAATCCACGAACTGTATGAAACGGAGAAAAAGAAAAAAGAAGAGGCTTTAGTTCACACAGAATGCGTGGCTCTGACAGGAGACCACTGGACATCATTGAGTAATGACAATTACCTGGGAGTTACTGCGCATTTAATCACTGAAGCCTGGGGTCTGACATCCTTTGCGCTGACTATAATGAAAACGGAAGAGCGGCACTTTGCGGAGGCTTGTGCAGAGCAGTTCCAGACTGTTGCTCGCAGGTGGAGAATTGAGGAGAAGGTGACAACAGTAGGCACGGACAGTGCGCGCAATATGATCGCCGCGGCTCGCATCATGCCATTCAATCACATGCCGTGTACCGCGCACATTCTACAGAGATGCATCACAGTGAGTCTCGCAGACAGTGGCTTTGTCACTGCGCTGGCCAAATGCCGCAAAATTGTTGGCCATTTTAAGCACAGCCCAGCAAACACAGCAGAGCTGAACGCAGAGCAGGTGTCACTGGGGCGCAAGCAGGAGCCGTTGGCCCAGGACGTGCCTACGCGCTGGAACTCCACGCTGGAGATGGTGAAGCGCTTGATCCGCAACCAAACTGCAGTAACCGCGACTCTGGATAAACAAAAGCATAAACTTGTCCTCCTGACGCCTCCAGAGTGGGACAAACTCCAGAGACTGGAGACACTTCTAGAGCCCTGCAGGTGAGCCTGTCATTGTGACCATAATTGTAGGTTTAGATTAAATGTATCAAACATACATCTTAAATCAGTTTTGTTATTATGAAAATGTCTTATTTAAAAAATAAATGAAATCAAATATTTTATTAATATTACCTAGTATTAAAAAGCTTTTTTAAATTTGCTGTCTTATCTCTCTCTCTCTGTGTGTGTGTGTGTGTGTGTGTGTGTGTGTGTGTGTGTGTGTGTGTGTGTGTGTGTGTGTGTGTGTGTGTATTCCACTGCAGATATGTGACTGAACTGCTGGGAGGAGAGGCCTACGTCTCCTGCTCTGTAGTTCTACCAGCCTTCTGCCACCTGCGCCGTGTCATGGAAGTAACTGATGAGGACCCTGCATATGTGGTGAGGTTTAAAGAGAAGTTTAAGGAAGACCTTGCTTCCCGCCAGGAACATACCAACTATGCATGGCTCCAGATCGCAACTGCACTGGACCCACGTTTTAAAGACCTACGCAGTGTGCCCAAGACTGACAGAGAAGCAGTGTGGACCACACTGGCAGGCATGCTGCATGAAGACTCTCCTAGAAGATCACACACTGCAGAAGAAGGTCCAGCCAAGAAGACTGCAACCCCCCCACTGTGCTTTGCCCTGATATCTGCAGTGTGAGGTTGGATCGCTCATTCTCATCCTCACACTGATGCCACTTATTTCGGTCTTTGTTTGACATAAAAGGGCATATTTGTCACTTTATTGCAACTATATTTGCACTCTTGAGCTCCTTCATTCACTGACTGATCATAAAGTTATTACTTGCGTTATGTATTCATCCGTTTGAACATAATTAATGAAGCCACATGTAATCACTAAAATTTGTATTTTGGGTACAATAAGAGAGTTTCAGATGGAATGCTGTTTTGTTTTGTTTAAATTTCACCAACTTGCTGATGCCCACGGTTGTGAGTGCGGCTTCTTGCTGTACATGGGTGGATGGTTGTAAATCACATCACAGATGCCAAAAACCTCTCAAACCAAGCCCCCTTGCCGGTGATGCTGTGCGCAACCTCGTGACGGAGTCAAGCATATTCAAAACACCCCCTCACCTCCCGTGTCAAACTCAAATGTCAGCCTATTTCATGTGTCACTTTTGGAGCAGTTGCCATCCCGACGAGCCATGGAGAAGTTCGTGTTTGTGTTATTTTACTTATTTGGTGTTCTGGTGTGTTTGGGCACCGGTCAGCACCATCGTGTTGAGCACGTGTTGGACCGTGGACACACCGGATTCAGTGGGAGAATAACGGTCAGGTGTACAGTTTACTGAGCACTGGGACTCAGTATCGTTTACCAGCACAGACACGGAGACGCGCTCAGCTTCTATTGAGAGCAAACAACCAAGTGAACCCTCCGGCTGCGTCCAGTAGACGAGACACACCGTCTGGGCCGGGAGCTTTCCGAGCATTCAGACTCTTAAACTGCTTCCTCGCATCTGCTTCATGAATATGAAGGGTTGTGGTGGGAGGAGGTGGTGTGAAATCCTCTTTTGTGTGGGGTGAGGAGGGGGGTGTTGTAAAAGTCCCCAAGAGCAATGATGAGAGAGTCCGGGAATGTCCGCTCCATGTGCAGTATCTGCTCCGCGAGTGCGCACTGAGCTGCCTGCGCATCCGCATCTGGCGGGATGTAAACAGCGGCCAAGATGAATGAAGCAAACTCCCGCGGAGAATAAAACGGTTTGCAGTGAATAAAAAGGTATTCCAGAGAGGAAGAGCAGTGCTGAGCAATCACTGTTACATCTGTGCACCAGCCACTATTAATGTAGAAGCAGACACGTCCACCTGTGGTCTTACCAGAGAGAGAGGCCTGCCGGTCCGCGCGCAGCAGATGAAAGCCCTCCAGCTTGAGCGCGCTGTCCGGGATGTCCTCACAGAGCCACGACTCCGTAAAACACAAGACACAGGAGGAGGCAACGTCTCTGTTCATGCTTCTCATCAGGGCCAGCTCGTCCATCTCATTCCTGAGTGAGCGTACGTTGGAAAGGAAGATCCCAGGAAGAGCAGTTCGCAGTCCGCGTCTCCTCAGACGCACGAGTGCGCCGGCTCGCTTTCCTCGCTTTCGGCGTCTCACTTTCCTGATCAGAGTCTGCAGTAAATCTGCCGCAGATGCGACAAATATTGGAAGTAAATCCACAGGTGTTGTAGTCCTGTAGTTAAGAAGCTCTTCTCTAGTGTAAGAATATCCAGAGGAGTGCCCAGACACAGAAGTTATGCACAAAAACAAAACAGAAGTAACGCACTGAAGCACCGGGGCATCCATACGCGGCGGCGCCATCTTGGAACAAGGGACTTGTCTTTGAAAGGTAGAGTGTTAATTACTAAAGCTGAAGGGATATCCCGATGAACATATGCTGCTCTCTCCTTACATCTGGATAAGAAAAGTAGTAAAGATATTGACCGTATGCTCTTTAATTTTATATGGAAAAACCGTACGCACTATATTAGAAAAACTGTTGTGATGAATAAGTACGAATCAGGTGGGCTTAACGTCTTAGACTTTTCTACTTTAAATAACACTTTCAAAATTAATTGGGCCAAACATTTTCTTAAAACCCTACCTCTATCTGGAACTTTATACCATACCACATTTTCTCTCGTTTTGGTGGCTTTACTTTTATTTGAAATTGTAATTACAATGTTGAGAAAGTCCCTGTAAAGCTTTCATCCTTCCATAAGCAGGTCCTCTTAGCGTGGACCCTCATTTATAAACACAACTTCTCACCTCACAAATACCTTATCTGGAACAACAGAGATATTTTATAGAAAAATAAATCACTTTTCCTGGAAACTTGGCTCCAAAATGGGATCCTATTGGTGGCTCAGCTGGTTAGTAAAGAGGGACAACTACTTACTTACAACGACTTTATTGCACTATATAATTTTCCAATCAGTGTTCCAGATATCAAGCGGAAGACAGTCTGGATGGTCCCCCATAAATATTTGATTGTAAATAAGGTGAAAGAAGTCTCTTTTAAAATTCGACATACATGTTATCCAGCCAGTCACTACATGGTCAAATTTAAAAGGGACATAAATACTAATTGTACTTTCTGTGGGGATCATCCAGAAACGGTGACACATCTTTTTTGGTACTGTTCTTTTACACAGAGATTCTGGAAGGAATTTAGCAGCTTTGTTATTGTCCATATTTTAAGGGAGTTTTCTTTACGATGGGAAAATGTTTTATTCTGTTTCTTTAAGTTCCCCAAGAAGTATGAGAAATGTTTTTTATGATAAATTTCTTAATACTTTTAGCTAAATTTTTTATCCATAAATGTAAGTTTACTAACAAAACACCATATTTCTGTCATTATTTTAAGGATGTGCACATGCACATACAATCAATATCAGACTGCACCAACAAAAAGGCTCTCACAACAATATATGTATGTGAATTTTTGCGTGTATTCTTATAATTGTTACCTTTTTCTTTCACCCTTGGCTTTTTGTGTTCATGTTCTGTTGTATACTTCATCTGTTCGTATGTTGTATACTCATTGTTTGTTAAATAAAGTTTTAAAAAAAAGACACGCTTTGTTTAGACCCCCAAAATCCTTTCCACGCCCACCCCCGTGACATCACGCTCCAAAGCCCTGTTACGTCACAGAACGTGGTGATGTCATAGTGACAGTCCTTTCATCCTTTGATGTTCAAGTCTATAAATAGAGGACAGCTGTCAAAGGGAATTCATTAAGCTATCGTTTTGTTGGAGTGATACAGCACATAAAAAAGCAGAAATGAGTTCGAAAGCTAACAAAGACAGAAATGTTAATTTCTCGAAAACAATGGTTAAAAAAAGTGAAAAAGAAAAAGAAACATATGCCAGACAGTTCGAGCAAAGACTGCAGCCAATGATCGACGAGGTTGAAAAGCTCAAAACTGAGCTTGACTACTTCAAAAACCTGCATACAGTCAATAAGAAACGGATCGAGGATCTAACAAAAGAAAACAATGAACTTTTGCAGAATAATAAGCTGCTGGGTTCGGTCTTGGATGACAGGACAAACATCGCAGACAGGTTGGACTCGATAAAAGATGACCACGAAGCTCTGGTAAAGTTCCGCGCAGAGACGGAGAAAACTCTGGCTGAGCTTAAAGAAAAACACGAGGACGAAGTCCAAGTCCTGCAAGGACTGCTGGAAACAGAGAAAGAAAAGGTGGCACGTCAGCAATTTCACAACAGCCAAGTTGTTGAATTATTATTGAAACGCCACAAAGAGGAAAAAAATAAGATGCAGCAGTTTTACCAGGAAAATACTAAAAAACTGGAAAACAAAGCAAATGCTGCAGACAGGAAGTTAGAAGAGGTGATCAACATGTATGACTCCAAAATAGAAAAGCTGCAGACGGCAGTAAAAAATAGTAGAGGTGTGACCGTCAATGCGGTTAAGGAACGCGAGGAAGAACGTCAATCCTCGCAGTGTTGGATTGACGGTGTTTTGTGGCATAATACACAGTTACAAGACGAAAATGAATTTATGGTTAAAAACATGAAAGAATTAACAGAGGAGAAAGGTCAAATGGGCAAAGTGATAGACGACCAAAAGGCCCAGAATATGGCGATCAAGCAGAAATGCCAGAGTAATATTAGAGCTCTGGCCTTGGAAAAGAAAATGAAGGCTATGCTTGAAGACGAAGTTGATTCTTTGAAAAAGAAAATTGAAGACGTCAAAAAGGCCCTAAGCACAGAGCAGGAAAACCACAGAAAGACAGCAGTGGACCGGCACAAAGTAAAAGCGGCACACAATCAGGCACTGGCTGAAAAGGTGGCGCTGGAAGAGAAACTGCGCTCCACAAAAAAGCAACGGGAAAGATTTATATCCAAAGTGAATTGGCTGGAGAAGAAAGAGCGCTACTTCCAAGAGGAATTGTGCCAGTGCGTTTTGTCCTTTGAAAAGGCATTTCCACATGAAGGTCACTTGAGAGGAAAAGAAAAGGTGGAATTTAGGGATATGTTCCACTACTTGAAAAAGAAATACGTAGACGGAGTGGAAGGCACCCCCTTTGTTGGAACAACGGAGTTTCTTGAAAAACAGCTGAACTGTCTACGTATCAGATGCAAGGATCTAGATGCAGCTTTACTAGCTAAAACACGGGAGCTGGAATCATTTAAAAAGCAGTACAATGACATGGTAAAGTCTTCCGAGTACGCTTTATTCCGACAAAGAGAGGAGCTCATTGGACCAGTGAACCAGATTATCCAAAAGGCTGCCAATGAAGAAAAAGAGATAGGTCATCTAAAATCTAGAGTGAAAGACGCTCAACTCCAGCTTAAATTAGAAAAACAGAAAGGACAAAAGCTGGCATCGTTGGACCATAGAAGCATGATGGGGAGATGTTCTGAGGAGACTCCGTCTCAGATTAATCCTCGTCCACTTCCAGGGAAAACTACATTTATTCAGGTACGTCCAAGACACCCTGGCAGAAGTGCAGGTATGGCTTCCCCAGTGAATCCTCCTGTAGAGTCTCCATCAACACCACCTTTCCTCAATTCTGATGATGGATTACCACCAGTTGATTGTTAAAAATTAACTGCTAAAATAGGCCATTAGAAGTATACTTCATCTTGTCTCCCTATATCATGGGTGGGCATTCTCAGTCCACGAGGGCCGGTGTCCCTGCAGGTTTTAGATCTCACCTTGGCTCAACACACCTGAATCACATGATTAGTTCGTTACCAGGCCTCTGGAGAACTTCAGGACATGTTGAGGAGCTAATTTAGCCGTTTAAATCAGCTGTGTTGGTTCGAGGACACATCTAAAACCTGCAGGGACACCGGCCCTCGTGGACTGAGATTGCCCACCCACCCCCAACCGGTCGCAGCAGATGGCCGCCCCTTCTTGAGCCTGGTTCTGCCGGAGGTTTCTTCCTAAAGGGAGTTTTTCCTCCCCACTGTCGCCCAGTGCTTGCTCAAAGGGGATCATTGGATTGTTGGGGTTTTCTGGCTTTTACTGTAGTGTTTTTACCTTACAGTATAAAGCAGCTTGAGGAGACTGTTGTTTTGCCATGATGCAATATAGCAGGGCTGCCCAATCCCAGTCCTCGAGAGCTACTATCCTGCAGCTTTTAGATGCATCCCTACTCCAACACAGCTGAATCAAATGAATGGCTTGTTATCAGGCCTTTGCCAAACACGATGGCATGCTGAAGAGGTAATCAAACCATTTGATTCAGCTGTGTTGGAGTAGGGATGCATCTAAAAGCTGCAGGACGGTAGCTCTCGAGGACCGGGATTGGGCACCCCTGCAATATAGTATTAAATATGACTACATTTTAAAAACATCTATTATAGCATCAAAGTAAAACAAAAAAACTAAATGAAATGAATCAAAATGTCTAATCTGGCAAAACAAGAAAAGAAAAAAGGTTTCACCTTTAAATAAAAATCCAAATCACAAACACATTCTGATTTTTGTTGTGTGTGTTTTTTTGTGTATGTTGTCACGTATAAAATCGTTGCACTCTGTCTCGGTGTCTGCCCGGCCGGCTCCGCAAGGCTACATATGTTTATTGTGTTGCTGCTTTCTTCCACTCGTCATTCTGCCTGGGCGGAGCTCAGGCCCACGCACCTGTCTGCAATTACGCTGCAACGTGTCCTGTCTGTATGGAGACTGAGAGCTGCCAGAGTAATAATGTAGATACAGGCCTCTTTCTCCTTCTGCTGCTGTTCATGCTTTTATTCCATTGATGTTGCTATCATTTGTAAATATATTTATTTGCTCTTATTTTATCAATTTACTGTCGTTCATGTATTTAATCTTCTTTGTATTTAAATATGATTTTTTTTAAGTAATGCCGCGAGATGGACAGTTAAATAAAGGTTTCATTGAATTAAAAAAAAGATTTAAAGATGACTGGTGGCGGAAGCAGAGCACAGACTGTCTGTGAGAATCTATCGCCATCGTGTGGTGCAGAGATATATTGCCATTGAATTTAGACAACGAAAGCTTGGCTCACAGAGCAGCTGCAACACGAACAAAAAACATTAAATAGCAACATGATATATTATATTATATTATATTATATTATATTATATTATATTATATTTATAGCTGTCGAAATTAACGCGTTAATTGCGATAATTAAATTTTGGAATTAATTACGTTAGAATATTTAACTATTTAGCGCAACACGCAGATAAGTCGCTCCCATAATTCCACTTGATTTGTTTACCGCGCCACTGAAAATGGAGAAGCAGGAAGCGGATGGCCTTCTGGATGGGGAATTTAAATACAAGAAGAACATAGATGGGACAATAAACAAACGCGTTGTAATTTGCACTCACTGTAGTAAAGAGTTTCAATTTCACCGTTCAAATTCGACCTTAAAATACCACCTTAATGCCAAACACGCGTTTGTCGGGGCAGCAGCTTCACCCGGCCTGCGTCAGACCACTCTTAGTGAACGCAGGCCACTCGGTAAGTCTTCTTTGGACAAACTGACCGACAATATAGCCAAATGGATAGCAAAGGACTGCAGACCGCTAAGCATTGTGGAGGACAAGGGCTTTGCGGATGTTTTAAAGGTTGCATCTCAGGACGCGTCCTACAAGCCCCCAGCGAGAAGCACAATAACAATTCGAATCCACGAACTGTATGAAACGGAGAAAAAGAAAAAAGAAGAGGCTTTAGTTCACACAGAATGCGTGGCTCTGACAGGAGACCACTGGACATCATTGAGTAATGACAATTACCTGGGAGTTACTGCGCATTTAATCACTGAAGCCTGGGGTCTGACATCCTTTGCGCTGACTATAATGAAAACGGAAGAGCGGCACTTTGCGGAGGCTTGTGCAGAGCAGTTCCAGACTGTTGCTCGCAGGTGGAGAATTGAGGAGAAGGTGACAACAGTAGGCACGGACAGTGCGCGCAATATGATCGCCGCGGCTCGCATCATGCCATTCAATCACATGCCGTGTACCGCGCACATTCTACAGAGATGCATCACAGTGAGTCTCGCAGACAGTGGCTTTGTCACTGCGCTGGCCAAATGCCGCAAAATTGTTGGCCATTTTAAGCACAGCCCAGCAAACACAGCAGAGCTGAACGCAGAGCAGGTGTCACTGGGGCGCAAGCAGGAGCCGTTGGCCCAGGACGTGCCTACGCGCTGGAACTCCACGCTGGAGATGGTGAAGCGCTTGATCCGCAACCAAACTGCAGTAACCGCGACTCTGGATAAACAAAAGCATAAACTTGTCCTCCTGACGCCTCCAGAGTGGGACAAACTCCAGAGACTGGAGACACTTCTAGAGCCCTGCAGGTGAGCCTGTCATTGTGACCATAATTGTAGGTTTAGATTAAATGTATCAAACATACATCTTAAATCAGTTTTGTTATTATGAAAATGTCTTATTTAAAAAATAAATGAAATCAAATATTTTATTAATATTACCTAGTATTAAAAAGCTTTTTTAAATTTGCTGTCTTATCTCTCTCTCTCTCTGTGTGTGTGTGTGTGTGTGTGTGTGTGTGTGTGTGTGTGTGTGTGTGTGTGTGTGTGTGTGTGTGTGTGTGTGTGTGTGTGTGTGTGTGTGTATTCCACTGCAGATATGTGACTGAACTGCTGGGAGGAGAGGCCTACGTCTCCTGCTCTGTAGTTCTACCAGCCTTCTGCCACCTGCGCCGTGTCATGGAAGTAACTGATGAGGACCCTGCATATGTGGTGAGGTTTAAAGAGAAGTTTAAGGAAGACCTTGCTTCCCGCCAGGAACATACCAACTATGCATGGCTCCAGATCGCAACTGCACTGGACCCACGTTTTAAAGACCTACGCAGTGTGCCCAAGACTGACAGAGAAGCAGTGTGGACCACACTGGCAGGCATGCTGCATGAAGACTCTCCTAGAAGATCACACACTGCAGAAGAAGGTCCAGCCAAGAAGACTGCAACCCCCCCACTGTGCTTTGCCCTGATATCTGCAGTGTGAGGTTGGATCGCTCATTCTCATCCTCACACTGATGCCACTTATTTCGGTCTTTGTTTGACATAAAAGGGCATATTTGTCACTTTATTGCAACTATATTTGCACTCTTGAGCTCCTTCATTCACTGACTGATCATAAAGTTATTACTTGCGTTATGTATTCATCCGTTTGAACATAATTAATGAAGCCACATGTAATCACTAAAATTTGTATTTTGGGTACAATAAGAGAGTTTCAGATGGAATGCTGTTTTGTTTTGTTTAAATTTCACCAACTTGCTGATGCCCACGGTTGTGAGTGCGGCTTCTTGCTGTACATGGGTGGATGGTTGTAAATCACATCACAGATGCCAAAAACCTCTCAAACCAAGCCCCCTTGCCGGTGATGCTGTGCGCAACCTCGTGACGGAGTCAAGCATATTCAAAACACCCCCTCACCTCCCGTGTCAAACTCAAATGTCAGCCTATTTCATGTGTCACTTTTGGAGCAGTTGCCATCCCGACGAGCCATGGAGAAGTTCGTGTTTGTGTTATTTTACTTATTTGGTGTTCTGGTGTGTTTGGGCACCGGTCAGCACCATCGTGTTGAGCACGTGTTGGACCGTGGACACACCGGATTCAGTGGGAGAATAACGGTCAGGTGTACAGTTTACTGAGCACTGGGACTCAGTATCGTTTACCAGCACAGACACGGAGACGCGCTCAGCTTCTATTGAGAGCAAACAACCAAGTGAACCCTCCGGCTGCGTCCAGTAGACGAGACACACCGTCTGGGCCGGGAGCTTTCCGAGCATTCAGACTCTTAAACTGCTTCCTCGCATCTGCTTCATGAATATGAAGGGTTGTGGTGGGAGGAGGTGGTGTGAAATCCTCTTTTGTGTGGGGTGAGGAGGGGGGTGTTGTAAAAGTCCCCAAGAGCAATGATGAGAGAGTCCGGGAATGTCCGCTCCATGTGCAGTATCTGCTCCGCGAGTGCGCACTGAGCTGCCTGCGCATCCGCATCTGGCGGGATGTAAACAGCGGCCAAGATGAATGAAGCAAACTCCCGCGGAGAATAAAACGGTTTGCAGTGAATAAAAAGGTATTCCAGAGAGGAAGAGCAGTGCTGAGCAATCACTGTTACATCTGTGCACCAGCCACTATTAATGTAGAAGCAGACACGTCCACCTGTGGTCTTACCAGAGAGAGAGGCCTGCCGGTCCGCGCGCAGCAGATGAAAGCCCTCCAGCTTGAGCGCGCTGTCCGGGATGTCCTCACAGAGCCACGACTCCGTAAAACACAAGACACAGGAGGAGGCAACGTCTCTGTTCATGCTTCTCATCAGGGCCAGCTCGTCCATCTCATTCCTGAGTGAGCGTACGTTGGAAAGGAAGATCCCAGGAAGAGCAGTTCGCAGTCCGCGTCTCCTCAGACGCACGAGTGCGCCGGCTCGCTTTCCTCGCTTTCGGCGTCTCACTTTCCTGATCAGAGTCTGCAGTAAATCTGCCGCAGATGCGACAAATATTGGAAGTAAATCCACAGGTGTTGTAGTCCTGTAGTTAAGAAGCTCTTCTCTAGTGTAAGAATATCCAGAGGAGTGCCCAGACACAGAAGTTATGCACAAAAACAAAACAGAAGTAACGCACTGAAGCACCGGGGCATCCATACGCGGCGGCGCCATCTTGGAACAAGGGACTTGTCTTTGAAAGGTAGAGTGTTAATTACTAAAGCTGAAGGGATATCCCGATGAACATATGCTGCTCTCTCCTTACATCTGGATAAGAAAAGTAGTAAAGATATTGACCGTATGCTCTTTAATTTTATATGGAAAAACCGTACGCACTATATTAGAAAAACTGTTGTGATGAATAAGTACGAATCAGGTGGGCTTAACGTCTTAGACTTTTCTACTTTAAATAACACTTTCAAAATTAATTGGGCCAAACATTTTCTTAAAACCCTACCTCTATCTGGAACTTTATACCATACCACATTTTCTCTCGTTTTGGTGGCTTTACTTTTATTTGAAATTGTAATTACAATGTTGAGAAAGTCCCTGTAAAGCTTTCATCCTTCCATAAGCAGGTCCTCTTAGCGTGGACCCTCATTTATAAACACAACTTCTCACCTCACAAATACCTTATCTGGAACAACAGAGATATTTTATAGAAAAATAAATCACTTTTCCTGGAAACTTGGCTCCAAAATGGGATCCTATTGGTGGCTCAGCTGGTTAGTAAAGAGGGACAACTACTTACTTACAACGACTTTATTGCACTATATAATTTTCCAATCAGTGTTCCAGATATCAAGCGGAAGACAGTCTGGATGGTCCCCCATAAATATTTGATTGTAAATAAGGTGAAAGAAGTCTCTTTTAAAATTCGACATACATGTTATCCAGCCAGTCACTACATGGTCAAATTTAAAAGGGACATAAATACTAATTGTACTTTCTGTGGGGATCATCCAGAAACGGTGACACATCTTTTTTGGTACTGTTCTTTTACACAGAGATTCTGGAAGGAATTTAGCAGCTTTGTTATTGTCCATATTTTAAGGGAGTTTTCTTTACGATGGGAAAATGTTTTATTCTGTTTCTTTAAGTTCCCCAAGAAGTATGAGAAATGTTTTTTATGATAAATTTCTTAATACTTTTAGCTAAATTTTTTATCCATAAATGTAAGTTTACTAACAAAACACCATATTTCTGTCATTATTTTAAGGATGTGCACATGCACATACAATCAATATCAGACTGCACCAACAAAAAGGCTCTCACAACAATATATGTATGTGAATTTTTGCGTGTATTCTTATAATTGTTACCTTTTTCTTTCACCCTTGGCTTTTTGTGTTCATGTTCTGTTGTATACTTCATCTGTTCGTATGTTGTATACTCATTGTTTGTTAAATAAAGTTTTAAAAAAAAGACACGCTTTGTTTAGACCCCCAAAATCCTTTCCACGCCCACCCCCGTGACATCACGCTCCAAAGCCCTGTTACGTCACAGAACGTGGTGATGTCATAGTGACAGTCCTTTCATCCTTTGATGTTCAAGTCTATAAATAGAGGACAGCTGTCAAAGGGAATTCATTAAGCTATCGTTTTGTTGGAGTGATACAGCACATAAAAAAGCAGAAATGAGTTCGAAAGCTAACAAAGACAGAAATGTTAATTTCTCGAAAACAATGGTTAAAAAAAGTGAAAAAGAAAAAGAAACATATGCCAGACAGTTCGAGCAAAGACTGCAGCCAATGATCGACGAGGTTGAAAAGCTCAAAACTGAGCTTGACTACTTCAAAAACCTGCATACAGTCAATAAGAAACGGATCGAGGATCTAACAAAAGAAAACAATGAACTTTTGCAGAATAATAAGCTGCTGGGTTCGGTCTTGGATGACAGGACAAACATCGCAGACAGGTTGGACTCGATAAAAGATGACCACGAAGCTCTGGTAAAGTTCCGCGCAGAGACGGAGAAAACTCTGGCTGAGCTTAAAGAAAAACACGAGGACGAAGTCCAAGTCCTGCAAGGACTGCTGGAAACAGAGAAAGAAAAGGTGGCACGTCAGCAATTTCACAACAGCCAAGTTGTTGAATTATTATTGAAACGCCACAAAGAGGAAAAAAATAAGATGCAGCAGTTTTACCAGGAAAATACTAAAAAACTGGAAAACAAAGCAAATGCTGCAGACAGGAAGTTAGAAGAGGTGATCAACATGTATGACTCCAAAATAGAAAAGCTGCAGACGGCAGTAAAAAATAGTAGAGGTGTGACCGTCAATGCGGTTAAGGAACGCGAGGAAGAACGTCAATCCTCGCAGTGTTGGATTGACGGTGTTTTGTGGCATAATACACAGTTACAAGACGAAAATGAATTTATGGTTAAAAACATGAAAGAATTAACAGAGGAGAAAGGTCAAATGGGCAAAGTGATAGACGACCAAAAGGCCCAGAATATGGCGATCAAGCAGAAATGCCAGAGTAATATTAGAGCTCTGGCCTTGGAAAAGAAAATGAAGGCTATGCTTGAAGACGAAGTTGATTCTTTGAAAAAGAAAATTGAAGACGTCAAAAAGGCCCTAAGCACAGAGCAGGAAAACCACAGAAAGACAGCAGTGGACCGGCACAAAGTAAAAGCGGCACACAATCAGGCACTGGCTGAAAAGGTGGCGCTGGAAGAGAAACTGCGCTCCACAAAAAAGCAACGGGAAAGATTTATATCCAAAGTGAATTGGCTGGAGAAGAAAGAGCGCTACTTCCAAGAGGAATTGTGCCAGTGCGTTTTGTCCTTTGAAAAGGCATTTCCACATGAAGGTCACTTGAGAGGAAAAGAAAAGGTGGAATTTAGGGATATGTTCCACTACTTGAAAAAGAAATACGTAGACGGAGTGGAAGGCACCCCCTTTGTTGGAACAACGGAGTTTCTTGAAAAACAGCTGAACTGTCTACGTATCAGATGCAAGGATCTAGATGCAGCTTTACTAGCTAAAACACGGGAGCTGGAATCATTTAAAAAGCAGTACAATGACATGGTAAAGTCTTCCGAGTACGCTTTATTCCGACAAAGAGAGGAGCTCATTGGACCAGTGAACCAGATTATCCAAAAGGCTGCCAATGAAGAAAAAGAGATAGGTCATCTAAAATCTAGAGTGAAAGACGCTCAACTCCAGCTTAAATTAGAAAAACAGAAAGGACAAAAGCTGGCATCGTTGGACCATAGAAGCATGATGGGGAGATGTTCTGAGGAGACTCCGTCTCAGATTAATCCTCGTCCACTTCCAGGGAAAACTACATTTATTCAGGTACGTCCAAGACACCCTGGCAGAAGTGCAGGTATGGCTTCCCCAGTGAATCCTCCTGTAGAGTCTCCATCAACACCACCTTTCCTCAATTCTGATGATGGATTACCACCAGTTGATTGTTAAAAATTAACTGCTAAAATAGGCCATTAGAAGTATACTTCATCTTGTCTCCCTATATCATGGGTGGGCATTCTCAGTCCACGAGGGCCGGTGTCCCTGCAGGTTTTAGATCTCACCTTGGCTCAACACACCTGAATCACATGATTAGTTCGTTACCAGGCCTCTGGAGAACTTCAGGACATGTTGAGGAGCTAATTTAGCCGTTTAAATCAGCTGTGTTGGTTCGAGGACACATCTAAAACCTGCAGGGACACCGGCCCTCGTGGACTGAGATTGCCCACCCACCCCCAACCGGTCGCAGCAGATGGCCGCCCCTTCTTGAGCCTGGTTCTGCCGGAGGTTTCTTCCTAAAGGGAGTTTTTCCTCCCCACTGTCGCCCAGTGCTTGCTCAAAGGGGATCATTGGATTGTTGGGGTTTTCTGGCTTTTACTGTAGTGTTTTTACCTTACAGTATAAAGCAGCTTGAGGAGACTGTTGTTTTGCCATGATGCAATATAGCAGGGCTGCCCAATCCCAGTCCTCGAGAGCTACTATCCTGCAGCTTTTAGATGCATCCCTACTCCAACACAGCTGAATCAAATGAATGGCTTGTTATCAGGCCTTTGCCAAACACGATGGCATGCTGAAGAGGTAATCAAACCATTTGATTCAGCTGTGTTGGAGTAGGGATGCATCTAAAAGCTGCAGGACGGTAGCTCTCGAGGACCGGGATTGGGCACCCCTGCAATATAGTATTAAATATGACTACATTTTAAAAACATCTATTATAGCATCAAAGTAAAACAAAAAAACTAAATGAAATGAATCAAAATGTCTAATCTGGCAAAACAAGAAAAGAAAAAAGGTTTCACCTTTAAATAAAAATCCAAATCACAAACACATTCTGATTTTTGTTGTGTGTGTTTTTTTGTGTGTGTTGTCACGTATAAAATCGTTGCACTCTGTCTCGGTGTCTGCCCGGCCGGCTCCGCAAGGCTACATATGTTTATTGTGTTGCTGCTTTCTTCCACTCGTCATTCTGCCTGGGCGGAGCTCAGGCCCACGCACCTGTCTGCAATTACGCTGCAACGTGTCCTGTCTGTATGGAGACTGAGAGCTGCCAGAGTAATAATGTAGATACAGGCCTCTTTCTCCTTCTGCTGCTGTTCATGCTTTTATTCCATTGATGTTGCTATCATTTGTAAATATATTTATTTGCTCTTATTTTATCAATTTACTGTCGTTCATGTATTTAATCTTCTTTGTATTTAAATATGATTTTTTTTAAGTAATGCCGCGAGATGGACAGTTAAATAAAGGTTTCATTGAATTAAAAAAAAGATTTAAAGATGACTGGTGGCGGAAGCAGAGCACAGACTGTCTGTGAGAATCTATCGCCATCGTGTGGTGCAGAGATATATTGCCATTGAATTTAGACAACGAAAGCTTGGCTCACAGAGCAGCTGCAACACGAACAAAAAACATTAAATAGCAACATGATATATTATATTATATTATATTATATTATATTATATTATATTATATTTATAGCTGTCGAAATTAACGCGTTAATTGCGATAATTAAATTTTGGAATTAATTACGTTAGAATATTTAACTATTTAGCGCAACACGCAGATAAGTCGCTCCCATAATTCCACTTGATTTGTTTACCGCGCCACTGAAAATGGAGAAGCAGGAAGCGGATGGCCTTCTGGATGGGGAATTTAAATACAAGAAGAACATAGATGGGACAATAAACAAACGCGTTGTAATTTGCACTCACTGTAGTAAAGAGTTTCAATTTCACCGTTCAAATTCGACCTTAAAATACCACCTTAATGCCAAACACGCGTTTGTCGGGGCAGCAGCTTCACCCGGCCTGCGTCAGACCACTCTTAGTGAACGCAGGCCACTCGGTAAGTCTTCTTTGGACAAACTGACCGACAATATAGCCAAATGGATAGCAAAGGACTGCAGACCGCTAAGCATTGTGGAGGACAAGGGCTTTGCGGATGTTTTAAAGGTTGCATCTCAGGACGCGTCCTACAAGCCCCCAGCGAGAAGCACAATAACAATTCGAATCCACGAACTGTATGAAACGGAGAAAAAGAAAAAAGAAGAGGCTTTAGTTCACACAGAATGCGTGGCTCTGACAGGAGACCACTGGACATCATTGAGTAATGACAATTACCTGGGAGTTACTGCGCATTTAATCACTGAAGCCTGGGGTCTGACATCCTTTGCGCTGACTATAATGAAAACGGAAGAGCGGCACTTTGCGGAGGCTTGTGCAGAGCAGTTCCAGACTGTTGCTCGCAGGTGGAGAATTGAGGAGAAGGTGACAACAGTAGGCACGGACAGTGCGCGCAATATGATCGCCGCGGCTCGCATCATGCCATTCAATCACATGCCGTGTACCGCGCACATTCTACAGAGATGCATCACAGTGAGTCTCGCAGACAGTGGCTTTGTCACTGCGCTGGCCAAATGCCGCAAAATTGTTGGCCATTTTAAGCACAGCCCAGCAAACACAGCAGAGCTGAACGCAGAGCAGGTGTCACTGGGGCGCAAGCAGGAGCCGTTGGCCCAGGACGTGCCTACGCGCTGGAACTCCACGCTGGAGATGGTGAAGCGCTTGATCCGCAACCAAACTGCAGTAACCGCGACTCTGGATAAACAAAAGCATAAACTTGTCCTCCTGACGCCTCCAGAGTGGGACAAACTCCAGAGACTGGAGACACTTCTAGAGCCCTGCAGGTGAGCCTGTCATTGTGACCATAATTGTAGGTTTAGATTAAATGTATCAAACATACATCTTAAATCAGTTTTGTTATTATGAAAATGTCTTATTTAAAAAATAAATGAAATCAAATATTTTATTAATATTACCTAGTATTAAAAAGCTTTTTTAAATTTGCTGTCTTATCTCTCTCTCTCTGTGTGTGTGTGTGTGTGTGTGTGTGTGTGTGTGTGTGTGTGTGTGTGTGTGTGTGTGTGTGTGTGTGTGTGTGTGTGTGTGTGTGTATTCCACTGCAGATATGTGACTGAACTGCTGGGAGGAGAGGCCTACGTCTCCTGCTCTGTAGTTCTACCAGCCTTCTGCCACCTGCGCCGTGTCATGGAAGTAACTGATGAGGACCCTGCATATGTGGTGAGGTTTAAAGAGAAGTTTAAGGAAGACCTTGCTTCCCGCCAGGAACATACCAACTATGCATGGCTCCAGATCGCAACTGCACTGGACCCACGTTTTAAAGACCTACGCAGTGTGCCCAAGACTGACAGAGAAGCAGTGTGGACCACACTGGCAGGCATGCTGCATGAAGACTCTCCTAGAAGATCACACACTGCAGAAGAAGGTCCAGCCAAGAAGACTGCAACCCCCCCACTGTGCTTTGCCCTGATATCTGCAGTGTGAGGTTGGATCGCTCATTCTCATCCTCACACTGATGCCACTTATTTCGGTCTTTGTTTGACATAAAAGGGCATATTTGTCACTTTATTGCAACTATATTTGCACTCTTGAGCTCCTTCATTCACTGACTGATCATAAAGTTATTACTTGCGTTATGTATTCATCCGTTTGAACATAATTAATGAAGCCACATGTAATCACTAAAATTTGTATTTTGGGTACAATAAGAGAGTTTCAGATGGAATGCTGTTTTGTTTTGTTTAAATTTCACCAACTTGCTGATGCCCACGGTTGTGAGTGCGGCTTCTTGCTGTACATGGGTGGATGGTTGTAAATCACATCACAGATGCCAAAAACCTCTCAAACCAAGCCCCCTTGCCGGTGATGCTGTGCGCAACCTCGTGACGGAGTCAAGCATATTCAAAACACCCCCTCACCTCCCGTGTCAAACTCAAATGTCAGCCTATTTCATGTGTCACTTTTGGAGCAGTTGCCATCCCGACGAGCCATGGAGAAGTTCGTGTTTGTGTTATTTTACTTATTTGGTGTTCTGGTGTGTTTGGGCACCGGTCAGCACCATCGTGTTGAGCACGTGTTGGACCGTGGACACACCGGATTCAGTGGGAGAATAACGGTCAGGTGTACAGTTTACTGAGCACTGGGACTCAGTATCGTTTACCAGCACAGACACGGAGACGCGCTCAGCTTCTATTGAGAGCAAACAACCAAGTGAACCCTCCGGCTGCGTCCAGTAGACGAGACACACCGTCTGGGCCGGGAGCTTTCCGAGCATTCAGACTCTTAAACTGCTTCCTCGCATCTGCTTCATGAATATGAAGGGTTGTGGTGGGAGGAGGTGGTGTGAAATCCTCTTTTGTGTGGGGTGAGGAGGGGGGTGTTGTAAAAGTCCCCAAGAGCAATGATGAGAGAGTCCGGGAATGTCCGCTCCATGTGCAGTATCTGCTCCGCGAGTGCGCACTGAGCTGCCTGCGCATCCGCATCTGGCGGGATGTAAACAGCGGCCAAGATGAATGAAGCAAACTCCCGCGGAGAATAAAACGGTTTGCAGTGAATAAAAAGGTATTCCAGAGAGGAAGAGCAGTGCTGAGCAATCACTGTTACATCTGTGCACCAGCCACTATTAATGTAGAAGCAGACACGTCCACCTGTGGTCTTACCAGAGAGAGAGGCCTGCCGGTCCGCGCGCAGCAGATGAAAGCCCTCCAGCTTGAGCGCGCTGTCCGGGATGTCCTCACAGAGCCACGACTCCGTAAAACACAAGACACAGGAGGAGGCAACGTCTCTGTTCATGCTTCTCATCAGGGCCAGCTCGTCCATCTCATTCCTGAGTGAGCGTACGTTGGAAAGGAAGATCCCAGGAAGAGCAGTTCGCAGTCCGCGTCTCCTCAGACGCACGAGTGCGCCGGCTCGCTTTCCTCGCTTTCGGCGTCTCACTTTCCTGATCAGAGTCTGCAGTAAATCTGCCGCAGATGCGACAAATATTGGAAGTAAATCCACAGGTGTTGTAGTCCTGTAGTTAAGAAGCTCTTCTCTAGTGTAAGAATATCCAGAGGAGTGCCCAGACACAGAAGTTATGCACAAAAACAAAACAGAAGTAACGCACTGAAGCACCGGGGCATCCATACGCGGCGGCGCCATCTTGGAACAAGGGACTTGTCTTTGAAAGGTAGAGTGTTAATTACTAAAGCTGAAGGGATATCCCGATGAACATATGCTGCTCTCTCCTTACATCTGGATAAGAAAAGTAGTAAAGATATTGACCGTATGCTCTTTAATTTTATATGGAAAAACCGTACGCACTATATTAGAAAAACTGTTGTGATGAATAAGTACGAATCAGGTGGGCTTAACGTCTTAGACTTTTCTACTTTAAATAACACTTTCAAAATTAATTGGGCCAAACATTTTCTTAAAACCCTACCTCTATCTGGAACTTTATACCATACCACATTTTCTCTCGTTTTGGTGGCTTTACTTTTATTTGAAATTGTAATTACAATGTTGAGAAAGTCCCTGTAAAGCTTTCATCCTTCCATAAGCAGGTCCTCTTAGCGTGGACCCTCATTTATAAACACAACTTCTCACCTCACAAATACCTTATCTGGAACAACAGAGATATTTTATAGAAAAATAAATCACTTTTCCTGGAAACTTGGCTCCAAAATGGGATCCTATTGGTGGCTCAGCTGGTTAGTAAAGAGGGACAACTACTTACTTACAACGACTTTATTGCACTATATAATTTTCCAATCAGTGTTCCAGATATCAAGCGGAAGACAGTCTGGATGGTCCCCCATAAATATTTGATTGTAAATAAGGTGAAAGAAGTCTCTTTTAAAATTCGACATACATGTTATCCAGCCAGTCACTACATGGTCAAATTTAAAAGGGACATAAATACTAATTGTACTTTCTGTGGGGATCATCCAGAAACGGTGACACATCTTTTTTGGTACTGTTCTTTTACACAGAGATTCTGGAAGGAATTTAGCAGCTTTGTTATTGTCCATATTTTAAGGGAGTTTTCTTTACGATGGGAAAATGTTTTATTCTGTTTCTTTAAGTTCCCCAAGAAGTATGAGAAATGTTTTTTATGATAAATTTCTTAATACTTTTAGCTAAATTTTTTATCCATAAATGTAAGTTTACTAACAAAACACCATATTTCTGTCATTATTTTAAGGATGTGCACATGCACATACAATCAATATCAGACTGCACCAACAAAAAGGCTCTCACAACAATATATGTATGTGAATTTTTGCGTGTATTCTTATAATTGTTACCTTTTTCTTTCACCCTTGGCTTTTTGTGTTCATGTTCTGTTGTATACTTCATCTGTTCGTATGTTGTATACTCATTGTTTGTTAAATAAAGTTTTAAAAAAAAGACACGCTTTGTTTAGACCCCCAAAATCCTTTCCACGCCCACCCCCGTGACATCACGCTCCAAAGCCCTGTTACGTCACAGAACGTGGTGATGTCATAGTGACAGTCCTTTCATCCTTTGATGTTCAAGTCTATAAATAGAGGACAGCTGTCAAAGGGAATTCATTAAGCTATCGTTTTGTTGGAGTGATACAGCACATAAAAAAGCAGAAATGAGTTCGAAAGCTAACAAAGACAGAAATGTTAATTTCTCGAAAACAATGGTTAAAAAAAGTGAAAAAGAAAAAGAAACATATGCCAGACAGTTCGAGCAAAGACTGCAGCCAATGATCGACGAGGTTGAAAAGCTCAAAACTGAGCTTGACTACTTCAAAAACCTGCATACAGTCAATAAGAAACGGATCGAGGATCTAACAAAAGAAAACAATGAACTTTTGCAGAATAATAAGCTGCTGGGTTCGGTCTTGGATGACAGGACAAACATCGCAGACAGGTTGGACTCGATAAAAGATGACCACGAAGCTCTGGTAAAGTTCCGCGCAGAGACGGAGAAAACTCTGGCTGAGCTTAAAGAAAAACACGAGGACGAAGTCCAAGTCCTGCAAGGACTGCTGGAAACAGAGAAAGAAAAGGTGGCACGTCAGCAATTTCACAACAGCCAAGTTGTTGAATTATTATTGAAACGCCACAAAGAGGAAAAAAATAAGATGCAGCAGTTTTACCAGGAAAATACTAAAAAACTGGAAAACAAAGCAAATGCTGCAGACAGGAAGTTAGAAGAGGTGATCAACATGTATGACTCCAAAATAGAAAAGCTGCAGACGGCAGTAAAAAATAGTAGAGGTGTGACCGTCAATGCGGTTAAGGAACGCGAGGAAGAACGTCAATCCTCGCAGTGTTGGATTGACGGTGTTTTGTGGCATAATACACAGTTACAAGACGAAAATGAATTTATGGTTAAAAACATGAAAGAATTAACAGAGGAGAAAGGTCAAATGGGCAAAGTGATAGACGACCAAAAGGCCCAGAATATGGCGATCAAGCAGAAATGCCAGAGTAATATTAGAGCTCTGGCCTTGGAAAAGAAAATGAAGGCTATGCTTGAAGACGAAGTTGATTCTTTGAAAAAGAAAATTGAAGACGTCAAAAAGGCCCTAAGCACAGAGCAGGAAAACCACAGAAAGACAGCAGTGGACCGGCACAAAGTAAAAGCGGCACACAATCAGGCACTGGCTGAAAAGGTGGCGCTGGAAGAGAAACTGCGCTCCACAAAAAAGCAACGGGAAAGATTTATATCCAAAGTGAATTGGCTGGAGAAGAAAGAGCGCTACTTCCAAGAGGAATTGTGCCAGTGCGTTTTGTCCTTTGAAAAGGCATTTCCACATGAAGGTCACTTGAGAGGAAAAGAAAAGGTGGAATTTAGGGATATGTTCCACTACTTGAAAAAGAAATACGTAGACGGAGTGGAAGGCACCCCCTTTGTTGGAACAACGGAGTTTCTTGAAAAACAGCTGAACTGTCTACGTATCAGATGCAAGGATCTAGATGCAGCTTTACTAGCTAAAACACGGGAGCTGGAATCATTTAAAAAGCAGTACAATGACATGGTAAAGTCTTCCGAGTACGCTTTATTCCGACAAAGAGAGGAGCTCATTGGACCAGTGAACCAGATTATCCAAAAGGCTGCCAATGAAGAAAAAGAGATAGGTCATCTAAAATCTAGAGTGAAAGACGCTCAACTCCAGCTTAAATTAGAAAAACAGAAAGGACAAAAGCTGGCATCGTTGGACCATAGAAGCATGATGGGGAGATGTTCTGAGGAGACTCCGTCTCAGATTAATCCTCGTCCACTTCCAGGGAAAACTACATTTATTCAGGTACGTCCAAGACACCCTGGCAGAAGTGCAGGTATGGCTTCCCCAGTGAATCCTCCTGTAGAGTCTCCATCAACACCACCTTTCCTCAATTCTGATGATGGATTACCACCAGTTGATTGTTAAAAATTAACTGCTAAAATAGGCCATTAGAAGTATACTTCATCTTGTCTCCCTATATCATGGGTGGGCATTCTCAGTCCACGAGGGCCGGTGTCCCTGCAGGTTTTAGATCTCACCTTGGCTCAACACACCTGAATCACATGATTAGTTCGTTACCAGGCCTCTGGAGAACTTCAGGACATGTTGAGGAGCTAATTTAGCCGTTTAAATCAGCTGTGTTGGTTCGAGGACACATCTAAAACCTGCAGGGACACCGGCCCTCGTGGACTGAGATTGCCCACCCACCCCCAACCGGTCGCAGCAGATGGCCGCCCCTTCTTGAGCCTGGTTCTGCCGGAGGTTTCTTCCTAAAGGGAGTTTTTCCTCCCCACTGTCGCCCAGTGCTTGCTCAAAGGGGATCATTGGATTGTTGGGGTTTTCTGGCTTTTACTGTAGTGTTTTTACCTTACAGTATAAAGCAGCTTGAGGAGACTGTTGTTTT
The DNA here is from genome assembly GCF_041146795.1 of Maylandia zebra. NCBI lineage: Eukaryota > Metazoa > Chordata > Actinopteri > Cichliformes > Cichlidae > Maylandia > Maylandia zebra. Next base: position 2,039,973 of record NC_135188.1, on the reverse strand, counting down.
GCCATGATGCAATATAGCAGGGCTGCCCAATCCCAGTCCTCGAGAGCTACTATCCTGCAGCTTTTAGATGCATCCCTACTCCAACACAGCTGAATCAAATGAATGGCTTGTTATCAGGCCTTTGCCAAACACGATGGCATGCTGAAGAGGTAATCAAACCATTTGATTCAGCTGTGTTGGAGTAGGGATGCATCTAAAAGCTGCAGGACGGTAGCTCTCGAGGACCGGGATTGGGCACCCCTGCAATATAGTATTAAATATGACTACATTTTAAAAACATCTATTATAGCATCAAAGTAAAACAAAAAAACTAAATGAAATGAATCAAAATGTCTAATCTGGCAAAACAAGAAAAGAAAAAAGGTTTCACCTTTAAATAAAAATCCAAATCACAAACACATTCTGATTTTTGTTGTGTGTGTTTTTTTGTGTATGTTGTCACGTATAAAATCGTTGCACTCTGTCTCGGTGTCTGCCCGGCCGGCTCCGCAAGGCTACATATGTTTATTGTGTTGCTGCTTTCTTCCACTCGTCATTCTGCCTGGGCGGAGCTCAGGCCCACGCACCTGTCTGCAATTACGCTGCAACGTGTCCTGTCTGTATGGAGACTGAGAGCTGCCAGAGTAATAATGTAGATACAGGCCTCTTTCTCCTTCTGCTGCTGTTCATGCTTTTATTCCATTGATGTTGCTATCATTTGTAAATATATTTATTTGCTCTTATTTTATCAATTTACTGTCGTTCATGTATTTAATCTTCTTTGTATTTAAATATGATTTTTTTTAAGTAATGCCGCGAGATGGACAGTTAAATAAAGGTTTCATTGAATTAAAAAAAAGATTTAAAGATGACTGGTGGCGGAAGCAGAGCACAGACTGTCTGTGAGAATCTATCGCCATCGTGTGGTGCAGAGATATATTGCCATTGAATTTAGACAACGAAAGCTTGGCTCACAGAGCAGCTGCAACACGAACAAAAAACATTAAATAGCAACATGATATATTATATTATATTATATTATATTATATTATATTATATTATATTTATAGCTGTCGAAATTAACGCGTTAATTGCGATAATTAAATTTTGGAATTAATTACGTTAGAATATTTAACTATTTAGCGCAACACGCAGATAAGTCGCTCCCATAATTCCACTTGATTTGTTTACCGCGCCACTGAAAATGGAGAAGCAGGAAGCGGATGGCCTTCTGGATGGGGAATTTAAATACAAGAAGAACATAGATGGGACAATAAACAAACGCGTTGTAATTTGCACTCACTGTAGTAAAGAGTTTCAATTTCACCGTTCAAATTCGACCTTAAAATACCACCTTAATGCCAAACACGCGTTTGTCGGGGCAGCAGCTTCACCCGGCCTGCGTCAGACCACTCTTAGTGAACGCAGGCCACTCGGTAAGTCTTCTTTGGACAAACTGACCGACAATATAGCCAAATGGATAGCAAAGGACTGCAGACCGCTAAGCATTGTGGAGGACAAGGGCTTTGCGGATGTTTTAAAGGTTGCATCTCAGGACGCGTCCTACAAGCCCCCAGCGAGAAGCACAATAACAATTCGAATCCACGAACTGTATGAAACGGAGAAAAAGAAAAAAGAAGAGGCTTTAGTTCACACAGAATGCGTGGCTCTGACAGGAGACCACTGGACATCATTGAGTAATGACAATTACCTGGGAGTTACTGCGCATTTAATCACTGAAGCCTGGGGTCTGACATCCTTTGCGCTGACTATAATGAAAACGGAAGAGCGGCACTTTGCGGAGGCTTGTGCAGAGCAGTTCCAGACTGTTGCTCGCAGGTGGAGAATTGAGGAGAAGGTGACAACAGTAGGCACGGACAGTGCGCGCAATATGATCGCCGCGGCTCGCATCATGCCATTCAATCACATGCCGTGTACCGCGCACATTCTACAGAGATGCATCACAGTGAGTCTCGCAGACAGTGGCTTTGTCACTGCGCTGGCCAAATGCCGCAAAATTGTTGGCCATTTTAAGCACAGCCCAGCAAACACAGCAGAGCTGAACGCAGAGCAGGTGTCACTGGGGCGCAAGCAGGAGCCGTTGGCCCAGGACGTGCCTACGCGCTGGAACTCCACGCTGGAGATGGTGAAGCGCTTGATCCGCAACCAAACTGCAGTAACCGCGACTCTGGATAAACAAAAGCATAAACTTGTCCTCCTGACGCCTCCAGAGTGGGACAAACTCCAGAGACTGGAGACACTTCTAGAGCCCTGCAGGTGAGCCTGTCATTGTGACCATAATTGTAGGTTTAGATTAAATGTATCAAACATACATCTTAAATCAGTTTTGTTATTATGAAAATGTCTTATTTAAAAAATAAATGAAATCAAATATTTTATTAATATTACCTAGTATTAAAAAGCTTTTTTAAATTTGCTGTCTTATCTCTCTCTCTCTCTGTGTGTGTGTGTGTGTGTGTGTGTGTGTGTGTGTGTGTGTGTGTGTGTGTGTGTGTGTGTGTGTGTGTGTATTCCACTGCAGATATGTGACTGAACTGCTGGGAGGAGAGGCCTACGTCTCCTGCTCTGTAGTTCTACCAGCCTTCTGCCACCTGCGCCGTGTCATGGAAGTAACTGATGAGGACCCTGCATATGTGGTGAGGTTTAAAGAGAAGTTTAAGGAAGACCTTGCTTCCCGCCAGGAACATACCAACTATGCATGGCTCCAGATCGCAACTGCACTGGACCCACGTTTTAAAGACCTACGCAGTGTGCCCAAGACTGACAGAGAAGCAGTGTGGACCACACTGGCAGGCATGCTGCATGAAGACTCTCCTAGAAGATCACACACTGCAGAAGAAGGTCCAGCCAAGAAGACTGCAACCCCCCCACTGTGCTTTGCCCTGATATCTGCAGTGTGAGGTTGGATCGCTCATTCTCATCCTCACACTGATGCCACTTATTTCGGTCTTTGTTTGACATAAAAGGGCATATTTGTCACTTTATTGCAACTATATTTGCACTCTTGAGCTCCTTCATTCACTGACTGATCATAAAGTTATTACTTGCGTTATGTATTCATCCGTTTGAACATAATTAATGAAGCCACATGTAATCACTAAAATTTGTATTTTGGGTACAATAAGAGAGTTTCAGATGGAATGCTGTTTTGTTTTGTTTAAATTTCACCAACTTGCTGATGCCCACGGTTGTGAGTGCGGCTTCTTGCTGTACATGGGTGGATGGTTGTAAATCACATCACAGATGCCAAAAACCTCTCAAACCAAGCCCCCTTGCCGGTGATGCTGTGCGCAACCTCGTGACGGAGTCAAGCATATTCAAAACACCCCCTCACCTCCCGTGTCAAACTCAAATGTCAGCCTATTTCATGTGTCACTTTTGGAGCAGTTGCCATCCCGACGAGCCATGGAGAAGTTCGTGTTTGTGTTATTTTACTTATTTGGTGTTCTGGTGTGTTTGGGCACCGGTCAGCACCATCGTGTTGAGCACGTGTTGGACCGTGGACACACCGGATTCAGTGGGAGAATAACGGTCAGGTGTACAGTTTACTGAGCACTGGGACTCAGTATCGTTTACCAGCACAGACACGGAGACGCGCTCAGCTTCTATTGAGAGCAAACAACCAAGTGAACCCTCCGGCTGCGTCCAGTAGACGAGACACACCGTCTGGGCCGGGAGCTTTCCGAGCATTCAGACTCTTAAACTGCTTCCTCGCATCTGCTTCATGAATATGAAGGGTTGTGGTGGGAGGAGGTGGTGTGAAATCCTCTTTTGTGTGGGGTGAGGAGGGGGGTGTTGTAAAAGTCCCCAAGAGCAATGATGAGAGAGTCCGGGAATGTCCGCTCCATGTGCAGTATCTGCTCCGCGAGTGCGCACTGAGCTGCCTGCGCATCCGCATCTGGCGGGATGTAAACAGCGGCCAAGATGAATGAAGCAAACTCCCGCGGAGAATAAAACGGTTTGCAGTGAATAAAAAGGTATTCCAGAGAGGAAGAGCAGTGCTGAGCAATCACTGTTACATCTGTGCACCAGCCACTATTAATGTAGAAGCAGACACGTCCACCTGTGGTCTTACCAGAGAGAGAGGCCTGCCGGTCCGCGCGCAGCAGATGAAAGCCCTCCAGCTTGAGCGCGCTGTCCGGGATGTCCTCACAGAGCCACGACTCCGTAAAACACAAGACACAGGAGGAGGCAACGTCTCTGTTCATGCTTCTCATCAGGGCCAGCTCGTCCATCTCATTCCTGAGTGAGCGTACGTTGGAAAGGAAGATCCCAGGAAGAGCAGTTCGCAGTCCGCGTCTCCTCAGACGCACGAGTGCGCCGGCTCGCTTTCCTCGCTTTCGGCGTCTCACTTTCCTGATCAGAGTCTGCAGTAAATCTGCCGCAGATGCGACAAATATTGGAAGTAAATCCACAGGTGTTGTAGTCCTGTAGTTAAGAAGCTCTTCTCTAGTGTAAGAATATCCAGAGGAGTGCCCAGACACAGAAGTTATGCACAAAAACAAAACAGAAGTAACGCACTGAAGCACCGGGGCATCCATACGCGGCGGCGCCATCTTGGAACAAGGGACTTGTCTTTGAAAGGTAGAGTGTTAATTACTAAAGCTGAAGGGATATCCCGATGAACATATGCTGCTCTCTCCTTACATCTGGATAAGAAAAGTAGTAAAGATATTGACCGTATGCTCTTTAATTTTATATGGAAAAACCGTACGCACTATATTAGAAAAACTGTTGTGATGAATAAGTACGAATCAGGTGGGCTTAACGTCTTAGACTTTTCTACTTTAAATAACACTTTCAAAATTAATTGGGCCAAACATTTTCTTAAAACCCTACCTCTATCTGGAACTTTATACCATACCACATTTTCTCTCGTTTTGGTGGCTTTACTTTTATTTGAAATTGTAATTACAATGTTGAGAAAGTCCCTGTAAAGCTTTCATCCTTCCATAAGCAGGTCCTCTTAGCGTGGACCCTCATTTATAAACACAACTTCTCACCTCACAAATACCTTATCTGGAACAACAGAGATATTTTATAGAAAAATAAATCACTTTTCCTGGAAACTTGGCTCCAAAATGGGATCCTATTGGTGGCTCAGCTGGTTAGTAAAGAGGGACAACTACTTACTTACAACGACTTTATTGCACTATATAATTTTCCAATCAGTGTTCCAGATATCAAGCGGAAGACAGTCTGGATGGTCCCCCATAAATATTTGATTGTAAATAAGGTGAAAGAAGTCTCTTTTAAAATTCGACATACATGTTATCCAGCCAGTCACTACATGGTCAAATTTAAAAGGGACATAAATACTAATTGTACTTTCTGTGGGGATCATCCAGAAACGGTGACACATCTTTTTTGGTACTGTTCTTTTACACAGAGATTCTGGAAGGAATTTAGCAGCTTTGTTATTGTCCATATTTTAAGGGAGTTTTCTTTACGATGGGAAAATGTTTTATTCTGTTTCTTTAAGTTCCCCAAGAAGTATGAGAAATGTTTTTTATGATAAATTTCTTAATACTTTTAGCTAAATTTTTTATCCATAAATGTAAGTTTACTAACAAAACACCATATTTCTGTCATTATTTTAAGGATGTGCACATGCACATACAATCAATATCAGACTGCACCAACAAAAAGGCTCTCACAACAATATATGTATGTGAATTTTTGCGTGTATTCTTATAATTGTTACCTTTTTCTTTCACCCTTGGCTTTTTGTGTTCATGTTCTGTTGTATACTTCATCTGTTCGTATGTTGTATACTCATTGTTTGTTAAATAAAGTTTTAAAAAAAAGACACGCTTTGTTTAGACCCCCAAAATCCTTTCCACGCCCACCCCCGTGACATCACGCTCCAAAGCCCTGTTACGTCACAGAACGTGGTGATGTCATAGTGACAGTCCTTTCATCCTTTGATGTTCAAGTCTATAAATAGAGGACAGCTGTCAAAGGGAATTCATTAAGCTATCGTTTTGTTGGAGTGATACAGCACATAAAAAAGCAGAAATGAGTTCGAAAGCTAACAAAGACAGAAATGTTAATTTCTCGAAAACAATGGTTAAAAAAAGTGAAAAAGAAAAAGAAACATATGCCAGACAGTTCGAGCAAAGACTGCAGCCAATGATCGACGAGGTTGAAAAGCTCAAAACTGAGCTTGACTACTTCAAAAACCTGCATACAGTCAATAAGAAACGGATCGAGGATCTAACAAAAGAAAACAATGAACTTTTGCAGAATAATAAGCTGCTGGGTTCGGTCTTGGATGACAGGACAAACATCGCAGACAGGTTGGACTCGATAAAAGATGACCACGAAGCTCTGGTAAAGTTCCGCGCAGAGACGGAGAAAACTCTGGCTGAGCTTAAAGAAAAACACGAGGACGAAGTCCAAGTCCTGCAAGGACTGCTGGAAACAGAGAAAGAAAAGGTGGCACGTCAGCAATTTCACAACAGCCAAGTTGTTGAATTATTATTGAAACGCCACAAAGAGGAAAAAAATAAGATGCAGCAGTTTTACCAGGAAAATACTAAAAAACTGGAAAACAAAGCAAATGCTGCAGACAGGAAGTTAGAAGAGGTGATCAACATGTATGACTCCAAAATAGAAAAGCTGCAGACGGCAGTAAAAAATAGTAGAGGTGTGACCGTCAATGCGGTTAAGGAACGCGAGGAAGAACGTCAATCCTCGCAGTGTTGGATTGACGGTGTTTTGTGGCATAATACACAGTTACAAGACGAAAATGAATTTATGGTTAAAAACATGAAAGAATTAACAGAGGAGAAAGGTCAAATGGGCAAAGTGATAGACGACCAAAAGGCCCAGAATATGGCGATCAAGCAGAAATGCCAGAGTAATATTAGAGCTCTGGCCTTGGAAAAGAAAATGAAGGCTATGCTTGAAGACGAAGTTGATTCTTTGAAAAAGAAAATTGAAGACGTCAAAAAGGCCCTAAGCACAGAGCAGGAAAACCACAGAAAGACAGCAGTGGACCGGCACAAAGTAAAAGCGGCACACAATCAGGCACTGGCTGAAAAGGTGGCGCTGGAAGAGAAACTGCGCTCCACAAAAAAGCAACGGGAAAGATTTATATCCAAAGTGAATTGGCTGGAGAAGAAAGAGCGCTACTTCCAAGAGGAATTGTGCCAGTGCGTTTTGTCCTTTGAAAAGGCATTTCCACATGAAGGTCACTTGAGAGGAAAAGAAAAGGTGGAATTTAGGGATATGTTCCACTACTTGAAAAAGAAATACGTAGACGGAGTGGAAGGCACCCCCTTTGTTGGAACAACGGAGTTTCTTGAAAAACAGCTGAACTGTCTACGTATCAGATGCAAGGATCTAGATGCAGCTTTACTAGCTAAAACACGGGAGCTGGAATCATTTAAAAAGCAGTACAATGACATGGTAAAGTCTTCCGAGTACGCTTTATTCCGACAAAGAGAGGAGCTCATTGGACCAGTGAACCAGATTATCCAAAAGGCTGCCAATGAAGAAAAAGAGATAGGTCATCTAAAATCTAGAGTGAAAGACGCTCAACTCCAGCTTAAATTAGAAAAACAGAAAGGACAAAAGCTGGCATCGTTGGACCATAGAAGCATGATGGGGAGATGTTCTGAGGAGACTCCGTCTCAGATTAATCCTCGTCCACTTCCAGGGAAAACTACATTTATTCAGGTACGTCCAAGACACCCTGGCAGAAGTGCAGGTATGGCTTCCCCAGTGAATCCTCCTGTAGAGTCTCCATCAACACCACCTTTCCTCAATTCTGATGATGGATTACCACCAGTTGATTGTTAAAAATTAACTGCTAAAATAGGCCATTAGAAGTATACTTCATCTTGTCTCCCTATATCATGGGTGGGCATTCTCAGTCCACGAGGGCCGGTGTCCCTGCAGGTTTTAGATCTCACCTTGGCTCAACACACCTGAATCACATGATTAGTTCGTTACCAGGCCTCTGGAGAACTTCAGGACATGTTGAGGAGCTAATTTAGCCGTTTAAATCAGCTGTGTTGGTTCGAGGACACATCTAAAACCTGCAGGGACACCGGCCCTCGTGGACTGAGATTGCCCACCCACCCCCAACCGGTCGCAGCAGATGGCCGCCCCTTCTTGAGCCTGGTTCTGCCGGAGGTTTCTTCCTAAAGGGAGTTTTTCCTCCCCACTGTCGCCCAGTGCTTGCTCAAAGGGGATCATTGGATTGTTGGGGTTTTCTGGCTTTTACTGTAGTGTTTTTACCTTACAGTATAAAGCAGCTTGAGGAGACTGTTGTTTTGCCATGATGCAATATAGCAGGGCTGCCCAATCCCAGTCCTCGAGAGCTACTATCCTGCAGCTTTTAGATGCATCCCTACTCCAACACAGCTGAATCAAATGAATGGCTTGTTATCAGGCCTTTGCCAAACACGATGGCATGCTGAAGAGGTAATCAAACCATTTGATTCAGCTGTGTTGGAGTAGGGATGCATCTAAAAGCTGCAGGACGGTAGCTCTCGAGGACCGGGATTGGGCACCCCTGCAATATAGTATTAAATATGACTACATTTTAAAAACATCTATTATAGCATCAAAGTAAAACAAAAAAACTAAATGAAATGAATCAAAATGTCTAATCTGGCAAAACAAGAAAAGAAAAAAGGTTTCACCTTTAAATAAAAATCCAAATCACAAACACATTCTGATTTTTGTTGTGTGTGTTTTTTTGTGTGTGTTGTCACGTATAAAATCGTTGCACTCTGTCTCGGTGTCTGCCCGGCCGGCTCCGCAAGGCTACATATGTTTATTGTGTTGCTGCTTTCTTCCACTCGTCATTCTGCCTGGGCGGAGCTCAGGCCCACGCACCTGTCTGCAATTACGCTGCAACGTGTCCTGTCTGTATGGAGACTGAGAGCTGCCAGAGTAATAATGTAGATACAGGCCTCTTTCTCCTTCTGCTGCTGTTCATGCTTTTATTCCATTGATGTTGCTATCATTTGTAAATATATTTATTTGCTCTTATTTTATCAATTTACTGTCGTTCATGTATTTAATCTTCTTTGTATTTAAATATGATTTTTTTTAAGTAATGCCGCGAGATGGACAGTTAAATAAAGGTTTCATTGAATTAAAAAAAAGATTTAAAGATGACTGGTGGCGGAAGCAGAGCACAGACTGTCTGTGAGAATCTATCGCCATCGTGTGGTGCAGAGATATATTGCCATTGAATTTAGACAACGAAAGCTTGGCTCACAGAGCAGCTGCAACACGAACAAAAAACATTAAATAGCAACATGATATATTATATTATATTATATTATATTATATTATATTATATTATATTATATTTATAGCTGTCGAAATTAACGCGTTAATTGCGATAATTAAATTTTGGAATTAATTACGTTAGAATATTTAACTATTTAGCGCAACACGCAGATAAGTCGCTCCCATAATTCCACTTGATTTGTTTACCGCGCCACTGAAAATGGAGAAGCAGGAAGCGGATGGCCTTCTGGATGGGGAATTTAAATACAAGAAGAACATAGATGGGACAATAAACAAACGCGTTGTAATTTGCACTCACTGTAGTAAAGAGTTTCAATTTCACCGTTCAAATTCGACCTTAAAATACCACCTTAATGCCAAACACGCGTTTGTCGGGGCAGCAGCTTCACCCGGCCTGCGTCAGACCACTCTTAGTGAACGCAGGCCACTCGGTAAGTCTTCTTTGGACAAACTGACCGACAATATAGCCAAATGGATAGCAAAGGACTGCAGACCGCTAAGCATTGTGGAGGACAAGGGCTTTGCGGATGTTTTAAAGGTTGCATCTCAGGACGCGTCCTACAAGCCCCCAGCGAGAAGCACAATAACAATTCGAATCCACGAACTGTATGAAACGGAGAAAAAGAAAAAAGAAGAGGCTTTAGTTCACACAGAATGCGTGGCTCTGACAGGAGACCACTGGACATCATTGAGTAATGACAATTACCTGGGAGTTACTGCGCATTTAATCACTGAAGCCTGGGGTCTGACATCCTTTGCGCTGACTATAATGAAAACGGAAGAGCGGCACTTTGCGGAGGCTTGTGCAGAGCAGTTCCAGACTGTTGCTCGCAGGTGGAGAATTGAGGAGAAGGTGACAACAGTAGGCACGGACAGTGCGCGCAATATGATCGCCGCGGCTCGCATCATGCCATTCAATCACATGCCGTGTACCGCGCACATTCTACAGAGATGCATCACAGTGAGTCTCGCAGACAGTGGCTTTGTCACTGCGCTGGCCAAATGCCGCAAAATTGTTGGCCATTTTAAGCACAGCCCAGCAAACACAGCAGAGCTGAACGCAGAGCAGGTGTCACTGGGGCGCAAGCAGGAGCCGTTGGCCCAGGACGTGCCTACGCGCTGGAACTCCACGCTGGAGATGGTGAAGCGCTTGATCCGCAACCAAACTGCAGTAACCGCGACTCTGGATAAACAAAAGCATAAACTTGTCCTCCTGACGCCTCCAGAGTGGGACAAACTCCAGAGACTGGAGACACTTCTAGAGCCCTGCAGGTGAGCCTGTCATTGTGACCATAATTGTAGGTTTAGATTAAATGTATCAAACATACATCTTAAATCAGTTTTGTTATTATGAAAATGTCTTATTTAAAAAATAAATGAAATCAAATATTTTATTAATATTACCTAGTATTAAAAAGCTTTTTTAAATTTGCTGTCTTATCTCTCTCTCTCTGTGTGTGTGTGTGTGTGTGTGTGTGTGTGTGTGTGTGTGTGTGTGTGTGTGTGTGTGTGTGTGTGTGTGTGTGTGTGTGTGTGTGTATTCCACTGCAGATATGTGACTGAACTGCTGGGAGGAGAGGCCTACGTCTCCTGCTCTGTAGTTCTACCAGCCTTCTGCCACCTGCGCCGTGTCATGGAAGTAACTGATGAGGACCCTGCATATGTGGTGAGGTTTAAAGAGAAGTTTAAGGAAGACCTTGCTTCCCGCCAGGAACATACCAACTATGCATGGCTCCAGATCGCAACTGCACTGGACCCACGTTTTAAAGACCTACGCAGTGTGCCCAAGACTGACAGAGAAGCAGTGTGGACCACACTGGCAGGCATGCTGCATGAAGACTCTCCTAGAAGATCACACACTGCAGAAGAAGGTCCAGCCAAGAAGACTGCAACCCCCCCACTGTGCTTTGCCCTGATATCTGCAGTGTGAGGTTGGATCGCTCATTCTCATCCTCACACTGATGCCACTTATTTCGGTCTTTGTTTGACATAAAAGGGCATATTTGTCACTTTATTGCAACTATATTTGCACTCTTGAGCTCCTTCATTCACTGACTGATCATAAAGTTATTACTTGCGTTATGTATTCATCCGTTTGAACATAATTAATGAAGCCACATGTAATCACTAAAATTTGTATTTTGGGTACAATAAGAGAGTTTCAGATGGAATGCTGTTTTGTTTTGTTTAAATTTCACCAACTTGCTGATGCCCACGGTTGTGAGTGCGGCTTCTTGCTGTACATGGGTGGATGGTTGTAAATCACATCACAGATGCCAAAAACCTCTCAAACCAAGCCCCCTTGCCGGTGATGCTGTGCGCAACCTCGTGACGGAGTCAAGCATATTCAAAACACCCCCTCACCTCCCGTGTCAAACTCAAATGTCAGCCTATTTCATGTGTCACTTTTGGAGCAGTTGCCATCCCGACGAGCCATGGAGAAGTTCGTGTTTGTGTTATTTTACTTATTTGGTGTTCTGGTGTGTTTGGGCACCGGTCAGCACCATCGTGTTGAGCACGTGTTGGACCGTGGACACACCGGATTCAGTGGGAGAATAACGGTCAGGTGTACAGTTTACTGAGCACTGGGACTCAGTATCGTTTACCAGCACAGACACGGAGACGCGCTCAGCTTCTATTGAGAGCAAACAACCAAGTGAACCCTCCGGCTGCGTCCAGTAGACGAGACACACCGTCTGGGCCGGGAGCTTTCCGAGCATTCAGACTCTTAAACTGCTTCCTCGCATCTGCTTCATGAATATGAAGGGTTGTGGTGGGAGGAGGTGGTGTGAAATCCTCTTTTGTGTGGGGTGAGGAGGGGGGTGTTGTAAAAGTCCCCAAGAGCAATGATGAGAGAGTCCGGGAATGTCCGCTCCATGTGCAGTATCTGCTCCGCGAGTGCGCACTGAGCTGCCTGCGCATCCGCATCTGGCGGGATGTAAACAGCGGCCAAGATGAATGAAGCAAACTCCCGCGGAGAATAAAACGGTTTGCAGTGAATAAAAAGGTATTCCAGAGAGGAAGAGCAGTGCTGAGCAATCACTGTTACATCTGTGCACCAGCCACTATTAATGTAGAAGCAGACACGTCCACCTGTGGTCTTACCAGAGAGAGAGGCCTGCCGGTCCGCGCGCAGCAGATGAAAGCCCTCCAGCTTGAGCGCGCTGTCCGGGATGTCCTCACAGAGCCACGACTCCGTAAAACACAAGACACAGGAGGAGGCAACGTCTCTGTTCATGCTTCTCATCAGGGCCAGCTCGTCCATCTCATTCCTGAGTGAGCGTACGTTGGAAAGGAAGATCCCAGGAAGAGCAGTTCGCAGTCCGCGTCTCCTCAGACGCACGAGTGCGCCGGCTCGCTTTCCTCGCTTTCGGCGTCTCACTTTCCTGATCAGAGTCTGCAGTAAATCTGCCGCAGATGCGACAAATATTGGAAGTAAATCCACAGGTGTTGTAGTCCTGTAGTTAAGAAGCTCTTCTCTAGTGTAAGAATATCCAGAGGAGTGCCCAGACACAGAAGTTATGCACAAAAACAAAACAGAAGTAACGCACTGAAGCACCGGGGCATCCATACGCGGCGGCGCCATCTTGGAACAAGGGACTTGTCTTTGAAAGGTAGAGTGTTAATTACTAAAGCTGAAGGGATATCCCGATGAACATATGCTGCTCTCTCCTTACATCTGGATAAGAAAAGTAGTAAAGATATTGACCGTATGCTCTTTAATTTTATATGGAAAAACCGTACGCACTATATTAGAAAAACTGTTGTGATGAATAAGTACGAATCAGGTGGGCTTAACGTCTTAGACTTTTCTACTTTAAATAACACTTTCAAAATTAATTGGGCCAAACATTTTCTTAAAACCCTACCTCTATCTGGAACTTTATACCATACCACATTTTCTCTCGTTTTGGTGGCTTTACTTTTATTTGAAATTGTAATTACAATGTTGAGAAAGTCCCTGTAAAGCTTTCATCCTTCCATAAGCAGGTCCTCTTAGCGTGGACCCTCATTTATAAACACAACTTCTCACCTCACAAATACCTTATCTGGAACAACAGAGATATTTTATAGAAAAATAAATCACTTTTCCTGGAAACTTGGCTCCAAAATGGGATCCTATTGGTGGCTCAGCTGGTTAGTAAAGAGGGACAACTACTTACTTACAACGACTTTATTGCACTATATAATTTTCCAATCAGTGTTCCAGATATCAAGCGGAAGACAGTCTGGATGGTCCCCCATAAATATTTGATTGTAAATAAGGTGAAAGAAGTCTCTTTTAAAATTCGACATACATGTTATCCAGCCAGTCACTACATGGTCAAATTTAAAAGGGACATAAATACTAATTGTACTTTCTGTGGGGATCATCCAGAAACGGTGACACATCTTTTTTGGTACTGTTCTTTTACACAGAGATTCTGGAAGGAATTTAGCAGCTTTGTTATTGTCCATATTTTAAGGGAGTTTTCTTTACGATGGGAAAATGTTTTATTCTGTTTCTTTAAGTTCCCCAAGAAGTATGAGAAATGTTTTTTATGATAAATTTCTTAATACTTTTAGCTAAATTTTTTATCCATAAATGTAAGTTTACTAACAAAACACCATATTTCTGTCATTATTTTAAGGATGTGCACATGCACATACAATCAATATCAGACTGCACCAACAAAAAGGCTCTCACAACAATATATGTATGTGAATTTTTGCGTGTATTCTTATAATTGTTACCTTTTTCTTTCACCCTTGGCTTTTTGTGTTCATGTTCTGTTGTATACTTCATCTGTTCGTATGTTGTATACTCATTGTTTGTTAAATAAAGTTTTAAAAAAAAGACACGCTTTGTTTAGACCCCCAAAATCCTTTCCACGCCCACCCCCGTGACATCACGCTCCAAAGCCCTGTTACGTCACAGAACGTGGTGATGTCATAGTGACAGTCCTTTCATCCTTTGATGTTCAAGTCTATAAATAGAGGACAGCTGTCAAAGGGAATTCATTAAGCTATCGTTTTGTTGGAGTGATACAGCACATAAAAAAGCAGAAATGAGTTCGAAAGCTAACAAAGACAGAAATGTTAATTTCTCGAAAACAATGGTTAAAAAAAGTGAAAAAGAAAAAGAAACATATGCCAGACAGTTCGAGCAAAGACTGCAGCCAATGATCGACGAGGTTGAAAAGCTCAAAACTGAGCTTGACTACTTCAAAAACCTGCATACAGTCAATAAGAAACGGATCGAGGATCTAACAAAAGAAAACAATGAACTTTTGCAGAATAATAAGCTGCTGGGTTCGGTCTTGGATGACAGGACAAACATCGCAGACAGGTTGGACTCGATAAAAGATGACCACGAAGCTCTGGTAAAGTTCCGCGCAGAGACGGAGAAAACTCTGGCTGAGCTTAAAGAAAAACACGAGGACGAAGTCCAAGTCCTGCAAGGACTGCTGGAAACAGAGAAAGAAAAGGTGGCACGTCAGCAATTTCACAACAGCCAAGTTGTTGAATTATTATTGAAACGCCACAAAGAGGAAAAAAATAAGATGCAGCAGTTTTACCAGGAAAATACTAAAAAACTGGAAAACAAAGCAAATGCTGCAGACAGGAAGTTAGAAGAGGTGATCAACATGTATGACTCCAAAATAGAAAAGCTGCAGACGGCAGTAAAAAATAGTAGAGGTGTGACCGTCAATGCGGTTAAGGAACGCGAGGAAGAACGTCAATCCTCGCAGTGTTGGATTGACGGTGTTTTGTGGCATAATACACAGTTACAAGACGAAAATGAATTTATGGTTAAAAACATGAAAGAATTAACAGAGGAGAAAGGTCAAATGGGCAAAGTGATAGACGACCAAAAGGCCCAGAATATGGCGATCAAGCAGAAATGCCAGAGTAATATTAGAGCTCTGGCCTTGGAAAAGAAAATGAAGGCTATGCTTGAAGACGAAGTTGATTCTTTGAAAAAGAAAATTGAAGACGTCAAAAAGGCCCTAAGCACAGAGCAGGAAAACCACAGAAAGACAGCAGTGGACCGGCACAAAGTAAAAGCGGCACACAATCAGGCACTGGCTGAAAAGGTGGCGCTGGAAGAGAAACTGCGCTCCACAAAAAAGCAACGGGAAAGATTTATATCCAAAGTGAATTGGCTGGAGAAGAAAGAGCGCTACTTCCAAGAGGAATTGTGCCAGTGCGTTTTGTCCTTTGAAAAGGCATTTCCACATGAAGGTCACTTGAGAGGAAAAGAAAAGGTGGAATTTAGGGATATGTTCCACTACTTGAAAAAGAAATACGTAGACGGAGTGGAAGGCACCCCCTTTGTTGGAACAACGGAGTTTCTTGAAAAACAGCTGAACTGTCTACGTATCAGATGCAAGGATCTAGATGCAGCTTTACTAGCTAAAACACGGGAGCTGGAATCATTTAAAAAGCAGTACAATGACATGGTAAAGTCTTCCGAGTACGCTTTATTCCGACAAAGAGAGGAGCTCATTGGACCAGTGAACCAGATTATCCAAAAGGCTGCCAATGAAGAAAAAGAGATAGGTCATCTAAAATCTAGAGTGAAAGACGCTCAACTCCAGCTTAAATTAGAAAAACAGAAAGGACAAAAGCTGGCATCGTTGGACCATAGAAGCATGATGGGGAGATGTTCTGAGGAGACTCCGTCTCAGATTAATCCTCGTCCACTTCCAAGGAAAACTACATTTATTCAGGTACGTCCAAGACACCCTGGCAGAAGTGCAGGTATGGCTTCCCCAGTGAATCCTCCTGTAGAGTCTCCATCAACACCACCTTTCCTCAATTCTGATGATGGATTACCACCAGTTGATTGTTAAAAATTAACTGCTAAAATAGGCCATTAGAAGTATACTTCATCTTGTCTCCCTATATCATGGGTGGGCATTCTCAGTCCACGAGGGCCGGTGTCCCTGCAGGTTTTAGATCTCACCTTGGCTCAACACACCTGAATCACATGATTAGTTCGTTACCAGGCCTCTGGAGAACTTCAGGACATGTTGAGGAGCTAATTTAGCCGTTTAAATCAGCTGTGTTGGTTCGAGGACACATCTAAAACCTGCAGGGACACCGGCCCTCGTGGACTGAGATTGCCCACCCACCCCCAACCGGTCGCAGCAGATGGCCGCCCCTTCTTGAGCCTGGTTCTGCCGGAGGTTTCTTCCTAAAGGGAGTTTTTCCTCCCCACTGTCGCCCAGTGCTTGCTCAAAGGGGATCATTGGATTGTTGGGGTTTTCTGGCTTTTACTGTAGTGTTTTTACCTTACAGTATAAAGCAGCTTGAGGAGACTGTTGTTTTGCCATGATGCAATATAGCAGGGCTGCCCAATCCCAGTCCTCGAGAGCTACTATCCTGCAGCTTTTAGATGCATCCCTACTCCAACACAGCTGAATCAAATGAATGGCTTGTTATCAGGCCTTTGCCAAACACGATGGCATGCTGAAGAGGTAATCAAACCATTTGATTCAGCTGTGTTGGAGTAGGGATGCATCTAAAAGCTGCAGGACGGTAGCTCTCGAGGACCGGGATTGGGCACCCCTGCAATATAGTATTAAATATGACTACATTTTAAAAACATCTATTATAGCATCAAAGTAAAACAAAAAAACTAAATGAAATGAATCAAAATGTCTAATCTGGCAAAACAAGAAAAGAAAAAAGGTTTCACCTTTAAATAAAAATCCAAATCACAAACACATTCTGATTTTTGTTGTGTGTGTTTTTTTGTGTGTGTTGTCACGTATAAAATCGTTGCACTCTGTCTCGGTGTCTGCCCGGCCGGCTCCGCAAGGCTACATATGTTTATTGTGTTGCTGCTTTCTTCCACTCGTCATTCTGCCTGGGCGGAGCTCAGGCCCACGCACCTGTCTGCAATTACGCTGCAACGTGTCCTGTCTGTATGGAGACTGAGAGCTGCCAGAGTAATAATGTAGATACAGGCCTCTTTCTCCTTCTGCTGCTGTTCATGCTTTTATTCCATTGATGTTGCTATCATTTGTAAATATATTTATTTGCTCTTATTTTATCAATTTACTGTCGTTCATGTATTTAATCTTCTTTGTATTTAAATATGATTTTTTTTAAGTAATGCCGCGAGATGGACAGTTAAATAAAGGTTTCATTGAATTAAAAAAAAGATTTAAAGATGACTGGTGGCGGAAGCAGAGCACAGACTGTCTGTGAGAATCTATCGCCATCGTGTGGTGCAGAGATATATTGCCATTGAATTTAGACAACGAAAGCTTGGCTCACAGAGCAGCTGCAACACGAACAAAAAACATTAAATAGCAACATGATATATTATATTATATTATATTATATTATATTATATTATATTTATAGCTGTCGAAATTAACGCGTTAATTGCGATAATTAAATTTTGGAATTAATTACGTTAGAATATTTAACTATTTAGCGCAACACGCAGATAAGTCGCTCCCATAATTCCACTTGATTTGTTTACCGCGCCACTGAAAATGGAGAAGCAGGAAGCGGATGGCCTTCTGGATGGGGAATTTAAATACAAGAAGAACATAGATGGGACAATAAACAAACGCGTTGTAATTTGCACTCACTGTAGTAAAGAGTTTCAATTTCACCGTTCAAATTCGACCTTAAAATACCACCTTAATGCCAAACACGCGTTTGTCGGGGCAGCAGCTTCACCCGGCCTGCGTCAGACCACTCTTAGTGAACGCAGGCCACTCGGTAAGTCTTCTTTGGACAAACTGACCGACAATATAGCCAAATGGATAGCAAAGGACTGCAGACCGCTAAGCATTGTGGAGGACAAGGGCTTTGCGGATGTTTTAAAGGTTGCATCTCAGGACGCGTCCTACAAGCCCCCAGCGAGAAGCACAATAACAATTCGAATCCACGAACTGTATGAAACGGAGAAAAAGAAAAAAGAAGAGGCTTTAGTTCACACAGAATGCGTGGCTCTGACAGGAGACCACTGGACATCATTGAGTAATGACAATTACCTGGGAGTTACTGCGCATTTAATCACTGAAGCCTGGGGTCTGACATCCTTTGCGCTGACTATAATGAAAACGGAAGAGCGGCACTTTGCGGAGGCTTGTGCAGAGCAGTTCCAGACTGTTGCTCGCAGGTGGAGAATTGAGGAGAAGGTGACAACAGTAGGCACGGACAGTGCGCGCAATATGATCGCCGCGGCTCGCATCATGCCATTCAATCACATGCCGTGTACCGCGCACATTCTACAGAGATGCATCACAGTGAGTCTCGCAGACAGTGGCTTTGTCACTGCGCTGGCCAAATGCCGCAAAATTGTTGGCCATTTTAAGCACAGCCCAGCAAACACAGCAGAGCTGAACGCAGAGCAGGTGTCACTGGGGCGCAAGCAGGAGCCGTTGGCCCAGGACGTGCCTACGCGCTGGAACTCCACGCTGGAGATGGTGAAGCGCTTGATCCGCAACCAAACTGCAGTAACCGCGACTCTGGATAAACAAAAGCATAAACTTGTCCTCCTGACGCCTCCAGAGTGGGACAAACTCCAGAGACTGGAGACACTTCTAGAGCCCTGCAGGTGAGCCTGTCATTGTGACCATAATTGTAGGTTTAGATTAAATGTATCAAACATACATCTTAAATCAGTTTTGTTATTATGAAAATGTCTTATTTAAAAAATAAATGAAATCAAATATTTTATTAATATTACCTAGTATTAAAAAGCTTTTTTAAATTTGCTGTCTTATCTCTCTCTCTCTCTGTGTGTGTGTGTGTGTGTGTGTGTGTGTGTGTGTGTGTGTGTGTGTGTGTGTGTGTGTGTGTGTGTGTGTGTGTGTGTGTGTGTGTGTGTGTGTATTCCACTGCAGATATGTGACTGAACTGCTGGGAGGAGAGGCCTACGTCTCCTGCTTTGTAGTTCTACCAGCCTTCTGCCACCTGCGCCGTGTCATGGAAGTAACTGATGAGGACCCTGCATATGTGGTGAGGTTTAAAGAGAAGTTTAAGGAAGACCTTGCTTCCCGCCAGGAACATACCAACTATGCATGGCTCCAGATCGCAACTGCACTGGACCCACGTTTTAAAGACCTACGCAGTGTGCCCAAGACTGACAGAGAAGCAGTGTGGACCACACTGGCAGGCATGCTGCATGAAGACTCTCCTAGAAGATCACACACTGCAGAAGAAGGTCCAGCCAAGAAGACTGCAACCCCCCCACTGTGCTTTGCCCTGATATCTGCAGTGTGAGGTTGGATCGCTCATTCTCATCCTCACACTGATGCCACTTATTTCGGTCTTTGTTTGACATAAAAGGGCATATTTGTCACTTTATTGCAACTATATTTGCACTCTTGAGCTCCTTCATTCACTGACTGATCATAAAGTTATTACTTGCGTTATGTATTCATCCGTTTGAACATAATTAATGAAGCCACATGTAATCACTAAAATTTGTATTTTGGGTACAATAAGAGAGTTTCAGATGGAATGCTGTTTTGTTTTGTTTAAATTTCACCAACTTGCTGATGCCCACGGTTGTGAGTGCGGCTTCTTGCTGTACATGGGTGGATGGTTGTAAATCACATCACAGATGCCAAAAACCTCTCAAACCAAGCCCCCTTGCCGGTGATGCTGTGCGCAACCTCGTGACGGAGTCAAGCATATTCAAAACACCCCCTCACCTCCCGTGTCAAACTCAAATGTCAGCCTATTTCATGTGTCACTTTTGGAGCAGTTGCCATCCCGACGAGCCATGGAGAAGTTCGTGTTTGTGTTATTTTACTTATTTGGTGTTCTGGTGTGTTTGGGCACCGGTCAGCACCATCGTGTTGAGCACGTGTTGGACCGTGGACACACCGGATTCAGTGGGAGAATAACGGTCAGGTGTACAGTTTACTGAGCACTGGGACTCAGTATCGTTTACCAGCACAGACACGGAGACGCGCTCAGCTTCTATTGAGAGCAAACAACCAAGTGAACCCTCCGGCTGCGTCCAGTAGACGAGACACACCGTCTGGGCCGGGAGCTTTCCGAGCATTCAGACTCTTAAACTGCTTCCTCGCATCTGCTTCATGAATATGAAGGGTTGTGGTGGGAGGAGGTGGTGTGAAATCCTCTTTTGTGTGGGGTGAGGAGGGGGGTGTTGTAAAAGTCCCCAAGAGCAATGATGAGAGAGTCCGGGAATGTCCGCTCCATGTGCAGTATCTGCTCCGCGAGTGCGCACTGAGCTGCCTGCGCATCCGCATCTGGCGGGATGTAAACAGCGGCCAAGATGAATGAAGCAAACTCCCGCGGAGAATAAAACGGTTTGCAGTGAATAAAAAGGTATTCCAGAGAGGAAGAGCAGTGCTGAGCAATCACTGTTACATCTGTGCACCAGCCACTATTAATGTAGAAGCAGACACGTCCACCTGTGGTCTTACCAGAGAGAGAGGCCTGCCGGTCCGCGCGCAGCAGATGAAAGCCCTCCAGCTTGAGCGCGCTGTCCGGGATGTCCTCACAGAGCCACGACTCCGTAAAACACAAGACACAGGAGGAGGCAACGTCTCTGTTCATGCTTCTCATCAGGGCCAGCTCGTCCATCTCATTCCTGAGTGAGCGTACGTTGGAAAGGAAGATCCCAGGAAGAGCAGTTCGCAGTCCGCGTCTCCTCAGACGCACGAGTGCGCCGGCTCGCTTTCCTCGCTTTCGGCGTCTCACTTTCCTGATCAGAGTCTGCAGTAAATCTGCCGCAGATGCGACAAATATTGGAAGTAAATCCACAGGTGTTGTAGTCCTGTAGTTAAGAAGCTCTTCTCTAGTGTAAGAATATCCAGAGGAGTGCCCAGACACAGAAGTTATGCACAAAAACAAAACAGAAGTAACGCACTGAAGCACCGGGGCATCCATACGCGGCGGCGCCATCTTGGAACAAGGGACTTGTCTTTGAAAGGTAGAGTGTTAATTACTAAAGCTGAAGGGATATCCCGATGAACATATGCTGCTCTCTCCTTACATCTGGATAAGAAAAGTAGTAAAGATATTGACCGTATGCTCTTTAATTTTATATGGAAAAACCGTACGCACTATATTAGAAAAACTGTTGTGATGAATAAGTACGAATCAGGTGGGCTTAACGTCTTAGACTTTTCTACTTTAAATAACACTTTCAAAATTAATTGGGCCAAACATTTTCTTAAAACCCTACCTCTATCTGGAACTTTATACCATACCACATTTTCTCTCGTTTTGGTGGCTTTACTTTTATTTGAAATTGTAATTACAATGTTGAGAAAGTCCCTGTAAAGCTTTCATCCTTCCATAAGCAGGTCCTCTTAGCGTGGACCCTCATTTATAAACACAACTTCTCACCTCACAAATACCTTATCTGGAACAACAGAGATATTTTATAGAAAAATAAATCACTTTTCCTGGAAACTTGGCTCCAAAATGGGATCCTATTGGTGGCTCAGCTGGTTAGTAAAGAGGGACAACTACTTACTTACAACGACTTTATTGCACTATATAATTTTCCAATCAGTGTTCCAGATATCAAGCGGAAGACAGTCTGGATGGTCCCCCATAAATATTTGATTGTAAATAAGGTGAAAGAAGTCTCTTTTAAAATTCGACATACATGTTATCCAGCCAGTCACTACATGGTCAAATTTAAAAGGGACATAAATACTAATTGTACTTTCTGTGGGGATCATCCAGAAACGGTGACACATCTTTTTTGGTACTGTTCTTTTACACAGAGATTCTGGAAGGAATTTAGCAGCTTTGTTATTGTCCATATTTTAAGGGAGTTTTCTTTACGATGGGAAAATGTTTTATTCTGTTTCTTTAAGTTCCCCAAGAAGTATGAGAAATGTTTTTTATGATAAATTTCTTAATACTTTTAGCTAAATTTTTTATCCATAAATGTAAGTTTACTAACAAAACACCATATTTCTGTCATTATTTTAAGGATGTGCACATGCACATACAATCAATATCAGACTGCACCAACAAAAAGGCTCTCACAACAATATATGTATGTGAATTTTTGCGTGTATTCTTATAATTGTTACCTTTTTCTTTCACCCTTGGCTTTTTGTGTTCATGTTCTGTTGTATACTTCATCTGTTCGTATGTTGTATACTCATTGTTTGTTAAATAAAGTTTTAAAAAAAAGACACGCTTTGTTTAGACCCCCAAAATCCTTTCCACGCCCACCCCCGTGACATCACGCTCCAAAGCCCTGTTACGTCACAGAACGTGGTGATGTCATAGTGACAGTCCTTTCATCCTTTGATGTTCAAGTCTATAAATAGAGGACAGCTGTCAAAGGGAATTCATTAAGCTATCGTTTTGTTGGAGTGATACAGCACATAAAAAAGCAGAAATGAGTTCGAAAGCTAACAAAGACAGAAATGTTAATTTCTCGAAAACAATGGTTAAAAAAAGTGAAAAAGAAAAAGAAACATATGCCAGACAGTTCGAGCAAAGACTGCAGCCAATGATCGACGAGGTTGAAAAGCTCAAAACTGAGCTTGACTACTTCAAAAACCTGCATACAGTCAATAAGAAACGGATCGAGGATCTAACAAAAGAAAACAATGAACTTTTGCAGAATAATAAGCTGCTGGGTTCGGTCTTGGATGACAGGACAAACATCGCAGACAGGTTGGACTCGATAAAAGATGACCACGAAGCTCTGGTAAAGTTCCGCGCAGAGACGGAGAAAACTCTGGCTGAGCTTAAAGAAAAACACGAGGACGAAGTCCAAGTCCTGCAAGGACTGCTGGAAACAGAGAAAGAAAAGGTGGCACGTCAGCAATTTCACAACAGCCAAGTTGTTGAATTATTATTGAAACGCCACAAAGAGGAAAAAAATAAGATGCAGCAGTTTTACCAGGAAAATACTAAAAAACTGGAAAACAAAGCAAATGCTGCAGACAGGAAGTTAGAAGAGGTGATCAACATGTATGACTCCAAAATAGAAAAGCTGCAGACGGCAGTAAAAAATAGTAGAGGTGTGACCGTCAATGCGGTTAAGGAACGCGAGGAAGAACGTCAATCCTCGCAGTGTTGGATTGACGGTGTTTTGTGGCATAATACACAGTTACAAGACGAAAATGAATTTATGGTTAAAAACATGAAAGAATTAACAGAGGAGAAAGGTCAAATGGGCAAAGTGATAGACGACCAAAAGGCCCAGAATATGGCGATCAAGCAGAAATGCCAGAGTAATATTAGAGCTCTGGCCTTGGAAAAGAAAATGAAGGCTATGCTTGAAGACGAAGTTGATTCTTTGAAAAAGAAAATTGAAGACGTCAAAAAGGCCCTAAGCACAGAGCAGGAAAACCACAGAAAGACAGCAGTGGACCGGCACAAAGTAAAAGCGGCACACAATCAGGCACTGGCTGAAAAGGTGGCGCTGGAAGAGAAACTGCGCTCCACAAAAAAGCAACGGGAAAGATTTATATCCAAAGTGAATTGGCTGGAGAAGAAAGAGCGCTACTTCCAAGAGGAATTGTGCCAGTGCGTTTTGTCCTTTGAAAAGGCATTTCCACATGAAGGTCACTTGAGAGGAAAAGAAAAGGTGGAATTTAGGGATATGTTCCACTACTTGAAAAAGAAATACGTAGACGGAGTGGAAGGCACCCCCTTTGTTGGAACAACGGAGTTTCTTGAAAAACAGCTGAACTGTCTACGTATCAGATGCAAGGATCTAGATGCAGCTTTACTAGCTAAAACACGGGAGCTGGAATCATTTAAAAAGCAGTACAATGACATGGTAAAGTCTTCCGAGTACGCTTTATTCCGACAAAGAGAGGAGCTCATTGGACCAGTGAACCAGATTATCCAAAAGGCTGCCAATGAAGAAAAAGAGATAGGTCATCTAAAATCTAGAGTGAAAGACGCTCAACTCCAGCTTAAATTAGAAAAACAGAAAGGACAAAAGCTGGCATCGTTGGACCATAGAAGCATGATGGGGAGATGTTCTGAGGAGACTCCGTCTCAGATTAATCCTCGTCCACTTCCAGGGAAAACTACATTTATTCAGGTACGTCCAAGACACCCTGGCAGAAGTGCAGGTATGGCTTCCCCAGTGAATCCTCCTGTAGAGTCTCCATCAACACCACCTTTCCTCAATTCTGATGATGGATTACCACCAGTTGATTGTTAAAAATTAACTGCTAAAATAGGCCATTAGAAGTATACTTCATCTTGTCTCCCTATATCATGGGTGGGCATTCTCAGTCCACGAGGGCCGGTGTCCCTGCAGGTTTTAGATCTCACCTTGGCTCAACACACCTGAATCACATGATTAGTTCGTTACCAGGCCTCTGGAGAACTTCAGGACATGTTGAGGAGCTAATTTAGCCGTTTAAATCAGCTGTGTTGGTTCGAGGACACATCTAAAACCTGCAGGGACACCGGCCCTCGTGGACTGAGATTGCCCACCCACCCCCAACCGGTCGCAGCAGATGGCCGCCCCTTCTTGAGCCTGGTTCTGCCGGAGGTTTCTTCCTAAAGGGAGTTTTTCCTCCCCACTGTCGCCCAGTGCTTGCTCAAAGGGGATCATTGGATTGTTGGGGTTTTCTGGCTTTTACTGTAGTGTTTTTACCTTACAGTATAAAGCAGCTTGAGGAGACTGTTGTTTTGCCATGATGCAATATAGCAGGGCTGCCCAATCCCAGTCCTCGAGAGCTACTATCCTGCAGCTTTTAGATGCATCCCTACTCCAACACAGCTGAATCAAATGAATGGCTTGTTATCAGGCCTTTGCCAAACACGATGGCATGCTGAAGAGG
This sequence comes from Maylandia zebra, assembly GCF_041146795.1. NCBI lineage: Eukaryota > Metazoa > Chordata > Actinopteri > Cichliformes > Cichlidae > Maylandia > Maylandia zebra. Next base: position 2,014,933 of record NC_135188.1, on the reverse strand, counting down.
TAATCAAACCATTTGATTCAGCTGTGTTGGAGTAGGGATGCATCTAAAAGCTGCAGGACGGTAGCTCTCGAGGACCGGGATTGGGCACCCCTGCAATATAGTATTAAATATGACTACATTTTAAAAACATCTATTATAGCATCAAAGTAAAACAAAAAAACTAAATGAAATGAATCAAAATGTCTAATCTGGCAAAACAAGAAAAGAAAAAAGGTTTCACCTTTAAATAAAAATCCAAATCACAAACACATTCTGATTTTTGTTGTGTGTGTTTTTTTGTGTATGTTGTCACGTATAAAATCGTTGCACTCTGTCTCGGTGTCTGCCCGGCCGGCTCCGCAAGGCTACATATGTTTATTGTGTTGCTGCTTTCTTCCACTCGTCATTCTGCCTGGGCGGAGCTCAGGCCCACGCACCTGTCTGCAATTACGCTGCAACGTGTCCTGTCTGTATGGAGACTGAGAGCTGCCAGAGTAATAATGTAGATACAGGCCTCTTTCTCCTTCTGCTGCTGTTCATGCTTTTATTCCATTGATGTTGCTATCATTTGTAAATATATTTATTTGCTCTTATTTTATCAATTTACTGTCGTTCATGTATTTAATCTTCTTTGTATTTAAATATGATTTTTTTTAAGTAATGCCGCGAGATGGACAGTTAAATAAAGGTTTCATTGAATTAAAAAAAAGATTTAAAGATGACTGGTGGCGGAAGCAGAGCACAGACTGTCTGTGAGAATCTATCGCCATCGTGTGGTGCAGAGATATATTGCCATTGAATTTAGACAACGAAAGCTTGGCTCACAGAGCAGCTGCAACACGAACAAAAAACATTAAATAGCAACATGATATATTATATTATATTATATTATATTATATTATATTATATTATATTATATTTATAGCTGTCGAAATTAACGCGTTAATTGCGATAATTAAATTTTGGAATTAATTACGTTAGAATATTTAACTATTTAGCGCAACACGCAGATAAGTCGCTCCCATAATTCCACTTGATTTGTTTACCGCGCCACTGAAAATGGAGAAGCAGGAAGCGGATGGCCTTCTGGATGGGGAATTTAAATACAAGAAGAACATAGATGGGACAATAAACAAACGCGTTGTAATTTGCACTCACTGTAGTAAAGAGTTTCAATTTCACCGTTCAAATTCGACCTTAAAATACCACCTTAATGCCAAACACGCGTTTGTCGGGGCAGCAGCTTCACCCGGCCTGCGTCAGACCACTCTTAGTGAACGCAGGCCACTCGGTAAGTCTTCTTTGGACAAACTGACCGACAATATAGCCAAATGGATAGCAAAGGACTGCAGACCGCTAAGCATTGTGGAGGACAAGGGCTTTGCGGATGTTTTAAAGGTTGCATCTCAGGACGCGTCCTACAAGCCCCCAGCGAGAAGCACAATAACAATTCGAATCCACGAACTGTATGAAACGGAGAAAAAGAAAAAAGAAGAGGCTTTAGTTCACACAGAATGCGTGGCTCTGACAGGAGACCACTGGACATCATTGAGTAATGACAATTACCTGGGAGTTACTGCGCATTTAATCACTGAAGCCTGGGGTCTGACATCCTTTGCGCTGACTATAATGAAAACGGAAGAGCGGCACTTTGCGGAGGCTTGTGCAGAGCAGTTCCAGACTGTTGCTCGCAGGTGGAGAATTGAGGAGAAGGTGACAACAGTAGGCACGGACAGTGCGCGCAATATGATCGCCGCGGCTCGCATCATGCCATTCAATCACATGCCGTGTACCGCGCACATTCTACAGAGATGCATCACAGTGAGTCTCGCAGACAGTGGCTTTGTCACTGCGCTGGCCAAATGCCGCAAAATTGTTGGCCATTTTAAGCACAGCCCAGCAAACACAGCAGAGCTGAACGCAGAGCAGGTGTCACTGGGGCGCAAGCAGGAGCCGTTGGCCCAGGACGTGCCTACGCGCTGGAACTCCACGCTGGAGATGGTGAAGCGCTTGATCCGCAACCAAACTGCAGTAACCGCGACTCTGGATAAACAAAAGCATAAACTTGTCCTCCTGACGCCTCCAGAGTGGGACAAACTCCAGAGACTGGAGACACTTCTAGAGCCCTGCAGGTGAGCCTGTCATTGTGACCATAATTGTAGGTTTAGATTAAATGTATCAAACATACATCTTAAATCAGTTTTGTTATTATGAAAATGTCTTATTTAAAAAATAAATGAAATCAAATATTTTATTAATATTACCTAGTATTAAAAAGCTTTTTTAAATTTGCTGTCTTATCTCTCTCTCTCTGTGTGTGTGTGTGTGTGTGTGTGTGTGTGTGTGTGTGTGTGTGTGTGTGTGTGTGTGTGTGTGTGTGTGTGTGTGTGTATTCCACTGCAGATATGTGACTGAACTGCTGGGAGGAGAGGCCTACGTCTCCTGCTCTGTAGTTCTACCAGCCTTCTGCCACCTGCGCCGTGTCATGGAAGTAACTGATGAGGACCCTGCATATGTGGTGAGGTTTAAAGAGAAGTTTAAGGAAGACCTTGCTTCCCGCCAGGAACATACCAACTATGCATGGCTCCAGATCGCAACTGCACTGGACCCACGTTTTAAAGACCTACGCAGTGTGCCCAAGACTGACAGAGAAGCAGTGTGGACCACACTGGCAGGCATGCTGCATGAAGACTCTCCTAGAAGATCACACACTGCAGAAGAAGGTCCAGCCAAGAAGACTGCAACCCCCCCACTGTGCTTTGCCCTGATATCTGCAGTGTGAGGTTGGATCGCTCATTCTCATCCTCACACTGATGCCACTTATTTCGGTCTTTGTTTGACATAAAAGGGCATATTTGTCACTTTATTGCAACTATATTTGCACTCTTGAGCTCCTTCATTCACTGACTGATCATAAAGTTATTACTTGCGTTATGTATTCATCCGTTTGAACATAATTAATGAAGCCACATGTAATCACTAAAATTTGTATTTTGGGTACAATAAGAGAGTTTCAGATGGAATGCTGTTTTGTTTTGTTTAAATTTCACCAACTTGCTGATGCCCACGGTTGTGAGTGCGGCTTCTTGCTGTACATGGGTGGATGGTTGTAAATCACATCACAGATGCCAAAAACCTCTCAAACCAAGCCCCCTTGCCGGTGATGCTGTGCGCAACCTCGTGACGGAGTCAAGCATATTCAAAACACCCCCTCACCTCCCGTGTCAAACTCAAATGTCAGCCTATTTCATGTGTCACTTTTGGAGCAGTTGCCATCCCGACGAGCCATGGAGAAGTTCGTGTTTGTGTTATTTTACTTATTTGGTGTTCTGGTGTGTTTGGGCACCGGTCAGCACCATCGTGTTGAGCACGTGTTGGACCGTGGACACACCGGATTCAGTGGGAGAATAACGGTCAGGTGTACAGTTTACTGAGCACTGGGACTCAGTATCGTTTACCAGCACAGACACGGAGACGCGCTCAGCTTCTATTGAGAGCAAACAACCAAGTGAACCCTCCGGCTGCGTCCAGTAGACGAGACACACCGTCTGGGCCGGGAGCTTTCCGAGCATTCAGACTCTTAAACTGCTTCCTCGCATCTGCTTCATGAATATGAAGGGTTGTGGTGGGAGGAGGTGGTGTGAAATCCTCTTTTGTGTGGGGTGAGGAGGGGGGTGTTGTAAAAGTCCCCAAGAGCAATGATGAGAGAGTCCGGGAATGTCCGCTCCATGTGCAGTATCTGCTCCGCGAGTGCGCACTGAGCTGCCTGCGCATCCGCATCTGGCGGGATGTAAACAGCGGCCAAGATGAATGAAGCAAACTCCCGCGGAGAATAAAACGGTTTGCAGTGAATAAAAAGGTATTCCAGAGAGGAAGAGCAGTGCTGAGCAATCACTGTTACATCTGTGCACCAGCCACTATTAATGTAGAAGCAGACACGTCCACCTGTGGTCTTACCAGAGAGAGAGGCCTGCCGGTCCGCGCGCAGCAGATGAAAGCCCTCCAGCTTGAGCGCGCTGTCCGGGATGTCCTCACAGAGCCACGACTCCGTAAAACACAAGACACAGGAGGAGGCAACGTCTCTGTTCATGCTTCTCATCAGGGCCAGCTCGTCCATCTCATTCCTGAGTGAGCGTACGTTGGAAAGGAAGATCCCAGGAAGAGCAGTTCGCAGTCCGCGTCTCCTCAGACGCACGAGTGCGCCGGCTCGCTTTCCTCGCTTTCGGCGTCTCACTTTCCTGATCAGAGTCTGCAGTAAATCTGCCGCAGATGCGACAAATATTGGAAGTAAATCCACAGGTGTTGTAGTCCTGTAGTTAAGAAGCTCTTCTCTAGTGTAAGAATATCCAGAGGAGTGCCCAGACACAGAAGTTATGCACAAAAACAAAACAGAAGTAACGCACTGAAGCACCGGGGCATCCATACGCGGCGGCGCCATCTTGGAACAAGGGACTTGTCTTTGAAAGGTAGAGTGTTAATTACTAAAGCTGAAGGGATATCCCGATGAACATATGCTGCTCTCTCCTTACATCTGGATAAGAAAAGTAGTAAAGATATTGACCGTATGCTCTTTAATTTTATATGGAAAAACCGTACGCACTATATTAGAAAAACTGTTGTGATGAATAAGTACGAATCAGGTGGGCTTAACGTCTTAGACTTTTCTACTTTAAATAACACTTTCAAAATTAATTGGGCCAAACATTTTCTTAAAACCCTACCTCTATCTGGAACTTTATACCATACCACATTTTCTCTCGTTTTGGTGGCTTTACTTTTATTTGAAATTGTAATTACAATGTTGAGAAAGTCCCTGTAAAGCTTTCATCCTTCCATAAGCAGGTCCTCTTAGCGTGGACCCTCATTTATAAACACAACTTCTCACCTCACAAATACCTTATCTGGAACAACAGAGATATTTTATAGAAAAATAAATCACTTTTCCTGGAAACTTGGCTCCAAAATGGGATCCTATTGGTGGCTCAGCTGGTTAGTAAAGAGGGACAACTACTTACTTACAACGACTTTATTGCACTATATAATTTTCCAATCAGTGTTCCAGATATCAAGCGGAAGACAGTCTGGATGGTCCCCCATAAATATTTGATTGTAAATAAGGTGAAAGAAGTCTCTTTTAAAATTCGACATACATGTTATCCAGCCAGTCACTACATGGTCAAATTTAAAAGGGACATAAATACTAATTGTACTTTCTGTGGGGATCATCCAGAAACGGTGACACATCTTTTTTGGTACTGTTCTTTTACACAGAGATTCTGGAAGGAATTTAGCAGCTTTGTTATTGTCCATATTTTAAGGGAGTTTTCTTTACGATGGGAAAATGTTTTATTCTGTTTCTTTAAGTTCCCCAAGAAGTATGAGAAATGTTTTTTATGATAAATTTCTTAATACTTTTAGCTAAATTTTTTATCCATAAATGTAAGTTTACTAACAAAACACCATATTTCTGTCATTATTTTAAGGATGTGCACATGCACATACAATCAATATCAGACTGCACCAACAAAAAGGCTCTCACAACAATATATGTATGTGAATTTTTGCGTGTATTCTTATAATTGTTACCTTTTTCTTTCACCCTTGGCTTTTTGTGTTCATGTTCTGTTGTATACTTCATCTGTTCGTATGTTGTATACTCATTGTTTGTTAAATAAAGTTTTAAAAAAAAGACACGCTTTGTTTAGACCCCCAAAATCCTTTCCACGCCCACCCCCGTGACATCACGCTCCAAAGCCCTGTTACGTCACAGAACGTGGTGATGTCATAGTGACAGTCCTTTCATCCTTTGATGTTCAAGTCTATAAATAGAGGACAGCTGTCAAAGGGAATTCATTAAGCTATCGTTTTGTTGGAGTGATACAGCACATAAAAAAGCAGAAATGAGTTCGAAAGCTAACAAAGACAGAAATGTTAATTTCTCGAAAACAATGGTTAAAAAAAGTGAAAAAGAAAAAGAAACATATGCCAGACAGTTCGAGCAAAGACTGCAGCCAATGATCGACGAGGTTGAAAAGCTCAAAACTGAGCTTGACTACTTCAAAAACCTGCATACAGTCAATAAGAAACGGATCGAGGATCTAACAAAAGAAAACAATGAACTTTTGCAGAATAATAAGCTGCTGGGTTCGGTCTTGGATGACAGGACAAACATCGCAGACAGGTTGGACTCGATAAAAGATGACCACGAAGCTCTGGTAAAGTTCCGCGCAGAGACGGAGAAAACTCTGGCTGAGCTTAAAGAAAAACACGAGGACGAAGTCCAAGTCCTGCAAGGACTGCTGGAAACAGAGAAAGAAAAGGTGGCACGTCAGCAATTTCACAACAGCCAAGTTGTTGAATTATTATTGAAACGCCACAAAGAGGAAAAAAATAAGATGCAGCAGTTTTACCAGGAAAATACTAAAAAACTGGAAAACAAAGCAAATGCTGCAGACAGGAAGTTAGAAGAGGTGATCAACATGTATGACTCCAAAATAGAAAAGCTGCAGACGGCAGTAAAAAATAGTAGAGGTGTGACCGTCAATGCGGTTAAGGAACGCGAGGAAGAACGTCAATCCTCGCAGTGTTGGATTGACGGTGTTTTGTGGCATAATACACAGTTACAAGACGAAAATGAATTTATGGTTAAAAACATGAAAGAATTAACAGAGGAGAAAGGTCAAATGGGCAAAGTGATAGACGACCAAAAGGCCCAGAATATGGCGATCAAGCAGAAATGCCAGAGTAATATTAGAGCTCTGGCCTTGGAAAAGAAAATGAAGGCTATGCTTGAAGACGAAGTTGATTCTTTGAAAAAGAAAATTGAAGACGTCAAAAAGGCCCTAAGCACAGAGCAGGAAAACCACAGAAAGACAGCAGTGGACCGGCACAAAGTAAAAGCGGCACACAATCAGGCACTGGCTGAAAAGGTGGCGCTGGAAGAGAAACTGCGCTCCACAAAAAAGCAACGGGAAAGATTTATATCCAAAGTGAATTGGCTGGAGAAGAAAGAGCGCTACTTCCAAGAGGAATTGTGCCAGTGCGTTTTGTCCTTTGAAAAGGCATTTCCACATGAAGGTCACTTGAGAGGAAAAGAAAAGGTGGAATTTAGGGATATGTTCCACTACTTGAAAAAGAAATACGTAGACGGAGTGGAAGGCACCCCCTTTGTTGGAACAACGGAGTTTCTTGAAAAACAGCTGAACTGTCTACGTATCAGATGCAAGGATCTAGATGCAGCTTTACTAGCTAAAACACGGGAGCTGGAATCATTTAAAAAGCAGTACAATGACATGGTAAAGTCTTCCGAGTACGCTTTATTCCGACAAAGAGAGGAGCTCATTGGACCAGTGAACCAGATTATCCAAAAGGCTGCCAATGAAGAAAAAGAGATAGGTCATCTAAAATCTAGAGTGAAAGACGCTCAACTCCAGCTTAAATTAGAAAAACAGAAAGGACAAAAGCTGGCATCGTTGGACCATAGAAGCATGATGGGGAGATGTTCTGAGGAGACTCCGTCTCAGATTAATCCTCGTCCACTTCCAGGGAAAACTACATTTATTCAGGTACGTCCAAGACACCCTGGCAGAAGTGCAGGTATGGCTTCCCCAGTGAATCCTCCTGTAGAGTCTCCATCAACACCACCTTTCCTCAATTCTGATGATGGATTACCACCAGTTGATTGTTAAAAATTAACTGCTAAAATAGGCCATTAGAAGTATACTTCATCTTGTCTCCCTATATCATGGGTGGGCATTCTCAGTCCACGAGGGCCGGTGTCCCTGCAGGTTTTAGATCTCACCTTGGCTCAACACACCTGAATCACATGATTAGTTCGTTACCAGGCCTCTGGAGAACTTCAGGACATGTTGAGGAGCTAATTTAGCCGTTTAAATCAGCTGTGTTGGTTCGAGGACACATCTAAAACCTGCAGGGACACCGGCCCTCGTGGACTGAGATTGCCCACCCACCCCCAACCGGTCGCAGCAGATGGCCGCCCCTTCTTGAGCCTGGTTCTGCCGGAGGTTTCTTCCTAAAGGGAGTTTTTCCTCCCCACTGTCGCCCAGTGCTTGCTCAAAGGGGATCATTGGATTGTTGGGGTTTTCTGGCTTTTACTGTAGTGTTTTTACCTTACAGTATAAAGCAGCTTGAGGAGACTGTTGTTTTGCCATGATGCAATATAGCAGGGCTGCCCAATCCCAGTCCTCGAGAGCTACTATCCTGCAGCTTTTAGATGCATCCCTACTCCAACACAGCTGAATCAAATGAATGGCTTGTTATCAGGCCTTTGCCAAACACGATGGCATGCTGAAGAGGTAATCAAACCATTTGATTCAGCTGTGTTGGAGTAGGGATGCATCTAAAAGCTGCAGGACGGTAGCTCTCGAGGACCGGGATTGGGCACCCCTGCAATATAGTATTAAATATGACTACATTTTAAAAACATCTATTATAGCATCAAAGTAAAACAAAAAAACTAAATGAAATGAATCAAAATGTCTAATCTGGCAAAACAAGAAAAGAAAAAAGGTTTCACCTTTAAATAAAAATCCAAATCACAAACACATTCTGATTTTTGTTGTGTGTGTTTTTTTGTGTGTGTTGTCACGTATAAAATCGTTGCACTCTGTCTCGGTGTCTGCCCGGCCGGCTCCGCAAGGCTACATATGTTTATTGTGTTGCTGCTTTCTTCCACTCGTCATTCTGCCTGGGCGGAGCTCAGGCCCACGCACCTGTCTGCAATTACGCTGCAACGTGTCCTGTCTGTATGGAGACTGAGAGCTGCCAGAGTAATAATGTAGATACAGGCCTCTTTCTCCTTCTGCTGCTGTTCATGCTTTTATTCCATTGATGTTGCTATCATTTGTAAATATATTTATTTGCTCTTATTTTATCAATTTACTGTCGTTCATGTATTTAATCTTCTTTGTATTTAAATATGATTTTTTTTAAGTAATGCCGCGAGATGGACAGTTAAATAAAGGTTTCATTGAATTAAAAAAAAGATTTAAAGATGACTGGTGGCGGAAGCAGAGCACAGACTGTCTGTGAGAATCTATCGCCATCGTGTGGTGCAGAGATATATTGCCATTGAATTTAGACAACGAAAGCTTGGCTCACAGAGCAGCTGCAACACGAACAAAAAACATTAAATAGCAACATGATATATTATATTATATTATATTATATTATATTATATTATATTATATTATATTATATTATATTATATTATATTTATAGCTGTCGAAATTAACGCGTTAATTGCGATAATTAAATTTTGGAATTAATTACGTTAGAATATTTAACTATTTAGCGCAACACGCAGATAAGTCGCTCCCATAATTCCACTTGATTTGTTTACCGCGCCACTGAAAATGGAGAAGCAGGAAGCGGATGGCCTTCTGGATGGGGAATTTAAATACAAGAAGAACATAGATGGGACAATAAACAAACGCGTTGTAATTTGCACTCACTGTAGTAAAGAGTTTCAATTTCACCGTTCAAATTCGACCTTAAAATACCACCTTAATGCCAAACACGCGTTTGTCGGGGCAGCAGCTTCACCCGGCCTGCGTCAGACCACTCTTAGTGAACGCAGGCCACTCGGTAAGTCTTCTTTGGACAAACTGACCGACAATATAGCCAAATGGATAGCAAAGGACTGCAGACCGCTAAGCATTGTGGAGGACAAGGGCTTTGCGGATGTTTTAAAGGTTGCATCTCAGGACGCGTCCTACAAGCCCCCAGCGAGAAGCACAATAACAATTCGAATCCACGAACTGTATGAAACGGAGAAAAAGAAAAAAGAAGAGGCTTTAGTTCACACAGAATGCGTGGCTCTGACAGGAGACCACTGGACATCATTGAGTAATGACAATTACCTGGGAGTTACTGCGCATTTAATCACTGAAGCCTGGGGTCTGACATCCTTTGCGCTGACTATAATGAAAACGGAAGAGCGGCACTTTGCGGAGGCTTGTGCAGAGCAGTTCCAGACTGTTGCTCGCAGGTGGAGAATTGAGGAGAAGGTGACAACAGTAGGCACGGACAGTGCGCGCAATATGATCGCCGCGGCTCGCATCATGCCATTCAATCACATGCCGTGTACCGCGCACATTCTACAGAGATGCATCACAGTGAGTCTCGCAGACAGTGGCTTTGTCACTGCGCTGGCCAAATGCCGCAAAATTGTTGGCCATTTTAAGCACAGCCCAGCAAACACAGCAGAGCTGAACGCAGAGCAGGTGTCACTGGGGCGCAAGCAGGAGCCGTTGGCCCAGGACGTGCCTACGCGCTGGAACTCCACGCTGGAGATGGTGAAGCGCTTGATCCGCAACCAAACTGCAGTAACCGCGACTCTGGATAAACAAAAGCATAAACTTGTCCTCCTGACGCCTCCAGAGTGGGACAAACTCCAGAGACTGGAGACACTTCTAGAGCCCTGCAGGTGAGCCTGTCATTGTGACCATAATTGTAGGTTTAGATTAAATGTATCAAACATACATCTTAAATCAGTTTTGTTATTATGAAAATGTCTTATTTAAAAAATAAATGAAATCAAATATTTTATTAATATTACCTAGTATTAAAAAGCTTTTTTAAATTTGCTGTCTTATCTCTCTCTCTCTCTCTGTGTGTGTGTGTGTGTGTGTGTGTGTGTGTGTGTGTGTGTGTGTGTGTGTGTGTGTGTGTGTGTGTGTGTGTGTGTGTGTGTGTGTATTCCACTGCAGATATGTGACTGAACTGCTGGGAGGAGAGGCCTACGTCTCCTGCTCTGTAGTTCTACCAGCCTTCTGCCACCTGCGCCGTGTCATGGAAGTAACTGATGAGGACCCTGCATATGTGGTGAGGTTTAAAGAGAAGTTTAAGGAAGACCTTGCTTCCCGCCAGGAACATACCAACTATGCATGGCTCCAGATCGCAACTGCACTGGACCCACGTTTTAAAGACCTACGCAGTGTGCCCAAGACTGACAGAGAAGCAGTGTGGACCACACTGGCAGGCATGCTGCATGAAGACTCTCCTAGAAGATCACACACTGCAGAAGAAGGTCCAGCCAAGAAGACTGCAACCCCCCCACTGTGCTTTGCCCTGATATCTGCAGTGTGAGGTTGGATCGCTCATTCTCATCCTCACACTGATGCCACTTATTTCGGTCTTTGTTTGACATAAAAGGGCATATTTGTCACTTTATTGCAACTATATTTGCACTCTTGAGCTCCTTCATTCACTGACTGATCATAAAGTTATTACTTGCGTTATGTATTCATCCGTTTGAACATAATTAATGAAGCCACATGTAATCACTAAAATTTGTATTTTGGGTACAATAAGAGAGTTTCAGATGGAATGCTGTTTTGTTTTGTTTAAATTTCACCAACTTGCTGATGCCCACGGTTGTGAGTGCGGCTTCTTGCTGTACATGGGTGGATGGTTGTAAATCACATCACAGATGCCAAAAACCTCTCAAACCAAGCCCCCTTGCCGGTGATGCTGTGCGCAACCTCGTGACGGAGTCAAGCATATTCAAAACACCCCCTCACCTCCCGTGTCAAACTCAAATGTCAGCCTATTTCATGTGTCACTTTTGGAGCAGTTGCCATCCCGACGAGCCATGGAGAAGTTCGTGTTTGTGTTATTTTACTTATTTGGTGTTCTGGTGTGTTTGGGCACCGGTCAGCACCATCGTGTTGAGCACGTGTTGGACCGTGGACACACCGGATTCAGTGGGAGAATAACGGTCAGGTGTACAGTTTACTGAGCACTGGGACTCAGTATCGTTTACCAGCACAGACACGGAGACGCGCTCAGCTTCTATTGAGAGCAAACAACCAAGTGAACCCTCCGGCTGCGTCCAGTAGACGAGACACACCGTCTGGGCCGGGAGCTTTCCGAGCATTCAGACTCTTAAACTGCTTCCTCGCATCTGCTTCATGAATATGAAGGGTTGTGGTGGGAGGAGGTGGTGTGAAATCCTCTTTTGTGTGGGGTGAGGAGGGGGGTGTTGTAAAAGTCCCCAAGAGCAATGATGAGAGAGTCCGGGAATGTCCGCTCCATGTGCAGTATCTGCTCCGCGAGTGCGCACTGAGCTGCCTGCGCATCCGCATCTGGCGGGATGTAAACAGCGGCCAAGATGAATGAAGCAAACTCCCGCGGAGAATAAAACGGTTTGCAGTGAATAAAAAGGTATTCCAGAGAGGAAGAGCAGTGCTGAGCAATCACTGTTACATCTGTGCACCAGCCACTATTAATGTAGAAGCAGACACGTCCACCTGTGGTCTTACCAGAGAGAGAGGCCTGCCGGTCCGCGCGCAGCAGATGAAAGCCCTCCAGCTTGAGCGCGCTGTCCGGGATGTCCTCACAGAGCCACGACTCCGTAAAACACAAGACACAGGAGGAGGCAACGTCTCTGTTCATGCTTCTCATCAGGGCCAGCTCGTCCATCTCATTCCTGAGTGAGCGTACGTTGGAAAGGAAGATCCCAGGAAGAGCAGTTCGCAGTCCGCGTCTCCTCAGACGCACGAGTGCGCCGGCTCGCTTTCCTCGCTTTCGGCGTCTCACTTTCCTGATCAGAGTCTGCAGTAAATCTGCCGCAGATGCGACAAATATTGGAAGTAAATCCACAGGTGTTGTAGTCCTGTAGTTAAGAAGCTCTTCTCTAGTGTAAGAATATCCAGAGGAGTGCCCAGACACAGAAGTTATGCACAAAAACAAAACAGAAGTAACGCACTGAAGCACCGGGGCATCCATACGCGGCGGCGCCATCTTGGAACAAGGGACTTGTCTTTGAAAGGTAGAGTGTTAATTACTAAAGCTGAAGGGATATCCCGATGAACATATGCTGCTCTCTCCTTACATCTGGATAAGAAAAGTAGTAAAGATATTGACCGTATGCTCTTTAATTTTATATGGAAAAACCGTACGCACTATATTAGAAAAACTGTTGTGATGAATAAGTACGAATCAGGTGGGCTTAACGTCTTAGACTTTTCTACTTTAAATAACACTTTCAAAATTAATTGGGCCAAACATTTTCTTAAAACCCTACCTCTATCTGGAACTTTATACCATACCACATTTTCTCTCGTTTTGGTGGCTTTACTTTTATTTGAAATTGTAATTACAATGTTGAGAAAGTCCCTGTAAAGCTTTCATCCTTCCATAAGCAGGTCCTCTTAGCGTGGACCCTCATTTATAAACACAACTTCTCACCTCACAAATACCTTATCTGGAACAACAGAGATATTTTATAGAAAAATAAATCACTTTTCCTGGAAACTTGGCTCCAAAATGGGATCCTATTGGTGGCTCAGCTGGTTAGTAAAGAGGGACAACTACTTACTTACAACGACTTTATTGCACTATATAATTTTCCAATCAGTGTTCCAGATATCAAGCGGAAGACAGTCTGGATGGTCCCCCATAAATATTTGATTGTAAATAAGGTGAAAGAAGTCTCTTTTAAAATTCGACATACATGTTATCCAGCCAGTCACTACATGGTCAAATTTAAAAGGGACATAAATACTAATTGTACTTTCTGTGGGGATCATCCAGAAACGGTGACACATCTTTTTTGGTACTGTTCTTTTACACAGAGATTCTGGAAGGAATTTAGCAGCTTTGTTATTGTCCATATTTTAAGGGAGTTTTCTTTACGATGGGAAAATGTTTTATTCTGTTTCTTTAAGTTCCCCAAGAAGTATGAGAAATGTTTTTTATGATAAATTTCTTAATACTTTTAGCTAAATTTTTTATCCATAAATGTAAGTTTACTAACAAAACACCATATTTCTGTCATTATTTTAAGGATGTGCACATGCACATACAATCAATATCAGACTGCACCAACAAAAAGGCTCTCACAACAATATATGTATGTGAATTTTTGCGTGTATTCTTATAATTGTTACCTTTTTCTTTCACCCTTGGCTTTTTGTGTTCATGTTCTGTTGTATACTTTGTCAGTGGTTTTGTGACATTTTAAGTACAATGAAGGAATACAAGACAGTCAGAGAGTTTTCAGAGAACTACGTGCACGGGTGAGAGATTGGATCATACTCACAACCGAGGCATTGCAGTCAGATTTATTTATACCAAGAGACAGTTGCGTAGCATTTCCTGTTTTTCAAGCTTACTTATTAGCATGTGTATGTGTGTGTGTGTGTGTGTGTGTGTGTGTGTCAGGATGTAATAGCATGTGATACAAAAATATATGAACATTTTAATACATTTGAAAGCTTTATAACGGAGGTATCTTTTAATAATAGACATCTGCAGTTTAAACTTAAAAGTTACTTCTATCATTCCCTGCTGTTGTTCAAATATTTTGCATCTTATCAACTTCTAGTCACTTGCGGGTACATTTTCAACTAGAGTGTCATTTAGCAAAGTTAAATGTTCAACATTATAAATTCTTTTTCCTTATTTATATGTTGTCCTCTTCTTCCTCAGAGTCTGTGTCACTTTCATTGTTTTCAAGGAGCATCATAGTCTCTGGTGGGGATGTGACATAGGGAGTTATGGCTGTTGCGATAAGTCTGTTTATCAGTGCTCTGATACAAGGTATGCAACAGCATCCGCACAAGGTGAGTATGGCTGCGAATACTGCTACAGATACCTGGATTGATGACACAAAACTCCGATATTTCTCACACATGTCAATCCAGTTGTCCCACGTAGAAGTGTCAACTCCAGAATGCTCCTTCATTTTCTCGTTCAGAGTCTTCAGGCCTTCTAGGGCTCTGGTCAGACTTCCATCAGCTGCGGTGTTGTTAGGGATGAAGGTACAACATTGCTCTCCGAACATCGAACACACCCCATTCTTTTCGCTCAGTAGCATGTCCAATGCAATTCTGTTCTGGAAAGACATCAGTGAGGTGGCTCTTAGTTGCTCGGCCACTGCATGGAAGCCTGATTGTGTCAGGTTTCCTAGTCTCTGGACGTTATAGTGGATATAGTTAATTCGGTCCACATTCTTGTTGATTGTACACCACCAGCACACCGACGATTCGAAACCGGCAGCCACTTGGTCCACTAGTTTATATTCGTCGGGTACTCCTCTGGGAATGCCTATGGCATCGATGTACGTTGGGTCTGGTCCAGGTTGTTCTGGTGCTGATCTCTTTTGTCGTGGGTTTATCTTCAGTCGTCCTCTGTTATAGTTATATCCGTGGCTTTGAGTTTTACAACCTGAATGGGTAACAACAGTGATACCAATCCACACATGCCGATCCAGTTGTTAGGCAAACGATCATACAGGTTTAGGTCTCCACACCACCACCAGACATCAGCTCTGCTTCGTGGCTTGAATGAGGAGTCCACCTTTGTAATGGTTAGGCAGCTAGTTGCGTTGAGGCTTCCCAGCCTTTCTCCTGGGCCTATCATATTTATGCAGGTGTGGTTTGCTACCATCACATCTTGTGAGAATATGGGTTTTCTTTTTTCTTCGTTGGTATGGTTCATTACAGCTGTCAGGCAGTTTTCTTCCATAGGTGCAGGTACCACTCTCAGTATTGGTCTTGGTCCTAGGCAGACCATGCAGTCATCACTAGCATCTTGAGCTGCTTGTTCTGCCAGTAGTAACCAGTTATTTGAGTGTCCTGTGATCCCTGTGGTGACTCGGAACCAGTCGTCTGGCTTTAGTTTTGGTCCCACTATTATGGCAGTTTTCATCGTTTTTGAGAGTGGGCCTGCAGATAAAGCCGGGCTTCCGTTTGGTTCGTCTTCTTCCTGTGGCGCCTCTGTGGATGATGGGACCATGCCTTTCGTTATGTTATTGCATATTGACACGAAGTGATGTGGATCTTTTCCGCTCTTGTAGATAAATAGGGTCAGATGGTAGCAGTTAGAGCTACTTGCCAGCGTTGGAACCAGGTGGGTTCTTTTCTGTGATTTTGGTGGCTTCTCCAGCAATGGGTTGTTCAGCGTGTGGAAGTTGAGGATCAGGTGTTCAGCTGTCTTCGTCCAGTTCATTTGCTTTGAAAGGTTTTTTGCTGATTCTTGCAGTTAACTGCTTTGATATGGCATCCAATCATTTCCAGTATAAGTGAAAACGGTGTCCCATCCTGGGTTGTTTCCGTCTGAACTGGATAGGTACCAGTCGTAGCCTTTCCAGGCTTCGGCTTTGTATCCTCCTATGTAGAATGAGTTAAAAGGTATCCATACGGTAGAGGTGAAGCTTGTCTTGTTGTAACACAGGTAAAGGTCGTCTGTTTTCTTTGCCTGTCCGTCTGTGTCATTACAAGGGTTGAACCCGTGTGTCTGGGAGACAACCAGCAGGCTCAGAAGAGTTGGTAATAGCATGTTGATCATCTTGATTGGATGATTTTCCCTTGGGTGAGCGTCTCTTCTTCTTGACCTTGTGTCTCTCTCTCAAGACCCCCAGTGAGTAGACCCCGGCCAGAGAGGTGGGTTCACGAGTGTTGCCACCTGATCACCCTACCCCCCACCGGGCGAACACAAAGAGGTCTGGAGGAGACTAGGGTCTATGCTTTAGGTAGGCTCTACCCTTTTGGTGTGACTTTGATGAATCCACGAAGGTCGTTCAGCAATTTTGCATGCCGTGGGCGTGGTGATCAGGACCTGGTAGGGGCCTTCCCACCTGGGAGTGCTCCAGTTTTTCCTTTGGAGTACTTTGATCAGGATCCAGTCGCCTGGTTTCAACCTGGAAGAGACTGGAAGAGAATCACTCGGCAGTTGATTGTTCGTTATTATTTCTTTATTCTCTAGCAGCTTTGCCATCCATTCTGCTAATGTTGTTTCTCTTATTGATTTATCTATTGGCTCTATCTCAAAAGGTGTTAGTTTGTTTAGTTGGATAAAATCCATGTGTATGGTATGAAATGGGTGAGGTGGAGTGGGGAAATGACCTCTTTGGGGCCTTAGATTCCCTTGGGCATTATGTTTCTGGCAAATCATGCATGTTCTGATAGGCTCTTGTGCTGAAGCTTCAAAATTTTGAGTATAGAAGTGTTTGGGGAGGATACTCATCATTCCACCCCTTGACAAATGCTTTAAGCTATTTGTCACTAATGCTGCTGTCTTGTGTAGCAATTTTGTAGCCGTGCTCCACACTTTAACCATTTCTTTTGCTCCTCTATAGGAGCGGCTTCCTATTCATTTTGAAGTACATCAAGTGGTATTAGCTGTAAAGTTTCAGACATTAAAGTTCATATTGGTTGCCGTGCGGCCTTCTTTGCGGCTTGGCCTGCGAAGTTATTGCCTTCAGTAATTTCTGAATTATCTTTTTTGGTGTGCAACGCATATTGACTGTCAGTGTGAATATATATATCTTGATCTTTGCGCATCATGCACGTATGATAGCCGTTAGTTATTCACTCTGTGCTGAAAAAGAGGAAGCTAAAGGTTTCGCTTCTAAAACAGTAGGCTGCAGTGTACTAAAAATGTCTGGTCGGGGTTTCATTTTTTTTTTTTTTTTTTTTTTTTTTTTTTTTAAGTTAGCTTCTGCATACAGCTGTGTTCGGCACCATCTACTTCTGCAGGAAGGAGGGTGCTTGTCACAGTCAGGCAAAGCTAAAACTGTACTTGTTTGCAGGGCAAGTTTCAAGTCAATAAATGCTTTATCTGCCTCTGGTGTCCATTTTATGTCATCTTTCAGAACTAAGTGTTTGCCATAGATCAAGTTTAGCAAAGGTGGCCAGCAGTGCATATTCAGGTATCCAACATCTGCAAAAGTTGCAAAGACCTAAATAACTCATCATTTGTTGTTTGGCGACAGGCTTAGAAGCGTATTGTACAGCTACTTTTCTGCTGTCTAAACGCTGTCTGCCTTGACCTAGATATGTCAGTTGTAACTTGTGTTGTGACACTTTGTGACCCTGCTGTGCTAGGTGATATAGCACGGTGAGGGTGTTTGCCTTGCAGTCTGTCTGCGTGTTTCCGGTCACCAGAATATCATCTACGTATAGTAGGAACTTTCCTGGAGCAGGCAGAGTGCAAGTAGACATTGAGTGCTTAAGAGCTTCCGCATATAGTGTTGGACTATTTTGAAAACCTTGTGGTAAGCGTGTGTATGTGTATTTCTGGTTATCAAACGTGAAGCCAAATAGCCCTTGTGACTCTGGGTGCAGGGGCACGGAAAAGAATGCATTAGAAAGATCTATGACTGAGAACCATTTTTCTCTGGGTGACACTTGGTTCAATATTGTATGTGGATTCGCCACAACAGGAGGTATTTGTTCTGTAATGTCATTAATTGCTCTTAAGTCGTGAACAAGTCTATATTTCCCTGTGTTTGCTTTTTTTACTGGAAATATAGGTGTGTTACACGTTGTTTTATTTGTTTTTATGAGAATCCCTGCTTTTTCCATATCTGCTATAACTGGGCGGATTCCGTTTTTTGCTTCTGCAGATAGTGGATATTGCGGCTTCATTGGTCTGTGTTTTGAGATTACCTTTACTTGTATTGAGTCAGCGTTTTTTATCAGGCCGACATCTGTTGGTCCAGTGGACCATAGGGATTTTGGCAAGTTTACAATGTCTGTTTCATCTACAGGTGCCAACTGCGATCATTCTGCCCTCTCAGTTACAAGGCATGAGGCTGGAGAGTCAGTTAGGTGGGTGCTGGGCTTTACATTTAAAACCCACCCCAGAGTGTATCTCATACAGCCTGTCCTGCGGCCTTGAAGCCAGCCCTCATGTGTGTCTTCTGTCTTTTCCTGCAATCTCTGGCAAAATGCCCTTCTTTATCACAATTATAACACCTTCTGTGTCGTTCTTTATCATCTTTATTCTGTTTCCTGCCTTTCCCTTTTTGTGGATTTCTTCCTGTGTATGCAACGATTTCTCCTTCAGTGGTTACTACAAAAACTCCACAGGGCTGCTTTGTTCTTTTGGACTTTCACTGCATGTTCTGCATACTGCAAAGCATCGGGTAGGTTCCCAGTATTTTGGGTGACCCAATGTTTATCTACATGAGCTCTAACTTTTGGGAGGAGGCCCTTCAAAAATGCATTTTTTAGCTGTTGTTGGTATGGTGTCTCCGGGCCTTCAGTATATTCTAAACCTGAGTTTTGTCGGAAGACTGGGGGCAGTCTATCCAGAAAATCAGAGGCTGTCTCATTTTCTTTTTGTTTAGTCTCTCCTATTTTTGCATAATCAGGTCTTGGGGCTAGTATGGTTCTGATTCTCTCATACACTGGTTGTAGCGCTGCTTGTATTGAGTCAGGACACAAAAAGACAAAGAAAAATGCTGCCAGAAACAAAGCAGAAGTGTCAGGGAAAAACTGAGCTCACAGACAGCTGCATGTGTGGGCTTTCAATAGCATGCAGCCTCTGCTCTAAAAAACAAATAAAACAAAGATAAAAAAAAGTGTAACATGCTCATCAACTTAGCAGTGTCCACATATTTAATTCAGCTTCTCAATCCTGTAGGTTTAGCTATTATCTACAGGGTTTGGCCTATTAGTTGTTATTATAAATGTGCTACACATCTCAGTAATCTTTTATCTAGGATAAATGACAGGTTTTCAAACAGGTTAAGTGCCTCTATGCACCTAATTGGTTCAAATATTGCCTTTATTTTCTTCATCTCATATGTCATTATACTGAGTTTGAGCAAACCTTAAGCTTGATGCAGACTACTTCATAACAATTATCCATCTCACATCATACTGACTAGGATACTTCCTGTTATTATTTTATATCATTATTAATATTATTAATAGTTAGGATCATCTTACTCAGCAAACAGATAATTTAGAATTCATCCAATCTGTACAAATTTGCTTTTTCTCTGAACAGGTTTGTGCCTACTTTTTAGACTGGTCTTCTGTTTGCCTCATCTCAGATCCAACCTTCAGTCACATTCATTCTCTCTGTTGCATGTCGAACCAAGTAGTTTATTATTATATTTTATTTTGTATCCATCAAGGACTGTGGGCGAGCTGCAGTCTCACCCATTTCCAAGATGGAGACATTTATCTTTTCACGCACTTTCCTTGGCTGAACAATGACACAGCCTTAATCTACCTTATGCATCTCTCTTTTTATAGAAAAGGTTTTCATGTGAATGATTTCCTTTTATTTATTTTATACAATCTGGGCATGATCGTCATGCCAACTATATTTCATTATTTAGTTCTGTTTGGAGGGTCTCCCTTATTTGCGCTTATTTTGGCCGGCACCTGGATGGATTTTCTCCATCCACTGCTCATCAGCGGTTAATTCAGGTCTTGTGGGTTTATTTCCCATTTTAATTTATTTGTTTTATTTTTATTTTATTAATACTGCCAACACATACACTATGAAGTTTGGTGGATACAAAGGTCGGAGGAGGTTATTGAGGCAGCCTTCTACCCTGAGCTAAACTCAGGGCGGCCCCAATTTTATGCGATGAAGCGCAACCTTTTCTCTTCCCCACCACACAATACCTCACAGGAAAACAGAAGAGTAGTACAGAGACCTAGAGTCTCTATTCAAAGGCGTACTTACTCTTTACACACATACATTGCGCCTAAACGAAAACCTGCTTTTACTCGACACTCCTTCCCTTGTTAAAGTTTTTAGCGGGCGCGATCCACACAGGAAGTGCAATCCCGTCTTATAGGTTACTTTCTAACCTTCCCTTGTTAAAGTTTTTAGCGGGTGCGATCCACACAGGAAGTGCAATCCCGTCTTATAGGTTACTTTCGAACCTTCGGCCCACACAGGACCTCCCTTAGTGTCCACACAGGATTCTACAGGTATGAGTGTCGTTGTAAAGTCGATTTATTTCAAACGCATGATGTTTATGACTGTGTTATATTCACCTTCAAAGTAGCGCTGTGTTCTTTTCCGGTGTTATCGAGTCCTGTCGCCGTGAAGCCTGTGTAAGCACCGGCCAGCAGACGAATTTACGACTGTGGGCTTTCCTCGTCTTCCTGGAAGCGAGCGTTTGCAGTGCAGGCGGTCACGACGTCAGGATCCGAAGACTCCGTCTGTGGACAGTTGGACTAATAATCGATATAATAATATCAGTCAACTCTCCGGCTCGAAGGACCAATTAAATGTCAGTGGTTTTGTGACATTTTAAGTACAATGAAGGAATACAAGACAGTCAGAGAGTTTTCAGAGAACTACGTGCACGGGTGAGAGATTGGATCATACTCACAACCGAGGCATTGCAGTCAGATTTATTTATACCAAGAGACAGTTGCGTAGCATTTCCTGTTTTTCAAGCTTACTTATTAGCATGTGTATGTGTGTGTGTGTGTGTGTGTGTGTGTGTGTGTGTGTGTGTCAGGATGTAATAGCATGTGATACAAAAATATATGAACATTTTAATACATTTGAAAGCTTTATAACGGAGGTATCTTTTAATAATAGACATCTGCAGTTTAAACTTAAAAGTTACTTCTATCATACTTCATCTGTTCGTATGTTGTATACTCATTGTTTGTTAAATAAAGTTTTAAAAAAAAGACACGCTTTGTTTAGACCCCCAAAATCCTTTCCACGCCCACCCCCGTGACATCACGCTCCAAAGCCCTGTTACGTCACAGAACGTGGTGATGTCATAGTGACAGTCCTTTCATCCTTTGATGTTCAAGTCTATAAATAGAGGACAGCTGTCAAAGGGAATTCATTAAGCTATCGTTTTGTTGGAGTGATACAGCACATAAAAAAGCAGAAATGAGTTCGAAAGCTAACAAAGACAGAAATGTTAATTTCTCGAAAACAATGGTTAAAAAAAGTGAAAAAGAAAAAGAAACATATGCCAGACAGTTCGAGCAAAGACTGCAGCCAATGATCGACGAGGTTGAAAAGCTCAAAACTGAGCTTGACTACTTCAAAAACCTGCATACAGTCAATAAGAAACGGATCGAGGATCTAACAAAAGAAAACAATGAACTTTTGCAGAATAATAAGCTGCTGGGTTCGGTCTTGGATGACAGGACAAACATCGCAGACAGGTTGGACTCGATAAAAGATGACCACGAAGCTCTGGTAAAGTTCCGCGCAGAGACGGAGAAAACTCTGGCTGAGCTTAAAGAAAAACACGAGGACGAAGTCCAAGTCCTGCAAGGACTGCTGGAAACAGAGAAAGAAAAGGTGGCACGTCAGCAATTTCACAACAGCCAAGTTGTTGAATTATTATTGAAACGCCACAAAGAGGAAAAAAATAAGATGCAGCAGTTTTACCAGGAAAATACTAAAAAACTGGAAAACAAAGCAAATGCTGCAGACAGGAAGTTAGAAGAGGTGATCAACATGTATGACTCCAAAATAGAAAAGCTGCAGACGGCAGTAAAAAATAGTAGAGGTGTGACCGTCAATGCGGTTAAGGAACGCGAGGAAGAACGTCAATCCTCGCAGTGTTGGATTGACGGTGTTTTGTGGCATAATACAAAGTTACAAGACGAAAATGAATTTATGGTTAAAAACATGAAAGAATTAACAGAGGAGAAAGGTCAAATGGGCAAAGTGATAGACGACCAAAAGGCCCAGAATATGGCGATCAAGCAGAAATGCCAGAGTAATATTAGAGCTCTGGCCTTGGAAAAGAAAATGAAGGCTATGCTTGAAGACGAAGTTGATTCTTTGAAAAAGAAAATTGAAGACGTCAAAAAGGCCCTAAGCACAGAGCAGGAAAACCACAGAAAGACAGCAGTGGACCGGCACAAAGTAAAAGCGGCACACAATCAGGCACTGGCTGAAAAGGTGGCGCTGGAAGAGAAACTGCGCTCCACAAAAAAGCAACGGGAAAGATTTATATCCAAAGTGAATTGGCTGGAGAAGAAAGAGCGCTACTTCCAAGAGGAATTGTGCCAGTGCGTTTTGTCCTTTGAAAAGGCATTTCCACATGAAGGTCACTTGAGAGGAAAAGAAAAGGTGGAATTTAGGGATATGTTCCACTACTTGAAAAAGAAATACGTAGACGGAGTGGAAGGCACCCCCTTTGTTGGAACAACGGAGTTTCTTGAAAAACAGCTGAACTGTCTACGTATCAGATGCAAGGATCTAGATGCAGCTTTACTAGCTAAAACACGGGAGCTGGAATCATTTAAAAAGCAGTACAATGACATGGTAAAGTCTTCCGAGTACGCTTTATTCCGACAAAGAGAGGAGCTCATTGGACCAGTGAACCAGATTATCCAAAAGGCTGCCAATGAAGAAAAAGAGATAGGTCATCTAAAATCTAGAGTGAAAGACGCTCAACTCCAGCTTAAATTAGAAAAACAGAAAGGACAAAAGCTGGCATCGTTGGACCATAGAAGCATGATGGGGAGATGTTCTGAGGAGACTCCGTCTCAGATTAATCCTCGTCCACTTCCAGGGAAAACTACATTTATTCAGGTACGTCCAAGACACCCTGGCAGAAGTGCAGGTATGGCTTCCCCAGTGAATCCTCCTGTAGAGTCTCCATCAACACCACCTTTCCTCAATTCTGATGATGGATTACCACCAGTTGATTGTTAAAAATTAACTGCTAAAATAGGCCATTAGAAGTATACTTCATCTTGTCTCCCTATATCATGGGTGGGCATTCTCAGTCCACGAGGGCCGGTGTCCCTGCAGGTTTTAGATCTCACCTTGGCTCAACACACCTGAATCACATGATTAGTTCGTTACCAGGCCTCTGGAGAACTTCAGGACATGTTGAGGAGCTAATTTAGCCGTTTAAATCAGCTGTGTTGGTTCGAGGACACATCTAAAACCTGCAGGGACACCGGCCCTCGTGGACTGAGATTGCCCACCCACCCCCAACCGGTCGCAGCAGATGGCCGCCCCTTCTTGAGCCTGGTTCTGCCGGAGGTTTCTTCCTAAAGGGAGTTTTTCCTCCCCACTGTCGCCCAGTGCTTGCTCAAAGGGGATCATTGGATTGTTGGGGTTTTCTGGCTTTTACTGTAGTGTTTTTACCTTACAGTATAAAGCAGCTTGAGGAGACTGTTGTTTTGCCATGATGCAATATAGCAGGGCTGCCCAATCCCAGTCCTCGAGAGCTACTATCCTGCAGCTTTTAGATGCATCCCTACTCCAACACAGCTGAATCAAATGAATGGCTTGTTATCAGGCCTTTGCCAAACACGATGGCATGCTGAAGAGGTAATCAAACCATTTGATTCAGCTGTGTTGGAGTAGGGATGCATCTAAAAGCTGCAGGACGGTAGCTCTCGAGGACCGGGATTGGGCACCCCTGCAATATAGTATTAAATATGACTACATTTTAAAAACATCTATTATAGCATCAAAGTAAAACAAAAAAACTAAATGAAATGAATCAAAATGTCTAATCTGGCAAAACAAGAAAAGAAAAAAGGTTTCACCTTTAAATAAAAATCCAAATCACAAACACATTCTGATTTTTGTTGTGTGTGTTTTTTTGTGTGTGTTGTCACGTATAAAATCGTTGCACTCTGTCTCGGTGTCTGCCCGGCCGGCTCCGCAAGGCTACATATGTTTATTGTGTTGCTGCTTTCTTCCACTCGTCATTCTGCCTGGGCGGAGCTCAGGCCCACGCACCTGTCTGCAATTACGCTGCAACGTGTCCTGTCTGTATGGAGACTGAGAGCTGCCAGAGTAATAATGTAGATACAGGCCTCTTTCTCCTTCTGCTGCTGTTCATGCTTTTATTCCATTGATGTTGCTATCATTTGTAAATATATTTATTTGCTCTTATTTTATCAATTTACTGTCGTTCATGTATTTAATCTTCTTTGTATTTAAATATGATTTTTTTTAAGTAATGCCGCGAGATGGACAGTTAAATAAAGGTTTCATTGAATTAAAAAAAAGATTTAAAGATGACTGGTGGCGGAAGCAGAGCACAGACTGTCTGTGAGAATCTATCGCCATCGTGTGGTGCAGAGATATATTGCCATTGAATTTAGACAACGAAAGCTTGGCTCACAGAGCAGCTGCAACACGAACAAAAAACATTAAATAGCAACATGATATATTATATTATATTATATTATATTATATTTATAGCTGTCGAAATTAACGCGTTAATTGCGATAATTAAATTTTGGAATTAATTACGTTAGAATATTTAACTATTTAGCGCAACACGCAGATAAGTCGCTCCCATAATTCCACTTGATTTGTTTACCGCGCCACTGAAAATGGAGAAGCAGGAAGCGGATGGCCTTCTGGATGGGGAATTTAAATACAAGAAGAACATAGATGGGACAATAAACAAACGCGTTGTAATTTGCACTCACTGTAGTAAAGAGTTTCAATTTCACCGTTCAAATTCGACCTTAAAATACCACCTTAATGCCAAACACGCGTTTGTCGGGGCAGCAGCTTCACCCGGCCTGCGTCAGACCACTCTTAGTGAACGCAGGCCACTCGGTAAGTCTTCTTTGGACAAACTGACCGACAATATAGCCAAATGGATAGCAAAGGACTGCAGACCGCTAAGCATTGTGGAGGACAAGGGCTTTGCGGATGTTTTAAAGGTTGCATCTCAGGACGCGTCCTACAAGCCCCCAGCGAGAAGCACAATAACAATTCGAATCCACGAACTGTATGAAACGGAGAAAAAGAAAAAAGAAGAGGCTTTAGTTCACACAGAATGCGTGGCTCTGACAGGAGACCACTGGACATCATTGAGTAATGACAATTACCTGGGAGTTACTGCGCATTTAATCACTGAAGCCTGGGGTCTGACATCCTTTGCGCTGACTATAATGAAAACGGAAGAGCGGCACTTTGCGGAGGCTTGTGCAGAGCAGTTCCAGACTGTTGCTCGCAGGTGGAGAATTGAGGAGAAGGTGACAACAGTAGGCACGGACAGTGCGCGCAATATGATCGCCGCGGCTCGCATCATGCCATTCAATCACATGCCGTGTACCGCGCACATTCTACAGAGATGCATCACAGTGAGTCTCGCAGACAGTGGCTTTGTCACTGCGCTGGCCAAATGCCGCAAAATTGTTGGCCATTTTAAGCACAGCCCAGCAAACACAGCAGAGCTGAACGCAGAGCAGGTGTCACTGGGGCGCAAGCAGGAGCCGTTGGCCCAGGACGTGCCTACGCGCTGGAACTCCACGCTGGAGATGGTGAAGCGCTTGATCCGCAACCAAACTGCAGTAACCGCGACTCTGGATAAACAAAAGCATAAACTTGTCCTCCTGACGCCTCCAGAGTGGGACAAACTCCAGAGACTGGAGACACTTCTAGAGCCCTGCAGGTGAGCCTGTCATTGTGACCATAATTGTAGGTTTAGATTAAATGTATCAAACATACATCTTAAATCAGTTTTGTTATTATGAAAATGTCTTATTTAAAAAATAAATGAAATCAAATATTTTATTAATATTACCTAGTATTAAAAAGCTTTTTTAAATTTGCTGTCTTATCTCTCTCTCTCTCTCTGTGTGTGTGTGTGTGTGTGTGTGTGTGTGTGTGTGTGTGTGTGTGTGTGTGTGTGTGTGTGTGTGTGTGTGTGTATTCCACTGCAGATATGTGACTGAACTGCTGGGAGGAGAGGCCTACGTCTCCTGCTCTGTAGTTCTACCAGCCTTCTGCCACCTGCGCCGTGTCATGGAAGTAACTGATGAGGACCCTGCATATGTGGTGAGGTTTAAAGAGAAGTTTAAGGAAGACCTTGCTTCCCGCCAGGAACATACCAACTATGCATGGCTCCAGATCGCAACTGCACTGGACCCACGTTTTAAAGACCTACGCAGTGTGCCCAAGACTGACAGAGAAGCAGTGTGGACCACACTGGCAGGCATGCTGCATGAAGACTCTCCTAGAAGATCACACACTGCAGAAGAAGGTCCAGCCAAGAAGACTGCAACCCCCCCACTGTGCTTTGCCCTGATATCTGCAGTGTGAGGTTGGATCGCTCATTCTCATCCTCACACTGATGCCACTTATTTCGGTCTTTGTTTGACATAAAAGGGCATATTTGTCACTTTATTGCAACTATATTTGCACTCTTGAGCTCCTTCATTCACTGACTGATCATAAAGTTATTACTTGCGTTATGTATTCATCCGTTTGAACATAATTAATGAAGCCACATGTAATCACTAAAATTTGTATTTTGGGTACAATAAGAGAGTTTCAGATGGAATGCTGTTTTGTTTTGTTTAAATTTCACCAACTTGCTGATGCCCACGGTTGTGAGTGCGGCTTCTTGCTGTACATGGGTGGATGGTTGTAAATCACATCACAGATGCCAAAAACCTCTCAAACCAAGCCCCCTTGCCGGTGATGCTGTGCGCAACCTCGTGACGGAGTCAAGCATATTCAAAACACCCCCTCACCTCCCGTGTCAAACTCAAATGTCAGCCTATTTCATGTGTCACTTTTGGAGCAGTTGCCATCCCGACGAGCCATGGAGAAGTTCGTGTTTGTGTTATTTTACTTATTTGGTGTTCTGGTGTGTTTGGGCACCGGTCAGCACCATCGTGTTGAGCACGTGTTGGACCGTGGACACACCGGATTCAGTGGGAGAATAACGGTCAGGTGTACAGTTTACTGAGCACTGGGACTCAGTATCGTTTACCAGCACAGACACGGAGACGCGCTCAGCTTCTATTGAGAGCAAACAACCAAGTGAACCCTCCGGCTGCGTCCAGTAGACGAGACACACCGTCTGGGCCGGGAGCTTTCCGAGCATTCAGACTCTTAAACTGCTTCCTCGCATCTGCTTCATGAATATGAAGGGTTGTGGTGGGAGGAGGTGGTGTGAAATCCTCTTTTGTGTGGGGTGAGGAGGGGGGTGTTGTAAAAGTCCCCAAGAGCAATGATGAGAGAGTCCGGGAATGTCCGCTCCATGTGCAGTATCTGCTCCGCGAGTGCGCACTGAGCTGCCTGCGCATCCGCATCTGGCGGGATGTAAACAGCGGCCAAGATGAATGAAGCAAACTCCCGCGGAGAATAAAACGGTTTGCAGTGAATAAAAAGGTATTCCAGAGAGGAAGAGCAGTGCTGAGCAATCACTGTTACATCTGTGCACCAGCCACTATTAATGTAGAAGCAGACACGTCCACCTGTGGTCTTACCAGAGAGAGAGGCCTGCCGGTCCGCGCGCAGCAGATGAAAGCCCTCCAGCTTGAGCGCGCTGTCCGGGATGTCCTCACAGAGCCACGACTCCGTAAAACACAAGACACAGGAGGAGGCAACGTCTCTGTTCATGCTTCTCATCAGGGCCAGCTCGTCCATCTCATTCCTGAGTGAGCGTACGTTGGAAAGGAAGATCCCAGGAAGAGCAGTTCGCAGTCCGCGTCTCCTCAGACGCACGAGTGCGCCGGCTCGCTTTCCTCGCTTTCGGCGTCTCACTTTCCTGATCAGAGTCTGCAGTAAATCTGCCGCAGATGCGACAAATATTGGAAGTAAATCCACAGGTGTTGTAGTCCTGTAGTTAAGAAGCTCTTCTCTAGTGTAAGAATATCCAGAGGAGTGCCCAGACACAGAAGTTATGCACAAAAACAAAACAGAAGTAACGCACTGAAGCACCGGGGCATCCATACGCGGCGGCGCCATCTTGGAACAAGGGACTTGTCTTTGAAAGGTAGAGTGTTAATTACTAAAGCTGAAGGGATATCCCGATGAACATATGCTGCTCTCTCCTTACATCTGGATAAGAAAAGTAGTAAAGATATTGACCGTATGCTCTTTAATTTTATATGGAAAAACCGTACGCACTATATTAGAAAAACTGTTGTGATGAATAAGTACGAATCAGGTGGGCTTAACGTCTTAGACTTTTCTACTTTAAATAACACTTTCAAAATTAATTGGGCCAAACATTTTCTTAAAACCCTACCTCTATCTGGAACTTTATACCATACCACATTTTCTCTCGTTTTGGTGGCTTTACTTTTATTTGAAATTGTAATTACAATGTTGAGAAAGTCCCTGTAAAGCTTTCATCCTTCCATAAGCAGGTCCTCTTAGCGTGGACCCTCATTTATAAACACAACTTCTCACCTCACAAATACCTTATCTGGAACAACAGAGATATTTTATAGAAAAATAAATCACTTTTCCTGGAAACTTGGCTCCAAAATGGGATCCTATTGGTGGCTCAGCTGGTTAGTAAAGAGGGACAACTACTTACTTACAACGACTTTATTGCACTATATAATTTTCCAATCAGTGTTCCAGATATCAAGCGGAAGACAGTCTGGATGGTCCCCCATAAATATTTGATTGTAAATAAGGTGAAAGAAGTCTCTTTTAAAATTCGACATACATGTTATCCAGCCAGTCACTACATGGTCAAATTTAAAAGGGACATAAATACTAATTGTACTTTCTGTGGGGATCATCCAGAAACGGTGACACATCTTTTTTGGTACTGTTCTTTTACACAGAGATTCTGGAAGGAATTTAGCAGCTTTGTTATTGTCCATATTTTAAGGGAGTTTTCTTTACGATGGGAAAATGTTTTATTCTGTTTCTTTAAGTTCCCCAAGAAGTATGAGAAATGTTTTTTATGATAAATTTCTTAATACTTTTAGCTAAATTTTTTATCCATAAATGTAAGTTTACTAACAAAACACCATATTTCTGTCATTATTTTAAGGATGTGCACATGCACATACAATCAATATCAGACTGCACCAACAAAAAGGCTCTCACAACAATATATGTATGTGAATTTTTGCGTGTATTCTTATAATTGTTACCTTTTTCTTTCACCCTTGGCTTTTTGTGTTCATGTTCTGTTGTATACTTCATCTGTTCGTATGTTGTATACTCATTGTTTGTTAAATAAAGTTTTAAAAAAAAGACACGCTTTGTTTAGACCCCCAAAATCCTTTCCACGCCCACCCCCGTGACATCACGCTCCAAAGCCCTGTTACGTCACAGAACGTGGTGATGTCATAGTGACAGTCCTTTCATCCTTTGATGTTCAAGTCTATAAATAGAGGACAGCTGTCAAAGGGAATTCATTAAGCTATCGTTTTGTTGGAGTGATACAGCACATAAAAAAGCAGAAATGAGTTCGAAAGCTAACAAAGACAGAAATGTTAATTTCTCGAAAACAATGGTTAAAAAAAGTGAAAAAGAAAAAGAAACATATGCCAGACAGTTCGAGCAAAGACTGCAGCCAATGATCGACGAGGTTGAAAAGCTCAAAACTGAGCTTGACTACTTCAAAAACCTGCATACAGTCAATAAGAAACGGATCGAGGATCTAACAAAAGAAAACAATGAACTTTTGCAGAATAATAAGCTGCTGGGTTCGGTCTTGGATGACAGGACAAACATCGCAGACAGGTTGGACTCGATAAAAGATGACCACGAAGCTCTGGTAAAGTTCCGCGCAGAGACGGAGAAAACTCTGGCTGAGCTTAAAGAAAAACACGAGGACGAAGTCCAAGTCCTGCAAGGACTGCTGGAAACAGAGAAAGAAAAGGTGGCACGTCAGCAATTTCACAACAGCCAAGTTGTTGAATTATTATTGAAACGCCACAAAGAGGAAAAAAATAAGATGCAGCAGTTTTACCAGGAAAATACTAAAAAACTGGAAAACAAAGCAAATGCTGCAGACAGGAAGTTAGAAGAGGTGATCAACATGTATGACTCCAAAATAGAAAAGCTGCAGACGGCAGTAAAAAATAGTAGAGGTGTGACCGTCAATGCGGTTAAGGAACGCGAGGAAGAACGTCAATCCTCGCAGTGTTGGATTGACGGTGTTTTGTGGCATAATACACAGTTACAAGACGAAAATGAATTTATGGTTAAAAACATGAAAGAATTAACAGAGGAGAAAGGTCAAATGGGCAAAGTGATAGACGACCAAAAGGCCCAGAATATGGCGATCAAGCAGAAATGCCAGAGTAATATTAGAGCTCTGGCCTTGGAAAAGAAAATGAAGGCTATGCTTGAAGACGAAGTTGATTCTTTGAAAAAGAAAATTGAAGACGTCAAAAAGGCCCTAAGCACAGAGCAGGAAAACCACAGAAAGACAGCAGTGGACCGGCACAAAGTAAAAGCGGCACACAATCAGGCACTGGCTGAAAAGGTGGCGCTGGAAGAGAAACTGCGCTCCACAAAAAAGCAACGGGAAAGATTTATATCCAAAGTGAATTGGCTGGAGAAGAAAGAGCGCTACTTCCAAGAGGAATTGTGCCAGTGCGTTTTGTCCTTTGAAAAGGCATTTCCACATGAAGGTCACTTGAGAGGAAAAGAAAAGGTGGAATTTAGGGATATGTTCCACTACTTGAAAAAGAAATACGTAGACGGAGTGGAAGGCACCCCCTTTGTTGGAACAACGGAGTTTCTTGAAAAACAGCTGAACTGTCTACGTATCAGATGCAAGGATCTAGATGCAGCTTTACTAGCTAAAACACGGGAGCTGGAATCATTTAAAAAGCAGTACAATGACATGGTAAAGTCTTCCGAGTACGCTTTATTCCGACAAAGAGAGGAGCTCATTGGACCAGTGAACCAGATTATCCAAAAGGCTGCCAATGAAGAAAAAGAGATAGGTCATCTAAAATCTAGAGTGAAAGACGCTCAACTCCAGCTTAAATTAGAAAAACAGAAAGGACAAAAGCTGGCATCGTTGGACCATAGAAGCATGATGGGGAGATGTTCTGAGGAGACTCCGTCTCAGATTAATCCTCGTCCACTTCCAGGGAAAACTACATTTATTCAGGTACGTCCAAGACACCCTGGCAGAAGTGCAGGTATGGCTTCCCCAGTGAATCCTCCTGTAGAGTCTCCATCAACACCACCTTTCCTCAATTCTGATGATGGATTACCACCAGTTGATTGTTAAAAATTAACTGCTAAAATAGGCCATTAGAAGTATACTTCATCTTGTCTCCCTATATCATGGGTGGGCATTCTCAGTCCACGAGGGCCGGTGTCCCTGCAGGTTTTAGATCTCACCTTGGCTCAACACACCTGAATCACATGATTAGTTCGTTACCAGGCCTCTGGAGAACTTCAGGACATGTTGAGGAGCTAATTTAGCCGTTTAAATCAGCTGTGTTGGTTCGAGGACACATCTAAAACCTGCAGGGACACCGGCCCTCGTGGACTGAGATTGCCCACCCACCCCCAACCGGTCGCAGCAGATGGCCGCCCCTTCTTGAGCCTGGTTCTGCCGGAGGTTTCTTCCTAAAGGGAGTTTTTCCTCCCCACTGTCGCCCAGTGCTTGCTCAAAGGGGATCATTGGATTGTTGGGGTTTTCTGGCTTTTACTGTAGTGTTTTTACCTTACAGTATAAAGCAGCTTGAGGAGACTGTTGTTTTGCCATGATGCAATATAGCAGGGCTGCCCAATCCCAGTCCTCGAGAGCTACTATCCTGCAGCTTTTAGATGCATCCCTACTCCAACACAGCTGAATCAAATGAATGGCTTGTTATCAGGCCTTTGCCAAACACGATGGCATGCTGAAGAGGTAATCAAACCATTTGATTCAGCTGTGTTGGAGTAGGGATGCATCTAAAAGCTGCAGGACGGTAGCTCTCGAGGACCGGGATTGGGCACCCCTGCAATATAGTATTAAATATGACTACATTTTAAAAACATCTATTATAGCATCAAAGTAAAACAAAAAAACTAAATGAAATGAATCAAAATGTCTAATCTGGCAAAACAAGAAAAGAAAAAAGGTTTCACCTTTAAATAAAAATCCAAATCACAAACACATTCTGATTTTTGTTGTGTGTGTTTTTTTGTGTATGTTGTCACGTATAAAATCGTTGCACTCTGTCTCGGTGTCTGCCCGGCCGGCTCCGCAAGGCTACATATGTTTATTGTGTTGCTGCTTTCTTCCACTCGTCATTCTGCCTGGGCGGAGCTCAGGCCCACGCACCTGTCTGCAATTACGCTGCAACGTGTCCTGTCTGTATGGAGACTGAGAGCTGCCAGAGTAATAATGTAGATACAGGCCTCTTTCTCCTTCTGCTGCTGTTCATGCTTTTATTCCATTGATGTTGCTATCATTTGTAAATATATTTATTTGCTCTTATTTTATCAATTTACTGTCGTTCATGTATTTAATCTTCTTTGTATTTAAATATGATTTTTTTTAAGTAATGCCGCGAGATGGACAGTTAAATAAAGGTTTCATTGAATTAAAAAAAAGATTTAAAGATGACTGGTGGCGGAAGCAGAGCACAGACTGTCTGTGAGAATCTATCGCCATCGTGTGGTGCAGAGATATATTGCCATTGAATTTAGACAACGAAAGCTTGGCTCACAGAGCAGCTGCAACACGAACAAAAAACATTAAATAGCAACATGATATATTATATTATATTATATTATATTATATTATATTATATTTATAGCTGTCGAAATTAACGCGTTAATTGCGATAATTAAATTTTGGAATTAATTACGTTAGAATATTTAACTATTTAGCGCAACACGCAGATAAGTCGCTCCCATAATTCCACTTGATTTGTTTACCGCGCCACTGAAAATGGAGAAGCAGGAAGCGGATGGCCTTCTGGATGGGGAATTTAAATACAAGAAGAACATAGATGGGACAATAAACAAACGCGTTGTAATTTGCACTCACTGTAGTAAAGAGTTTCAATTTCACCGTTCAAATTCGACCTTAAAATACCACCTTAATGCCAAACACGCGTTTGTCGGGGCAGCAGCTTCACCCGGCCTGCGTCAGACCACTCTTAGTGAACGCAGGCCACTCGGTAAGTCTTCTTTGGACAAACTGACCGACAATATAGCCAAATGGATAGCAAAGGACTGCAGACCGCTAAGCATTGTGGAGGACAAGGGCTTTGCGGATGTTTTAAAGGTTGCATCTCAGGACGCGTCCTACAAGCCCCCAGCGAGAAGCACAATAACAATTCGAATCCACGAACTGTATGAAACGGAGAAAAAGAAAAAAGAAGAGGCTTTAGTTCACACAGAATGCGTGGCTCTGACAGGAGACCACTGGACATCATTGAGTAATGACAATTACCTGGGAGTTACTGCGCATTTAATCACTGAAGCCTGGGGTCTGACATCCTTTGCGCTGACTATAATGAAAACGGAAGAGCGGCACTTTGCGGAGGCTTGTGCAGAGCAGTTCCAGACTGTTGCTCGCAGGTGGAGAATTGAGGAGAAGGTGACAACAGTAGGCACGGACAGTGCGCGCAATATGATCGCCGCGGCTCGCATCATGCCATTCAATCACATGCCGTGTACCGCGCACATTCTACAGAGATGCATCACAGTGAGTCTCGCAGACAGTGGCTTTGTCACTGCGCTGGCCAAATGCCGCAAAATTGTTGGCCATTTTAAGCACAGCCCAGCAAACACAGCAGAGCTGAACGCAGAGCAGGTGTCACTGGGGCGCAAGCAGGAGCCGTTGGCCCAGGACGTGCCTACGCGCTGGAACTCCACGCTGGAGATGGTGAAGCGCTTGATCCGCAACCAAACTGCAGTAACCGCGACTCTGGATAAACAAAAGCATAAACTTGTCCTCCTGACGCCTCCAGAGTGGGACAAACTCCAGAGACTGGAGACACTTCTAGAGCCCTGCAGGTGAGCCTGTCATTGTGACCATAATTGTAGGTTTAGATTAAATGTATCAAACATACATCTTAAATCAGTTTTGTTATTATGAAAATGTCTTATTTAAAAAATAAATGAAATCAAATATTTTATTAATATTACCTAGTATTAAAAAGCTTTTTTAAATTTGCTGTCTTATCTCTCTCTCTCTCTCTGTGTGTGTGTGTGTGTGTGTGTGTGTGTGTGTGTGTGTGTGTGTGTGTGTGTGTGTGTGTGTGTGTGTGTGTGTGTGTATTCCACTGCAGATATGTGACTGAACTGCTGGGAGGAGAGGCCTACGTCTCCTGCTCTGTAGTTCTACCAGCCTTCTGCCACCTGCGCCGTGTCATGGAAGTAACTGATGAGGACCCTGCATATGTGGTGAGGTTTAAAGAGAAGTTTAAGGAAGACCTTGCTTCCCGCCAGGAACATACCAACTATGCATGGCTCCAGATCGCAACTGCACTGGACCCACGTTTTAAAGACCTACGCAGTGTGCCCAAGACTGACAGAGAAGCAGTGTGGACCACACTGGCAGGCATGCTGCATGAAGACTCTCCTAGAAGATCACACACTGCAGAAGAAGGTCCAGCCAAGAAGACTGCAACCCCCCCACTGTGCTTTGCCCTGATATCTGCAGTGTGAGGTTGGATCGCTCATTCTCATCCTCACACTGATGCCACTTATTTCGGTCTTTGTTTGACATAAAAGGGCATATTTGTCACTTTATTGCAACTATATTTGCACTCTTGAGCTCCTTCATTCACTGACTGATCATAAAGTTATTACTTGCGTTATGTATTCATCCGTTTGAACATAATTAATGAAGCCACATGTAATCACTAAAATTTGTATTTTGGGTACAATAAGAGAGTTTCAGATGGAATGCTGTTTTGTTTTGTTTAAATTTCACCAACTTGCTGATGCCCACGGTTGTGAGTGCGGCTTCTTGCTGTACATGGGTGGATGGTTGTAAATCACATCACAGATGCCAAAAACCTCTCAAACCAAGCCCCCTTGCCGGTGATGCTGTGCGCAACCTCGTGACGGAGTCAAGCATATTCAAAACACCCCCTCACCTCCCGTGTCAAACTCAAATGTCAGCCTATTTCATGTGTCACTTTTGGAGCAGTTGCCATCCCGACGAGCCATGGAGAAGTTCGTGTTTGTGTTATTTTACTTATTTGGTGTTCTGGTGTGTTTGGGCACCGGTCAGCACCATCGTGTTGAGCACGTGTTGGACCGTGGACACACCGGATTCAGTGGGAGAATAACGGTCAGGTGTACAGTTTACTGAGCACTGGGACTCAGTATCGTTTACCAGCACAGACACGGAGACGCGCTCAGCTTCTATTGAGAGCAAACAACCAAGTGAACCCTCCGGCTGCGTCCAGTAGACGAGACACACCGTCTGGGCCGGGAGCTTTCCGAGCATTCAGACTCTTAAACTGCTTCCTCGCATCTGCTTCATGAATATGAAGGGTTGTGGTGGGAGGAGGTGGTGTGAAATCCTCTTTTGTGTGGGGTGAGGAGGGGGGTGTTGTAAAAGTCCCCAAGAGCAATGATGAGAGAGTCCGGGAATGTCCGCTCCATGTGCAGTATCTGCTCCGCGAGTGCGCACTGAGCTGCCTGCGCATCCGCATCTGGCGGGATGTAAACAGCGGCCAAGATGAATGAAGCAAACTCCCGCGGAGAATAAAACGGTTTGCAGTGAATAAAAAGGTATTCCAGAGAGGAAGAGCAGTGCTGAGCAATCACTGTTACATCTGTGCACCAGCCACTATTAATGTAGAAGCAGACACGTCCACCTGTGGTCTTACCAGAGAGAGAGGCCTGCCGGTCCGCGCGCAGCAGATGAAAGCCCTCCAGCTTGAGCGCGCTGTCCGGGATGTCCTCACAGAGCCACGACTCCGTAAAACACAAGACACAGGAGGAGGCAACGTCTCTGTTCATGCTTCTCATCAGGGCCAGCTCGTCCATCTCATTCCTGAGTGAGCGTACGTTGGAAAGGAAGATCCCAGGAAGAGCAGTTCGCAGTCCGCGTCTCCTCAGACGCACGAGTGCGCCGGCTCGCTTTCCTCGCTTTCGGCGTCTCACTTTCCTGATCAGAGTCTGCAGTAAATCTGCCGCAGATGCGACAAATATTGGAAGTAAATCCACAGGTGTTGTAGTCCTGTAGTTAAGAAGCTCTTCTCTAGTGTAAGAATATCCAGAGGAGTGCCCAGACACAGAAGTTATGCACAAAAACAAAACAGAAGTAACGCACTGAAGCACCGGGGCATCCATACGCGGCGGCGCCATCTTGGAACAAGGGACTTGTCTTTGAAAGGTAGAGTGTTAATTACTAAAGCTGAAGGGATATCCCGATGAACATATGCTGCTCTCTCCTTACATCTGGATAAGAAAAGTAGTAAAGATATTGACCGTATGCTCTTTAATTTTATATGGAAAAACCGTACGCACTATATTAGAAAAACTGTTGTGATGAATAAGTACGAATCAGGTGGGCTTAACGTCTTAGACTTTTCTACTTTAAATAACACTTTCAAAATTAATTGGGCCAAACATTTTCTTAAAACCCTACCTCTATCTGGAACTTTATACCATACCACATTTTCTCTCGTTTTGGTGGCTTTACTTTTATTTGAAATTGTAATTACAATGTTGAGAAAGTCCCTGTAAAGCTTTCATCCTTCCATAAGCAGGTCCTCTTAGCGTGGACCCTCATTTATAAACACAACTTCTCACCTCACAAATACCTTA
This sequence comes from Maylandia zebra, assembly GCF_041146795.1. Classification (NCBI taxonomy): domain Eukaryota; kingdom Metazoa; phylum Chordata; class Actinopteri; order Cichliformes; family Cichlidae; genus Maylandia; species Maylandia zebra. The sequence goes on along the minus strand of NC_135188.1, from coordinate 1,977,757 downwards.
TCTGGAACAACAGAGATATTTTATAGAAAAATAAATCACTTTTCCTGGAAACTTGGCTCCAAAATGGGATCCTATTGGTGGCTCAGCTGGTTAGTAAAGAGGGACAACTACTTACTTACAACGACTTTATTGCACTATATAATTTTCCAATCAGTGTTCCAGATATCAAGCGGAAGACAGTCTGGATGGTCCCCCATAAATATTTGATTGTAAATAAGGTGAAAGAAGTCTCTTTTAAAATTCGACATACATGTTATCCAGCCAGTCACTACATGGTCAAATTTAAAAGGGACATAAATACTAATTGTACTTTCTGTGGGGATCATCCAGAAACGGTGACACATCTTTTTTGGTACTGTTCTTTTACACAGAGATTCTGGAAGGAATTTAGCAGCTTTGTTATTGTCCATATTTTAAGGGAGTTTTCTTTACGATGGGAAAATGTTTTATTCTGTTTCTTTAAGTTCCCCAAGAAGTATGAGAAATGTTTTTTATGATAAATTTCTTAATACTTTTAGCTAAATTTTTTATCCATAAATGTAAGTTTACTAACAAAACACCATATTTCTGTCATTATTTTAAGGATGTGCACATGCACATACAATCAATATCAGACTGCACCAACAAAAAGGCTCTCACAACAATATATGTATGTGAATTTTTGCGTGTATTCTTATAATTGTTACCTTTTTCTTTCACCCTTGGCTTTTTGTGTTCATGTTCTGTTGTATACTTCATCTGTTCGTATGTTGTATACTCATTGTTTGTTAAATAAAGTTTTAAAAAAAAGACACGCTTTGTTTAGACCCCCAAAATCCTTTCCACGCCCACCCCCGTGACATCACGCTCCAAAGCCCTGTTACGTCACAGAACGTGGTGATGTCATAGTGACAGTCCTTTCATCCTTTGATGTTCAAGTCTATAAATAGAGGACAGCTGTCAAAGGGAATTCATTAAGCTATCGTTTTGTTGGAGTGATACAGCACATAAAAAAGCAGAAATGAGTTCGAAAGCTAACAAAGACAGAAATGTTAATTTCTCGAAAACAATGGTTAAAAAAAGTGAAAAAGAAAAAGAAACATATGCCAGACAGTTCGAGCAAAGACTGCAGCCAATGATCGACGAGGTTGAAAAGCTCAAAACTGAGCTTGACTACTTCAAAAACCTGCATACAGTCAATAAGAAACGGATCGAGGATCTAACAAAAGAAAACAATGAACTTTTGCAGAATAATAAGCTGCTGGGTTCGGTCTTGGATGACAGGACAAACATCGCAGACAGGTTGGACTCGATAAAAGATGACCACGAAGCTCTGGTAAAGTTCCGCGCAGAGACGGAGAAAACTCTGGCTGAGCTTAAAGAAAAACACGAGGACGAAGTCCAAGTCCTGCAAGGACTGCTGGAAACAGAGAAAGAAAAGGTGGCACGTCAGCAATTTCACAACAGCCAAGTTGTTGAATTATTATTGAAACGCCACAAAGAGGAAAAAAATAAGATGCAGCAGTTTTACCAGGAAAATACTAAAAAACTGGAAAACAAAGCAAATGCTGCAGACAGGAAGTTAGAAGAGGTGATCAACATGTATGACTCCAAAATAGAAAAGCTGCAGACGGCAGTAAAAAATAGTAGAGGTGTGACCGTCAATGCGGTTAAGGAACGCGAGGAAGAACGTCAATCCTCGCAGTGTTGGATTGACGGTGTTTTGTGGCATAATACACAGTTACAAGACGAAAATGAATTTATGGTTAAAAACATGAAAGAATTAACAGAGGAGAAAGGTCAAATGGGCAAAGTGATAGACGACCAAAAGGCCCAGAATATGGCGATCAAGCAGAAATGCCAGAGTAATATTAGAGCTCTGGCCTTGGAAAAGAAAATGAAGGCTATGCTTGAAGACGAAGTTGATTCTTTGAAAAAGAAAATTGAAGACGTCAAAAAGGCCCTAAGCACAGAGCAGGAAAACCACAGAAAGACAGCAGTGGACCGGCACAAAGTAAAAGCGGCACACAATCAGGCACTGGCTGAAAAGGTGGCGCTGGAAGAGAAACTGCGCTCCACAAAAAAGCAACGGGAAAGATTTATATCCAAAGTGAATTGGCTGGAGAAGAAAGAGCGCTACTTCCAAGAGGAATTGTGCCAGTGCGTTTTGTCCTTTGAAAAGGCATTTCCACATGAAGGTCACTTGAGAGGAAAAGAAAAGGTGGAATTTAGGGATATGTTCCACTACTTGAAAAAGAAATACGTAGACGGAGTGGAAGGCACCCCCTTTGTTGGAACAACGGAGTTTCTTGAAAAACAGCTGAACTGTCTACGTATCAGATGCAAGGATCTAGATGCAGCTTTACTAGCTAAAACACGGGAGCTGGAATCATTTAAAAAGCAGTACAATGACATGGTAAAGTCTTCCGAGTACGCTTTATTCCGACAAAGAGAGGAGCTCATTGGACCAGTGAACCAGATTATCCAAAAGGCTGCCAATGAAGAAAAAGAGATAGGTCATCTAAAATCTAGAGTGAAAGACGCTCAACTCCAGCTTAAATTAGAAAAACAGAAAGGACAAAAGCTGGCATCGTTGGACCATAGAAGCATGATGGGGAGATGTTCTGAGGAGACTCCGTCTCAGATTAATCCTCGTCCACTTCCAGGGAAAACTACATTTATTCAGGTACGTCCAAGACACCCTGGCAGAAGTGCAGGTATGGCTTCCCCAGTGAATCCTCCTGTAGAGTCTCCATCAACACCACCTTTCCTCAATTCTGATGATGGATTACCACCAGTTGATTGTTAAAAATTAACTGCTAAAATAGGCCATTAGAAGTATACTTCATCTTGTCTCCCTATATCATGGGTGGGCATTCTCAGTCCACGAGGGCCGGTGTCCCTGCAGGTTTTAGATCTCACCTTGGCTCAACACACCTGAATCACATGATTAGTTCGTTACCAGGCCTCTGGAGAACTTCAGGACATGTTGAGGAGCTAATTTAGCCGTTTAAATCAGCTGTGTTGGTTCGAGGACACATCTAAAACCTGCAGGGACACCGGCCCTCGTGGACTGAGATTGCCCACCCACCCCCAACCGGTCGCAGCAGATGGCCGCCCCTTCTTGAGCCTGGTTCTGCCGGAGGTTTCTTCCTAAAGGGAGTTTTTCCTCCCCACTGTCGCCCAGTGCTTGCTCAAAGGGGATCATTGGATTGTTGGGGTTTTCTGGCTTTTACTGTAGTGTTTTTACCTTACAGTATAAAGCAGCTTGAGGAGACTGTTGTTTTGCCATGATGCAATATAGCAGGGCTGCCCAATCCCAGTCCTCGAGAGCTACTATCCTGCAGCTTTTAGATGCATCCCTACTCCAACACAGCTGAATCAAATGAATGGCTTGTTATCAGGCCTTTGCCAAACACGATGGCATGCTGAAGAGGTAATCAAACCATTTGATTCAGCTGTGTTGGAGTAGGGATGCATCTAAAAGCTGCAGGACGGTAGCTCTCGAGGACCGGGATTGGGCACCCCTGCAATATAGTATTAAATATGACTACATTTTAAAAACATCTATTATAGCATCAAAGTAAAACAAAAAAACTAAATGAAATGAATCAAAATGTCTAATCTGGCAAAACAAGAAAAGAAAAAAGGTTTCACCTTTAAATAAAAATCCAAATCACAAACACATTCTGATTTTTGTTGTGTGTGTTTTTTTGTGTGTGTTGTCACGTATAAAATCGTTGCACTCTGTCTCGGTGTCTGCCCGGCCGGCTCCGCAAGGCTACATATGTTTATTGTGTTGCTGCTTTCTTCCACTCGTCATTCTGCCTGGGCGGAGCTCAGGCCCACGCACCTGTCTGCAATTACGCTGCAACGTGTCCTGTCTGTATGGAGACTGAGAGCTGCCAGAGTAATAATGTAGATACAGGCCTCTTTCTCCTTCTGCTGCTGTTCATGCTTTTATTCCATTGATGTTGCTATCATTTGTAAATATATTTATTTGCTCTTATTTTATCAATTTACTGTCGTTCATGTATTTAATCTTCTTTGTATTTAAATATGATTTTTTTTAAGTAATGCCGCGAGATGGACAGTTAAATAAAGGTTTCATTGAATTAAAAAAAAGATTTAAAGATGACTGGTGGCGGAAGCAGAGCACAGACTGTCTGTGAGAATCTATCGCCATCGTGTGGTGCAGAGATATATTGCCATTGAATTTAGACAACGAAAGCTTGGCTCACAGAGCAGCTGCAACACGAACAAAAAACATTAAATAGCAACATGATATATTATATTATATTATATTATATTATATTATATTATATTATATTATATTTATAGCTGTCGAAATTAACGCGTTAATTGCGATAATTAAATTTTGGAATTAATTACGTTAGAATATTTAACTATTTAGCGCAACACGCAGATAAGTCGCTCCCATAATTCCACTTGATTTGTTTACCGCGCCACTGAAAATGGAGAAGCAGGAAGCGGATGGCCTTCTGGATGGGGAATTTAAATACAAGAAGAACATAGATGGGACAATAAACAAACGCGTTGTAATTTGCACTCACTGTAGTAAAGAGTTTCAATTTCACCGTTCAAATTCGACCTTAAAATACCACCTTAATGCCAAACACGCGTTTGTCGGGGCAGCAGCTTCACCCGGCCTGCGTCAGACCACTCTTAGTGAACGCAGGCCACTCGGTAAGTCTTCTTTGGACAAACTGACCGACAATATAGCCAAATGGATAGCAAAGGACTGCAGACCGCTAAGCATTGTGGAGGACAAGGGCTTTGCGGATGTTTTAAAGGTTGCATCTCAGGACGCGTCCTACAAGCCCCCAGCGAGAAGCACAATAACAATTCGAATCCACGAACTGTATGAAACGGAGAAAAAGAAAAAAGAAGAGGCTTTAGTTCACACAGAATGCGTGGCTCTGACAGGAGACCACTGGACATCATTGAGTAATGACAATTACCTGGGAGTTACTGCGCATTTAATCACTGAAGCCTGGGGTCTGACATCCTTTGCGCTGACTATAATGAAAACGGAAGAGCGGCACTTTGCGGAGGCTTGTGCAGAGCAGTTCCAGACTGTTGCTCGCAGGTGGAGAATTGAGGAGAAGGTGACAACAGTAGGCACGGACAGTGCGCGCAATATGATCGCCGCGGCTCGCATCATGCCATTCAATCACATGCCGTGTACCGCGCACATTCTACAGAGATGCATCACAGTGAGTCTCGCAGACAGTGGCTTTGTCACTGCGCTGGCCAAATGCCGCAAAATTGTTGGCCATTTTAAGCACAGCCCAGCAAACACAGCAGAGCTGAACGCAGAGCAGGTGTCACTGGGGCGCAAGCAGGAGCCGTTGGCCCAGGACGTGCCTACGCGCTGGAACTCCACGCTGGAGATGGTGAAGCGCTTGATCCGCAACCAAACTGCAGTAACCGCGACTCTGGATAAACAAAAGCATAAACTTGTCCTCCTGACGCCTCCAGAGTGGGACAAACTCCAGAGACTGGAGACACTTCTAGAGCCCTGCAGGTGAGCCTGTCATTGTGACCATAATTGTAGGTTTAGATTAAATGTATCAAACATACATCTTAAATCAGTTTTGTTATTATGAAAATGTCTTATTTAAAAAATAAATGAAATCAAATATTTTATTAATATTACCTAGTATTAAAAAGCTTTTTTAAATTTGCTGTCTTATCTCTCTCTCTCTGTGTGTGTGTGTGTGTGTGTGTGTGTGTGTGTGTGTGTGTGTGTGTGTGTGTGTGTGTGTGTGTGTGTGTGTGTGTGTGTGTGTGTATTCCACTGCAGATATGTGACTGAACTGCTGGGAGGAGAGGCCTACGTCTCCTGCTCTGTAGTTCTACCAGCCTTCTGCCACCTGCGCCGTGTCATGGAAGTAACTGATGAGGACCCTGCATATGTGGTGAGGTTTAAAGAGAAGTTTAAGGAAGACCTTGCTTCCCGCCAGGAACATACCAACTATGCATGGCTCCAGATCGCAACTGCACTGGACCCACGTTTTAAAGACCTACGCAGTGTGCCCAAGACTGACAGAGAAGCAGTGTGGACCACACTGGCAGGCATGCTGCATGAAGACTCTCCTAGAAGATCACACACTGCAGAAGAAGGTCCAGCCAAGAAGACTGCAACCCCCCCACTGTGCTTTGCCCTGATATCTGCAGTGTGAGGTTGGATCGCTCATTCTCATCCTCACACTGATGCCACTTATTTCGGTCTTTGTTTGACATAAAAGGGCATATTTGTCACTTTATTGCAACTATATTTGCACTCTTGAGCTCCTTCATTCACTGACTGATCATAAAGTTATTACTTGCGTTATGTATTCATCCGTTTGAACATAATTAATGAAGCCACATGTAATCACTAAAATTTGTATTTTGGGTACAATAAGAGAGTTTCAGATGGAATGCTGTTTTGTTTTGTTTAAATTTCACCAACTTGCTGATGCCCACGGTTGTGAGTGCGGCTTCTTGCTGTACATGGGTGGATGGTTGTAAATCACATCACAGATGCCAAAAACCTCTCAAACCAAGCCCCCTTGCCGGTGATGCTGTGCGCAACCTCGTGACGGAGTCAAGCATATTCAAAACACCCCCTCACCTCCCGTGTCAAACTCAAATGTCAGCCTATTTCATGTGTCACTTTTGGAGCAGTTGCCATCCCGACGAGCCATGGAGAAGTTCGTGTTTGTGTTATTTTACTTATTTGGTGTTCTGGTGTGTTTGGGCACCGGTCAGCACCATCGTGTTGAGCACGTGTTGGACCGTGGACACACCGGATTCAGTGGGAGAATAACGGTCAGGTGTACAGTTTACTGAGCACTGGGACTCAGTATCGTTTACCAGCACAGACACGGAGACGCGCTCAGCTTCTATTGAGAGCAAACAACCAAGTGAACCCTCCGGCTGCGTCCAGTAGACGAGACACACCGTCTGGGCCGGGAGCTTTCCGAGCATTCAGACTCTTAAACTGCTTCCTCGCATCTGCTTCATGAATATGAAGGGTTGTGGTGGGAGGAGGTGGTGTGAAATCCTCTTTTGTGTGGGGTGAGGAGGGGGGTGTTGTAAAAGTCCCCAAGAGCAATGATGAGAGAGTCCGGGAATGTCCGCTCCATGTGCAGTATCTGCTCCGCGAGTGCGCACTGAGCTGCCTGCGCATCCGCATCTGGCGGGATGTAAACAGCGGCCAAGATGAATGAAGCAAACTCCCGCGGAGAATAAAACGGTTTGCAGTGAATAAAAAGGTATTCCAGAGAGGAAGAGCAGTGCTGAGCAATCACTGTTACATCTGTGCACCAGCCACTATTAATGTAGAAGCAGACACGTCCACCTGTGGTCTTACCAGAGAGAGAGGCCTGCCGGTCCGCGCGCAGCAGATGAAAGCCCTCCAGCTTGAGCGCGCTGTCCGGGATGTCCTCACAGAGCCACGACTCCGTAAAACACAAGACACAGGAGGAGGCAACGTCTCTGTTCATGCTTCTCATCAGGGCCAGCTCGTCCATCTCATTCCTGAGTGAGCGTACGTTGGAAAGGAAGATCCCAGGAAGAGCAGTTCGCAGTCCGCGTCTCCTCAGACGCACGAGTGCGCCGGCTCGCTTTCCTCGCTTTCGGCGTCTCACTTTCCTGATCAGAGTCTGCAGTAAATCTGCCGCAGATGCGACAAATATTGGAAGTAAATCCACAGGTGTTGTAGTCCTGTAGTTAAGAAGCTCTTCTCTAGTGTAAGAATATCCAGAGGAGTGCCCAGACACAGAAGTTATGCACAAAAACAAAACAGAAGTAACGCACTGAAGCACCGGGGCATCCATACGCGGCGGCGCCATCTTGGAACAAGGGACTTGTCTTTGAAAGGTAGAGTGTTAATTACTAAAGCTGAAGGGATATCCCGATGAACATATGCTGCTCTCTCCTTACATCTGGATAAGAAAAGTAGTAAAGATATTGACCGTATGCTCTTTAATTTTATATGGAAAAACCGTACGCACTATATTAGAAAAACTGTTGTGATGAATAAGTACGAATCAGGTGGGCTTAACGTCTTAGACTTTTCTACTTTAAATAACACTTTCAAAATTAATTGGGCCAAACATTTTCTTAAAACCCTACCTCTATCTGGAACTTTATACCATACCACATTTTCTCTCGTTTTGGTGGCTTTACTTTTATTTGAAATTGTAATTACAATGTTGAGAAAGTCCCTGTAAAGCTTTCATCCTTCCATAAGCAGGTCCTCTTAGCGTGGACCCTCATTTATAAACACAACTTCTCACCTCACAAATACCTTATCTGGAACAACAGAGATATTTTATAGAAAAATAAATCACTTTTCCTGGAAACTTGGCTCCAAAATGGGATCCTATTGGTGGCTCAGCTGGTTAGTAAAGAGGGACAACTACTTACTTACAACGACTTTATTGCACTATATAATTTTCCAATCAGTGTTCCAGATATCAAGCGGAAGACAGTCTGGATGGTCCCCCATAAATATTTGATTGTAAATAAGGTGAAAGAAGTCTCTTTTAAAATTCGACATACATGTTATCCAGCCAGTCACTACATGGTCAAATTTAAAAGGGACATAAATACTAATTGTACTTTCTGTGGGGATCATCCAGAAACGGTGACACATCTTTTTTGGTACTGTTCTTTTACACAGAGATTCTGGAAGGAATTTAGCAGCTTTGTTATTGTCCATATTTTAAGGGAGTTTTCTTTACGATGGGAAAATGTTTTATTCTGTTTCTTTAAGTTCCCCAAGAAGTATGAGAAATGTTTTTTATGATAAATTTCTTAATACTTTTAGCTAAATTTTTTATCCATAAATGTAAGTTTACTAACAAAACACCATATTTCTGTCATTATTTTAAGGATGTGCACATGCACATACAATCAATATCAGACTGCACCAACAAAAAGGCTCTCACAACAATATATGTATGTGAATTTTTGCGTGTATTCTTATAATTGTTACCTTTTTCTTTCACCCTTGGCTTTTTGTGTTCATGTTCTGTTGTATACTTCATCTGTTCGTATGTTGTATACTCATTGTTTGTTAAATAAAGTTTTAAAAAAAAGACACGCTTTGTTTAGACCCCCAAAATCCTTTCCACGCCCACCCCCGTGACATCACGCTCCAAAGCCCTGTTACGTCACAGAACGTGGTGATGTCATAGTGACAGTCCTTTCATCCTTTGATGTTCAAGTCTATAAATAGAGGACAGCTGTCAAAGGGAATTCATTAAGCTATCGTTTTGTTGGAGTGATACAGCACATAAAAAAGCAGAAATGAGTTCGAAAGCTAACAAAGACAGAAATGTTAATTTCTCGAAAACAATGGTTAAAAAAAGTGAAAAAGAAAAAGAAACATATGCCAGACAGTTCGAGCAAAGACTGCAGCCAATGATCGACGAGGTTGAAAAGCTCAAAACTGAGCTTGACTACTTCAAAAACCTGCATACAGTCAATAAGAAACGGATCGAGGATCTAACAAAAGAAAACAATGAACTTTTGCAGAATAATAAGCTGCTGGGTTCGGTCTTGGATGACAGGACAAACATCGCAGACAGGTTGGACTCGATAAAAGATGACCACGAAGCTCTGGTAAAGTTCCGCGCAGAGACGGAGAAAACTCTGGCTGAGCTTAAAGAAAAACACGAGGACGAAGTCCAAGTCCTGCAAGGACTGCTGGAAACAGAGAAAGAAAAGGTGGCACGTCAGCAATTTCACAACAGCCAAGTTGTTGAATTATTATTGAAACGCCACAAAGAGGAAAAAAATAAGATGCAGCAGTTTTACCAGGAAAATACTAAAAAACTGGAAAACAAAGCAAATGCTGCAGACAGGAAGTTAGAAGAGGTGATCAACATGTATGACTCCAAAATAGAAAAGCTGCAGACGGCAGTAAAAAATAGTAGAGGTGTGACCGTCAATGCGGTTAAGGAACGCGAGGAAGAACGTCAATCCTCGCAGTGTTGGATTGACGGTGTTTTGTGGCATAATACACAGTTACAAGACGAAAATGAATTTATGGTTAAAAACATGAAAGAATTAACAGAGGAGAAAGGTCAAATGGGCAAAGTGATAGACGACCAAAAGGCCCAGAATATGGCGATCAAGCAGAAATGCCAGAGTAATATTAGAGCTCTGGCCTTGGAAAAGAAAATGAAGGCTATGCTTGAAGACGAAGTTGATTCTTTGAAAAAGAAAATTGAAGACGTCAAAAAGGCCCTAAGCACAGAGCAGGAAAACCACAGAAAGACAGCAGTGGACCGGCACAAAGTAAAAGCGGCACACAATCAGGCACTGGCTGAAAAGGTGGCGCTGGAAGAGAAACTGCGCTCCACAAAAAAGCAACGGGAAAGATTTATATCCAAAGTGAATTGGCTGGAGAAGAAAGAGCGCTACTTCCAAGAGGAATTGTGCCAGTGCGTTTTGTCCTTTGAAAAGGCATTTCCACATGAAGGTCACTTGAGAGGAAAAGAAAAGGTGGAATTTAGGGATATGTTCCACTACTTGAAAAAGAAATACGTAGACGGAGTGGAAGGCACCCCCTTTGTTGGAACAACGGAGTTTCTTGAAAAACAGCTGAACTGTCTACGTATCAGATGCAAGGATCTAGATGCAGCTTTACTAGCTAAAACACGGGAGCTGGAATCATTTAAAAAGCAGTACAATGACATGGTAAAGTCTTCCGAGTACGCTTTATTCCGACAAAGAGAGGAGCTCATTGGACCAGTGAACCAGATTATCCAAAAGGCTGCCAATGAAGAAAAAGAGATAGGTCATCTAAAATCTAGAGTGAAAGACGCTCAACTCCAGCTTAAATTAGAAAAACAGAAAGGACAAAAGCTGGCATCGTTGGACCATAGAAGCATGATGGGGAGATGTTCTGAGGAGACTCCGTCTCAGATTAATCCTCGTCCACTTCCAGGGAAAACTACATTTATTCAGGTACGTCCAAGACACCCTGGCAGAAGTGCAGGTATGGCTTCCCCAGTGAATCCTCCTGTAGAGTCTCCATCAACACCACCTTTCCTCAATTCTGATGATGGATTACCACCAGTTGATTGTTAAAAATTAACTGCTAAAATAGGCCATTAGAAGTATACTTCATCTTGTCTCCCTATATCATGGGTGGGCATTCTCAGTCCACGAGGGCCGGTGTCCCTGCAGGTTTTAGATCTCACCTTGGCTCAACACACCTGAATCACATGATTAGTTCGTTACCAGGCCTCTGGAGAACTTCAGGACATGTTGAGGAGCTAATTTAGCCGTTTAAATCAGCTGTGTTGGTTCGAGGACACATCTAAAACCTGCAGGGACACCGGCCCTCGTGGACTGAGATTGCCCACCCACCCCCAACCGGTCGCAGCAGATGGCCGCCCCTTCTTGAGCCTGGTTCTGCCGGAGGTTTCTTCCTAAAGGGAGTTTTTCCTCCCCACTGTCGCCCAGTGCTTGCTCAAAGGGGATCATTGGATTGTTGGGGTTTTCTGGCTTTTACTGTAGTGTTTTTACCTTACAGTATAAAGCAGCTTGAGGAGACTGTTGTTTTGCCATGATGCAATATAGCAGGGCTGCCCAATCCCAGTCCTCGAGAGCTACTATCCTGCAGCTTTTAGATGCATCCCTACTCCAACACAGCTGAATCAAATGAATGGCTTGTTATCAGGCCTTTGCCAAACACGATGGCATGCTGAAGAGGTAATCAAACCATTTGATTCAGCTGTGTTGGAGTAGGGATGCATCTAAAAGCTGCAGGACGGTAGCTCTCGAGGACCGGGATTGGGCACCCCTGCAATATAGTATTAAATATGACTACATTTTAAAAACATCTATTATAGCATCAAAGTAAAACAAAAAAACTAAATGAAATGAATCAAAATGTCTAATCTGGCAAAACAAGAAAAGAAAAAAGGTTTCACCTTTAAATAAAAATCCAAATCACAAACACATTCTGATTTTTGTTGTGTGTGTTTTTTTGTGTATGTTGTCACGTATAAAATCGTTGCACTCTGTCTCGGTGTCTGCCCGGCCGGCTCCGCAAGGCTACATATGTTTATTGTGTTGCTGCTTTCTTCCACTCGTCATTCTGCCTGGGCGGAGCTCAGGCCCACGCACCTGTCTGCAATTACGCTGCAACGTGTCCTGTCTGTATGGAGACTGAGAGCTGCCAGAGTAATAATGTAGATACAGGCCTCTTTCTCCTTCTGCTGCTGTTCATGCTTTTATTCCATTGATGTTGCTATCATTTGTAAATATATTTATTTGCTCTTATTTTATCAATTTACTGTCGTTCATGTATTTAATCTTCTTTGTATTTAAATATGATTTTTTTTAAGTAATGCCGCGAGATGGACAGTTAAATAAAGGTTTCATTGAATTAAAAAAAAGATTTAAAGATGACTGGTGGCGGAAGCAGAGCACAGACTGTCTGTGAGAATCTATCGCCATCGTGTGGTGCAGAGATATATTGCCATTGAATTTAGACAACGAAAGCTTGGCTCACAGAGCAGCTGCAACACGAACAAAAAACATTAAATAGCAACATGATATATTATATTATATTATATTATATTATATTATATTATATTATATTATATTATATTTATAGCTGTCGAAATTAACGCGTTAATTGCGATAATTAAATTTTGGAATTAATTACGTTAGAATATTTAACTATTTAGCGCAACACGCAGATAAGTCGCTCCCATAATTCCACTTGATTTGTTTACCGCGCCACTGAAAATGGAGAAGCAGGAAGCGGATGGCCTTCTGGATGGGGAATTTAAATACAAGAAGAACATAGATGGGACAATAAACAAACGCGTTGTAATTTGCACTCACTGTAGTAAAGAGTTTCAATTTCACCGTTCAAATTCGACCTTAAAATACCACCTTAATGCCAAACACGCGTTTGTCGGGGCAGCAGCTTCACCCGGCCTGCGTCAGACCACTCTTAGTGAACGCAGGCCACTCGGTAAGTCTTCTTTGGACAAACTGACCGACAATATAGCCAAATGGATAGCAAAGGACTGCAGACCGCTAAGCATTGTGGAGGACAAGGGCTTTGCGGATGTTTTAAAGGTTGCATCTCAGGACGCGTCCTACAAGCCCCCAGCGAGAAGCACAATAACAATTCGAATCCACGAACTGTATGAAACGGAGAAAAAGAAAAAAGAAGAGGCTTTAGTTCACACAGAATGCGTGGCTCTGACAGGAGACCACTGGACATCATTGAGTAATGACAATTACCTGGGAGTTACTGCGCATTTAATCACTGAAGCCTGGGGTCTGACATCCTTTGCGCTGACTATAATGAAAACGGAAGAGCGGCACTTTGCGGAGGCTTGTGCAGAGCAGTTCCAGACTGTTGCTCGCAGGTGGAGAATTGAGGAGAAGGTGACAACAGTAGGCACGGACAGTGCGCGCAATATGATCGCCGCGGCTCGCATCATGCCATTCAATCACATGCCGTGTACCGCGCACATTCTACAGAGATGCATCACAGTGAGTCTCGCAGACAGTGGCTTTGTCACTGCGCTGGCCAAATGCCGCAAAATTGTTGGCCATTTTAAGCACAGCCCAGCAAACACAGCAGAGCTGAACGCAGAGCAGGTGTCACTGGGGCGCAAGCAGGAGCCGTTGGCCCAGGACGTGCCTACGCGCTGGAACTCCACGCTGGAGATGGTGAAGCGCTTGATCCGCAACCAAACTGCAGTAACCGCGACTCTGGATAAACAAAAGCATAAACTTGTCCTCCTGACGCCTCCAGAGTGGGACAAACTCCAGAGACTGGAGACACTTCTAGAGCCCTGCAGGTGAGCCTGTCATTGTGACCATAATTGTAGGTTTAGATTAAATGTATCAAACATACATCTTAAATCAGTTTTGTTATTATGAAAATGTCTTATTTAAAAAATAAATGAAATCAAATATTTTATTAATATTACCTAGTATTAAAAAGCTTTTTTAAATTTGCTGTCTTATCTCTCTCTCTCTGTGTGTGTGTGTGTGTGTGTGTGTGTGTGTGTGTGTGTGTGTGTGTGTGTGTGTGTGTGTGTGTGTGTGTGTATTCCACTGCAGATATGTGACTGAACTGCTGGGAGGAGAGGCCTACGTCTCCTGCTCTGTAGTTCTACCAGCCTTCTGCCACCTGCGCCGTGTCATGGAAGTAACTGATGAGGACCCTGCATATGTGGTGAGGTTTAAAGAGAAGTTTAAGGAAGACCTTGCTTCCCGCCAGGAACATACCAACTATGCATGGCTCCAGATCGCAACTGCACTGGACCCACGTTTTAAAGACCTACGCAGTGTGCCCAAGACTGACAGAGAAGCAGTGTGGACCACACTGGCAGGCATGCTGCATGAAGACTCTCCTAGAAGATCACACACTGCAGAAGAAGGTCCAGCCAAGAAGACTGCAACCCCCCCACTGTGCTTTGCCCTGATATCTGCAGTGTGAGGTTGGATCGCTCATTCTCATCCTCACACTGATGCCACTTATTTCGGTCTTTGTTTGACATAAAAGGGCATATTTGTCACTTTATTGCAACTATATTTGCACTCTTGAGCTCCTTCATTCACTGACTGATCATAAAGTTATTACTTGCGTTATGTATTCATCCGTTTGAACATAATTAATGAAGCCACATGTAATCACTAAAATTTGTATTTTGGGTACAATAAGAGAGTTTCAGATGGAATGCTGTTTTGTTTTGTTTAAATTTCACCAACTTGCTGATGCCCACGGTTGTGAGTGCGGCTTCTTGCTGTACATGGGTGGATGGTTGTAAATCACATCACAGATGCCAAAAACCTCTCAAACCAAGCCCCCTTGCCGGTGATGCTGTGCGCAACCTCGTGACGGAGTCAAGCATATTCAAAACACCCCCTCACCTCCCGTGTCAAACTCAAATGTCAGCCTATTTCATGTGTCACTTTTGGAGCAGTTGCCATCCCGACGAGCCATGGAGAAGTTCGTGTTTGTGTTATTTTACTTATTTGGTGTTCTGGTGTGTTTGGGCACCGGTCAGCACCATCGTGTTGAGCACGTGTTGGACCGTGGACACACCGGATTCAGTGGGAGAATAACGGTCAGGTGTACAGTTTACTGAGCACTGGGACTCAGTATCGTTTACCAGCACAGACACGGAGACGCGCTCAGCTTCTATTGAGAGCAAACAACCAAGTGAACCCTCCGGCTGCGTCCAGTAGACGAGACACACCGTCTGGGCCGGGAGCTTTCCGAGCATTCAGACTCTTAAACTGCTTCCTCGCATCTGCTTCATGAATATGAAGGGTTGTGGTGGGAGGAGGTGGTGTGAAATCCTCTTTTGTGTGGGGTGAGGAGGGGGGTGTTGTAAAAGTCCCCAAGAGCAATGATGAGAGAGTCCGGGAATGTCCGCTCCATGTGCAGTATCTGCTCCGCGAGTGCGCACTGAGCTGCCTGCGCATCCGCATCTGGCGGGATGTAAACAGCGGCCAAGATGAATGAAGCAAACTCCCGCGGAGAATAAAACGGTTTGCAGTGAATAAAAAGGTATTCCAGAGAGGAAGAGCAGTGCTGAGCAATCACTGTTACATCTGTGCACCAGCCACTATTAATGTAGAAGCAGACACGTCCACCTGTGGTCTTACCAGAGAGAGAGGCCTGCCGGTCCGCGCGCAGCAGATGAAAGCCCTCCAGCTTGAGCGCGCTGTCCGGGATGTCCTCACAGAGCCACGACTCCGTAAAACACAAGACACAGGAGGAGGCAACGTCTCTGTTCATGCTTCTCATCAGGGCCAGCTCGTCCATCTCATTCCTGAGTGAGCGTACGTTGGAAAGGAAGATCCCAGGAAGAGCAGTTCGCAGTCCGCGTCTCCTCAGACGCACGAGTGCGCCGGCTCGCTTTCCTCGCTTTCGGCGTCTCACTTTCCTGATCAGAGTCTGCAGTAAATCTGCCGCAGATGCGACAAATATTGGAAGTAAATCCACAGGTGTTGTAGTCCTGTAGTTAAGAAGCTCTTCTCTAGTGTAAGAATATCCAGAGGAGTGCCCAGACACAGAAGTTATGCACAAAAACAAAACAGAAGTAACGCACTGAAGCACCGGGGCATCCATACGCGGCGGCGCCATCTTGGAACAAGGGACTTGTCTTTGAAAGGTAGAGTGTTAATTACTAAAGCTGAAGGGATATCCCGATGAACATATGCTGCTCTCTCCTTACATCTGGATAAGAAAAGTAGTAAAGATATTGACCGTATGCTCTTTAATTTTATATGGAAAAACCGTACGCACTATATTAGAAAAACTGTTGTGATGAATAAGTACGAATCAGGTGGGCTTAACGTCTTAGACTTTTCTACTTTAAATAACACTTTCAAAATTAATTGGGCCAAACATTTTCTTAAAACCCTACCTCTATCTGGAACTTTATACCATACCACATTTTCTCTCGTTTTGGTGGCTTTACTTTTATTTGAAATTGTAATTACAATGTTGAGAAAGTCCCTGTAAAGCTTTCATCCTTCCATAAGCAGGTCCTCTTAGCGTGGACCCTCATTTATAAACACAACTTCTCACCTCACAAATACCTTATCTGGAACAACAGAGATATTTTATAGAAAAATAAATCACTTTTCCTGGAAACTTGGCTCCAAAATGGGATCCTATTGGTGGCTCAGCTGGTTAGTAAAGAGGGACAACTACTTACTTACAACGACTTTATTGCACTATATAATTTTCCAATCAGTGTTCCAGATATCAAGCGGAAGACAGTCTGGATGGTCCCCCATAAATATTTGATTGTAAATAAGGTGAAAGAAGTCTCTTTTAAAATTCGACATACATGTTATCCAGCCAGTCACTACATGGTCAAATTTAAAAGGGACATAAATACTAATTGTACTTTCTGTGGGGATCATCCAGAAACGGTGACACATCTTTTTTGGTACTGTTCTTTTACACAGAGATTCTGGAAGGAATTTAGCAGCTTTGTTATTGTCCATATTTTAAGGGAGTTTTCTTTACGATGGGAAAATGTTTTATTCTGTTTCTTTAAGTTCCCCAAGAAGTATGAGAAATGTTTTTTATGATAAATTTCTTAATACTTTTAGCTAAATTTTTTATCCATAAATGTAAGTTTACTAACAAAACACCATATTTCTGTCATTATTTTAAGGATGTGCACATGCACATACAATCAATATCAGACTGCACCAACAAAAAGGCTCTCACAACAATATATGTATGTGAATTTTTGCGTGTATTCTTATAATTGTTACCTTTTTCTTTCACCCTTGGCTTTTTGTGTTCATGTTCTGTTGTATACTTCATCTGTTCGTATGTTGTATACTCATTGTTTGTTAAATAAAGTTTTAAAAAAAAGACACGCTTTGTTTAGACCCCCAAAATCCTTTCCACGCCCACCCCCGTGACATCACGCTCCAAAGCCCTGTTACGTCACAGAACGTGGTGATGTCATAGTGACAGTCCTTTCATCCTTTGATGTTCAAGTCTATAAATAGAGGACAGCTGTCAAAGGGAATTCATTAAGCTATCGTTTTGTTGGAGTGATACAGCACATAAAAAAGCAGAAATGAGTTCGAAAGCTAACAAAGACAGAAATGTTAATTTCTCGAAAACAATGGTTAAAAAAAGTGAAAAAGAAAAAGAAACATATGCCAGACAGTTCGAGCAAAGACTGCAGCCAATGATCGACGAGGTTGAAAAGCTCAAAACTGAGCTTGACTACTTCAAAAACCTGCATACAGTCAATAAGAAACGGATCGAGGATCTAACAAAAGAAAACAATGAACTTTTGCAGAATAATAAGCTGCTGGGTTCGGTCTTGGATGACAGGACAAACATCGCAGACAGGTTGGACTCGATAAAAGATGACCACGAAGCTCTGGTAAAGTTCCGCGCAGAGACGGAGAAAACTCTGGCTGAGCTTAAAGAAAAACACGAGGACGAAGTCCAAGTCCTGCAAGGACTGCTGGAAACAGAGAAAGAAAAGGTGGCACGTCAGCAATTTCACAACAGCCAAGTTGTTGAATTATTATTGAAACGCCACAAAGAGGAAAAAAATAAGATGCAGCAGTTTTACCAGGAAAATACTAAAAAACTGGAAAACAAAGCAAATGCTGCAGACAGGAAGTTAGAAGAGGTGATCAACATGTATGACTCCAAAATAGAAAAGCTGCAGACGGCAGTAAAAAATAGTAGAGGTGTGACCGTCAATGCGGTTAAGGAACGCGAGGAAGAACGTCAATCCTCGCAGTGTTGGATTGACGGTGTTTTGTGGCATAATACACAGTTACAAGACGAAAATGAATTTATGGTTAAAAACATGAAAGAATTAACAGAGGAGAAAGGTCAAATGGGCAAAGTGATAGACGACCAAAAGGCCCAGAATATGGCGATCAAGCAGAAATGCCAGAGTAATATTAGAGCTCTGGCCTTGGAAAAGAAAATGAAGGCTATGCTTGAAGACGAAGTTGATTCTTTGAAAAAGAAAATTGAAGACGTCAAAAAGGCCCTAAGCACAGAGCAGGAAAACCACAGAAAGACAGCAGTGGACCGGCACAAAGTAAAAGCGGCACACAATCAGGCACTGGCTGAAAAGGTGGCGCTGGAAGAGAAACTGCGCTCCACAAAAAAGCAACGGGAAAGATTTATATCCAAAGTGAATTGGCTGGAGAAGAAAGAGCGCTACTTCCAAGAGGAATTGTGCCAGTGCGTTTTGTCCTTTGAAAAGGCATTTCCACATGAAGGTCACTTGAGAGGAAAAGAAAAGGTGGAATTTAGGGATATGTTCCACTACTTGAAAAAGAAATACGTAGACGGAGTGGAAGGCACCCCCTTTGTTGGAACAACGGAGTTTCTTGAAAAACAGCTGAACTGTCTACGTATCAGATGCAAGGATCTAGATGCAGCTTTACTAGCTAAAACACGGGAGCTGGAATCATTTAAAAAGCAGTACAATGACATGGTAAAGTCTT
The DNA here is from genome assembly GCF_041146795.1 of Maylandia zebra. NCBI lineage: Eukaryota > Metazoa > Chordata > Actinopteri > Cichliformes > Cichlidae > Maylandia > Maylandia zebra. The sequence continues at coordinate 1,958,755 of NC_135188.1, read as the reverse complement.
CCGAGTACGCTTTATTCCGACAAAGAGAGGAGCTCATTGGACCAGTGAACCAGATTATCCAAAAGGCTGCCAATGAAGAAAAAGAGATAGGTCATCTAAAATCTAGAGTGAAAGACGCTCAACTCCAGCTTAAATTAGAAAAACAGAAAGGACAAAAGCTGGCATCGTTGGACCATAGAAGCATGATGGGGAGATGTTCTGAGGAGACTCCGTCTCAGATTAATCCTCGTCCACTTCCAGGGAAAACTACATTTATTCAGGTACGTCCAAGACACCCTGGCAGAAGTGCAGGTATGGCTTCCCCAGTGAATCCTCCTGTAGAGTCTCCATCAACACCACCTTTCCTCAATTCTGATGATGGATTACCACCAGTTGATTGTTAAAAATTAACTGCTAAAATAGGCCATTAGAAGTATACTTCATCTTGTCTCCCTATATCATGGGTGGGCATTCTCAGTCCACGAGGGCCGGTGTCCCTGCAGGTTTTAGATCTCACCTTGGCTCAACACACCTGAATCACATGATTAGTTCGTTACCAGGCCTCTGGAGAACTTCAGGACATGTTGAGGAGCTAATTTAGCCGTTTAAATCAGCTGTGTTGGTTCGAGGACACATCTAAAACCTGCAGGGACACCGGCCCTCGTGGACTGAGATTGCCCACCCACCCCCAACCGGTCGCAGCAGATGGCCGCCCCTTCTTGAGCCTGGTTCTGCCGGAGGTTTCTTCCTAAAGGGAGTTTTTCCTCCCCACTGTCGCCCAGTGCTTGCTCAAAGGGGATCATTGGATTGTTGGGGTTTTCTGGCTTTTACTGTAGTGTTTTTACCTTACAGTATAAAGCAGCTTGAGGAGACTGTTGTTTTGCCATGATGCAATATAGCAGGGCTGCCCAATCCCAGTCCTCGAGAGCTACTATCCTGCAGCTTTTAGATGCATCCCTACTCCAACACAGCTGAATCAAATGAATGGCTTGTTATCAGGCCTTTGCCAAACACGATGGCATGCTGAAGAGGTAATCAAACCATTTGATTCAGCTGTGTTGGAGTAGGGATGCATCTAAAAGCTGCAGGACGGTAGCTCTCGAGGACCGGGATTGGGCACCCCTGCAATATAGTATTAAATATGACTACATTTTAAAAACATCTATTATAGCATCAAAGTAAAACAAAAAAACTAAATGAAATGAATCAAAATGTCTAATCTGGCAAAACAAGAAAAGAAAAAAGGTTTCACCTTTAAATAAAAATCCAAATCACAAACACATTCTGATTTTTGTTGTGTGTGTTTTTTTGTGTGTGTTGTCACGTATAAAATCGTTGCACTCTGTCTCGGTGTCTGCCCGGCCGGCTCCGCAAGGCTACATATGTTTATTGTGTTGCTGCTTTCTTCCACTCGTCATTCTGCCTGGGCGGAGCTCAGGCCCACGCACCTGTCTGCAATTACGCTGCAACGTGTCCTGTCTGTATGGAGACTGAGAGCTGCCAGAGTAATAATGTAGATACAGGCCTCTTTCTCCTTCTGCTGCTGTTCATGCTTTTATTCCATTGATGTTGCTATCATTTGTAAATATATTTATTTGCTCTTATTTTATCAATTTACTGTCGTTCATGTATTTAATCTTCTTTGTATTTAAATATGATTTTTTTTAAGTAATGCCGCGAGATGGACAGTTAAATAAAGGTTTCATTGAATTAAAAAAAAGATTTAAAGATGACTGGTGGCGGAAGCAGAGCACAGACTGTCTGTGAGAATCTATCGCCATCGTGTGGTGCAGAGATATATTGCCATTGAATTTAGACAACGAAAGCTTGGCTCACAGAGCAGCTGCAACACGAACAAAAAACATTAAATAGCAACATGATATATTATATTATATTATATTATATTATATTATATTATATTATATTATATTATATTATATTTATAGCTGTCGAAATTAACGCGTTAATTGCGATAATTAAATTTTGGAATTAATTACGTTAGAATATTTAACTATTTAGCGCAACACGCAGATAAGTCGCTCCCATAATTCCACTTGATTTGTTTACCGCGCCACTGAAAATGGAGAAGCAGGAAGCGGATGGCCTTCTGGATGGGGAATTTAAATACAAGAAGAACATAGATGGGACAATAAACAAACGCGTTGTAATTTGCACTCACTGTAGTAAAGAGTTTCAATTTCACCGTTCAAATTCGACCTTAAAATACCACCTTAATGCCAAACACGCGTTTGTCGGGGCAGCAGCTTCACCCGGCCTGCGTCAGACCACTCTTAGTGAACGCAGGCCACTCGGTAAGTCTTCTTTGGACAAACTGACCGACAATATAGCCAAATGGATAGCAAAGGACTGCAGACCGCTAAGCATTGTGGAGGACAAGGGCTTTGCGGATGTTTTAAAGGTTGCATCTCAGGACGCGTCCTACAAGCCCCCAGCGAGAAGCACAATAACAATTCGAATCCACGAACTGTATGAAACGGAGAAAAAGAAAAAAGAAGAGGCTTTAGTTCACACAGAATGCGTGGCTCTGACAGGAGACCACTGGACATCATTGAGTAATGACAATTACCTGGGAGTTACTGCGCATTTAATCACTGAAGCCTGGGGTCTGACATCCTTTGCGCTGACTATAATGAAAACGGAAGAGCGGCACTTTGCGGAGGCTTGTGCAGAGCAGTTCCAGACTGTTGCTCGCAGGTGGAGAATTGAGGAGAAGGTGACAACAGTAGGCACGGACAGTGCGCGCAATATGATCGCCGCGGCTCGCATCATGCCATTCAATCACATGCCGTGTACCGCGCACATTCTACAGAGATGCATCACAGTGAGTCTCGCAGACAGTGGCTTTGTCACTGCGCTGGCCAAATGCCGCAAAATTGTTGGCCATTTTAAGCACAGCCCAGCAAACACAGCAGAGCTGAACGCAGAGCAGGTGTCACTGGGGCGCAAGCAGGAGCCGTTGGCCCAGGACGTGCCTACGCGCTGGAACTCCACGCTGGAGATGGTGAAGCGCTTGATCCGCAACCAAACTGCAGTAACCGCGACTCTGGATAAACAAAAGCATAAACTTGTCCTCCTGACGCCTCCAGAGTGGGACAAACTCCAGAGACTGGAGACACTTCTAGAGCCCTGCAGGTGAGCCTGTCATTGTGACCATAATTGTAGGTTTAGATTAAATGTATCAAACATACATCTTAAATCAGTTTTGTTATTATGAAAATGTCTTATTTAAAAAATAAATGAAATCAAATATTTTATTAATATTACCTAGTATTAAAAAGCTTTTTTAAATTTGCTGTCTTATCTCTCTCTCTCTGTGTGTGTGTGTGTGTGTGTGTGTGTGTGTGTGTGTGTGTGTGTGTGTGTGTGTGTATGTGTGTGTGTGTGTGTGTGTGTGTATTCCACTGCAGATATGTGACTGAACTGCTGGGAGGAGAGGCCTACGTCTCCTGCTCTGTAGTTCTACCAGCCTTCTGCCACCTGCGCCGTGTCATGGAAGTAACTGATGAGGACCCTGCATATGTGGTGAGGTTTAAAGAGAAGTTTAAGGAAGACCTTGCTTCCCGCCAGGAACATACCAACTATGCATGGCTCCAGATCGCAACTGCACTGGACCCACGTTTTAAAGACCTACGCAGTGTGCCCAAGACTGACAGAGAAGCAGTGTGGACCACACTGGCAGGCATGCTGCATGAAGACTCTCCTAGAAGATCACACACTGCAGAAGAAGGTCCAGCCAAGAAGACTGCAACCCCCCCACTGTGCTTTGCCCTGATATCTGCAGTGTGAGGTTGGATCGCTCATTCTCATCCTCACACTGATGCCACTTATTTCGGTCTTTGTTTGACATAAAAGGGCATATTTGTCACTTTATTGCAACTATATTTGCACTCTTGAGCTCCTTCATTCACTGACTGATCATAAAGTTATTACTTGCGTTATGTATTCATCCGTTTGAACATAATTAATGAAGCCACATGTAATCACTAAAATTTGTATTTTGGGTACAATAAGAGAGTTTCAGATGGAATGCTGTTTTGTTTTGTTTAAATTTCACCAACTTGCTGATGCCCACGGTTGTGAGTGCGGCTTCTTGCTGTACATGGGTGGATGGTTGTAAATCACATCACAGATGCCAAAAACCTCTCAAACCAAGCCCCCTTGCCGGTGATGCTGTGCGCAACCTCGTGACGGAGTCAAGCATATTCAAAACACCCCCTCACCTCCCGTGTCAAACTCAAATGTCAGCCTATTTCATGTGTCACTTTTGGAGCAGTTGCCATCCCGACGAGCCATGGAGAAGTTCGTGTTTGTGTTATTTTACTTATTTGGTGTTCTGGTGTGTTTGGGCACCGGTCAGCACCATCGTGTTGAGCACGTGTTGGACCGTGGACACACCGGATTCAGTGGGAGAATAACGGTCAGGTGTACAGTTTACTGAGCACTGGGACTCAGTATCGTTTACCAGCACAGACACGGAGACGCGCTCAGCTTCTATTGAGAGCAAACAACCAAGTGAACCCTCCGGCTGCGTCCAGTAGACGAGACACACCGTCTGGGCCGGGAGCTTTCCGAGCATTCAGACTCTTAAACTGCTTCCTCGCATCTGCTTCATGAATATGAAGGGTTGTGGTGGGAGGAGGTGGTGTGAAATCCTCTTTTGTGTGGGGTGAGGAGGGGGGTGTTGTAAAAGTCCCCAAGAGCAATGATGAGAGAGTCCGGGAATGTCCGCTCCATGTGCAGTATCTGCTCCGCGAGTGCGCACTGAGCTGCCTGCGCATCCGCATCTGGCGGGATGTAAACAGCGGCCAAGATGAATGAAGCAAACTCCCGCGGAGAATAAAACGGTTTGCAGTGAATAAAAAGGTATTCCAGAGAGGAAGAGCAGTGCTGAGCAATCACTGTTACATCTGTGCACCAGCCACTATTAATGTAGAAGCAGACACGTCCACCTGTGGTCTTACCAGAGAGAGAGGCCTGCCGGTCCGCGCGCAGCAGATGAAAGCCCTCCAGCTTGAGCGCGCTGTCCGGGATGTCCTCACAGAGCCACGACTCCGTAAAACACAAGACACAGGAGGAGGCAACGTCTCTGTTCATGCTTCTCATCAGGGCCAGCTCGTCCATCTCATTCCTGAGTGAGCGTACGTTGGAAAGGAAGATCCCAGGAAGAGCAGTTCGCAGTCCGCGTCTCCTCAGACGCACGAGTGCGCCGGCTCGCTTTCCTCGCTTTCGGCGTCTCACTTTCCTGATCAGAGTCTGCAGTAAATCTGCCGCAGATGCGACAAATATTGGAAGTAAATCCACAGGTGTTGTAGTCCTGTAGTTAAGAAGCTCTTCTCTAGTGTAAGAATATCCAGAGGAGTGCCCAGACACAGAAGTTATGCACAAAAACAAAACAGAAGTAACGCACTGAAGCACCGGGGCATCCATACGCGGCGGCGCCATCTTGGAACAAGGGACTTGTCTTTGAAAGGTAGAGTGTTAATTACTAAAGCTGAAGGGATATCCCGATGAACATATGCTGCTCTCTCCTTACATCTGGATAAGAAAAGTAGTAAAGATATTGACCGTATGCTCTTTAATTTTATATGGAAAAACCGTACGCACTATATTAGAAAAACTGTTGTGATGAATAAGTACGAATCAGGTGGGCTTAACGTCTTAGACTTTTCTACTTTAAATAACACTTTCAAAATTAATTGGGCCAAACATTTTCTTAAAACCCTACCTCTATCTGGAACTTTATACCATACCACATTTTCTCTCGTTTTGGTGGCTTTACTTTTATTTGAAATTGTAATTACAATGTTGAGAAAGTCCCTGTAAAGCTTTCATCCTTCCATAAGCAGGTCCTCTTAGCGTGGACCCTCATTTATAAACACAACTTCTCACCTCACAAATACCTTATCTGGAACAACAGAGATATTTTATAGAAAAATAAATCACTTTTCCTGGAAACTTGGCTCCAAAATGGGATCCTATTGGTGGCTCAGCTGGTTAGTAAAGAGGGACAACTACTTACTTACAACGACTTTATTGCACTATATAATTTTCCAATCAGTGTTCCAGATATCAAGCGGAAGACAGTCTGGATGGTCCCCCATAAATATTTGATTGTAAATAAGGTGAAAGAAGTCTCTTTTAAAATTCGACATACATGTTATCCAGCCAGTCACTACATGGTCAAATTTAAAAGGGACATAAATACTAATTGTACTTTCTGTGGGGATCATCCAGAAACGGTGACACATCTTTTTTGGTACTGTTCTTTTACACAGAGATTCTGGAAGGAATTTAGCAGCTTTGTTATTGTCCATATTTTAAGGGAGTTTTCTTTACGATGGGAAAATGTTTTATTCTGTTTCTTTAAGTTCCCCAAGAAGTATGAGAAATGTTTTTTATGATAAATTTCTTAATACTTTTAGCTAAATTTTTTATCCATAAATGTAAGTTTACTAACAAAACACCATATTTCTGTCATTATTTTAAGGATGTGCACATGCACATACAATCAATATCAGACTGCACCAACAAAAAGGCTCTCACAACAATATATGTATGTGAATTTTTGCGTGTATTCTTATAATTGTTACCTTTTTCTTTCACCCTTGGCTTTTTGTGTTCATGTTCTGTTGTATACTTCATCTGTTCGTATGTTGTATACTCATTGTTTGTTAAATAAAGTTTTAAAAAAAAGACACGCTTTGTTTAGACCCCCAAAATCCTTTCCACGCCCACCCCCGTGACATCACGCTCCAAAGCCCTGTTACGTCACAGAACGTGGTGATGTCATAGTGACAGTCCTTTCATCCTTTGATGTTCAAGTCTATAAATAGAGGACAGCTGTCAAAGGGAATTCATTAAGCTATCGTTTTGTTGGAGTGATACAGCACATAAAAAAGCAGAAATGAGTTCGAAAGCTAACAAAGACAGAAATGTTAATTTCTCGAAAACAATGGTTAAAAAAAGTGAAAAAGAAAAAGAAACATATGCCAGACAGTTCGAGCAAAGACTGCAGCCAATGATCGACGAGGTTGAAAAGCTCAAAACTGAGCTTGACTACTTCAAAAACCTGCATACAGTCAATAAGAAACGGATCGAGGATCTAACAAAAGAAAACAATGAACTTTTGCAGAATAATAAGCTGCTGGGTTCGGTCTTGGATGACAGGACAAACATCGCAGACAGGTTGGACTCGATAAAAGATGACCACGAAGCTCTGGTAAAGTTCCGCGCAGAGACGGAGAAAACTCTGGCTGAGCTTAAAGAAAAACACGAGGACGAAGTCCAAGTCCTGCAAGGACTGCTGGAAACAGAGAAAGAAAAGGTGGCACGTCAGCAATTTCACAACAGCCAAGTTGTTGAATTATTATTGAAACGCCACAAAGAGGAAAAAAATAAGATGCAGCAGTTTTACCAGGAAAATACTAAAAAACTGGAAAACAAAGCAAATGCTGCAGACAGGAAGTTAGAAGAGGTGATCAACATGTATGACTCCAAAATAGAAAAGCTGCAGACGGCAGTAAAAAATAGTAGAGGTGTGACCGTCAATGCGGTTAAGGAACGCGAGGAAGAACGTCAATCCTCGCAGTGTTGGATTGACGGTGTTTTGTGGCATAATACACAGTTACAAGACGAAAATGAATTTATGGTTAAAAACATGAAAGAATTAACAGAGGAGAAAGGTCAAATGGGCAAAGTGATAGACGACCAAAAGGCCCAGAATATGGCGATCAAGCAGAAATGCCAGAGTAATATTAGAGCTCTGGCCTTGGAAAAGAAAATGAAGGCTATGCTTGAAGACGAAGTTGATTCTTTGAAAAAGAAAATTGAAGACGTCAAAAAGGCCCTAAGCACAGAGCAGGAAAACCACAGAAAGACAGCAGTGGACCGGCACAAAGTAAAAGCGGCACACAATCAGGCACTGGCTGAAAAGGTGGCGCTGGAAGAGAAACTGCGCTCCACAAAAAAGCAACGGGAAAGATTTATATCCAAAGTGAATTGGCTGGAGAAGAAAGAGCGCTACTTCCAAGAGGAATTGTGCCAGTGCGTTTTGTCCTTTGAAAAGGCATTTCCACATGAAGGTCACTTGAGAGGAAAAGAAAAGGTGGAATTTAGGGATATGTTCCACTACTTGAAAAAGAAATACGTAGACGGAGTGGAAGGCACCCCCTTTGTTGGAACAACGGAGTTTCTTGAAAAACAGCTGAACTGTCTACGTATCAGATGCAAGGATCTAGATGCAGCTTTACTAGCTAAAACACGGGAGCTGGAATCATTTAAAAAGCAGTACAATGACATGGTAAAGTCTTCCGAGTACGCTTTATTCCGACAAAGAGAGGAGCTCATTGGACCAGTGAACCAGATTATCCAAAAGGCTGCCAATGAAGAAAAAGAGATAGGTCATCTAAAATCTAGAGTGAAAGACGCTCAACTCCAGCTTAAATTAGAAAAACAGAAAGGACAAAAGCTGGCATCGTTGGACCATAGAAGCATGATGGGGAGATGTTCTGAGGAGACTCCGTCTCAGATTAATCCTCGTCCACTTCCAAGGAAAACTACATTTATTCAGGTACGTCCAAGACACCCTGGCAGAAGTGCAGGTATGGCTTCCCCAGTGAATCCTCCTGTAGAGTCTCCATCAACACCACCTTTCCTCAATTCTGATGATGGATTACCACCAGTTGATTGTTAAAAATTAACTGCTAAAATAGGCCATTAGAAGTATACTTCATCTTGTCTCCCTATATCATGGGTGGGCATTCTCAGTCCACGAGGGCCGGTGTCCCTGCAGGTTTTAGATCTCACCTTGGCTCAACACACCTGAATCACATGATTAGTTCGTTACCAGGCCTCTGGAGAACTTCAGGACATGTTGAGGAGCTAATTTAGCCGTTTAAATCAGCTGTGTTGGTTCGAGGACACATCTAAAACCTGCAGGGACACCGGCCCTCGTGGACTGAGATTGCCCACCCACCCCCAACCGGTCGCAGCAGATGGCCGCCCCTTCTTGAGCCTGGTTCTGCCGGAGGTTTCTTCCTAAAGGGAGTTTTTCCTCCCCACTGTCGCCCAGTGCTTGCTCAAAGGGGATCATTGGATTGTTGGGGTTTTCTGGCTTTTACTGTAGTGTTTTTACCTTACAGTATAAAGCAGCTTGAGGAGACTGTTGTTTTGCCATGATGCAATATAGCAGGGCTGCCCAATCCCAGTCCTCGAGAGCTACTATCCTGCAGCTTTTAGATGCATCCCTACTCCAACACAGCTGAATCAAATGAATGGCTTGTTATCAGGCCTTTGCCAAACACGATGGCATGCTGAAGAGGTAATCAAACCATTTGATTCAGCTGTGTTGGAGTAGGGATGCATCTAAAAGCTGCAGGACGGTAGCTCTCGAGGACCGGGATTGGGCACCCCTGCAATATAGTATTAAATATGACTACATTTTAAAAACATCTATTATAGCATCAAAGTAAAACAAAAAAACTAAATGAAATGAATCAAAATGTCTAATCTGGCAAAACAAGAAAAGAAAAAAGGTTTCACCTTTAAATAAAAATCCAAATCACAAACACATTCTGATTTTTGTTGTGTGTGTTTTTTTGTGTGTGTTGTCACGTATAAAATCGTTGCACTCTGTCTCGGTGTCTGCCCGGCCGGCTCCGCAAGGCTACATATGTTTATTGTGTTGCTGCTTTCTTCCACTCGTCATTCTGCCTGGGCGGAGCTCAGGCCCACGCACCTGTCTGCAATTACGCTGCAACGTGTCCTGTCTGTATGGAGACTGAGAGCTGCCAGAGTAATAATGTAGATACAGGCCTCTTTCTCCTTCTGCTGCTGTTCATGCTTTTATTCCATTGATGTTGCTATCATTTGTAAATATATTTATTTGCTCTTATTTTATCAATTTACTGTCGTTCATGTATTTAATCTTCTTTGTATTTAAATATGATTTTTTTTAAGTAATGCCGCGAGATGGACAGTTAAATAAAGGTTTCATTGAATTAAAAAAAAGATTTAAAGATGACTGGTGGCGGAAGCAGAGCACAGACTGTCTGTGAGAATCTATCGCCATCGTGTGGTGCAGAGATATATTGCCATTGAATTTAGACAACGAAAGCTTGGCTCACAGAGCAGCTGCAACACGAACAAAAAACATTAAATAGCAACATGATATATTATATTATATTATATTATATTATATTATATTATATTTATAGCTGTCGAAATTAACGCGTTAATTGCGATAATTAAATTTTGGAATTAATTACGTTAGAATATTTAACTATTTAGCGCAACACGCAGATAAGTCGCTCCCATAATTCCACTTGATTTGTTTACCGCGCCACTGAAAATGGAGAAGCAGGAAGCGGATGGCCTTCTGGATGGGGAATTTAAATACAAGAAGAACATAGATGGGACAATAAACAAACGCGTTGTAATTTGCACTCACTGTAGTAAAGAGTTTCAATTTCACCGTTCAAATTCGACCTTAAAATACCACCTTAATGCCAAACACGCGTTTGTCGGGGCAGCAGCTTCACCCGGCCTGCGTCAGACCACTCTTAGTGAACGCAGGCCACTCGGTAAGTCTTCTTTGGACAAACTGACCGACAATATAGCCAAATGGATAGCAAAGGACTGCAGACCGCTAAGCATTGTGGAGGACAAGGGCTTTGCGGATGTTTTAAAGGTTGCATCTCAGGACGCGTCCTACAAGCCCCCAGCGAGAAGCACAATAACAATTCGAATCCACGAACTGTATGAAACGGAGAAAAAGAAAAAAGAAGAGGCTTTAGTTCACACAGAATGCGTGGCTCTGACAGGAGACCACTGGACATCATTGAGTAATGACAATTACCTGGGAGTTACTGCGCATTTAATCACTGAAGCCTGGGGTCTGACATCCTTTGCGCTGACTATAATGAAAACGGAAGAGCGGCACTTTGCGGAGGCTTGTGCAGAGCAGTTCCAGACTGTTGCTCGCAGGTGGAGAATTGAGGAGAAGGTGACAACAGTAGGCACGGACAGTGCGCGCAATATGATCGCCGCGGCTCGCATCATGCCATTCAATCACATGCCGTGTACCGCGCACATTCTACAGAGATGCATCACAGTGAGTCTCGCAGACAGTGGCTTTGTCACTGCGCTGGCCAAATGCCGCAAAATTGTTGGCCATTTTAAGCACAGCCCAGCAAACACAGCAGAGCTGAACGCAGAGCAGGTGTCACTGGGGCGCAAGCAGGAGCCGTTGGCCCAGGACGTGCCTACGCGCTGGAACTCCACGCTGGAGATGGTGAAGCGCTTGATCCGCAACCAAACTGCAGTAACCGCGACTCTGGATAAACAAAAGCATAAACTTGTCCTCCTGACGCCTCCAGAGTGGGACAAACTCCAGAGACTGGAGACACTTCTAGAGCCCTGCAGGTGAGCCTGTCATTGTGACCATAATTGTAGGTTTAGATTAAATGTATCAAACATACATCTTAAATCAGTTTTGTTATTATGAAAATGTCTTATTTAAAAAATAAATGAAATCAAATATTTTATTAATATTACCTAGTATTAAAAAGCTTTTTTAAATTTGCTGTCTTATCTCTCTCTCTCTCTGTGTGTGTGTGTGTGTGTGTGTGTGTGTGTGTGTGTGTGTGTGTGTGTGTGTGTGTGTGTGTGTGTGTGTGTGTGTGTGTGTGTGTGTGTGTGTGTGTGTATTCCACTGCAGATATGTGACTGAACTGCTGGGAGGAGAGGCCTACGTCTCCTGCTTTGTAGTTCTACCAGCCTTCTGCCACCTGCGCCGTGTCATGGAAGTAACTGATGAGGACCCTGCATATGTGGTGAGGTTTAAAGAGAAGTTTAAGGAAGACCTTGCTTCCCGCCAGGAACATACCAACTATGCATGGCTCCAGATCGCAACTGCACTGGACCCACGTTTTAAAGACCTACGCAGTGTGCCCAAGACTGACAGAGAAGCAGTGTGGACCACACTGGCAGGCATGCTGCATGAAGACTCTCCTAGAAGATCACACACTGCAGAAGAAGGTCCAGCCAAGAAGACTGCAACCCCCCCACTGTGCTTTGCCCTGATATCTGCAGTGTGAGGTTGGATCGCTCATTCTCATCCTCACACTGATGCCACTTATTTCGGTCTTTGTTTGACATAAAAGGGCATATTTGTCACTTTATTGCAACTATATTTGCACTCTTGAGCTCCTTCATTCACTGACTGATCATAAAGTTATTACTTGCGTTATGTATTCATCCGTTTGAACATAATTAATGAAGCCACATGTAATCACTAAAATTTGTATTTTGGGTACAATAAGAGAGTTTCAGATGGAATGCTGTTTTGTTTTGTTTAAATTTCACCAACTTGCTGATGCCCACGGTTGTGAGTGCGGCTTCTTGCTGTACATGGGTGGATGGTTGTAAATCACATCACAGATGCCAAAAACCTCTCAAACCAAGCCCCCTTGCCGGTGATGCTGTGCGCAACCTCGTGACGGAGTCAAGCATATTCAAAACACCCCCTCACCTCCCGTGTCAAACTCAAATGTCAGCCTATTTCATGTGTCACTTTTGGAGCAGTTGCCATCCCGACGAGCCATGGAGAAGTTCGTGTTTGTGTTATTTTACTTATTTGGTGTTCTGGTGTGTTTGGGCACCGGTCAGCACCATCGTGTTGAGCACGTGTTGGACCGTGGACACACCGGATTCAGTGGGAGAATAACGGTCAGGTGTACAGTTTACTGAGCACTGGGACTCAGTATCGTTTACCAGCACAGACACGGAGACGCGCTCAGCTTCTATTGAGAGCAAACAACCAAGTGAACCCTCCGGCTGCGTCCAGTAGACGAGACACACCGTCTGGGCCGGGAGCTTTCCGAGCATTCAGACTCTTAAACTGCTTCCTCGCATCTGCTTCATGAATATGAAGGGTTGTGGTGGGAGGAGGTGGTGTGAAATCCTCTTTTGTGTGGGGTGAGGAGGGGGGTGTTGTAAAAGTCCCCAAGAGCAATGATGAGAGAGTCCGGGAATGTCCGCTCCATGTGCAGTATCTGCTCCGCGAGTGCGCACTGAGCTGCCTGCGCATCCGCATCTGGCGGGATGTAAACAGCGGCCAAGATGAATGAAGCAAACTCCCGCGGAGAATAAAACGGTTTGCAGTGAATAAAAAGGTATTCCAGAGAGGAAGAGCAGTGCTGAGCAATCACTGTTACATCTGTGCACCAGCCACTATTAATGTAGAAGCAGACACGTCCACCTGTGGTCTTACCAGAGAGAGAGGCCTGCCGGTCCGCGCGCAGCAGATGAAAGCCCTCCAGCTTGAGCGCGCTGTCCGGGATGTCCTCACAGAGCCACGACTCCGTAAAACACAAGACACAGGAGGAGGCAACGTCTCTGTTCATGCTTCTCATCAGGGCCAGCTCGTCCATCTCATTCCTGAGTGAGCGTACGTTGGAAAGGAAGATCCCAGGAAGAGCAGTTCGCAGTCCGCGTCTCCTCAGACGCACGAGTGCGCCGGCTCGCTTTCCTCGCTTTCGGCGTCTCACTTTCCTGATCAGAGTCTGCAGTAAATCTGCCGCAGATGCGACAAATATTGGAAGTAAATCCACAGGTGTTGTAGTCCTGTAGTTAAGAAGCTCTTCTCTAGTGTAAGAATATCCAGAGGAGTGCCCAGACACAGAAGTTATGCACAAAAACAAAACAGAAGTAACGCACTGAAGCACCGGGGCATCCATACGCGGCGGCGCCATCTTGGAACAAGGGACTTGTCTTTGAAAGGTAGAGTGTTAATTACTAAAGCTGAAGGGATATCCCGATGAACATATGCTGCTCTCTCCTTACATCTGGATAAGAAAAGTAGTAAAGATATTGACCGTATGCTCTTTAATTTTATATGGAAAAACCGTACGCACTATATTAGAAAAACTGTTGTGATGAATAAGTACGAATCAGGTGGGCTTAACGTCTTAGACTTTTCTACTTTAAATAACACTTTCAAAATTAATTGGGCCAAACATTTTCTTAAAACCCTACCTCTATCTGGAACTTTATACCATACCACATTTTCTCTCGTTTTGGTGGCTTTACTTTTATTTGAAATTGTAATTACAATGTTGAGAAAGTCCCTGTAAAGCTTTCATCCTTCCATAAGCAGGTCCTCTTAGCGTGGACCCTCATTTATAAACACAACTTCTCACCTCACAAATACCTTATCTGGAACAACAGAGATATTTTATAGAAAAATAAATCACTTTTCCTGGAAACTTGGCTCCAAAATGGGATCCTATTGGTGGCTCAGCTGGTTAGTAAAGAGGGACAACTACTTACTTACAACGACTTTATTGCACTATATAATTTTCCAATCAGTGTTCCAGATATCAAGCGGAAGACAGTCTGGATGGTCCCCCATAAATATTTGATTGTAAATAAGGTGAAAGAAGTCTCTTTTAAAATTCGACATACATGTTATCCAGCCAGTCACTACATGGTCAAATTTAAAAGGGACATAAATACTAATTGTACTTTCTGTGGGGATCATCCAGAAACGGTGACACATCTTTTTTGGTACTGTTCTTTTACACAGAGATTCTGGAAGGAATTTAGCAGCTTTGTTATTGTCCATATTTTAAGGGAGTTTTCTTTACGATGGGAAAATGTTTTATTCTGTTTCTTTAAGTTCCCCAAGAAGTATGAGAAATGTTTTTTATGATAAATTTCTTAATACTTTTAGCTAAATTTTTTATCCATAAATGTAAGTTTACTAACAAAACACCATATTTCTGTCATTATTTTAAGGATGTGCACATGCACATACAATCAATATCAGACTGCACCAACAAAAAGGCTCTCACAACAATATATGTATGTGAATTTTTGCGTGTATTCTTATAATTGTTACCTTTTTCTTTCACCCTTGGCTTTTTGTGTTCATGTTCTGTTGTATACTTCATCTGTTCGTATGTTGTATACTCATTGTTTGTTAAATAAAGTTTTAAAAAAAAGACACGCTTTGTTTAGACCCCCAAAATCCTTTCCACGCCCACCCCCGTGACATCACGCTCCAAAGCCCTGTTACGTCACAGAACGTGGTGATGTCATAGTGACAGTCCTTTCATCCTTTGATGTTCAAGTCTATAAATAGAGGACAGCTGTCAAAGGGAATTCATTAAGCTATCGTTTTGTTGGAGTGATACAGCACATAAAAAAGCAGAAATGAGTTCGAAAGCTAACAAAGACAGAAATGTTAATTTCTCGAAAACAATGGTTAAAAAAAGTGAAAAAGAAAAAGAAACATATGCCAGACAGTTCGAGCAAAGACTGCAGCCAATGATCGACGAGGTTGAAAAGCTCAAAACTGAGCTTGACTACTTCAAAAACCTGCATACAGTCAATAAGAAACGGATCGAGGATCTAACAAAAGAAAACAATGAACTTTTGCAGAATAATAAGCTGCTGGGTTCGGTCTTGGATGACAGGACAAACATCGCAGACAGGTTGGACTCGATAAAAGATGACCACGAAGCTCTGGTAAAGTTCCGCGCAGAGACGGAGAAAACTCTGGCTGAGCTTAAAGAAAAACACGAGGACGAAGTCCAAGTCCTGCAAGGACTGCTGGAAACAGAGAAAGAAAAGGTGGCACGTCAGCAATTTCACAACAGCCAAGTTGTTGAATTATTATTGAAACGCCACAAAGAGGAAAAAAATAAGATGCAGCAGTTTTACCAGGAAAATACTAAAAAACTGGAAAACAAAGCAAATGCTGCAGACAGGAAGTTAGAAGAGGTGATCAACATGTATGACTCCAAAATAGAAAAGCTGCAGACGGCAGTAAAAAATAGTAGAGGTGTGACCGTCAATGCGGTTAAGGAACGCGAGGAAGAACGTCAATCCTCGCAGTGTTGGATTGACGGTGTTTTGTGGCATAATACACAGTTACAAGACGAAAATGAATTTATGGTTAAAAACATGAAAGAATTAACAGAGGAGAAAGGTCAAATGGGCAAAGTGATAGACGACCAAAAGGCCCAGAATATGGCGATCAAGCAGAAATGCCAGAGTAATATTAGAGCTCTGGCCTTGGAAAAGAAAATGAAGGCTATGCTTGAAGACGAAGTTGATTCTTTGAAAAAGAAAATTGAAGACGTCAAAAAGGCCCTAAGCACAGAGCAGGAAAACCACAGAAAGACAGCAGTGGACCGGCACAAAGTAAAAGCGGCACACAATCAGGCACTGGCTGAAAAGGTGGCGCTGGAAGAGAAACTGCGCTCCACAAAAAAGCAACGGGAAAGATTTATATCCAAAGTGAATTGGCTGGAGAAGAAAGAGCGCTACTTCCAAGAGGAATTGTGCCAGTGCGTTTTGTCCTTTGAAAAGGCATTTCCACATGAAGGTCACTTGAGAGGAAAAGAAAAGGTGGAATTTAGGGATATGTTCCACTACTTGAAAAAGAAATACGTAGACGGAGTGGAAGGCACCCCCTTTGTTGGAACAACGGAGTTTCTTGAAAAACAGCTGAACTGTCTACGTATCAGATGCAAGGATCTAGATGCAGCTTTACTAGCTAAAACACGGGAGCTGGAATCATTTAAAAAGCAGTACAATGACATGGTAAAGTCTTCCGAGTACGCTTTATTCCGACAAAGAGAGGAGCTCATTGGACCAGTGAACCAGATTATCCAAAAGGCTGCCAATGAAGAAAAAGAGATAGGTCATCTAAAATCTAGAGTGAAAGACGCTCAACTCCAGCTTAAATTAGAAAAACAGAAAGGACAAAAGCTGGCATCGTTGGACCATAGAAGCATGATGGGGAGATGTTCTGAGGAGACTCCGTCTCAGATTAATCCTCGTCCACTTCCAGGGAAAACTACATTTATTCAGGTACGTCCAAGACACCCTGGCAGAAGTGCAGGTATGGCTTCCCCAGTGAATCCTCCTGTAGAGTCTCCATCAACACCACCTTTCCTCAATTCTGATGATGGATTACCACCAGTTGATTGTTAAAAATTAACTGCTAAAATAGGCCATTAGAAGTATACTTCATCTTGTCTCCCTATATCATGGGTGGGCATTCTCAGTCCACGAGGGCCGGTGTCCCTGCAGGTTTTAGATCTCACCTTGGCTCAACACACCTGAATCACATGATTAGTTCGTTACCAGGCCTCTGGAGAACTTCAGGACATGTTGAGGAGCTAATTTAGCCGTTTAAATCAGCTGTGTTGGTTCGAGGACACATCTAAAACCTGCAGGGACACCGGCCCTCGTGGACTGAGATTGCCCACCCACCCCCAACCGGTCGCAGCAGATGGCCGCCCCTTCTTGAGCCTGGTTCTGCCGGAGGTTTCTTCCTAAAGGGAGTTTTTCCTCCCCACTGTCGCCCAGTGCTTGCTCAAAGGGGATCATTGGATTGTTGGGGTTTTCTGGCTTTTACTGTAGTGTTTTTACCTTACAGTATAAAGCAGCTTGAGGAGACTGTTGTTTTGCCATGATGCAATATAGCAGGGCTGCCCAATCCCAGTCCTCGAGAGCTACTATCCTGCAGCTTTTAGATGCATCCCTACTCCAACACAGCTGAATCAAATGAATGGCTTGTTATCAGGCCTTTGCCAAACACGATGGCATGCTGAAGAGGTAATCAAACCATTTGATTCAGCTGTGTTGGAGTAGGGATGCATCTAAAAGCTGCAGGACGGTAGCTCTCGAGGACCGGGATTGGGCACCCCTGCAATATAGTATTAAATATGACTACATTTTAAAAACATCTATTATAGCATCAAAGTAAAACAAAAAAACTAAATGAAATGAATCAAAATGTCTAATCTGGCAAAACAAGAAAAGAAAAAAGGTTTCACCTTTAAATAAAAATCCAAATCACAAACACATTCTGATTTTTGTTGTGTGTGTTTTTTTGTGTATGTTGTCACGTATAAAATCGTTGCACTCTGTCTCGGTGTCTGCCCGGCCGGCTCCGCAAGGCTACATATGTTTATTGTGTTGCTGCTTTCTTCCACTCGTCATTCTGCCTGGGCGGAGCTCAGGCCCACGCACCTGTCTGCAATTACGCTGCAACGTGTCCTGTCTGTATGGAGACTGAGAGCTGCCAGAGTAATAATGTAGATACAGGCCTCTTTCTCCTTCTGCTGCTGTTCATGCTTTTATTCCATTGATGTTGCTATCATTTGTAAATATATTTATTTGCTCTTATTTTATCAATTTACTGTCGTTCATGTATTTAATCTTCTTTGTATTTAAATATGATTTTTTTTAAGTAATGCCGCGAGATGGACAGTTAAATAAAGGTTTCATTGAATTAAAAAAAAGATTTAAAGATGACTGGTGGCGGAAGCAGAGCACAGACTGTCTGTGAGAATCTATCGCCATCGTGTGGTGCAGAGATATATTGCCATTGAATTTAGACAACGAAAGCTTGGCTCACAGAGCAGCTGCAACACGAACAAAAAACATTAAATAGCAACATGATATATTATATTATATTATATTATATTATATTATATTATATTATATTATATTTATAGCTGTCGAAATTAACGCGTTAATTGCGATAATTAAATTTTGGAATTAATTACGTTAGAATATTTAACTATTTAGCGCAACACGCAGATAAGTCGCTCCCATAATTCCACTTGATTTGTTTACCGCGCCACTGAAAATGGAGAAGCAGGAAGCGGATGGCCTTCTGGATGGGGAATTTAAATACAAGAAGAACATAGATGGGACAATAAACAAACGCGTTGTAATTTGCACTCACTGTAGTAAAGAGTTTCAATTTCACCGTTCAAATTCGACCTTAAAATACCACCTTAATGCCAAACACGCGTTTGTCGGGGCAGCAGCTTCACCCGGCCTGCGTCAGACCACTCTTAGTGAACGCAGGCCACTCGGTAAGTCTTCTTTGGACAAACTGACCGACAATATAGCCAAATGGATAGCAAAGGACTGCAGACCGCTAAGCATTGTGGAGGACAAGGGCTTTGCGGATGTTTTAAAGGTTGCATCTCAGGACGCGTCCTACAAGCCCCCAGCGAGAAGCACAATAACAATTCGAATCCACGAACTGTATGAAACGGAGAAAAAGAAAAAAGAAGAGGCTTTAGTTCACACAGAATGCGTGGCTCTGACAGGAGACCACTGGACATCATTGAGTAATGACAATTACCTGGGAGTTACTGCGCATTTAATCACTGAAGCCTGGGGTCTGACATCCTTTGCGCTGACTATAATGAAAACGGAAGAGCGGCACTTTGCGGAGGCTTGTGCAGAGCAGTTCCAGACTGTTGCTCGCAGGTGGAGAATTGAGGAGAAGGTGACAACAGTAGGCACGGACAGTGCGCGCAATATGATCGCCGCGGCTCGCATCATGCCATTCAATCACATGCCGTGTACCGCGCACATTCTACAGAGATGCATCACAGTGAGTCTCGCAGACAGTGGCTTTGTCACTGCGCTGGCCAAATGCCGCAAAATTGTTGGCCATTTTAAGCACAGCCCAGCAAACACAGCAGAGCTGAACGCAGAGCAGGTGTCACTGGGGCGCAAGCAGGAGCCGTTGGCCCAGGACGTGCCTACGCGCTGGAACTCCACGCTGGAGATGGTGAAGCGCTTGATCCGCAACCAAACTGCAGTAACCGCGACTCTGGATAAACAAAAGCATAAACTTGTCCTCCTGACGCCTCCAGAGTGGGACAAACTCCAGAGACTGGAGACACTTCTAGAGCCCTGCAGGTGAGCCTGTCATTGTGACCATAATTGTAGGTTTAGATTAAATGTATCAAACATACATCTTAAATCAGTTTTGTTATTATGAAAATGTCTTATTTAAAAAATAAATGAAATCAAATATTTTATTAATATTACCTAGTATTAAAAAGCTTTTTTAAATTTGCTGTCTTATCTCTCTCTCTCTGTGTGTGTGTGTGTGTGTGTGTGTGTGTGTGTGTGTGTGTGTGTGTGTGTGTGTGTGTGTGTGTGTGTGTGTGTGTGTATTCCACTGCAGATATGTGACTGAACTGCTGGGAGGAGAGGCCTACGTCTCCTGCTCTGTAGTTCTACCAGCCTTCTGCCACCTGCGCCGTGTCATGGAAGTAACTGATGAGGACCCTGCATATGTGGTGAGGTTTAAAGAGAAGTTTAAGGAAGACCTTGCTTCCCGCCAGGAACATACCAACTATGCATGGCTCCAGATCGCAACTGCACTGGACCCACGTTTTAAAGACCTACGCAGTGTGCCCAAGACTGACAGAGAAGCAGTGTGGACCACACTGGCAGGCATGCTGCATGAAGACTCTCCTAGAAGATCACACACTGCAGAAGAAGGTCCAGCCAAGAAGACTGCAACCCCCCCACTGTGCTTTGCCCTGATATCTGCAGTGTGAGGTTGGATCGCTCATTCTCATCCTCACACTGATGCCACTTATTTCGGTCTTTGTTTGACATAAAAGGGCATATTTGTCACTTTATTGCAACTATATTTGCACTCTTGAGCTCCTTCATTCACTGACTGATCATAAAGTTATTACTTGCGTTATGTATTCATCCGTTTGAACATAATTAATGAAGCCACATGTAATCACTAAAATTTGTATTTTGGGTACAATAAGAGAGTTTCAGATGGAATGCTGTTTTGTTTTGTTTAAATTTCACCAACTTGCTGATGCCCACGGTTGTGAGTGCGGCTTCTTGCTGTACATGGGTGGATGGTTGTAAATCACATCACAGATGCCAAAAACCTCTCAAACCAAGCCCCCTTGCCGGTGATGCTGTGCGCAACCTCGTGACGGAGTCAAGCATATTCAAAACACCCCCTCACCTCCCGTGTCAAACTCAAATGTCAGCCTATTTCATGTGTCACTTTTGGAGCAGTTGCCATCCCGACGAGCCATGGAGAAGTTCGTGTTTGTGTTATTTTACTTATTTGGTGTTCTGGTGTGTTTGGGCACCGGTCAGCACCATCGTGTTGAGCACGTGTTGGACCGTGGACACACCGGATTCAGTGGGAGAATAACGGTCAGGTGTACAGTTTACTGAGCACTGGGACTCAGTATCGTTTACCAGCACAGACACGGAGACGCGCTCAGCTTCTATTGAGAGCAAACAACCAAGTGAACCCTCCGGCTGCGTCCAGTAGACGAGACACACCGTCTGGGCCGGGAGCTTTCCGAGCATTCAGACTCTTAAACTGCTTCCTCGCATCTGCTTCATGAATATGAAGGGTTGTGGTGGGAGGAGGTGGTGTGAAATCCTCTTTTGTGTGGGGTGAGGAGGGGGGTGTTGTAAAAGTCCCCAAGAGCAATGATGAGAGAGTCCGGGAATGTCCGCTCCATGTGCAGTATCTGCTCCGCGAGTGCGCACTGAGCTGCCTGCGCATCCGCATCTGGCGGGATGTAAACAGCGGCCAAGATGAATGAAGCAAACTCCCGCGGAGAATAAAACGGTTTGCAGTGAATAAAAAGGTATTCCAGAGAGGAAGAGCAGTGCTGAGCAATCACTGTTACATCTGTGCACCAGCCACTATTAATGTAGAAGCAGACACGTCCACCTGTGGTCTTACCAGAGAGAGAGGCCTGCCGGTCCGCGCGCAGCAGATGAAAGCCCTCCAGCTTGAGCGCGCTGTCCGGGATGTCCTCACAGAGCCACGACTCCGTAAAACACAAGACACAGGAGGAGGCAACGTCTCTGTTCATGCTTCTCATCAGGGCCAGCTCGTCCATCTCATTCCTGAGTGAGCGTACGTTGGAAAGGAAGATCCCAGGAAGAGCAGTTCGCAGTCCGCGTCTCCTCAGACGCACGAGTGCGCCGGCTCGCTTTCCTCGCTTTCGGCGTCTCACTTTCCTGATCAGAGTCTGCAGTAAATCTGCCGCAGATGCGACAAATATTGGAAGTAAATCCACAGGTGTTGTAGTCCTGTAGTTAAGAAGCTCTTCTCTAGTGTAAGAATATCCAGAGGAGTGCCCAGACACAGAAGTTATGCACAAAAACAAAACAGAAGTAACGCACTGAAGCACCGGGGCATCCATACGCGGCGGCGCCATCTTGGAACAAGGGACTTGTCTTTGAAAGGTAGAGTGTTAATTACTAAAGCTGAAGGGATATCCCGATGAACATATGCTGCTCTCTCCTTACATCTGGATAAGAAAAGTAGTAAAGATATTGACCGTATGCTCTTTAATTTTATATGGAAAAACCGTACGCACTATATTAGAAAAACTGTTGTGATGAATAAGTACGAATCAGGTGGGCTTAACGTCTTAGACTTTTCTACTTTAAATAACACTTTCAAAATTAATTGGGCCAAACATTTTCTTAAAACCCTACCTCTATCTGGAACTTTATACCATACCACATTTTCTCTCGTTTTGGTGGCTTTACTTTTATTTGAAATTGTAATTACAATGTTGAGAAAGTCCCTGTAAAGCTTTCATCCTTCCATAAGCAGGTCCTCTTAGCGTGGACCCTCATTTATAAACACAACTTCTCACCTCACAAATACCTTATCTGGAACAACAGAGATATTTTATAGAAAAATAAATCACTTTTCCTGGAAACTTGGCTCCAAAATGGGATCCTATTGGTGGCTCAGCTGGTTAGTAAAGAGGGACAACTACTTACTTACAACGACTTTATTGCACTATATAATTTTCCAATCAGTGTTCCAGATATCAAGCGGAAGACAGTCTGGATGGTCCCCCATAAATATTTGATTGTAAATAAGGTGAAAGAAGTCTCTTTTAAAATTCGACATACATGTTATCCAGCCAGTCACTACATGGTCAAATTTAAAAGGGACATAAATACTAATTGTACTTTCTGTGGGGATCATCCAGAAACGGTGACACATCTTTTTTGGTACTGTTCTTTTACACAGAGATTCTGGAAGGAATTTAGCAGCTTTGTTATTGTCCATATTTTAAGGGAGTTTTCTTTACGATGGGAAAATGTTTTATTCTGTTTCTTTAAGTTCCCCAAGAAGTATGAGAAATGTTTTTTATGATAAATTTCTTAATACTTTTAGCTAAATTTTTTATCCATAAATGTAAGTTTACTAACAAAACACCATATTTCTGTCATTATTTTAAGGATGTGCACATGCACATACAATCAATATCAGACTGCACCAACAAAAAGGCTCTCACAACAATATATGTATGTGAATTTTTGCGTGTATTCTTATAATTGTTACCTTTTTCTTTCACCCTTGGCTTTTTGTGTTCATGTTCTGTTGTATACTTCATCTGTTCGTATGTTGTATACTCATTGTTTGTTAAATAAAGTTTTAAAAAAAAGACACGCTTTGTTTAGACCCCCAAAATCCTTTCCACGCCCACCCCCGTGACATCACGCTCCAAAGCCCTGTTACGTCACAGAACGTGGTGATGTCATAGTGACAGTCCTTTCATCCTTTGATGTTCAAGTCTATAAATAGAGGACAGCTGTCAAAGGGAATTCATTAAGCTATCGTTTTGTTGGAGTGATACAGCACATAAAAAAGCAGAAATGAGTTCGAAAGCTAACAAAGACAGAAATGTTAATTTCTCGAAAACAATGGTTAAAAAAAGTGAAAAAGAAAAAGAAACATATGCCAGACAGTTCGAGCAAAGACTGCAGCCAATGATCGACGAGGTTGAAAAGCTCAAAACTGAGCTTGACTACTTCAAAAACCTGCATACAGTCAATAAGAAACGGATCGAGGATCTAACAAAAGAAAACAATGAACTTTTGCAGAATAATAAGCTGCTGGGTTCGGTCTTGGATGACAGGACAAACATCGCAGACAGG
Source organism: Maylandia zebra (assembly GCF_041146795.1). Lineage (NCBI taxonomy): Eukaryota > Metazoa > Chordata > Actinopteri > Cichliformes > Cichlidae > Maylandia > Maylandia zebra. The sequence goes on along the minus strand of NC_135188.1, from coordinate 1,934,965 downwards.
TTGGACTCGATAAAAGATGACCACGAAGCTCTGGTAAAGTTCCGCGCAGAGACGGAGAAAACTCTGGCTGAGCTTAAAGAAAAACACGAGGACGAAGTCCAAGTCCTGCAAGGACTGCTGGAAACAGAGAAAGAAAAGGTGGCACGTCAGCAATTTCACAACAGCCAAGTTGTTGAATTATTATTGAAACGCCACAAAGAGGAAAAAAATAAGATGCAGCAGTTTTACCAGGAAAATACTAAAAAACTGGAAAACAAAGCAAATGCTGCAGACAGGAAGTTAGAAGAGGTGATCAACATGTATGACTCCAAAATAGAAAAGCTGCAGACGGCAGTAAAAAATAGTAGAGGTGTGACCGTCAATGCGGTTAAGGAACGCGAGGAAGAACGTCAATCCTCGCAGTGTTGGATTGACGGTGTTTTGTGGCATAATACACAGTTACAAGACGAAAATGAATTTATGGTTAAAAACATGAAAGAATTAACAGAGGAGAAAGGTCAAATGGGCAAAGTGATAGACGACCAAAAGGCCCAGAATATGGCGATCAAGCAGAAATGCCAGAGTAATATTAGAGCTCTGGCCTTGGAAAAGAAAATGAAGGCTATGCTTGAAGACGAAGTTGATTCTTTGAAAAAGAAAATTGAAGACGTCAAAAAGGCCCTAAGCACAGAGCAGGAAAACCACAGAAAGACAGCAGTGGACCGGCACAAAGTAAAAGCGGCACACAATCAGGCACTGGCTGAAAAGGTGGCGCTGGAAGAGAAACTGCGCTCCACAAAAAAGCAACGGGAAAGATTTATATCCAAAGTGAATTGGCTGGAGAAGAAAGAGCGCTACTTCCAAGAGGAATTGTGCCAGTGCGTTTTGTCCTTTGAAAAGGCATTTCCACATGAAGGTCACTTGAGAGGAAAAGAAAAGGTGGAATTTAGGGATATGTTCCACTACTTGAAAAAGAAATACGTAGACGGAGTGGAAGGCACCCCCTTTGTTGGAACAACGGAGTTTCTTGAAAAACAGCTGAACTGTCTACGTATCAGATGCAAGGATCTAGATGCAGCTTTACTAGCTAAAACACGGGAGCTGGAATCATTTAAAAAGCAGTACAATGACATGGTAAAGTCTTCCGAGTACGCTTTATTCCGACAAAGAGAGGAGCTCATTGGACCAGTGAACCAGATTATCCAAAAGGCTGCCAATGAAGAAAAAGAGATAGGTCATCTAAAATCTAGAGTGAAAGACGCTCAACTCCAGCTTAAATTAGAAAAACAGAAAGGACAAAAGCTGGCATCGTTGGACCATAGAAGCATGATGGGGAGATGTTCTGAGGAGACTCCGTCTCAGATTAATCCTCGTCCACTTCCAGGGAAAACTACATTTATTCAGGTACGTCCAAGACACCCTGGCAGAAGTGCAGGTATGGCTTCCCCAGTGAATCCTCCTGTAGAGTCTCCATCAACACCACCTTTCCTCAATTCTGATGATGGATTACCACCAGTTGATTGTTAAAAATTAACTGCTAAAATAGGCCATTAGAAGTATACTTCATCTTGTCTCCCTATATCATGGGTGGGCATTCTCAGTCCACGAGGGCCGGTGTCCCTGCAGGTTTTAGATCTCACCTTGGCTCAACACACCTGAATCACATGATTAGTTCGTTACCAGGCCTCTGGAGAACTTCAGGACATGTTGAGGAGCTAATTTAGCCGTTTAAATCAGCTGTGTTGGTTCGAGGACACATCTAAAACCTGCAGGGACACCGGCCCTCGTGGACTGAGATTGCCCACCCACCCCCAACCGGTCGCAGCAGATGGCCGCCCCTTCTTGAGCCTGGTTCTGCCGGAGGTTTCTTCCTAAAGGGAGTTTTTCCTCCCCACTGTCGCCCAGTGCTTGCTCAAAGGGGATCATTGGATTGTTGGGGTTTTCTGGCTTTTACTGTAGTGTTTTTACCTTACAGTATAAAGCAGCTTGAGGAGACTGTTGTTTTGCCATGATGCAATATAGCAGGGCTGCCCAATCCCAGTCCTCGAGAGCTACTATCCTGCAGCTTTTAGATGCATCCCTACTCCAACACAGCTGAATCAAATGAATGGCTTGTTATCAGGCCTTTGCCAAACACGATGGCATGCTGAAGAGGTAATCAAACCATTTGATTCAGCTGTGTTGGAGTAGGGATGCATCTAAAAGCTGCAGGACGGTAGCTCTCGAGGACCGGGATTGGGCACCCCTGCAATATAGTATTAAATATGACTACATTTTAAAAACATCTATTATAGCATCAAAGTAAAACAAAAAAACTAAATGAAATGAATCAAAATGTCTAATCTGGCAAAACAAGAAAAGAAAAAAGGTTTCACCTTTAAATAAAAATCCAAATCACAAACACATTCTGATTTTTGTTGTGTGTGTTTTTTTGTGTGTGTTGTCACGTATAAAATCGTTGCACTCTGTCTCGGTGTCTGCCCGGCCGGCTCCGCAAGGCTACATATGTTTATTGTGTTGCTGCTTTCTTCCACTCGTCATTCTGCCTGGGCGGAGCTCAGGCCCACGCACCTGTCTGCAATTACGCTGCAACGTGTCCTGTCTGTATGGAGACTGAGAGCTGCCAGAGTAATAATGTAGATACAGGCCTCTTTCTCCTTCTGCTGCTGTTCATGCTTTTATTCCATTGATGTTGCTATCATTTGTAAATATATTTATTTGCTCTTATTTTATCAATTTACTGTCGTTCATGTATTTAATCTTCTTTGTATTTAAATATGATTTTTTTTAAGTAATGCCGCGAGATGGACAGTTAAATAAAGGTTTCATTGAATTAAAAAAAAGATTTAAAGATGACTGGTGGCGGAAGCAGAGCACAGACTGTCTGTGAGAATCTATCGCCATCGTGTGGTGCAGAGATATATTGCCATTGAATTTAGACAACGAAAGCTTGGCTCACAGAGCAGCTGCAACACGAACAAAAAACATTAAATAGCAACATGATATATTATATTATATTATATTATATTATATTATATTATATTATATTATATTATATTATATTATATTATATTTATAGCTGTCGAAATTAACGCGTTAATTGCGATAATTAAATTTTGGAATTAATTACGTTAGAATATTTAACTATTTAGCGCAACACGCAGATAAGTCGCTCCCATAATTCCACTTGATTTGTTTACCGCGCCACTGAAAATGGAGAAGCAGGAAGCGGATGGCCTTCTGGATGGGGAATTTAAATACAAGAAGAACATAGATGGGACAATAAACAAACGCGTTGTAATTTGCACTCACTGTAGTAAAGAGTTTCAATTTCACCGTTCAAATTCGACCTTAAAATACCACCTTAATGCCAAACACGCGTTTGTCGGGGCAGCAGCTTCACCCGGCCTGCGTCAGACCACTCTTAGTGAACGCAGGCCACTCGGTAAGTCTTCTTTGGACAAACTGACCGACAATATAGCCAAATGGATAGCAAAGGACTGCAGACCGCTAAGCATTGTGGAGGACAAGGGCTTTGCGGATGTTTTAAAGGTTGCATCTCAGGACGCGTCCTACAAGCCCCCAGCGAGAAGCACAATAACAATTCGAATCCACGAACTGTATGAAACGGAGAAAAAGAAAAAAGAAGAGGCTTTAGTTCACACAGAATGCGTGGCTCTGACAGGAGACCACTGGACATCATTGAGTAATGACAATTACCTGGGAGTTACTGCGCATTTAATCACTGAAGCCTGGGGTCTGACATCCTTTGCGCTGACTATAATGAAAACGGAAGAGCGGCACTTTGCGGAGGCTTGTGCAGAGCAGTTCCAGACTGTTGCTCGCAGGTGGAGAATTGAGGAGAAGGTGACAACAGTAGGCACGGACAGTGCGCGCAATATGATCGCCGCGGCTCGCATCATGCCATTCAATCACATGCCGTGTACCGCGCACATTCTACAGAGATGCATCACAGTGAGTCTCGCAGACAGTGGCTTTGTCACTGCGCTGGCCAAATGCCGCAAAATTGTTGGCCATTTTAAGCACAGCCCAGCAAACACAGCAGAGCTGAACGCAGAGCAGGTGTCACTGGGGCGCAAGCAGGAGCCGTTGGCCCAGGACGTGCCTACGCGCTGGAACTCCACGCTGGAGATGGTGAAGCGCTTGATCCGCAACCAAACTGCAGTAACCGCGACTCTGGATAAACAAAAGCATAAACTTGTCCTCCTGACGCCTCCAGAGTGGGACAAACTCCAGAGACTGGAGACACTTCTAGAGCCCTGCAGGTGAGCCTGTCATTGTGACCATAATTGTAGGTTTAGATTAAATGTATCAAACATACATCTTAAATCAGTTTTGTTATTATGAAAATGTCTTATTTAAAAAATAAATGAAATCAAATATTTTATTAATATTACCTAGTATTAAAAAGCTTTTTTAAATTTGCTGTCTTATCTCTCTCTCTCTCTCTGTGTGTGTGTGTGTGTGTGTGTGTGTGTGTGTGTGTGTGTGTGTGTGTGTGTGTGTGTGTGTGTGTGTGTGTGTGTGTGTGTGTGTATTCCACTGCAGATATGTGACTGAACTGCTGGGAGGAGAGGCCTACGTCTCCTGCTCTGTAGTTCTACCAGCCTTCTGCCACCTGCGCCGTGTCATGGAAGTAACTGATGAGGACCCTGCATATGTGGTGAGGTTTAAAGAGAAGTTTAAGGAAGACCTTGCTTCCCGCCAGGAACATACCAACTATGCATGGCTCCAGATCGCAACTGCACTGGACCCACGTTTTAAAGACCTACGCAGTGTGCCCAAGACTGACAGAGAAGCAGTGTGGACCACACTGGCAGGCATGCTGCATGAAGACTCTCCTAGAAGATCACACACTGCAGAAGAAGGTCCAGCCAAGAAGACTGCAACCCCCCCACTGTGCTTTGCCCTGATATCTGCAGTGTGAGGTTGGATCGCTCATTCTCATCCTCACACTGATGCCACTTATTTCGGTCTTTGTTTGACATAAAAGGGCATATTTGTCACTTTATTGCAACTATATTTGCACTCTTGAGCTCCTTCATTCACTGACTGATCATAAAGTTATTACTTGCGTTATGTATTCATCCGTTTGAACATAATTAATGAAGCCACATGTAATCACTAAAATTTGTATTTTGGGTACAATAAGAGAGTTTCAGATGGAATGCTGTTTTGTTTTGTTTAAATTTCACCAACTTGCTGATGCCCACGGTTGTGAGTGCGGCTTCTTGCTGTACATGGGTGGATGGTTGTAAATCACATCACAGATGCCAAAAACCTCTCAAACCAAGCCCCCTTGCCGGTGATGCTGTGCGCAACCTCGTGACGGAGTCAAGCATATTCAAAACACCCCCTCACCTCCCGTGTCAAACTCAAATGTCAGCCTATTTCATGTGTCACTTTTGGAGCAGTTGCCATCCCGACGAGCCATGGAGAAGTTCGTGTTTGTGTTATTTTACTTATTTGGTGTTCTGGTGTGTTTGGGCACCGGTCAGCACCATCGTGTTGAGCACGTGTTGGACCGTGGACACACCGGATTCAGTGGGAGAATAACGGTCAGGTGTACAGTTTACTGAGCACTGGGACTCAGTATCGTTTACCAGCACAGACACGGAGACGCGCTCAGCTTCTATTGAGAGCAAACAACCAAGTGAACCCTCCGGCTGCGTCCAGTAGACGAGACACACCGTCTGGGCCGGGAGCTTTCCGAGCATTCAGACTCTTAAACTGCTTCCTCGCATCTGCTTCATGAATATGAAGGGTTGTGGTGGGAGGAGGTGGTGTGAAATCCTCTTTTGTGTGGGGTGAGGAGGGGGGTGTTGTAAAAGTCCCCAAGAGCAATGATGAGAGAGTCCGGGAATGTCCGCTCCATGTGCAGTATCTGCTCCGCGAGTGCGCACTGAGCTGCCTGCGCATCCGCATCTGGCGGGATGTAAACAGCGGCCAAGATGAATGAAGCAAACTCCCGCGGAGAATAAAACGGTTTGCAGTGAATAAAAAGGTATTCCAGAGAGGAAGAGCAGTGCTGAGCAATCACTGTTACATCTGTGCACCAGCCACTATTAATGTAGAAGCAGACACGTCCACCTGTGGTCTTACCAGAGAGAGAGGCCTGCCGGTCCGCGCGCAGCAGATGAAAGCCCTCCAGCTTGAGCGCGCTGTCCGGGATGTCCTCACAGAGCCACGACTCCGTAAAACACAAGACACAGGAGGAGGCAACGTCTCTGTTCATGCTTCTCATCAGGGCCAGCTCGTCCATCTCATTCCTGAGTGAGCGTACGTTGGAAAGGAAGATCCCAGGAAGAGCAGTTCGCAGTCCGCGTCTCCTCAGACGCACGAGTGCGCCGGCTCGCTTTCCTCGCTTTCGGCGTCTCACTTTCCTGATCAGAGTCTGCAGTAAATCTGCCGCAGATGCGACAAATATTGGAAGTAAATCCACAGGTGTTGTAGTCCTGTAGTTAAGAAGCTCTTCTCTAGTGTAAGAATATCCAGAGGAGTGCCCAGACACAGAAGTTATGCACAAAAACAAAACAGAAGTAACGCACTGAAGCACCGGGGCATCCATACGCGGCGGCGCCATCTTGGAACAAGGGACTTGTCTTTGAAAGGTAGAGTGTTAATTACTAAAGCTGAAGGGATATCCCGATGAACATATGCTGCTCTCTCCTTACATCTGGATAAGAAAAGTAGTAAAGATATTGACCGTATGCTCTTTAATTTTATATGGAAAAACCGTACGCACTATATTAGAAAAACTGTTGTGATGAATAAGTACGAATCAGGTGGGCTTAACGTCTTAGACTTTTCTACTTTAAATAACACTTTCAAAATTAATTGGGCCAAACATTTTCTTAAAACCCTACCTCTATCTGGAACTTTATACCATACCACATTTTCTCTCGTTTTGGTGGCTTTACTTTTATTTGAAATTGTAATTACAATGTTGAGAAAGTCCCTGTAAAGCTTTCATCCTTCCATAAGCAGGTCCTCTTAGCGTGGACCCTCATTTATAAACACAACTTCTCACCTCACAAATACCTTATCTGGAACAACAGAGATATTTTATAGAAAAATAAATCACTTTTCCTGGAAACTTGGCTCCAAAATGGGATCCTATTGGTGGCTCAGCTGGTTAGTAAAGAGGGACAACTACTTACTTACAACGACTTTATTGCACTATATAATTTTCCAATCAGTGTTCCAGATATCAAGCGGAAGACAGTCTGGATGGTCCCCCATAAATATTTGATTGTAAATAAGGTGAAAGAAGTCTCTTTTAAAATTCGACATACATGTTATCCAGCCAGTCACTACATGGTCAAATTTAAAAGGGACATAAATACTAATTGTACTTTCTGTGGGGATCATCCAGAAACGGTGACACATCTTTTTTGGTACTGTTCTTTTACACAGAGATTCTGGAAGGAATTTAGCAGCTTTGTTATTGTCCATATTTTAAGGGAGTTTTCTTTACGATGGGAAAATGTTTTATTCTGTTTCTTTAAGTTCCCCAAGAAGTATGAGAAATGTTTTTTATGATAAATTTCTTAATACTTTTAGCTAAATTTTTTATCCATAAATGTAAGTTTACTAACAAAACACCATATTTCTGTCATTATTTTAAGGATGTGCACATGCACATACAATCAATATCAGACTGCACCAACAAAAAGGCTCTCACAACAATATATGTATGTGAATTTTTGCGTGTATTCTTATAATTGTTACCTTTTTCTTTCACCCTTGGCTTTTTGTGTTCATGTTCTGTTGTATACTTCATCTGTTCGTATGTTGTATACTCATTGTTTGTTAAATAAAGTTTTAAAAAAAAGACACGCTTTGTTTAGACCCCCAAAATCCTTTCCACGCCCACCCCCGTGACATCACGCTCCAAAGCCCTGTTACGTCACAGAACGTGGTGATGTCATAGTGACAGTCCTTTCATCCTTTGATGTTCAAGTCTATAAATAGAGGACAGCTGTCAAAGGGAATTCATTAAGCTATCGTTTTGTTGGAGTGATACAGCACATAAAAAAGCAGAAATGAGTTCGAAAGCTAACAAAGACAGAAATGTTAATTTCTCGAAAACAATGGTTAAAAAAAGTGAAAAAGAAAAAGAAACATATGCCAGACAGTTCGAGCAAAGACTGCAGCCAATGATCGACGAGGTTGAAAAGCTCAAAACTGAGCTTGACTACTTCAAAAACCTGCATACAGTCAATAAGAAACGGATCGAGGATCTAACAAAAGAAAACAATGAACTTTTGCAGAATAATAAGCTGCTGGGTTCGGTCTTGGATGACAGGACAAACATCGCAGACAGGTTGGACTCGATAAAAGATGACCACGAAGCTCTGGTAAAGTTCCGCGCAGAGACGGAGAAAACTCTGGCTGAGCTTAAAGAAAAACACGAGGACGAAGTCCAAGTCCTGCAAGGACTGCTGGAAACAGAGAAAGAAAAGGTGGCACGTCAGCAATTTCACAACAGCCAAGTTGTTGAATTATTATTGAAACGCCACAAAGAGGAAAAAAATAAGATGCAGCAGTTTTACCAGGAAAATACTAAAAAACTGGAAAACAAAGCAAATGCTGCAGACAGGAAGTTAGAAGAGGTGATCAACATGTATGACTCCAAAATAGAAAAGCTGCAGACGGCAGTAAAAAATAGTAGAGGTGTGACCGTCAATGCGGTTAAGGAACGCGAGGAAGAACGTCAATCCTCGCAGTGTTGGATTGACGGTGTTTTGTGGCATAATACACAGTTACAAGACGAAAATGAATTTATGGTTAAAAACATGAAAGAATTAACAGAGGAGAAAGGTCAAATGGGCAAAGTGATAGACGACCAAAAGGCCCAGAATATGGCGATCAAGCAGAAATGCCAGAGTAATATTAGAGCTCTGGCCTTGGAAAAGAAAATGAAGGCTATGCTTGAAGACGAAGTTGATTCTTTGAAAAAGAAAATTGAAGACGTCAAAAAGGCCCTAAGCACAGAGCAGGAAAACCACAGAAAGACAGCAGTGGACCGGCACAAAGTAAAAGCGGCACACAATCAGGCACTGGCTGAAAAGGTGGCGCTGGAAGAGAAACTGCGCTCCACAAAAAAGCAACGGGAAAGATTTATATCCAAAGTGAATTGGCTGGAGAAGAAAGAGCGCTACTTCCAAGAGGAATTGTGCCAGTGCGTTTTGTCCTTTGAAAAGGCATTTCCACATGAAGGTCACTTGAGAGGAAAAGAAAAGGTGGAATTTAGGGATATGTTCCACTACTTGAAAAAGAAATACGTAGACGGAGTGGAAGGCACCCCCTTTGTTGGAACAACGGAGTTTCTTGAAAAACAGCTGAACTGTCTACGTATCAGATGCAAGGATCTAGATGCAGCTTTACTAGCTAAAACACGGGAGCTGGAATCATTTAAAAAGCAGTACAATGACATGGTAAAGTCTTCCGAGTACGCTTTATTCCGACAAAGAGAGGAGCTCATTGGACCAGTGAACCAGATTATCCAAAAGGCTGCCAATGAAGAAAAAGAGATAGGTCATCTAAAATCTAGAGTGAAAGACGCTCAACTCCAGCTTAAATTAGAAAAACAGAAAGGACAAAAGCTGGCATCGTTGGACCATAGAAGCATGATGGGGAGATGTTCTGAGGAGACTCCGTCTCAGATTAATCCTCGTCCACTTCCAGGGAAAACTACATTTATTCAGGTACGTCCAAGACACCCTGGCAGAAGTGCAGGTATGGCTTCCCCAGTGAATCCTCCTGTAGAGTCTCCATCAACACCACCTTTCCTCAATTCTGATGATGGATTACCACCAGTTGATTGTTAAAAATTAACTGCTAAAATAGGCCATTAGAAGTATACTTCATCTTGTCTCCCTATATCATGGGTGGGCATTCTCAGTCCACGAGGGCCGGTGTCCCTGCAGGTTTTAGATCTCACCTTGGCTCAACACACCTGAATCACATGATTAGTTCGTTACCAGGCCTCTGGAGAACTTCAGGACATGTTGAGGAGCTAATTTAGCCGTTTAAATCAGCTGTGTTGGTTCGAGGACACATCTAAAACCTGCAGGGACACCGGCCCTCGTGGACTGAGATTGCCCACCCACCCCCAACCGGTCGCAGCAGATGGCCGCCCCTTCTTGAGCCTGGTTCTGCCGGAGGTTTCTTCCTAAAGGGAGTTTTTCCTCCCCACTGTCGCCCAGTGCTTGCTCAAAGGGGATCATTGGATTGTTGGGGTTTTCTGGCTTTTACTGTAGTGTTTTTACCTTACAGTATAAAGCAGCTTGAGGAGACTGTTGTTTTGCCATGATGCAATATAGCAGGGCTGCCCAATCCCAGTCCTCGAGAGCTACTATCCTGCAGCTTTTAGATGCATCCCTACTCCAACACAGCTGAATCAAATGAATGGCTTGTTATCAGGCCTTTGCCAAACACGATGGCATGCTGAAGAGGTAATCAAACCATTTGATTCAGCTGTGTTGGAGTAGGGATGCATCTAAAAGCTGCAGGACGGTAGCTCTCGAGGACCGGGATTGGGCACCCCTGCAATATAGTATTAAATATGACTACATTTTAAAAACATCTATTATAGCATCAAAGTAAAACAAAAAAACTAAATGAAATGAATCAAAATGTCTAATCTGGCAAAACAAGAAAAGAAAAAAGGTTTCACCTTTAAATAAAAATCCAAATCACAAACACATTCTGATTTTTGTTGTGTGTGTTTTTTTGTGTGTGTTGTCACGTATAAAATCGTTGCACTCTGTCTCGGTGTCTGCCCGGCCGGCTCCGCAAGGCTACATATGTTTATTGTGTTGCTGCTTTCTTCCACTCGTCATTCTGCCTGGGCGGAGCTCAGGCCCACGCACCTGTCTGCAATTACGCTGCAACGTGTCCTGTCTGTATGGAGACTGAGAGCTGCCAGAGTAATAATGTAGATACAGGCCTCTTTCTCCTTCTGCTGCTGTTCATGCTTTTATTCCATTGATGTTGCTATCATTTGTAAATATATTTATTTGCTCTTATTTTATCAATTTACTGTCGTTCATGTATTTAATCTTCTTTGTATTTAAATATGATTTTTTTTAAGTAATGCCGCGAGATGGACAGTTAAATAAAGGTTTCATTGAATTAAAAAAAAGATTTAAAGATGACTGGTGGCGGAAGCAGAGCACAGACTGTCTGTGAGAATCTATCGCCATCGTGTGGTGCAGAGATATATTGCCATTGAATTTAGACAACGAAAGCTTGGCTCACAGAGCAGCTGCAACACGAACAAAAAACATTAAATAGCAACATGATATATTATATTATATTATATTATATTATATTATATTATATTATATTATATTATATTATATTTATAGCTGTCGAAATTAACGCGTTAATTGCGATAATTAAATTTTGGAATTAATTACGTTAGAATATTTAACTATTTAGCGCAACACGCAGATAAGTCGCTCCCATAATTCCACTTGATTTGTTTACCGCGCCACTGAAAATGGAGAAGCAGGAAGCGGATGGCCTTCTGGATGGGGAATTTAAATACAAGAAGAACATAGATGGGACAATAAACAAACGCGTTGTAATTTGCACTCACTGTAGTAAAGAGTTTCAATTTCACCGTTCAAATTCGACCTTAAAATACCACCTTAATGCCAAACACGCGTTTGTCGGGGCAGCAGCTTCACCCGGCCTGCGTCAGACCACTCTTAGTGAACGCAGGCCACTCGGTAAGTCTTCTTTGGACAAACTGACCGACAATATAGCCAAATGGATAGCAAAGGACTGCAGACCGCTAAGCATTGTGGAGGACAAGGGCTTTGCGGATGTTTTAAAGGTTGCATCTCAGGACGCGTCCTACAAGCCCCCAGCGAGAAGCACAATAACAATTCGAATCCACGAACTGTATGAAACGGAGAAAAAGAAAAAAGAAGAGGCTTTAGTTCACACAGAATGCGTGGCTCTGACAGGAGACCACTGGACATCATTGAGTAATGACAATTACCTGGGAGTTACTGCGCATTTAATCACTGAAGCCTGGGGTCTGACATCCTTTGCGCTGACTATAATGAAAACGGAAGAGCGGCACTTTGCGGAGGCTTGTGCAGAGCAGTTCCAGACTGTTGCTCGCAGGTGGAGAATTGAGGAGAAGGTGACAACAGTAGGCACGGACAGTGCGCGCAATATGATCGCCGCGGCTCGCATCATGCCATTCAATCACATGCCGTGTACCGCGCACATTCTACAGAGATGCATCACAGTGAGTCTCGCAGACAGTGGCTTTGTCACTGCGCTGGCCAAATGCCGCAAAATTGTTGGCCATTTTAAGCACAGCCCAGCAAACACAGCAGAGCTGAACGCAGAGCAGGTGTCACTGGGGCGCAAGCAGGAGCCGTTGGCCCAGGACGTGCCTACGCGCTGGAACTCCACGCTGGAGATGGTGAAGCGCTTGATCCGCAACCAAACTGCAGTAACCGCGACTCTGGATAAACAAAAGCATAAACTTGTCCTCCTGACGCCTCCAGAGTGGGACAAACTCCAGAGACTGGAGACACTTCTAGAGCCCTGCAGGTGAGCCTGTCATTGTGACCATAATTGTAGGTTTAGATTAAATGTATCAAACATACATCTTAAATCAGTTTTGTTATTATGAAAATGTCTTATTTAAAAAATAAATGAAATCAAATATTTTATTAATATTACCTAGTATTAAAAAGCTTTTTTAAATTTGCTGTCTTATCTCTCTCTCTGTGTGTGTGTGTGTGTGTGTGTGTGTGTGTGTGTGTGTGTATTCCACTGCAGATATGTGACTGAACTGCTGGGAGGAGAGGCCTACGTCTCCTGCTCTGTAGTTCTACCAGCCTTCTGCCACCTGCGCCGTGTCATGGAAGTAACTGATGAGGACCCTGCATATGTGGTGAGGTTTAAGGAAGACCTTGCTTCCCGCCAGGAACATACCAACTATGCATGGCTCCAGATCGCAACTGCACTGGACCCACGTTTTAAAGACCTACGCAGTGTGCCCAAGACTGACAGAGAAGCAGTGTGGACCACACTGGCAGGCATGCTGCATGAAGACTCTCCTAGAAGATCACACACTGCAGAAGAAGGTCCAGCCAAGAAGACTGCAACCCCCCCACTGTGCTTTGCCCTGATATCTGCAGTGTGAGGTTGGATCGCTCATTCTCATCCTCACACTGATGCCACTTATTTCGGTCTTTGTTTGACATAAAAGGGCATATTTGTCACTTTATTGCAACTATATTTGCACTCTTGAGCTCCTTCATTCACTGACTGATCATAAAGTTATTACTTGCGTTATGTATTCATCCGTTTGAACATAATTAATGAAGCCACATGTAATCACTAAAATTTGTATTTTGGGTACAATAAGAGAGTTTCAGATGGAATGCTGTTTTGTTTTGTTTAAATTTCACCAACTTGCTGATGCCCACGGTTGTGAGTGCGGCTTCTTGCTGTACATGGGTGGATGGTTGTAAATCACATCACAGATGCCAAAAACCTCTCAAACCAAGCCCCCTTGCCGGTGATGCTGTGCGCAACCTCGTGACGGAGTCAAGCATATTCAAAACACCCCCTCACCTCCCGTGTCAAACTCAAATGTCAGCCTATTTCATGTGTCACTTTTGGAGCAGTTGCCATCCCGACGAGCCATGGAGAAGTTCGTGTTTGTGTTATTTTACTTATTTGGTGTTCTGGTGTGTTTGGGCACCGGTCAGCACCATCGTGTTGAGCACGTGTTGGACCGTGGACACACCGGATTCAGTGGGAGAATAACGGTCAGGTGTACAGTTTACTGAGCACTGGGACTCAGTATCGTTTACCAGCACAGACACGGAGACGCGCTCAGCTTCTATTGAGAGCAAACAACCAAGTGAACCCTCCGGCTGCGTCCAGTAGACGAGACACACCGTCTGGGCCGGGAGCTTTCCGAGCATTCAGACTCTTAAACTGCTTCCTCGCATCTGCTTCATGAATATGAAGGGTTGTGGTGGGAGGAGGTGGTGTGAAATCCTCTTTTGTGTGGGGTGAGGAGGGGGGTGTTGTAAAAGTCCCCAAGAGCAATGATGAGAGAGTCCGGGAATGTCCGCTCCATGTGCAGTATCTGCTCCGCGAGTGCGCACTGAGCTGCCTGCGCATCCGCATCTGGCGGGATGTAAACAGCGGCCAAGATGAATGAAGCAAACTCCCGCGGAGAATAAAACGGTTTGCAGTGAATAAAAAGGTATTCCAGAGAGGAAGAGCAGTGCTGAGCAATCACTGTTACATCTGTGCACCAGCCACTATTAATGTAGAAGCAGACACGTCCACCTGTGGTCTTACCAGAGAGAGAGGCCTGCCGGTCCGCGCGCAGCAGATGAAAGCCCTCCAGCTTGAGCGCGCTGTCCGGGATGTCCTCACAGAGCCACGACTCCGTAAAACACAAGACACAGGAGGAGGCAACGTCTCTGTTCATGCTTCTCATCAGGGCCAGCTCGTCCATCTCATTCCTGAGTGAGCGTACGTTGGAAAGGAAGATCCCAGGAAGAGCAGTTCGCAGTCCGCGTCTCCTCAGACGCACGAGTGCGCCGGCTCGCTTTCCTCGCTTTCGGCGTCTCACTTTCCTGATCAGAGTCTGCAGTAAATCTGCCGCAGATGCGACAAATATTGGAAGTAAATCCACAGGTGTTGTAGTCCTGTAGTTAAGAAGCTCTTCTCTAGTGTAAGAATATCCAGAGGAGTGCCCAGACACAGAAGTTATGCACAAAAACAAAACAGAAGTAACGCACTGAAGCACCGGGGCATCCATACGCGGCGGCGCCATCTTGGAACAAGGGACTTGTCTTTGAAAGGTAGAGTGTTAATTACTAAAGCTGAAGGGATATCCCGATGAACATATGCTGCTCTCTCCTTACATCTGGATAAGAAAAGTAGTAAAGATATTGACCGTATGCTCTTTAATTTTATATGGAAAAACCGTACGCACTATATTAGAAAAACTGTTGTGATGAATAAGTACGAATCAGGTGGGCTTAACGTCTTAGACTTTTCTACTTTAAATAACACTTTCAAAATTAATTGGGCCAAACATTTTCTTAAAACCCTACCTCTATCTGGAACTTTATACCATACCACATTTTCTCTCGTTTTGGTGGCTTTACTTTTATTTGAAATTGTAATTACAATGTTGAGAAAGTCCCTGTAAAGCTTTCATCCTTCCATAAGCAGGTCCTCTTAGCGTGGACCCTCATTTATAAACACAACTTCTCACCTCACAAATACCTTATCTGGAACAACAGAGATATTTTATAGAAAAATAAATCACTTTTCCTGGAAACTTGGCTCCAAAATGGGATCCTATTGGTGGCTCAGCTGGTTAGTAAAGAGGGACAACTACTTACTTACAACGACTTTATTGCACTATATAATTTTCCAATCAGTGTTCCAGATATCAAGCGGAAGACAGTCTGGATGGTCCCCCATAAATATTTGATTGTAAATAAGGTGAAAGAAGTCTCTTTTAAAATTCGACATACATGTTATCCAGCCAGTCACTACATGGTCAAATTTAAAAGGGACATAAATACTAATTGTACTTTCTGTGGGGATCATCCAGAAACGGTGACACATCTTTTTTGGTACTGTTCTTTTACACAGAGATTCTGGAAGGAATTTAGCAGCTTTGTTATTGTCCATATTTTAAGGGAGTTTTCTTTACGATGGGAAAATGTTTTATTCTGTTTCTTTAAGTTCCCCAAGAAGTATGAGAAATGTTTTTTATGATAAATTTCTTAATACTTTTAGCTAAATTTTTTATCCATAAATGTAAGTTTACTAACAAAACACCATATTTCTGTCATTATTTTAAGGATGTGCACATGCACATACAATCAATATCAGACTGCACCAACAAAAAGGCTCTCACAACAATATATGTATGTGAATTTTTGCGTGTATTCTTATAATTGTTACCTTTTTCTTTCACCCTTGGCTTTTTGTGTTCATGTTCTGTTGTATACTTTGTCAGTGGTTTTGTGACATTTTAAGTACAATGAAGGAATACAAGACAGTCAGAGAGTTTTCAGAGAACTACGTGCACGGGTGAGAGATTGGATCATACTCACAACCGAGGCATTGCAGTCAGATTTATTTATACCAAGAGACAGTTGCGTAGCATTTCCTGTTTTTCAAGCTTACTTATTAGCATGTGTATGTGTGTGTGTGTGTGTGTGTGTGTGTGTGTCAGGATGTAATAGCATGTGATACAAAAATATATGAACATTTTAATACATTTGAAAGCTTTATAACGGAGG
Organism: Maylandia zebra; assembly: GCF_041146795.1. Lineage (NCBI taxonomy): Eukaryota > Metazoa > Chordata > Actinopteri > Cichliformes > Cichlidae > Maylandia > Maylandia zebra. The sequence continues at coordinate 1,918,640 of NC_135188.1, read as the reverse complement.
TATCTTTTAATAATAGACATCTGCAGTTTAAACTTAAAAGTTACTTCTATCATTCCCTGCTGTTGTTCAAATATTTTGCATCTTATCAACTTCTAGTCACTTGCGGGTACATTTTCAACTAGAGTGTCATTTAGCAAAGTTAAATGTTCAACATTATAAATTCTTTTTCCTTATTTATATGTTGTCCTCTTCTTCCTCAGAGTCTGTGTCACTTTCATTGTTTTCAAGGAGCATCATAGTCTCTGGTGGGGATGTGACATAGGGAGTTATGGCTGTTGCGATAAGTCTGTTTATCAGTGCTCTGATACAAGGTATGCAACAGCATCCGCACAAGGTGAGTATGGCTGCGAATACTGCTACAGATACCTGGATTGATGACACAAAACTCCGATATTTCTCACACATGTCAATCCAGTTGTCCCACGTAGAAGTGTCAACTCCAGAATGCTCCTTCATTTTCTCGTTCAGAGTCTTCAGGCCTTCTAGGGCTCTGGTCAGACTTCCATCAGCTGCGGTGTTGTTAGGGATGAAGGTACAACATTGCTCTCCGAACATCGAACACACCCCATTCTTTTCGCTCAGTAGCATGTCCAATGCAATTCTGTTCTGGAAAGACATCAGTGAGGTGGCTCTTAGTTGCTCGGCCACTGCATGGAAGCCTGATTGTGTCAGGTTTCCTAGTCTCTGGACGTTATAGTGGATATAGTTAATTCGGTCCACATTCTTGTTGATTGTACACCACCAGCACACCGACGATTCGAAACCGGCAGCCACTTGGTCCACTAGTTTATATTCGTCGGGTACTCCTCTGGGAATGCCTATGGCATCGATGTACGTTGGGTCTGGTCCAGGTTGTTCTGGTGCTGATCTCTTTTGTCGTGGGTTTATCTTCAGTCGTCCTCTGTTATAGTTATATCCGTGGCTTTGAGTTTTACAACCTGAATGGGTAACAACAGTGATACCAATCCACACATGCCGATCCAGTTGTTAGGCAAACGATCATACAGGTTTAGGTCTCCACACCACCACCAGACATCAGCTCTGCTTCGTGGCTTGAATGAGGAGTCCACCTTTGTAATGGTTAGGCAGCTAGTTGCGTTGAGGCTTCCCAGCCTTTCTCCTGGGCCTATCATATTTATGCAGGTGTGGTTTGCTACCATCACATCTTGTGAGAATATGGGTTTTCTTTTTTCTTCGTTGGTATGGTTCATTACAGCTGTCAGGCAGTTTTCTTCCATAGGTGCAGGTACCACTCTCAGTATTGGTCTTGGTCCTAGGCAGACCATGCAGTCATCACTAGCATCTTGAGCTGCTTGTTCTGCCAGTAGTAACCAGTTATTTGAGTGTCCTGTGATCCCTGTGGTGACTCGGAACCAGTCGTCTGGCTTTAGTTTTGGTCCCACTATTATGGCAGTTTTCATCGTTTTTGAGAGTGGGCCTGCAGATAAAGCCGGGCTTCCGTTTGGTTCGTCTTCTTCCTGTGGCGCCTCTGTGGATGATGGGACCATGCCTTTCGTTATGTTATTGCATATTGACACGAAGTGATGTGGATCTTTTCCGCTCTTGTAGATAAATAGGGTCAGATGGTAGCAGTTAGAGCTACTTGCCAGCGTTGGAACCAGGTGGGTTCTTTTCTGTGATTTTGGTGGCTTCTCCAGCAATGGGTTGTTCAGCGTGTGGAAGTTGAGGATCAGGTGTTCAGCTGTCTTCGTCCAGTTCATTTGCTTTGAAAGGTTTTTTGCTGATTCTTGCAGTTAACTGCTTTGATATGGCATCCAATCATTTCCAGTATAAGTGAAAACGGTGTCCCATCCTGGGTTGTTTCCGTCTGAACTGGATAGGTACCAGTCGTAGCCTTTCCAGGCTTCGGCTTTGTATCCTCCTATGTAGAATGAGTTAAAAGGTATCCATACGGTAGAGGTGAAGCTTGTCTTGTTGTAACACAGGTAAAGGTCGTCTGTTTTCTTTGCCTGTCCGTCTGTGTCATTACAAGGGTTGAACCCGTGTGTCTGGGAGACAACCAGCAGGCTCAGAAGAGTTGGTAATAGCATGTTGATCATCTTGATTGGATGATTTTCCCTTGGGTGAGCGTCTCTTCTTCTTGACCTTGTGTCTCTCTCTCAAGACCCCCAGTGAGTAGACCCCGGCCAGAGAGGTGGGTTCACGAGTGTTGCCACCTGATCACCCTACCCCCCACCGGGCGAACACAAAGAGGTCTGGAGGAGACTAGGGTCTATGCTTTAGGTAGGCTCTACCCTTTTGGTGTGACTTTGATGAATCCACGAAGGTCGTTCAGCAATTTTGCATGCCGTGGGCGTGGTGATCAGGACCTGGTAGGGGCCTTCCCACCTGGGAGTGCTCCAGTTTTTCCTTTGGAGTACTTTGATCAGGATCCAGTCGCCTGGTTTCAACCTGGAAGAGACTGGAAGAGAATCACTCGGCAGTTGATTGTTCGTTATTATTTCTTTATTCTCTAGCAGCTTTGCCATCCATTCTGCTAATGTTGTTTCTCTTATTGATTTATCTATTGGCTCTATCTCAAAAGGTGTTAGTTTGTTTAGTTGGATAAAATCCATGTGTATGGTATGAAATGGGTGAGGTGGAGTGGGGAAATGACCTCTTTGGGGCCTTAGATTCCCTTGGGCATTATGTTTCTGGCAAATCATGCATGTTCTGATAGGCTCTTGTGCTGAAGCTTCAAAATTTTGAGTATAGAAGTGTTTGGGGAGGATACTCATCATTCCACCCCTTGACAAATGCTTTAAGCTATTTGTCACTAATGCTGCTGTCTTGTGTAGCAATTTTGTAGCCGTGCTCCACACTTTAACCATTTCTTTTGCTCCTCTATAGGAGCGGCTTCCTATTCATTTTGAAGTACATCAAGTGGTATTAGCTGTAAAGTTTCAGACATTAAAGTTCATATTGGTTGCCGTGCGGCCTTCTTTGCGGCTTGGCCTGCGAAGTTATTGCCTTCAGTAATTTCTGAATTATCTTTTTTGGTGTGCAACGCATATTGACTGTCAGTGTGAATATATATATCTTGATCTTTGCGCATCATGCACGTATGATAGCCGTTAGTTATTCACTCTGTGCTGAAAAAGAGGAAGCTAAAGGTTTCGCTTCTAAAACAGTAGGCTGCAGTGTACTAAAAATGTCTGGTCGGGGTTTCATTTTTTTTTTTTTTTTTTTTTTTTTTTTTTTTAAGTTAGCTTCTGCATACAGCTGTGTTCGGCACCATCTACTTCTGCAGGAAGGAGGGTGCTTGTCACAGTCAGGCAAAGCTAAAACTGTACTTGTTTGCAGGGCAAGTTTCAAGTCAATAAATGCTTTATCTGCCTCTGGTGTCCATTTTATGTCATCTTTCAGAACTAAGTGTTTGCCATAGATCAAGTTTAGCAAAGGTGGCCAGCAGTGCATATTCAGGTATCCAACATCTGCAAAAGTTGCAAAGACCTAAATAACTCATCATTTGTTGTTTGGCGACAGGCTTAGAAGCGTATTGTACAGCTACTTTTCTGCTGTCTAAACGCTGTCTGCCTTGACCTAGATATGTCAGTTGTAACTTGTGTTGTGACACTTTGTGACCCTGCTGTGCTAGGTGATATAGCACGGTGAGGGTGTTTGCCTTGCAGTCTGTCTGCGTGTTTCCGGTCACCAGAATATCATCTACGTATAGTAGGAACTTTCCTGGAGCAGGCAGAGTGCAAGTAGACATTGAGTGCTTAAGAGCTTCCGCATATAGTGTTGGACTATTTTGAAAACCTTGTGGTAAGCGTGTGTATGTGTATTTCTGGTTATCAAACGTGAAGCCAAATAGCCCTTGTGACTCTGGGTGCAGGGGCACGGAAAAGAATGCATTAGAAAGATCTATGACTGAGAACCATTTTTCTCTGGGTGACACTTGGTTCAATATTGTATGTGGATTCGCCACAACAGGAGGTATTTGTTCTGTAATGTCATTAATTGCTCTTAAGTCGTGAACAAGTCTATATTTCCCTGTGTTTGCTTTTTTTACTGGAAATATAGGTGTGTTACACGTTGTTTTATTTGTTTTTATGAGAATCCCTGCTTTTTCCATATCTGCTATAACTGGGCGGATTCCGTTTTTTGCTTCTGCAGATAGTGGATATTGCGGCTTCATTGGTCTGTGTTTTGAGATTACCTTTACTTGTATTGAGTCAGCGTTTTTTATCAGGCCGACATCTGTTGGTCCAGTGGACCATAGGGATTTTGGCAAGTTTACAATGTCTGTTTCATCTACAGGTGCCAACTGCGATCATTCTGCCCTCTCAGTTACAAGGCATGAGGCTGGAGAGTCAGTTAGGTGGGTGCTGGGCTTTACATTTAAAACCCACCCCAGAGTGTATCTCATACAGCCTGTCCTGCGGCCTTGAAGCCAGCCCTCATGTGTGTCTTCTGTCTTTTCCTGCAATCTCTGGCAAAATGCCCTTCTTTATCACAATTATAACACCTTCTGTGTCGTTCTTTATCATCTTTATTCTGTTTCCTGCCTTTCCCTTTTTGTGGATTTCTTCCTGTGTATGCAACGATTTCTCCTTCAGTGGTTACTACAAAAACTCCACAGGGCTGCTTTGTTCTTTTGGACTTTCACTGCATGTTCTGCATACTGCAAAGCATCGGGTAGGTTCCCAGTATTTTGGGTGACCCAATGTTTATCTACATGAGCTCTAACTTTTGGGAGGAGGCCCTTCAAAAATGCATTTTTTAGCTGTTGTTGGTATGGTGTCTCCGGGCCTTCAGTATATTCTAAACCTGAGTTTTGTCGGAAGACTGGGGGCAGTCTATCCAGAAAATCAGAGGCTGTCTCATTTTCTTTTTGTTTAGTCTCTCCTATTTTTGCATAATCAGGTCTTGGGGCTAGTATGGTTCTGATTCTCTCATACACTGGTTGTAGCGCTGCTTGTATTGAGTCAGGACACAAAAAGACAAAGAAAAATGCTGCCAGAAACAAAGCAGAAGTGTCAGGGAAAAACTGAGCTCACAGACAGCTGCATGTGTGGGCTTTCAATAGCATGCAGCCTCTGCTCTAAAAAACAAATAAAACAAAGATAAAAAAAAGTGTAACATGCTCATCAACTTAGCAGTGTCCACATATTTAATTCAGCTTCTCAATCCTGTAGGTTTAGCTATTATCTACAGGGTTTGGCCTATTAGTTGTTATTATAAATGTGCTACACATCTCAGTAATCTTTTATCTAGGATAAATGACAGGTTTTCAAACAGGTTAAGTGCCTCTATGCACCTAATTGGTTCAAATATTGCCTTTATTTTCTTCATCTCATATGTCATTATACTGAGTTTGAGCAAACCTTAAGCTTGATGCAGACTACTTCATAACAATTATCCATCTCACATCATACTGACTAGGATACTTCCTGTTATTATTTTATATCATTATTAATATTATTAATAGTTAGGATCATCTTACTCAGCAAACAGATAATTTAGAATTCATCCAATCTGTACAAATTTGCTTTTTCTCTGAACAGGTTTGTGCCTACTTTTTAGACTGGTCTTCTGTTTGCCTCATCTCAGATCCAACCTTCAGTCACATTCATTCTCTCTGTTGCATGTCGAACCAAGTAGTTTATTATTATATTTTATTTTGTATCCATCAAGGACTGTGGGCGAGCTGCAGTCTCACCCATTTCCAAGATGGAGACATTTATCTTTTCACGCACTTTCCTTGGCTGAACAATGACACAGCCTTAATCTACCTTATGCATCTCTCTTTTTATAGAAAAGGTTTTCATGTGAATGATTTCCTTTTATTTATTTTATACAATCTGGGCATGATCGTCATGCCAACTATATTTCATTATTTAGTTCTGTTTGGAGGGTCTCCCTTATTTGCGCTTATTTTGGCCGGCACCTGGATGGATTTTCTCCATCCACTGCTCATCAGCGGTTAATTCAGGTCTTGTGGGTTTATTTCCCATTTTAATTTATTTGTTTTATTTTTATTTTATTAATACTGCCAACACATACACTATGAAGTTTGGTGGATACAAAGGTCGGAGGAGGTTATTGAGGCAGCCTTCTACCCTGAGCTAAACTCAGGGCGGCCCCAATTTTATGCGATGAAGCGCAACCTTTTCTCTTCCCCACCACACAATACCTCACAGGAAAACAGAAGAGTAGTACAGAGACCTAGAGTCTCTATTCAAAGGCGTACTTACTCTTTACACACATACATTGCGCCTAAACGAAAACCTGCTTTTACTCGACACTCCTTCCCTTGTTAAAGTTTTTAGCGGGCGCGATCCACACAGGAAGTGCAATCCCGTCTTATAGGTTACTTTCTAACCTTCCCTTGTTAAAGTTTTTAGCGGGTGCGATCCACACAGGAAGTGCAATCCCGTCTTATAGGTTACTTTCGAACCTTCGGCCCACACAGGACCTCCCTTAGTGTCCACACAGGATTCTACAGGTATGAGTGTCGTTGTAAAGTCGATTTATTTCAAACGCATGATGTTTATGACTGTGTTATATTCACCTTCAAAGTAGCGCTGTGTTCTTTTCCGGTGTTATCGAGTCCTGTCGCCGTGAAGCCTGTGTAAGCACCGGCCAGCAGACGAATTTACGACTGTGGGCTTTCCTCGTCTTCCTGGAAGCGAGCGTTTGCAGTGCAGGCGGTCACGACGTCAGGATCCGAAGACTCCGTCTGTGGACAGTTGGACTAATAATCGATATAATAATATCAGTCAACTCTCCGGCTCGAAGGACCAATTAAATGTCAGTGGTTTTGTGACATTTTAAGTACAATGAAGGAATACAAGACAGTCAGAGAGTTTTCAGAGAACTACGTGCACGGGTGAGAGATTGGATCATACTCACAACCGAGGCATTGCAGTCAGATTTATTTATACCAAGAGACAGTTGCGTAGCATTTCCTGTTTTTCAAGCTTACTTATTAGCATGTGTATGTGTGTGTGTGTGTGTGTGTGTGTGTGTGTGTGTGTGTGTCAGGATGTAATAGCATGTGATACAAAAATATATGAACATTTTAATACATTTGAAAGCTTTATAACGGAGGTATCTTTTAATAATAGACATCTGCAGTTTAAACTTAAAAGTTACTTCTATCATACTTCATCTGTTCGTATGTTGTATACTCATTGTTTGTTAAATAAAGTTTTAAAAAAAAGACACGCTTTGTTTAGACCCCCAAAATCCTTTCCACGCCCACCCCCGTGACATCACGCTCCAAAGCCCTGTTACGTCACAGAACGTGGTGATGTCATAGTGACAGTCCTTTCATCCTTTGATGTTCAAGTCTATAAATAGAGGACAGCTGTCAAAGGGAATTCATTAAGCTATCGTTTTGTTGGAGTGATACAGCACATAAAAAAGCAGAAATGAGTTCGAAAGCTAACAAAGACAGAAATGTTAATTTCTCGAAAACAATGGTTAAAAAAAGTGAAAAAGAAAAAGAAACATATGCCAGACAGTTCGAGCAAAGACTGCAGCCAATGATCGACGAGGTTGAAAAGCTCAAAACTGAGCTTGACTACTTCAAAAACCTGCATACAGTCAATAAGAAACGGATCGAGGATCTAACAAAAGAAAACAATGAACTTTTGCAGAATAATAAGCTGCTGGGTTCGGTCTTGGATGACAGGACAAACATCGCAGACAGGTTGGACTCGATAAAAGATGACCACGAAGCTCTGGTAAAGTTCCGCGCAGAGACGGAGAAAACTCTGGCTGAGCTTAAAGAAAAACACGAGGACGAAGTCCAAGTCCTGCAAGGACTGCTGGAAACAGAGAAAGAAAAGGTGGCACGTCAGCAATTTCACAACAGCCAAGTTGTTGAATTATTATTGAAACGCCACAAAGAGGAAAAAAATAAGATGCAGCAGTTTTACCAGGAAAATACTAAAAAACTGGAAAACAAAGCAAATGCTGCAGACAGGAAGTTAGAAGAGGTGATCAACATGTATGACTCCAAAATAGAAAAGCTGCAGACGGCAGTAAAAAATAGTAGAGGTGTGACCGTCAATGCGGTTAAGGAACGCGAGGAAGAACGTCAATCCTCGCAGTGTTGGATTGACGGTGTTTTGTGGCATAATACAAAGTTACAAGACGAAAATGAATTTATGGTTAAAAACATGAAAGAATTAACAGAGGAGAAAGGTCAAATGGGCAAAGTGATAGACGACCAAAAGGCCCAGAATATGGCGATCAAGCAGAAATGCCAGAGTAATATTAGAGCTCTGGCCTTGGAAAAGAAAATGAAGGCTATGCTTGAAGACGAAGTTGATTCTTTGAAAAAGAAAATTGAAGACGTCAAAAAGGCCCTAAGCACAGAGCAGGAAAACCACAGAAAGACAGCAGTGGACCGGCACAAAGTAAAAGCGGCACACAATCAGGCACTGGCTGAAAAGGTGGCGCTGGAAGAGAAACTGCGCTCCACAAAAAAGCAACGGGAAAGATTTATATCCAAAGTGAATTGGCTGGAGAAGAAAGAGCGCTACTTCCAAGAGGAATTGTGCCAGTGCGTTTTGTCCTTTGAAAAGGCATTTCCACATGAAGGTCACTTGAGAGGAAAAGAAAAGGTGGAATTTAGGGATATGTTCCACTACTTGAAAAAGAAATACGTAGACGGAGTGGAAGGCACCCCCTTTGTTGGAACAACGGAGTTTCTTGAAAAACAGCTGAACTGTCTACGTATCAGATGCAAGGATCTAGATGCAGCTTTACTAGCTAAAACACGGGAGCTGGAATCATTTAAAAAGCAGTACAATGACATGGTAAAGTCTTCCGAGTACGCTTTATTCCGACAAAGAGAGGAGCTCATTGGACCAGTGAACCAGATTATCCAAAAGGCTGCCAATGAAGAAAAAGAGATAGGTCATCTAAAATCTAGAGTGAAAGACGCTCAACTCCAGCTTAAATTAGAAAAACAGAAAGGACAAAAGCTGGCATCGTTGGACCATAGAAGCATGATGGGGAGATGTTCTGAGGAGACTCCGTCTCAGATTAATCCTCGTCCACTTCCAGGGAAAACTACATTTATTCAGGTACGTCCAAGACACCCTGGCAGAAGTGCAGGTATGGCTTCCCCAGTGAATCCTCCTGTAGAGTCTCCATCAACACCACCTTTCCTCAATTCTGATGATGGATTACCACCAGTTGATTGTTAAAAATTAACTGCTAAAATAGGCCATTAGAAGTATACTTCATCTTGTCTCCCTATATCATGGGTGGGCATTCTCAGTCCACGAGGGCCGGTGTCCCTGCAGGTTTTAGATCTCACCTTGGCTCAACACACCTGAATCACATGATTAGTTCGTTACCAGGCCTCTGGAGAACTTCAGGACATGTTGAGGAGCTAATTTAGCCGTTTAAATCAGCTGTGTTGGTTCGAGGACACATCTAAAACCTGCAGGGACACCGGCCCTCGTGGACTGAGATTGCCCACCCACCCCCAACCGGTCGCAGCAGATGGCCGCCCCTTCTTGAGCCTGGTTCTGCCGGAGGTTTCTTCCTAAAGGGAGTTTTTCCTCCCCACTGTCGCCCAGTGCTTGCTCAAAGGGGATCATTGGATTGTTGGGGTTTTCTGGCTTTTACTGTAGTGTTTTTACCTTACAGTATAAAGCAGCTTGAGGAGACTGTTGTTTTGCCATGATGCAATATAGCAGGGCTGCCCAATCCCAGTCCTCGAGAGCTACTATCCTGCAGCTTTTAGATGCATCCCTACTCCAACACAGCTGAATCAAATGAATGGCTTGTTATCAGGCCTTTGCCAAACACGATGGCATGCTGAAGAGGTAATCAAACCATTTGATTCAGCTGTGTTGGAGTAGGGATGCATCTAAAAGCTGCAGGACGGTAGCTCTCGAGGACCGGGATTGGGCACCCCTGCAATATAGTATTAAATATGACTACATTTTAAAAACATCTATTATAGCATCAAAGTAAAACAAAAAAACTAAATGAAATGAATCAAAATGTCTAATCTGGCAAAACAAGAAAAGAAAAAAGGTTTCACCTTTAAATAAAAATCCAAATCACAAACACATTCTGATTTTTGTTGTGTGTGTTTTTTTGTGTGTGTTGTCACGTATAAAATCGTTGCACTCTGTCTCGGTGTCTGCCCGGCCGGCTCCGCAAGGCTACATATGTTTATTGTGTTGCTGCTTTCTTCCACTCGTCATTCTGCCTGGGCGGAGCTCAGGCCCACGCACCTGTCTGCAATTACGCTGCAACGTGTCCTGTCTGTATGGAGACTGAGAGCTGCCAGAGTAATAATGTAGATACAGGCCTCTTTCTCCTTCTGCTGCTGTTCATGCTTTTATTCCATTGATGTTGCTATCATTTGTAAATATATTTATTTGCTCTTATTTTATCAATTTACTGTCGTTCATGTATTTAATCTTCTTTGTATTTAAATATGATTTTTTTTAAGTAATGCCGCGAGATGGACAGTTAAATAAAGGTTTCATTGAATTAAAAAAAAGATTTAAAGATGACTGGTGGCGGAAGCAGAGCACAGACTGTCTGTGAGAATCTATCGCCATCGTGTGGTGCAGAGATATATTGCCATTGAATTTAGACAACGAAAGCTTGGCTCACAGAGCAGCTGCAACACGAACAAAAAACATTAAATAGCAACATGATATATTATATTATATTATATTATATTATATTTATAGCTGTCGAAATTAACGCGTTAATTGCGATAATTAAATTTTGGAATTAATTACGTTAGAATATTTAACTATTTAGCGCAACACGCAGATAAGTCGCTCCCATAATTCCACTTGATTTGTTTACCGCGCCACTGAAAATGGAGAAGCAGGAAGCGGATGGCCTTCTGGATGGGGAATTTAAATACAAGAAGAACATAGATGGGACAATAAACAAACGCGTTGTAATTTGCACTCACTGTAGTAAAGAGTTTCAATTTCACCGTTCAAATTCGACCTTAAAATACCACCTTAATGCCAAACACGCGTTTGTCGGGGCAGCAGCTTCACCCGGCCTGCGTCAGACCACTCTTAGTGAACGCAGGCCACTCGGTAAGTCTTCTTTGGACAAACTGACCGACAATATAGCCAAATGGATAGCAAAGGACTGCAGACCGCTAAGCATTGTGGAGGACAAGGGCTTTGCGGATGTTTTAAAGGTTGCATCTCAGGACGCGTCCTACAAGCCCCCAGCGAGAAGCACAATAACAATTCGAATCCACGAACTGTATGAAACGGAGAAAAAGAAAAAAGAAGAGGCTTTAGTTCACACAGAATGCGTGGCTCTGACAGGAGACCACTGGACATCATTGAGTAATGACAATTACCTGGGAGTTACTGCGCATTTAATCACTGAAGCCTGGGGTCTGACATCCTTTGCGCTGACTATAATGAAAACGGAAGAGCGGCACTTTGCGGAGGCTTGTGCAGAGCAGTTCCAGACTGTTGCTCGCAGGTGGAGAATTGAGGAGAAGGTGACAACAGTAGGCACGGACAGTGCGCGCAATATGATCGCCGCGGCTCGCATCATGCCATTCAATCACATGCCGTGTACCGCGCACATTCTACAGAGATGCATCACAGTGAGTCTCGCAGACAGTGGCTTTGTCACTGCGCTGGCCAAATGCCGCAAAATTGTTGGCCATTTTAAGCACAGCCCAGCAAACACAGCAGAGCTGAACGCAGAGCAGGTGTCACTGGGGCGCAAGCAGGAGCCGTTGGCCCAGGACGTGCCTACGCGCTGGAACTCCACGCTGGAGATGGTGAAGCGCTTGATCCGCAACCAAACTGCAGTAACCGCGACTCTGGATAAACAAAAGCATAAACTTGTCCTCCTGACGCCTCCAGAGTGGGACAAACTCCAGAGACTGGAGACACTTCTAGAGCCCTGCAGGTGAGCCTGTCATTGTGACCATAATTGTAGGTTTAGATTAAATGTATCAAACATACATCTTAAATCAGTTTTGTTATTATGAAAATGTCTTATTTAAAAAATAAATGAAATCAAATATTTTATTAATATTACCTAGTATTAAAAAGCTTTTTTAAATTTGCTGTCTTATCTCTCTCTCTCTCTGTGTGTGTGTGTGTGTGTGTGTGTGTGTGTGTGTGTGTGTGTGTGTGTGTGTGTGTGTGTGTGTGTGTGTGTGTGTATTCCACTGCAGATATGTGACTGAACTGCTGGGAGGAGAGGCCTACGTCTCCTGCTCTGTAGTTCTACCAGCCTTCTGCCACCTGCGCCGTGTCATGGAAGTAACTGATGAGGACCCTGCATATGTGGTGAGGTTTAAAGAGAAGTTTAAGGAAGACCTTGCTTCCCGCCAGGAACATACCAACTATGCATGGCTCCAGATCGCAACTGCACTGGACCCACGTTTTAAAGACCTACGCAGTGTGCCCAAGACTGACAGAGAAGCAGTGTGGACCACACTGGCAGGCATGCTGCATGAAGACTCTCCTAGAAGATCACACACTGCAGAAGAAGGTCCAGCCAAGAAGACTGCAACCCCCCCACTGTGCTTTGCCCTGATATCTGCAGTGTGAGGTTGGATCGCTCATTCTCATCCTCACACTGATGCCACTTATTTCGGTCTTTGTTTGACATAAAAGGGCATATTTGTCACTTTATTGCAACTATATTTGCACTCTTGAGCTCCTTCATTCACTGACTGATCATAAAGTTATTACTTGCGTTATGTATTCATCCGTTTGAACATAATTAATGAAGCCACATGTAATCACTAAAATTTGTATTTTGGGTACAATAAGAGAGTTTCAGATGGAATGCTGTTTTGTTTTGTTTAAATTTCACCAACTTGCTGATGCCCACGGTTGTGAGTGCGGCTTCTTGCTGTACATGGGTGGATGGTTGTAAATCACATCACAGATGCCAAAAACCTCTCAAACCAAGCCCCCTTGCCGGTGATGCTGTGCGCAACCTCGTGACGGAGTCAAGCATATTCAAAACACCCCCTCACCTCCCGTGTCAAACTCAAATGTCAGCCTATTTCATGTGTCACTTTTGGAGCAGTTGCCATCCCGACGAGCCATGGAGAAGTTCGTGTTTGTGTTATTTTACTTATTTGGTGTTCTGGTGTGTTTGGGCACCGGTCAGCACCATCGTGTTGAGCACGTGTTGGACCGTGGACACACCGGATTCAGTGGGAGAATAACGGTCAGGTGTACAGTTTACTGAGCACTGGGACTCAGTATCGTTTACCAGCACAGACACGGAGACGCGCTCAGCTTCTATTGAGAGCAAACAACCAAGTGAACCCTCCGGCTGCGTCCAGTAGACGAGACACACCGTCTGGGCCGGGAGCTTTCCGAGCATTCAGACTCTTAAACTGCTTCCTCGCATCTGCTTCATGAATATGAAGGGTTGTGGTGGGAGGAGGTGGTGTGAAATCCTCTTTTGTGTGGGGTGAGGAGGGGGGTGTTGTAAAAGTCCCCAAGAGCAATGATGAGAGAGTCCGGGAATGTCCGCTCCATGTGCAGTATCTGCTCCGCGAGTGCGCACTGAGCTGCCTGCGCATCCGCATCTGGCGGGATGTAAACAGCGGCCAAGATGAATGAAGCAAACTCCCGCGGAGAATAAAACGGTTTGCAGTGAATAAAAAGGTATTCCAGAGAGGAAGAGCAGTGCTGAGCAATCACTGTTACATCTGTGCACCAGCCACTATTAATGTAGAAGCAGACACGTCCACCTGTGGTCTTACCAGAGAGAGAGGCCTGCCGGTCCGCGCGCAGCAGATGAAAGCCCTCCAGCTTGAGCGCGCTGTCCGGGATGTCCTCACAGAGCCACGACTCCGTAAAACACAAGACACAGGAGGAGGCAACGTCTCTGTTCATGCTTCTCATCAGGGCCAGCTCGTCCATCTCATTCCTGAGTGAGCGTACGTTGGAAAGGAAGATCCCAGGAAGAGCAGTTCGCAGTCCGCGTCTCCTCAGACGCACGAGTGCGCCGGCTCGCTTTCCTCGCTTTCGGCGTCTCACTTTCCTGATCAGAGTCTGCAGTAAATCTGCCGCAGATGCGACAAATATTGGAAGTAAATCCACAGGTGTTGTAGTCCTGTAGTTAAGAAGCTCTTCTCTAGTGTAAGAATATCCAGAGGAGTGCCCAGACACAGAAGTTATGCACAAAAACAAAACAGAAGTAACGCACTGAAGCACCGGGGCATCCATACGCGGCGGCGCCATCTTGGAACAAGGGACTTGTCTTTGAAAGGTAGAGTGTTAATTACTAAAGCTGAAGGGATATCCCGATGAACATATGCTGCTCTCTCCTTACATCTGGATAAGAAAAGTAGTAAAGATATTGACCGTATGCTCTTTAATTTTATATGGAAAAACCGTACGCACTATATTAGAAAAACTGTTGTGATGAATAAGTACGAATCAGGTGGGCTTAACGTCTTAGACTTTTCTACTTTAAATAACACTTTCAAAATTAATTGGGCCAAACATTTTCTTAAAACCCTACCTCTATCTGGAACTTTATACCATACCACATTTTCTCTCGTTTTGGTGGCTTTACTTTTATTTGAAATTGTAATTACAATGTTGAGAAAGTCCCTGTAAAGCTTTCATCCTTCCATAAGCAGGTCCTCTTAGCGTGGACCCTCATTTATAAACACAACTTCTCACCTCACAAATACCTTATCTGGAACAACAGAGATATTTTATAGAAAAATAAATCACTTTTCCTGGAAACTTGGCTCCAAAATGGGATCCTATTGGTGGCTCAGCTGGTTAGTAAAGAGGGACAACTACTTACTTACAACGACTTTATTGCACTATATAATTTTCCAATCAGTGTTCCAGATATCAAGCGGAAGACAGTCTGGATGGTCCCCCATAAATATTTGATTGTAAATAAGGTGAAAGAAGTCTCTTTTAAAATTCGACATACATGTTATCCAGCCAGTCACTACATGGTCAAATTTAAAAGGGACATAAATACTAATTGTACTTTCTGTGGGGATCATCCAGAAACGGTGACACATCTTTTTTGGTACTGTTCTTTTACACAGAGATTCTGGAAGGAATTTAGCAGCTTTGTTATTGTCCATATTTTAAGGGAGTTTTCTTTACGATGGGAAAATGTTTTATTCTGTTTCTTTAAGTTCCCCAAGAAGTATGAGAAATGTTTTTTATGATAAATTTCTTAATACTTTTAGCTAAATTTTTTATCCATAAATGTAAGTTTACTAACAAAACACCATATTTCTGTCATTATTTTAAGGATGTGCACATGCACATACAATCAATATCAGACTGCACCAACAAAAAGGCTCTCACAACAATATATGTATGTGAATTTTTGCGTGTATTCTTATAATTGTTACCTTTTTCTTTCACCCTTGGCTTTTTGTGTTCATGTTCTGTTGTATACTTCATCTGTTCGTATGTTGTATACTCATTGTTTGTTAAATAAAGTTTTAAAAAAAAGACACGCTTTGTTTAGACCCCCAAAATCCTTTCCACGCCCACCCCCGTGACATCACGCTCCAAAGCCCTGTTACGTCACAGAACGTGGTGATGTCATAGTGACAGTCCTTTCATCCTTTGATGTTCAAGTCTATAAATAGAGGACAGCTGTCAAAGGGAATTCATTAAGCTATCGTTTTGTTGGAGTGATACAGCACATAAAAAAGCAGAAATGAGTTCGAAAGCTAACAAAGACAGAAATGTTAATTTCTCGAAAACAATGGTTAAAAAAAGTGAAAAAGAAAAAGAAACATATGCCAGACAGTTCGAGCAAAGACTGCAGCCAATGATCGACGAGGTTGAAAAGCTCAAAACTGAGCTTGACTACTTCAAAAACCTGCATACAGTCAATAAGAAACGGATCGAGGATCTAACAAAAGAAAACAATGAACTTTTGCAGAATAATAAGCTGCTGGGTTCGGTCTTGGATGACAGGACAAACATCGCAGACAGGTTGGACTCGATAAAAGATGACCACGAAGCTCTGGTAAAGTTCCGCGCAGAGACGGAGAAAACTCTGGCTGAGCTTAAAGAAAAACACGAGGACGAAGTCCAAGTCCTGCAAGGACTGCTGGAAACAGAGAAAGAAAAGGTGGCACGTCAGCAATTTCACAACAGCCAAGTTGTTGAATTATTATTGAAACGCCACAAAGAGGAAAAAAATAAGATGCAGCAGTTTTACCAGGAAAATACTAAAAAACTGGAAAACAAAGCAAATGCTGCAGACAGGAAGTTAGAAGAGGTGATCAACATGTATGACTCCAAAATAGAAAAGCTGCAGACGGCAGTAAAAAATAGTAGAGGTGTGACCGTCAATGCGGTTAAGGAACGCGAGGAAGAACGTCAATCCTCGCAGTGTTGGATTGACGGTGTTTTGTGGCATAATACACAGTTACAAGACGAAAATGAATTTATGGTTAAAAACATGAAAGAATTAACAGAGGAGAAAGGTCAAATGGGCAAAGTGATAGACGACCAAAAGGCCCAGAATATGGCGATCAAGCAGAAATGCCAGAGTAATATTAGAGCTCTGGCCTTGGAAAAGAAAATGAAGGCTATGCTTGAAGACGAAGTTGATTCTTTGAAAAAGAAAATTGAAGACGTCAAAAAGGCCCTAAGCACAGAGCAGGAAAACCACAGAAAGACAGCAGTGGACCGGCACAAAGTAAAAGCGGCACACAATCAGGCACTGGCTGAAAAGGTGGCGCTGGAAGAGAAACTGCGCTCCACAAAAAAGCAACGGGAAAGATTTATATCCAAAGTGAATTGGCTGGAGAAGAAAGAGCGCTACTTCCAAGAGGAATTGTGCCAGTGCGTTTTGTCCTTTGAAAAGGCATTTCCACATGAAGGTCACTTGAGAGGAAAAGAAAAGGTGGAATTTAGGGATATGTTCCACTACTTGAAAAAGAAATACGTAGACGGAGTGGAAGGCACCCCCTTTGTTGGAACAACGGAGTTTCTTGAAAAACAGCTGAACTGTCTACGTATCAGATGCAAGGATCTAGATGCAGCTTTACTAGCTAAAACACGGGAGCTGGAATCATTTAAAAAGCAGTACAATGACATGGTAAAGTCTTCCGAGTACGCTTTATTCCGACAAAGAGAGGAGCTCATTGGACCAGTGAACCAGATTATCCAAAAGGCTGCCAATGAAGAAAAAGAGATAGGTCATCTAAAATCTAGAGTGAAAGACGCTCAACTCCAGCTTAAATTAGAAAAACAGAAAGGACAAAAGCTGGCATCGTTGGACCATAGAAGCATGATGGGGAGATGTTCTGAGGAGACTCCGTCTCAGATTAATCCTCGTCCACTTCCAGGGAAAACTACATTTATTCAGGTACGTCCAAGACACCCTGGCAGAAGTGCAGGTATGGCTTCCCCAGTGAATCCTCCTGTAGAGTCTCCATCAACACCACCTTTCCTCAATTCTGATGATGGATTACCACCAGTTGATTGTTAAAAATTAACTGCTAAAATAGGCCATTAGAAGTATACTTCATCTTGTCTCCCTATATCATGGGTGGGCATTCTCAGTCCACGAGGGCCGGTGTCCCTGCAGGTTTTAGATCTCACCTTGGCTCAACACACCTGAATCACATGATTAGTTCGTTACCAGGCCTCTGGAGAACTTCAGGACATGTTGAGGAGCTAATTTAGCCGTTTAAATCAGCTGTGTTGGTTCGAGGACACATCTAAAACCTGCAGGGACACCGGCCCTCGTGGACTGAGATTGCCCACCCACCCCCAACCGGTCGCAGCAGATGGCCGCCCCTTCTTGAGCCTGGTTCTGCCGGAGGTTTCTTCCTAAAGGGAGTTTTTCCTCCCCACTGTCGCCCAGTGCTTGCTCAAAGGGGATCATTGGATTGTTGGGGTTTTCTGGCTTTTACTGTAGTGTTTTTACCTTACAGTATAAAGCAGCTTGAGGAGACTGTTGTTTTGCCATGATGCAATATAGCAGGGCTGCCCAATCCCAGTCCTCGAGAGCTACTATCCTGCAGCTTTTAGATGCATCCCTACTCCAACACAGCTGAATCAAATGAATGGCTTGTTATCAGGCCTTTGCCAAACACGATGGCATGCTGAAGAGGTAATCAAACCATTTGATTCAGCTGTGTTGGAGTAGGGATGCATCTAAAAGCTGCAGGACGGTAGCTCTCGAGGACCGGGATTGGGCACCCCTGCAATATAGTATTAAATATGACTACATTTTAAAAACATCTATTATAGCATCAAAGTAAAACAAAAAAACTAAATGAAATGAATCAAAATGTCTAATCTGGCAAAACAAGAAAAGAAAAAAGGTTTCACCTTTAAATAAAAATCCAAATCACAAACACATTCTGATTTTTGTTGTGTGTGTTTTTTTGTGTATGTTGTCACGTATAAAATCGTTGCACTCTGTCTCGGTGTCTGCCCGGCCGGCTCCGCAAGGCTACATATGTTTATTGTGTTGCTGCTTTCTTCCACTCGTCATTCTGCCTGGGCGGAGCTCAGGCCCACGCACCTGTCTGCAATTACGCTGCAACGTGTCCTGTCTGTATGGAGACTGAGAGCTGCCAGAGTAATAATGTAGATACAGGCCTCTTTCTCCTTCTGCTGCTGTTCATGCTTTTATTCCATTGATGTTGCTATCATTTGTAAATATATTTATTTGCTCTTATTTTATCAATTTACTGTCGTTCATGTATTTAATCTTCTTTGTATTTAAATATGATTTTTTTTAAGTAATGCCGCGAGATGGACAGTTAAATAAAGGTTTCATTGAATTAAAAAAAAGATTTAAAGATGACTGGTGGCGGAAGCAGAGCACAGACTGTCTGTGAGAATCTATCGCCATCGTGTGGTGCAGAGATATATTGCCATTGAATTTAGACAACGAAAGCTTGGCTCACAGAGCAGCTGCAACACGAACAAAAAACATTAAATAGCAACATGATATATTATATTATATTATATTATATTATATTATATTATATTTATAGCTGTCGAAATTAACGCGTTAATTGCGATAATTAAATTTTGGAATTAATTACGTTAGAATATTTAACTATTTAGCGCAACACGCAGATAAGTCGCTCCCATAATTCCACTTGATTTGTTTACCGCGCCACTGAAAATGGAGAAGCAGGAAGCGGATGGCCTTCTGGATGGGGAATTTAAATACAAGAAGAACATAGATGGGACAATAAACAAACGCGTTGTAATTTGCACTCACTGTAGTAAAGAGTTTCAATTTCACCGTTCAAATTCGACCTTAAAATACCACCTTAATGCCAAACACGCGTTTGTCGGGGCAGCAGCTTCACCCGGCCTGCGTCAGACCACTCTTAGTGAACGCAGGCCACTCGGTAAGTCTTCTTTGGACAAACTGACCGACAATATAGCCAAATGGATAGCAAAGGACTGCAGACCGCTAAGCATTGTGGAGGACAAGGGCTTTGCGGATGTTTTAAAGGTTGCATCTCAGGACGCGTCCTACAAGCCCCCAGCGAGAAGCACAATAACAATTCGAATCCACGAACTGTATGAAACGGAGAAAAAGAAAAAAGAAGAGGCTTTAGTTCACACAGAATGCGTGGCTCTGACAGGAGACCACTGGACATCATTGAGTAATGACAATTACCTGGGAGTTACTGCGCATTTAATCACTGAAGCCTGGGGTCTGACATCCTTTGCGCTGACTATAATGAAAACGGAAGAGCGGCACTTTGCGGAGGCTTGTGCAGAGCAGTTCCAGACTGTTGCTCGCAGGTGGAGAATTGAGGAGAAGGTGACAACAGTAGGCACGGACAGTGCGCGCAATATGATCGCCGCGGCTCGCATCATGCCATTCAATCACATGCCGTGTACCGCGCACATTCTACAGAGATGCATCACAGTGAGTCTCGCAGACAGTGGCTTTGTCACTGCGCTGGCCAAATGCCGCAAAATTGTTGGCCATTTTAAGCACAGCCCAGCAAACACAGCAGAGCTGAACGCAGAGCAGGTGTCACTGGGGCGCAAGCAGGAGCCGTTGGCCCAGGACGTGCCTACGCGCTGGAACTCCACGCTGGAGATGGTGAAGCGCTTGATCCGCAACCAAACTGCAGTAACCGCGACTCTGGATAAACAAAAGCATAAACTTGTCCTCCTGACGCCTCCAGAGTGGGACAAACTCCAGAGACTGGAGACACTTCTAGAGCCCTGCAGGTGAGCCTGTCATTGTGACCATAATTGTAGGTTTAGATTAAATGTATCAAACATACATCTTAAATCAGTTTTGTTATTATGAAAATGTCTTATTTAAAAAATAAATGAAATCAAATATTTTATTAATATTACCTAGTATTAAAAAGCTTTTTTAAATTTGCTGTCTTATCTCTCTCTCTCTCTCTGTGTGTGTGTGTGTGTGTGTGTGTGTGTGTGTGTGTGTGTGTGTGTGTGTGTGTGTGTGTGTGTGTGTGTGTGTGTGTATTCCACTGCAGATATGTGACTGAACTGCTGGGAGGAGAGGCCTACGTCTCCTGCTCTGTAGTTCTACCAGCCTTCTGCCACCTGCGCCGTGTCATGGAAGTAACTGATGAGGACCCTGCATATGTGGTGAGGTTTAAAGAGAAGTTTAAGGAAGACCTTGCTTCCCGCCAGGAACATACCAACTATGCATGGCTCCAGATCGCAACTGCACTGGACCCACGTTTTAAAGACCTACGCAGTGTGCCCAAGACTGACAGAGAAGCAGTGTGGACCACACTGGCAGGCATGCTGCATGAAGACTCTCCTAGAAGATCACACACTGCAGAAGAAGGTCCAGCCAAGAAGACTGCAACCCCCCCACTGTGCTTTGCCCTGATATCTGCAGTGTGAGGTTGGATCGCTCATTCTCATCCTCACACTGATGCCACTTATTTCGGTCTTTGTTTGACATAAAAGGGCATATTTGTCACTTTATTGCAACTATATTTGCACTCTTGAGCTCCTTCATTCACTGACTGATCATAAAGTTATTACTTGCGTTATGTATTCATCCGTTTGAACATAATTAATGAAGCCACATGTAATCACTAAAATTTGTATTTTGGGTACAATAAGAGAGTTTCAGATGGAATGCTGTTTTGTTTTGTTTAAATTTCACCAACTTGCTGATGCCCACGGTTGTGAGTGCGGCTTCTTGCTGTACATGGGTGGATGGTTGTAAATCACATCACAGATGCCAAAAACCTCTCAAACCAAGCCCCCTTGCCGGTGATGCTGTGCGCAACCTCGTGACGGAGTCAAGCATATTCAAAACACCCCCTCACCTCCCGTGTCAAACTCAAATGTCAGCCTATTTCATGTGTCACTTTTGGAGCAGTTGCCATCCCGACGAGCCATGGAGAAGTTCGTGTTTGTGTTATTTTACTTATTTGGTGTTCTGGTGTGTTTGGGCACCGGTCAGCACCATCGTGTTGAGCACGTGTTGGACCGTGGACACACCGGATTCAGTGGGAGAATAACGGTCAGGTGTACAGTTTACTGAGCACTGGGACTCAGTATCGTTTACCAGCACAGACACGGAGACGCGCTCAGCTTCTATTGAGAGCAAACAACCAAGTGAACCCTCCGGCTGCGTCCAGTAGACGAGACACACCGTCTGGGCCGGGAGCTTTCCGAGCATTCAGACTCTTAAACTGCTTCCTCGCATCTGCTTCATGAATATGAAGGGTTGTGGTGGGAGGAGGTGGTGTGAAATCCTCTTTTGTGTGGGGTGAGGAGGGGGGTGTTGTAAAAGTCCCCAAGAGCAATGATGAGAGAGTCCGGGAATGTCCGCTCCATGTGCAGTATCTGCTCCGCGAGTGCGCACTGAGCTGCCTGCGCATCCGCATCTGGCGGGATGTAAACAGCGGCCAAGATGAATGAAGCAAACTCCCGCGGAGAATAAAACGGTTTGCAGTGAATAAAAAGGTATTCCAGAGAGGAAGAGCAGTGCTGAGCAATCACTGTTACATCTGTGCACCAGCCACTATTAATGTAGAAGCAGACACGTCCACCTGTGGTCTTACCAGAGAGAGAGGCCTGCCGGTCCGCGCGCAGCAGATGAAAGCCCTCCAGCTTGAGCGCGCTGTCCGGGATGTCCTCACAGAGCCACGACTCCGTAAAACACAAGACACAGGAGGAGGCAACGTCTCTGTTCATGCTTCTCATCAGGGCCAGCTCGTCCATCTCATTCCTGAGTGAGCGTACGTTGGAAAGGAAGATCCCAGGAAGAGCAGTTCGCAGTCCGCGTCTCCTCAGACGCACGAGTGCGCCGGCTCGCTTTCCTCGCTTTCGGCGTCTCACTTTCCTGATCAGAGTCTGCAGTAAATCTGCCGCAGATGCGACAAATATTGGAAGTAAATCCACAGGTGTTGTAGTCCTGTAGTTAAGAAGCTCTTCTCTAGTGTAAGAATATCCAGAGGAGTGCCCAGACACAGAAGTTATGCACAAAAACAAAACAGAAGTAACGCACTGAAGCACCGGGGCATCCATACGCGGCGGCGCCATCTTGGAACAAGGGACTTGTCTTTGAAAGGTAGAGTGTTAATTACTAAAGCTGAAGGGATATCCCGATGAACATATGCTGCTCTCTCCTTACATCTGGATAAGAAAAGTAGTAAAGATATTGACCGTATGCTCTTTAATTTTATATGGAAAAACCGTACGCACTATATTAGAAAAACTGTTGTGATGAATAAGTACGAATCAGGTGGGCTTAACGTCTTAGACTTTTCTACTTTAAATAACACTTTCAAAATTAATTGGGCCAAACATTTTCTTAAAACCCTACCTCTATCTGGAACTTTATACCATACCACATTTTCTCTCGTTTTGGTGGCTTTACTTTTATTTGAAATTGTAATTACAATGTTGAGAAAGTCCCTGTAAAGCTTTCATCCTTCCATAAGCAGGTCCTCTTAGCGTGGACCCTCATTTATAAACACAACTTCTCACCTCACAAATACCTTATCTGGAACAACAGAGATATTTTATAGAAAAATAAATCACTTTTCCTGGAAACTTGGCTCCAAAATGGGATCCTATTGGTGGCTCAGCTGGTTAGTAAAGAGGGACAACTACTTACTTACAACGACTTTATTGCACTATATAATTTTCCAATCAGTGTTCCAGATATCAAGCGGAAGACAGTCTGGATGGTCCCCCATAAATATTTGATTGTAAATAAGGTGAAAGAAGTCTCTTTTAAAATTCGACATACATGTTATCCAGCCAGTCACTACATGGTCAAATTTAAAAGGGACATAAATACTAATTGTACTTTCTGTGGGGATCATCCAGAAACGGTGACACATCTTTTTTGGTACTGTTCTTTTACACAGAGATTCTGGAAGGAATTTAGCAGCTTTGTTATTGTCCATATTTTAAGGGAGTTTTCTTTACGATGGGAAAATGTTTTATTCTGTTTCTTTAAGTTCCCCAAGAAGTATGAGAAATGTTTTTTATGATAAATTTCTTAATACTTTTAGCTAAATTTTTTATCCATAAATGTAAGTTTACTAACAAAACACCATATTTCTGTCATTATTTTAAGGATGTGCACATGCACATACAATCAATATCAGACTGCACCAACAAAAAGGCTCTCACAACAATATATGTATGTGAATTTTTGCGTGTATTCTTATAATTGTTACCTTTTTCTTTCACCCTTGGCTTTTTGTGTTCATGTTCTGTTGTATACTTCATCTGTTCGTATGTTGTATACTCATTGTTTGTTAAATAAAGTTTTAAAAAAAAGACACGCTTTGTTTAGACCCCCAAAATCCTTTCCACGCCCACCCCCGTGACATCACGCTCCAAAGCCCTGTTACGTCACAGAACGTGGTGATGTCATAGTGACAGTCCTTTCATCCTTTGATGTTCAAGTCTATAAATAGAGGACAGCTGTCAAAGGGAATTCATTAAGCTATCGTTTTGTTGGAGTGATACAGCACATAAAAAAGCAGAAATGAGTTCGAAAGCTAACAAAGACAGAAATGTTAATTTCTCGAAAACAATGGTTAAAAAAAGTGAAAAAGAAAAAGAAACATATGCCAGACAGTTCGAGCAAAGACTGCAGCCAATGATCGACGAGGTTGAAAAGCTCAAAACTGAGCTTGACTACTTCAAAAACCTGCATACAGTCAATAAGAAACGGATCGAGGATCTAACAAAAGAAAACAATGAACTTTTGCAGAATAATAAGCTGCTGGGTTCGGTCTTGGATGACAGGACAAACATCGCAGACAGGTTGGACTCGATAAAAGATGACCACGAAGCTCTGGTAAAGTTCCGCGCAGAGACGGAGAAAACTCTGGCTGAGCTTAAAGAAAAACACGAGGACGAAGTCCAAGTCCTGCAAGGACTGCTGGAAACAGAGAAAGAAAAGGTGGCACGTCAGCAATTTCACAACAGCCAAGTTGTTGAATTATTATTGAAACGCCACAAAGAGGAAAAAAATAAGATGCAGCAGTTTTACCAGGAAAATACTAAAAAACTGGAAAACAAAGCAAATGCTGCAGACAGGAAGTTAGAAGAGGTGATCAACATGTATGACTCCAAAATAGAAAAGCTGCAGACGGCAGTAAAAAATAGTAGAGGTGTGACCGTCAATGCGGTTAAGGAACGCGAGGAAGAACGTCAATCCTCGCAGTGTTGGATTGACGGTGTTTTGTGGCATAATACACAGTTACAAGACGAAAATGAATTTATGGTTAAAAACATGAAAGAATTAACAGAGGAGAAAGGTCAAATGGGCAAAGTGATAGACGACCAAAAGGCCCAGAATATGGCGATCAAGCAGAAATGCCAGAGTAATATTAGAGCTCTGGCCTTGGAAAAGAAAATGAAGGCTATGCTTGAAGACGAAGTTGATTCTTTGAAAAAGAAAATTGAAGACGTCAAAAAGGCCCTAAGCACAGAGCAGGAAAACCACAGAAAGACAGCAGTGGACCGGCACAAAGTAAAAGCGGCACACAATCAGGCACTGGCTGAAAAGGTGGCGCTGGAAGAGAAACTGCGCTCCACAAAAAAGCAACGGGAAAGATTTATATCCAAAGTGAATTGGCTGGAGAAGAAAGAGCGCTACTTCCAAGAGGAATTGTGCCAGTGCGTTTTGTCCTTTGAAAAGGCATTTCCACATGAAGGTCACTTGAGAGGAAAAGAAAAGGTGGAATTTAGGGATATGTTCCACTACTTGAAAAAGAAATACGTAGACGGAGTGGAAGGCACCCCCTTTGTTGGAACAACGGAGTTTCTTGAAAAACAGCTGAACTGTCTACGTATCAGATGCAAGGATCTAGATGCAGCTTTACTAGCTAAAACACGGGAGCTGGAATCATTTAAAAAGCAGTACAATGACATGGTAAAGTCTTCCGAGTACGCTTTATTCCGACAAAGAGAGGAGCTCATTGGACCAGTGAACCAGATTATCCAAAAGGCTGCCAATGAAGAAAAAGAGATAGGTCATCTAAAATCTAGAGTGAAAGACGCTCAACTCCAGCTTAAATTAGAAAAACAGAAAGGACAAAAGCTGGCATCGTTGGACCATAGAAGCATGATGGGGAGATGTTCTGAGGAGACTCCGTCTCAGATTAATCCTCGTCCACTTCCAGGGAAAACTACATTTATTCAGGTACGTCCAAGACACCCTGGCAGAAGTGCAGGTATGGCTTCCCCAGTGAATCCTCCTGTAGAGTCTCCATCAACACCACCTTTCCTCAATTCTGATGATGGATTACCACCAGTTGATTGTTAAAAATTAACTGCTAAAATAGGCCATTAGAAGTATACTTCATCTTGTCTCCCTATATCATGGGTGGGCATTCTCAGTCCACGAGGGCCGGTGTCCCTGCAGGTTTTAGATCTCACCTTGGCTCAACACACCTGAATCACATGATTAGTTCGTTACCAGGCCTCTGGAGAACTTCAGGACATGTTGAGGAGCTAATTTAGCCGTTTAAATCAGCTGTGTTGGTTCGAGGACACATCTAAAACCTGCAGGGACACCGGCCCTCGTGGACTGAGATTGCCCACCCACCCCCAACCGGTCGCAGCAGATGGCCGCCCCTTCTTGAGCCTGGTTCTGCCGGAGGTTTCTTCCTAAAGGGAGTTTTTCCTCCCCACTGTCGCCCAGTGCTTGCTCAAAGGGGATCATTGGATTGTTGGGGTTTTCTGGCTTTTACTGTAGTGTTTTTACCTTACAGTATAAAGCAGCTTGAGGAGACTGTTGTTTTGCCATGATGCAATATAGCAGGGCTGCCCAATCCCAGTCCTCGAGAGCTACTATCCTGCAGCTTTTAGATGCATCCCTACTCCAACACAGCTGAATCAAATGAATGGCTTGTTATCAGGCCTTTGCCAAACACGATGGCATGCTGAAGAGGTAATCAAACCATTTGATTCAGCTGTGTTGGAGTAGGGATGCATCTAAAAGCTGCAGGACGGTAGCTCTCGAGGACCGGGATTGGGCACCCCTGCAATATAGTATTAAATATGACTACATTTTAAAAACATCTATTATAGCATCAAAGTAAAACAAAAAAACTAAATGAAATGAATCAAAATGTCTAATCTGGCAAAACAAGAAAAGAAAAAAGGTTTCACCTTTAAATAAAAATCCAAATCACAAACACATTCTGATTTTTGTTGTGTGTGTTTTTTTGTGTGTGTTGTCACGTATAAAATCGTTGCACTCTGTCTCGGTGTCTGCCCGGCCGGCTCCGCAAGGCTACATATGTTTATTGTGTTGCTGCTTTCTTCCACTCGTCATTCTGCCTGGGCGGAGCTCAGGCCCACGCACCTGTCTGCAATTACGCTGCAACGTGTCCTGTCTGTATGGAGACTGAGAGCTGCCAGAGTAATAATGTAGATACAGGCCTCTTTCTCCTTCTGCTGCTGTTCATGCTTTTATTCCATTGATGTTGCTATCATTTGTAAATATATTTATTTGCTCTTATTTTATCAATTTACTGTCGTTCATGTATTTAATCTTCTTTGTATTTAAATATGATTTTTTTTAAGTAATGCCGCGAGATGGACAGTTAAATAAAGGTTTCATTGAATTAAAAAAAAGATTTAAAGATGACTGGTGGCGGAAGCAGAGCACAGACTGTCTGTGAGAATCTATCGCCATCGTGTGGTGCAGAGATATATTGCCATTGAATTTAGACAACGAAAGCTTGGCTCACAGAGCAGCTGCAACACGAACAAAAAACATTAAATAGCAACATGATATATTATATTATATTATATTATATTATATTATATTATATTTATAGCTGTCGAAATTAACGCGTTAATTGCGATAATTAAATTTTGGAATTAATTACGTTAGAATATTTAACTATTTAGCGCAACACGCAGATAAGTCGCTCCCATAATTCCACTTGATTTGTTTACCGCGCCACTGAAAATGGAGAAGCAGGAAGCGGATGGCCTTCTGGATGGGGAATTTAAATACAAGAAGAACATAGATGGGACAATAAACAAACGCGTTGTAATTTGCACTCACTGTAGTAAAGAGTTTCAATTTCACCGTTCAAATTCGACCTTAAAATACCACCTTAATGCCAAACACGCGTTTGTCGGGGCAGCAGCTTCACCCGGCCTGCGTCAGACCACTCTTAGTGAACGCAGGCCACTCGGTAAGTCTTCTTTGGACAAACTGACCGACAATATAGCCAAATGGATAGCAAAGGACTGCAGACCGCTAAGCATTGTGGAGGACAAGGGCTTTGCGGATGTTTTAAAGGTTGCATCTCAGGACGCGTCCTACAAGCCCCCAGCGAGAAGCACAATAACAATTCGAATCCACGAACTGTATGAAACGGAGAAAAAGAAAAAAGAAGAGGCTTTAGTTCACACAGAATGCGTGGCTCTGACAGGAGACCACTGGACATCATTGAGTAATGACAATTACCTGGGAGTTACTGCGCATTTAATCACTGAAGCCTGGGGTCTGACATCCTTTGCGCTGACTATAATGAAAACGGAAGAGCGGCACTTTGCGGAGGCTTGTGCAGAGCAGTTCCAGACTGTTGCTCGCAGGTGGAGAATTGAGGAGAAGGTGACAACAGTAGGCACGGACAGTGCGCGCAATATGATCGCCGCGGCTCGCATCATGCCATTCAATCACATGCCGTGTACCGCGCACATTCTACAGAGATGCATCACAGTGAGTCTCGCAGACAGTGGCTTTGTCACTGCGCTGGCCAAATGCCGCAAAATTGTTGGCCATTTTAAGCACAGCCCAGCAAACACAGCAGAGCTGAACGCAGAGCAGGTGTCACTGGGGCGCAAGCAGGAGCCGTTGGCCCAGGACGTGCCTACGCGCTGGAACTCCACGCTGGAGATGGTGAAGCGCTTGATCCGCAACCAAACTGCAGTAACCGCGACTCTGGATAAACAAAAGCATAAACTTGTCCTCCTGACGCCTCCAGAGTGGGACAAACTCCAGAGACTGGAGACACTTCTAGAGCCCTGCAGGTGAGCCTGTCATTGTGACCATAATTGTAGGTTTAGATTAAATGTATCAAACATACATCTTAAATCAGTTTTGTTATTATGAAAATGTCTTATTTAAAAAATAAATGAAATCAAATATTTTATTAATATTACCTAGTATTAAAAAGCTTTTTTAAATTTGCTGTCTTATCTCTCTCTCTCTCTGTGTGTGTGTGTGTGTGTGTGTGTGTGTGTGTGTGTGTGTGTGTGTGTGTGTGTGTGTGTGTGTGTGTGTGTGTGTGTGTGTATTCCACTGCAGATATGTGACTGAACTGCTGGGAGGAGAGGCCTACGTCTCCTGCTTTGTAGTTCTACCAGCCTTCTGCCACCTGCGCCGTGTCATGGAAGTAACTGATGAGGACCCTGCATATGTGGTGAGGTTTAAAGAGAAGTTTAAGGAAGACCTTGCTTCCCGCCAGGAACATACCAACTATGCATGGCTCCAGATCGCAACTGCACTGGACCCACGTTTTAAAGACCTACGCAGTGTGCCCAAGACTGACAGAGAAGCAGTGTGGACCACACTGGCAGGCATGCTGCATGAAGACTCTCCTAGAAGATCACACACTGCAGAAGAAGGTCCAGCCAAGAAGACTGCAACCCCCCCACTGTGCTTTGCCCTGATATCTGCAGTGTGAGGTTGGATCGCTCATTCTCATCCTCACACTGATGCCACTTATTTCGGTCTTTGTTTGACATAAAAGGGCATATTTGTCACTTTATTGCAACTATATTTGCACTCTTGAGCTCCTTCATTCACTGACTGATCATAAAGTTATTACTTGCGTTATGTATTCATCCGTTTGAACATAATTAATGAAGCCACATGTAATCACTAAAATTTGTATTTTGGGTACAATAAGAGAGTTTCAGATGGAATGCTGTTTTGTTTTGTTTAAATTTCACCAACTTGCTGATGCCCACGGTTGTGAGTGCGGCTTCTTGCTGTACATGGGTGGATGGTTGTAAATCACATCACAGATGCCAAAAACCTCTCAAACCAAGCCCCCTTGCCGGTGATGCTGTGCGCAACCTCGTGACGGAGTCAAGCATATTCAAAACACCCCCTCACCTCCCGTGTCAAACTCAAATGTCAGCCTATTTCATGTGTCACTTTTGGAGCAGTTGCCATCCCGACGAGCCATGGAGAAGTTCGTGTTTGTGTTATTTTACTTATTTGGTGTTCTGGTGTGTTTGGGCACCGGTCAGCACCATCGTGTTGAGCACGTGTTGGACCGTGGACACACCGGATTCAGTGGGAGAATAACGGTCAGGTGTACAGTTTACTGAGCACTGGGACTCAGTATCGTTTACCAGCACAGACACGGAGACGCGCTCAGCTTCTATTGAGAGCAAACAACCAAGTGAACCCTCCGGCTGCGTCCAGTAGACGAGACACACCGTCTGGGCCGGGAGCTTTCCGAGCATTCAGACTCTTAAACTGCTTCCTCGCATCTGCTTCATGAATATGAAGGGTTGTGGTGGGAGGAGGTGGTGTGAAATCCTCTTTTGTGTGGGGTGAGGAGGGGGGTGTTGTAAAAGTCCCCAAGAGCAATGATGAGAGAGTCCGGGAATGTCCGCTCCATGTGCAGTATCTGCTCCGCGAGTGCGCACTGAGCTGCCTGCGCATCCGCATCTGGCGGGATGTAAACAGCGGCCAAGATGAATGAAGCAAACTCCCGCGGAGAATAAAACGGTTTGCAGTGAATAAAAAGGTATTCCAGAGAGGAAGAGCAGTGCTGAGCAATCACTGTTACATCTGTGCACCAGCCACTATTAATGTAGAAGCAGACACGTCCACCTGTGGTCTTACCAGAGAGAGAGGCCTGCCGGTCCGCGCGCAGCAGATGAAAGCCCTCCAGCTTGAGCGCGCTGTCCGGGATGTCCTCACAGAGCCACGACTCCGTAAAACACAAGACACAGGAGGAGGCAACGTCTCTGTTCATGCTTCTCATCAGGGCCAGCTCGTCCATCTCATTCCTGAGTGAGCGTACGTTGGAAAGGAAGATCCCAGGAAGAGCAGTTCGCAGTCCGCGTCTCCTCAGACGCACGAGTGCGCCGGCTCGCTTTCCTCGCTTTCGGCGTCTCACTTTCCTGATCAGAGTCTGCAGTAAATCTGCCGCAGATGCGACAAATATTGGAAGTAAATCCACAGGTGTTGTAGTCCTGTAGTTAAGAAGCTCTTCTCTAGTGTAAGAATATCCAGAGGAGTGCCCAGACACAGAAGTTATGCACAAAAACAAAACAGAAGTAACGCACTGAAGCACCGGGGCATCCATACGCGGCGGCGCCATCTTGGAACAAGGGACTTGTCTTTGAAAGGTAGAGTGTTAATTACTAAAGCTGAAGGGATATCCCGATGAACATATGCTGCTCTCTCCTTACATCTGGATAAGAAAAGTAGTAAAGATATTGACCGTATGCTCTTTAATTTTATATGGAAAAACCGTACGCACTATATTAGAAAAACTGTTGTGATGAATAAGTACGAATCAGGTGGGCTTAACGTCTTAGACTTTTCTACTTTAAATAACACTTTCAAAATTAATTGGGCCAAACATTTTCTTAAAACCCTACCTCTATCTGGAACTTTATACCATACCACATTTTCTCTCGTTTTGGTGGCTTTACTTTTATTTGAAATTGTAATTACAATGTTGAGAAAGTCCCTGTAAAGCTTTCATCCTTCCATAAGCAGGTCCTCTTAGCGTGGACCCTCATTTATAAACACAACTTCTCACCTCACAAATACCTTATCTGGAACAACAGAGATATTTTATAGAAAAATAAATCACTTTTCCTGGAAACTTGGCTCCAAAATGGGATCCTATTGGTGGCTCAGCTGGTTAGTAAAGAGGGACAACTACTTACTTACAACGACTTTATTGCACTATATAATTTTCCAATCAGTGTTCCAGATATCAAGCGGAAGACAGTCTGGATGGTCCCCCATAAATATTTGATTGTAAATAAGGTGAAAGAAGTCTCTTTTAAAATTCGACATACATGTTATCCAGCCAGTCACTACATGGTCAAATTTAAAAGGGACATAAATACTAATTGTACTTTCTGTGGGGATCATCCAGAAACGGTGACACATCTTTTTTGGTACTGTTCTTTTACACAGAGATTCTGGAAGGAATTTAGCAGCTTTGTTATTGTCCATATTTTAAGGGAGTTTTCTTTACGATGGGAAAATGTTTTATTCTGTTTCTTTAAGTTCCCCAAGAAGTATGAGAAATGTTTTTTATGATAAATTTCTTAATACTTTTAGCTAAATTTTTTATCCATAAATGTAAGTTTACTAACAAAACACCATATTTCTGTCATTATTTTAAGGATGTGCACATGCACATACAATCAATATCAGACTGCACCAACAAAAAGGCTCTCACAACAATATATGTATGTGAATTTTTGCGTGTATTCTTATAATTGTTACCTTTTTCTTTCACCCTTGGCTTTTTGTGTTCATGTTCTGTTGTATACTTCATCTGTTCGTATGTTGTATACTCATTGTTTGTTAAATAAAGTTTTAAAAAAAAGACACGCTTTGTTTAGACCCCCAAAATCCTTTCCACGCCCACCCCCGTGACATCACGCTCCAAAGCCCTGTTACGTCACAGAACGTGGTGATGTCATAGTGACAGTCCTTTCATCCTTTGATGTTCAAGTCTATAAATAGAGGACAGCTGTCAAAGGGAATTCATTAAGCTATCGTTTTGTTGGAGTGATACAGCACATAAAAAAGCAGAAATGAGTTCGAAAGCTAACAAAGACAGAAATGTTAATTTCTCGAAAACAATGGTTAAAAAAAGTGAAAAAGAAAAAGAAACATATGCCAGACAGTTCGAGCAAAGACTGCAGCCAATGATCGACGAGGTTGAAAAGCTCAAAACTGAGCTTGACTACTTCAAAAACCTGCATACAGTCAATAAGAAACGGATCGAGGATCTAACAAAAGAAAACAATGAACTTTTGCAGAATAATAAGCTGCTGGGTTCGGTCTTGGATGACAGGACAAACATCGCAGACAGGTTGGACTCGATAAAAGATGACCACGAAGCTCTGGTAAAGTTCCGCGCAGAGACGGAGAAAACTCTGGCTGAGCTTAAAGAAAAACACGAGGACGAAGTCCAAGTCCTGCAAGGACTGCTGGAAACAGAGAAAGAAAAGGTGGCACGTCAGCAATTTCACAACAGCCAAGTTGTTGAATTATTATTGAAACGCCACAAAGAGGAAAAAAATAAGATGCAGCAGTTTTACCAGGAAAATACTAAAAAACTGGAAAACAAAGCAAATGCTGCAGACAGGAAGTTAGAAGAGGTGATCAACATGTATGACTCCAAAATAGAAAAGCTGCAGACGGCAGTAAAAAATAGTAGAGGTGTGACCGTCAATGCGGTTAAGGAACGCGAGGAAGAACGTCAATCCTCGCAGTGTTGGATTGACGGTGTTTTGTGGCATAATACACAGTTACAAGACGAAAATGAATTTATGGTTAAAAACATGAAAGAATTAACAGAGGAGAAAGGTCAAATGGGCAAAGTGATAGACGACCAAAAGGCCCAGAATATGGCGATCAAGCAGAAATGCCAGAGTAATATTAGAGCTCTGGCCTTGGAAAAGAAAATGAAGGCTATGCTTGAAGACGAAGTTGATTCTTTGAAAAAGAAAATTGAAGACGTCAAAAAGGCCCTAAGCACAGAGCAGGAAAACCACAGAAAGACAGCAGTGGACCGGCACAAAGTAAAAGCGGCACACAATCAGGCACTGGCTGAAAAGGTGGCGCTGGAAGAGAAACTGCGCTCCACAAAAAAGCAACGGGAAAGATTTATATCCAAAGTGAATTGGCTGGAGAAGAAAGAGCGCTACTTCCAAGAGGAATTGTGCCAGTGCGTTTTGTCCTTTGAAAAGGCATTTCCACATGAAGGTCACTTGAGAGGAAAAGAAAAGGTGGAATTTAGGGATATGTTCCACTACTTGAAAAAGAAATACGTAGACGGAGTGGAAGGCACCCCCTTTGTTGGAACAACGGAGTTTCTTGAAAAACAGCTGAACTGTCTACGTATCAGATGCAAGGATCTAGATGCAGCTTTACTAGCTAAAACACGGGAGCTGGAATCATTTAAAAAGCAGTACAATGACATGGTAAAGTCTTCCGAGTACGCTTTATTCCGACAAAGAGAGGAGCTCATTGGACCAGTGAACCAGATTATCCAAAAGGCTGCCAATGAAGAAAAAGAGATAGGTCATCTAAAATCTAGAGTGAAAGACGCTCAACTCCAGCTTAAATTAGAAAAACAGAAAGGACAAAAGCTGGCATCGTTGGACCATAGAAGCATGATGGGGAGATGTTCTGAGGAGACTCCGTCTCAGATTAATCCTCGTCCACTTCCAGGGAAAACTACATTTATTCAGGTACGTCCAAGACACCCTGGCAGAAGTGCAGGTATGGCTTCCCCAGTGAATCCTCCTGTAGAGTCTCCATCAACACCACCTTTCCTCAATTCTGATGATGGATTACCACCAGTTGATTGTTAAAAATTAACTGCTAAAATAGGCCATTAGAAGTATACTTCATCTTGTCTCCCTATATCATGGGTGGGCATTCTCAGTCCACGAGGGCCGGTGTCCCTGCAGGTTTTAGATCTCACCTTGGCTCAACACACCTGAATCACATGATTAGTTCGTTACCAGGCCTCTGGAGAACTTCAGGACATGTTGAGGAGCTAATTTAGCCGTTTAAATCAGCTGTGTTGGTTCGAGGACACATCTAAAACCTGCAGGGACACCGGCCCTCGTGGACTGAGATTGCCCACCCACCCCCAACCGGTCGCAGCAGATGGCCGCCCCTTCTTGAGCCTGGTTCTGCCGGAGGTTTCTTCCTAAAGGGAGTTTTTCCTCCCCACTGTCGCCCAGTGCTTGCTCAAAGGGGATCATTGGATTGTTGGGGTTTTCTGGCTTTTACTGTAGTGTTTTTACCTTACAGTATAAAGCAGCTTGAGGAGACTGTTGTTTTGCCATGATGCAATATAGCAGGGCTGCCCAATCCCAGTCCTCGAGAGCTACTATCCTGCAGCTTTTAGATGCATCCCTACTCCAACACAGCTGAATCAAATGAATGGCTTGTTATCAGGCCTTTGCCAAACACGATGGCATGCTGAAGAGGTAATCAAACCATTTGATTCAGCTGTGTTGGAGTAGGGATGCATCTAAAAGCTGCAGGACGGTAGCTCTCGAGGACCGGGATTGGGCACCCCTGCAATATAGTATTAAATATGACTACATTTTAAAAACATCTATTATAGCATCAAAGTAAAACAAAAAAACTAAATGAAATGAATCAAAATGTCTAATCTGGCAAAACAAGAAAAGAAAAAAGGTTTCACCTTTAAATAAAAATCCAAATCACAAACACATTCTGATTTTTGTTGTGTGTGTTTTTTTGTGTGTGTTGTCACGTATAAAATCGTTGCACTCTGTCTCGGTGTCTGCCCGGCCGGCTCCGCAAGGCTACATATGTTTATTGTGTTGCTGCTTTCTTCCACTCGTCATTCTGCCTGGGCGGAGCTCAGGCCCACGCACC
Organism: Maylandia zebra; assembly: GCF_041146795.1. NCBI lineage: Eukaryota > Metazoa > Chordata > Actinopteri > Cichliformes > Cichlidae > Maylandia > Maylandia zebra. The sequence continues at coordinate 1,883,573 of NC_135188.1, read as the reverse complement.
TGTCTGCAATTACGCTGCAACGTGTCCTGTCTGTATGGAGACTGAGAGCTGCCAGAGTAATAATGTAGATACAGGCCTCTTTCTCCTTCTGCTGCTGTTCATGCTTTTATTCCATTGATGTTGCTATCATTTGTAAATATATTTATTTGCTCTTATTTTATCAATTTACTGTCGTTCATGTATTTAATCTTCTTTGTATTTAAATATGATTTTTTTTAAGTAATGCCGCGAGATGGACAGTTAAATAAAGGTTTCATTGAATTAAAAAAAAGATTTAAAGATGACTGGTGGCGGAAGCAGAGCACAGACTGTCTGTGAGAATCTATCGCCATCGTGTGGTGCAGAGATATATTGCCATTGAATTTAGACAACGAAAGCTTGGCTCACAGAGCAGCTGCAACACGAACAAAAAACATTAAATAGCAACATGATATATTATATTATATTATATTATATTATATTATATTATATTATATTATATTATATTATATAGCTGTCGAAATTAACGCGTTAATTGCGATAATTAAATTTTGGAATTAATTACGTTAGAATATTTAACTATTTAGCGCAACACGCAGATAAGTCGCTCCCATAATTCCACTTGATTTGTTTACCGCGCCACTGAAAATGGAGAAGCAGGAAGCGGATGGCCTTCTGGATGGGGAATTTAAATACAAGAAGAACATAGATGGGACAATAAACAAACGCGTTGTAATTTGCACTCACTGTAGTAAAGAGTTTCAATTTCACCGTTCAAATTCGACCTTAAAATACCACCTTAATGCCAAACACGCGTTTGTCGGGGCAGCAGCTTCACCCGGCCTGCGTCAGACCACTCTTAGTGAACGCAGGCCACTCGGTAAGTCTTCTTTGGACAAACTGACCGACAATATAGCCAAATGGATAGCAAAGGACTGCAGACCGCTAAGCATTGTGGAGGACAAGGGCTTTGCGGATGTTTTAAAGGTTGCATCTCAGGACGCGTCCTACAAGCCCCCAGCGAGAAGCACAATAACAATTCGAATCCACGAACTGTATGAAACGGAGAAAAAGAAAAAAGAAGAGGCTTTAGTTCACACAGAATGCGTGGCTCTGACAGGAGACCACTGGACATCATTGAGTAATGACAATTACCTGGGAGTTACTGCGCATTTAATCACTGAAGCCTGGGGTCTGACATCCTTTGCGCTGACTATAATGAAAACGGAAGAGCGGCACTTTGCGGAGGCTTGTGCAGAGCAGTTCCAGACTGTTGCTCGCAGGTGGAGAATTGAGGAGAAGGTGACAACAGTAGGCACGGACAGTGCGCGCAATATGATCGCCGCGGCTCGCATCATGCCATTCAATCACATGCCGTGTACCGCGCACATTCTACAGAGATGCATCACAGTGAGTCTCGCAGACAGTGGCTTTGTCACTGCGCTGGCCAAATGCCGCAAAATTGTTGGCCATTTTAAGCACAGCCCAGCAAACACAGCAGAGCTGAACGCAGAGCAGGTGTCACTGGGGCGCAAGCAGGAGCCGTTGGCCCAGGACGTGCCTACGCGCTGGAACTCCACGCTGGAGATGGTGAAGCGCTTGATCCGCAACCAAACTGCAGTAACCGCGACTCTGGATAAACAAAAGCATAAACTTGTCCTCCTGACGCCTCCAGAGTGGGACAAACTCCAGAGACTGGAGACACTTCTAGAGCCCTGCAGGTGAGCCTGTCATTGTGACCATAATTGTAGGTTTAGATTAAATGTATCAAACATACATCTTAAATCAGTTTTGTTATTATGAAAATGTCTTATTTAAAAAATAAATGAAATCAAATATTTTATTAATATTACCTAGTATTAAAAAGCTTTTTTAAATTTGCTGTCTTATCTCTCTCTCTCTCTCTGTGTGTGTGTGTGTGTGTGTGTGTGTGTGTGTGTGTGTGTGTGTGTGTGTGTGTGTGTGTGTGTGTGTGTGTGTGTATTCCACTGCAGATATGTGACTGAACTGCTGGGAGGAGAGGCCTACGTCTCCTGCTCTGTAGTTCTACCAGCCTTCTGCCACCTGCGCCGTGTCATGGAAGTAACTGATGAGGACCCTGCATATGTGGTGAGGTTTAAAGAGAAGTTTAAGGAAGACCTTGCTTCCCGCCAGGAACATACCAACTATGCATGGCTCCAGATCGCAACTGCACTGGACCCACGTTTTAAAGACCTACGCAGTGTGCCCAAGACTGACAGAGAAGCAGTGTGGACCACACTGGCAGGCATGCTGCATGAAGACTCTCCTAGAAGATCACACACTGCAGAAGAAGGTCCAGCCAAGAAGACTGCAACCCCCCCACTGTGCTTTGCCCTGATATCTGCAGTGTGAGGTTGGATCGCTCATTCTCATCCTCACACTGATGCCACTTATTTCGGTCTTTGTTTGACATAAAAGGGCATATTTGTCACTTTATTGCAACTATATTTGCACTCTTGAGCTCCTTCATTCACTGACTGATCATAAAGTTATTACTTGCGTTATGTATTCATCCGTTTGAACATAATTAATGAAGCCACATGTAATCACTAAAATTTGTATTTTGGGTACAATAAGAGAGTTTCAGATGGAATGCTGTTTTGTTTTGTTTAAATTTCACCAACTTGCTGATGCCCACGGTTGTGAGTGCGGCTTCTTGCTGTACATGGGTGGATGGTTGTAAATCACATCACAGATGCCAAAAACCTCTCAAACCAAGCCCCCTTGCCGGTGATGCTGTGCGCAACCTCGTGACGGAGTCAAGCATATTCAAAACACCCCCTCACCTCCCGTGTCAAACTCAAATGTCAGCCTATTTCATGTGTCACTTTTGGAGCAGTTGCCATCCCGACGAGCCATGGAGAAGTTCGTGTTTGTGTTATTTTACTTATTTGGTGTTCTGGTGTGTTTGGGCACCGGTCAGCACCATCGTGTTGAGCACGTGTTGGACCGTGGACACACCGGATTCAGTGGGAGAATAACGGTCAGGTGTACAGTTTACTGAGCACTGGGACTCAGTATCGTTTACCAGCACAGACACGGAGACGCGCTCAGCTTCTATTGAGAGCAAACAACCAAGTGAACCCTCCGGCTGCGTCCAGTAGACGAGACACACCGTCTGGGCCGGGAGCTTTCCGAGCATTCAGACTCTTAAACTGCTTCCTCGCATCTGCTTCATGAATATGAAGGGTTGTGGTGGGAGGAGGTGGTGTGAAATCCTCTTTTGTGTGGGGTGAGGAGGGGGGTGTTGTAAAAGTCCCCAAGAGCAATGATGAGAGAGTCCGGGAATGTCCGCTCCATGTGCAGTATCTGCTCCGCGAGTGCGCACTGAGCTGCCTGCGCATCCGCATCTGGCGGGATGTAAACAGCGGCCAAGATGAATGAAGCAAACTCCCGCGGAGAATAAAACGGTTTGCAGTGAATAAAAAGGTATTCCAGAGAGGAAGAGCAGTGCTGAGCAATCACTGTTACATCTGTGCACCAGCCACTATTAATGTAGAAGCAGACACGTCCACCTGTGGTCTTACCAGAGAGAGAGGCCTGCCGGTCCGCGCGCAGCAGATGAAAGCCCTCCAGCTTGAGCGCGCTGTCCGGGATGTCCTCACAGAGCCACGACTCCGTAAAACACAAGACACAGGAGGAGGCAACGTCTCTGTTCATGCTTCTCATCAGGGCCAGCTCGTCCATCTCATTCCTGAGTGAGCGTACGTTGGAAAGGAAGATCCCAGGAAGAGCAGTTCGCAGTCCGCGTCTCCTCAGACGCACGAGTGCGCCGGCTCGCTTTCCTCGCTTTCGGCGTCTCACTTTCCTGATCAGAGTCTGCAGTAAATCTGCCGCAGATGCGACAAATATTGGAAGTAAATCCACAGGTGTTGTAGTCCTGTAGTTAAGAAGCTCTTCTCTAGTGTAAGAATATCCAGAGGAGTGCCCAGACACAGAAGTTATGCACAAAAACAAAACAGAAGTAACGCACTGAAGCACCGGGGCATCCATACGCGGCGGCGCCATCTTGGAACAAGGGACTTGTCTTTGAAAGGTAGAGTGTTAATTACTAAAGCTGAAGGGATATCCCGATGAACATATGCTGCTCTCTCCTTACATCTGGATAAGAAAAGTAGTAAAGATATTGACCGTATGCTCTTTAATTTTATATGGAAAAACCGTACGCACTATATTAGAAAAACTGTTGTGATGAATAAGTACGAATCAGGTGGGCTTAACGTCTTAGACTTTTCTACTTTAAATAACACTTTCAAAATTAATTGGGCCAAACATTTTCTTAAAACCCTACCTCTATCTGGAACTTTATACCATACCACATTTTCTCTCGTTTTGGTGGCTTTACTTTTATTTGAAATTGTAATTACAATGTTGAGAAAGTCCCTGTAAAGCTTTCATCCTTCCATAAGCAGGTCCTCTTAGCGTGGACCCTCATTTATAAACACAACTTCTCACCTCACAAATACCTTATCTGGAACAACAGAGATATTTTATAGAAAAATAAATCACTTTTCCTGGAAACTTGGCTCCAAAATGGGATCCTATTGGTGGCTCAGCTGGTTAGTAAAGAGGGACAACTACTTACTTACAACGACTTTATTGCACTATATAATTTTCCAATCAGTGTTCCAGATATCAAGCGGAAGACAGTCTGGATGGTCCCCCATAAATATTTGATTGTAAATAAGGTGAAAGAAGTCTCTTTTAAAATTCGACATACATGTTATCCAGCCAGTCACTACATGGTCAAATTTAAAAGGGACATAAATACTAATTGTACTTTCTGTGGGGATCATCCAGAAACGGTGACACATCTTTTTTGGTACTGTTCTTTTACACAGAGATTCTGGAAGGAATTTAGCAGCTTTGTTATTGTCCATATTTTAAGGGAGTTTTCTTTACGATGGGAAAATGTTTTATTCTGTTTCTTTAAGTTCCCCAAGAAGTATGAGAAATGTTTTTTATGATAAATTTCTTAATACTTTTAGCTAAATTTTTTATCCATAAATGTAAGTTTACTAACAAAACACCATATTTCTGTCATTATTTTAAGGATGTGCACATGCACATACAATCAATATCAGACTGCACCAACAAAAAGGCTCTCACAACAATATATGTATGTGAATTTTTGCGTGTATTCTTATAATTGTTACCTTTTTCTTTCACCCTTGGCTTTTTGTGTTCATGTTCTGTTGTATACTTCATCTGTTCGTATGTTGTATACTCATTGTTTGTTAAATAAAGTTTTAAAAAAAAGACACGCTTTGTTTAGACCCCCAAAATCCTTTCCACGCCCACCCCCGTGACATCACGCTCCAAAGCCCTGTTACGTCACAGAACGTGGTGATGTCATAGTGACAGTCCTTTCATCCTTTGATGTTCAAGTCTATAAATAGAGGACAGCTGTCAAAGGGAATTCATTAAGCTATCGTTTTGTTGGAGTGATACAGCACATAAAAAAGCAGAAATGAGTTCGAAAGCTAACAAAGACAGAAATGTTAATTTCTCGAAAACAATGGTTAAAAAAAGTGAAAAAGAAAAAGAAACATATGCCAGACAGTTCGAGCAAAGACTGCAGCCAATGATCGACGAGGTTGAAAAGCTCAAAACTGAGCTTGACTACTTCAAAAACCTGCATACAGTCAATAAGAAACGGATCGAGGATCTAACAAAAGAAAACAATGAACTTTTGCAGAATAATAAGCTGCTGGGTTCGGTCTTGGATGACAGGACAAACATCGCAGACAGGTTGGACTCGATAAAAGATGACCACGAAGCTCTGGTAAAGTTCCGCGCAGAGACGGAGAAAACTCTGGCTGAGCTTAAAGAAAAACACGAGGACGAAGTCCAAGTCCTGCAAGGACTGCTGGAAACAGAGAAAGAAAAGGTGGCACGTCAGCAATTTCACAACAGCCAAGTTGTTGAATTATTATTGAAACGCCACAAAGAGGAAAAAAATAAGATGCAGCAGTTTTACCAGGAAAATACTAAAAAACTGGAAAACAAAGCAAATGCTGCAGACAGGAAGTTAGAAGAGGTGATCAACATGTATGACTCCAAAATAGAAAAGCTGCAGACGGCAGTAAAAAATAGTAGAGGTGTGACCGTCAATGCGGTTAAGGAACGCGAGGAAGAACGTCAATCCTCGCAGTGTTGGATTGACGGTGTTTTGTGGCATAATACACAGTTACAAGACGAAAATGAATTTATGGTTAAAAACATGAAAGAATTAACAGAGGAGAAAGGTCAAATGGGCAAAGTGATAGACGACCAAAAGGCCCAGAATATGGCGATCAAGCAGAAATGCCAGAGTAATATTAGAGCTCTGGCCTTGGAAAAGAAAATGAAGGCTATGCTTGAAGACGAAGTTGATTCTTTGAAAAAGAAAATTGAAGACGTCAAAAAGGCCCTAAGCACAGAGCAGGAAAACCACAGAAAGACAGCAGTGGACCGGCACAAAGTAAAAGCGGCACACAATCAGGCACTGGCTGAAAAGGTGGCGCTGGAAGAGAAACTGCGCTCCACAAAAAAGCAACGGGAAAGATTTATATCCAAAGTGAATTGGCTGGAGAAGAAAGAGCGCTACTTCCAAGAGGAATTGTGCCAGTGCGTTTTGTCCTTTGAAAAGGCATTTCCACATGAAGGTCACTTGAGAGGAAAAGAAAAGGTGGAATTTAGGGATATGTTCCACTACTTGAAAAAGAAATACGTAGACGGAGTGGAAGGCACCCCCTTTGTTGGAACAACGGAGTTTCTTGAAAAACAGCTGAACTGTCTACGTATCAGATGCAAGGATCTAGATGCAGCTTTACTAGCTAAAACACGGGAGCTGGAATCATTTAAAAAGCAGTACAATGACATGGTAAAGTCTTCCGAGTACGCTTTATTCCGACAAAGAGAGGAGCTCATTGGACCAGTGAACCAGATTATCCAAAAGGCTGCCAATGAAGAAAAAGAGATAGGTCATCTAAAATCTAGAGTGAAAGACGCTCAACTCCAGCTTAAATTAGAAAAACAGAAAGGACAAAAGCTGGCATCGTTGGACCATAGAAGCATGATGGGGAGATGTTCTGAGGAGACTCCGTCTCAGATTAATCCTCGTCCACTTCCAGGGAAAACTACATTTATTCAGGTACGTCCAAGACACCCTGGCAGAAGTGCAGGTATGGCTTCCCCAGTGAATCCTCCTGTAGAGTCTCCATCAACACCACCTTTCCTCAATTCTGATGATGGATTACCACCAGTTGATTGTTAAAAATTAACTGCTAAAATAGGCCATTAGAAGTATACTTCATCTTGTCTCCCTATATCATGGGTGGGCATTCTCAGTCCACGAGGGCCGGTGTCCCTGCAGGTTTTAGATCTCACCTTGGCTCAACACACCTGAATCACATGATTAGTTCGTTACCAGGCCTCTGGAGAACTTCAGGACATGTTGAGGAGCTAATTTAGCCGTTTAAATCAGCTGTGTTGGTTCGAGGACACATCTAAAACCTGCAGGGACACCGGCCCTCGTGGACTGAGATTGCCCACCCACCCCCAACCGGTCGCAGCAGATGGCCGCCCCTTCTTGAGCCTGGTTCTGCCGGAGGTTTCTTCCTAAAGGGAGTTTTTCCTCCCCACTGTCGCCCAGTGCTTGCTCAAAGGGGATCATTGGATTGTTGGGGTTTTCTGGCTTTTACTGTAGTGTTTTTACCTTACAGTATAAAGCAGCTTGAGGAGACTGTTGTTTTGCCATGATGCAATATAGCAGGGCTGCCCAATCCCAGTCCTCGAGAGCTACTATCCTGCAGCTTTTAGATGCATCCCTACTCCAACACAGCTGAATCAAATGAATGGCTTGTTATCAGGCCTTTGCCAAACACGATGGCATGCTGAAGAGGTAATCAAACCATTTGATTCAGCTGTGTTGGAGTAGGGATGCATCTAAAAGCTGCAGGACGGTAGCTCTCGAGGACCGGGATTGGGCACCCCTGCAATATAGTATTAAATATGACTACATTTTAAAAACATCTATTATAGCATCAAAGTAAAACAAAAAAACTAAATGAAATGAATCAAAATGTCTAATCTGGCAAAACAAGAAAAGAAAAAAGGTTTCACCTTTAAATAAAAATCCAAATCACAAACACATTCTGATTTTTGTTGTGTGTGTTTTTTTGTGTGTGTTGTCACGTATAAAATCGTTGCACTCTGTCTCGGTGTCTGCCCGGCCGGCTCCGCAAGGCTACATATGTTTATTGTGTTGCTGCTTTCTTCCACTCGTCATTCTGCCTGGGCGGAGCTCAGGCCCACGCACCTGTCTGCAATTACGCTGCAACGTGTCCTGTCTGTATGGAGACTGAGAGCTGCCAGAGTAATAATGTAGATACAGGCCTCTTTCTCCTTCTGCTGCTGTTCATGCTTTTATTCCATTGATGTTGCTATCATTTGTAAATATATTTATTTGCTCTTATTTTATCAATTTACTGTCGTTCATGTATTTAATCTTCTTTGTATTTAAATATGATTTTTTTTAAGTAATGCCGCGAGATGGACAGTTAAATAAAGGTTTCATTGAATTAAAAAAAAGATTTAAAGATGACTGGTGGCGGAAGCAGAGCACAGACTGTCTGTGAGAATCTATCGCCATCGTGTGGTGCAGAGATATATTGCCATTGAATTTAGACAACGAAAGCTTGGCTCACAGAGCAGCTGCAACACGAACAAAAAACATTAAATAGCAACATGATATATTATATTATATTATATTATATTATATTATATTATATTATATTATATTTATAGCTGTCGAAATTAACGCGTTAATTGCGATAATTAAATTTTGGAATTAATTACGTTAGAATATTTAACTATTTAGCGCAACACGCAGATAAGTCGCTCCCATAATTCCACTTGATTTGTTTACCGCGCCACTGAAAATGGAGAAGCAGGAAGCGGATGGCCTTCTGGATGGGGAATTTAAATACAAGAAGAACATAGATGGGACAATAAACAAACGCGTTGTAATTTGCACTCACTGTAGTAAAGAGTTTCAATTTCACCGTTCAAATTCGACCTTAAAATACCACCTTAATGCCAAACACGCGTTTGTCGGGGCAGCAGCTTCACCCGGCCTGCGTCAGACCACTCTTAGTGAACGCAGGCCACTCGGTAAGTCTTCTTTGGACAAACTGACCGACAATATAGCCAAATGGATAGCAAAGGACTGCAGACCGCTAAGCATTGTGGAGGACAAGGGCTTTGCGGATGTTTTAAAGGTTGCATCTCAGGACGCGTCCTACAAGCCCCCAGCGAGAAGCACAATAACAATTCGAATCCACGAACTGTATGAAACGGAGAAAAAGAAAAAAGAAGAGGCTTTAGTTCACACAGAATGCGTGGCTCTGACAGGAGACCACTGGACATCATTGAGTAATGACAATTACCTGGGAGTTACTGCGCATTTAATCACTGAAGCCTGGGGTCTGACATCCTTTGCGCTGACTATAATGAAAACGGAAGAGCGGCACTTTGCGGAGGCTTGTGCAGAGCAGTTCCAGACTGTTGCTCGCAGGTGGAGAATTGAGGAGAAGGTGACAACAGTAGGCACGGACAGTGCGCGCAATATGATCGCCGCGGCTCGCATCATGCCATTCAATCACATGCCGTGTACCGCGCACATTCTACAGAGATGCATCACAGTGAGTCTCGCAGACAGTGGCTTTGTCACTGCGCTGGCCAAATGCCGCAAAATTGTTGGCCATTTTAAGCACAGCCCAGCAAACACAGCAGAGCTGAACGCAGAGCAGGTGTCACTGGGGCGCAAGCAGGAGCCGTTGGCCCAGGACGTGCCTACGCGCTGGAACTCCACGCTGGAGATGGTGAAGCGCTTGATCCGCAACCAAACTGCAGTAACCGCGACTCTGGATAAACAAAAGCATAAACTTGTCCTCCTGACGCCTCCAGAGTGGGACAAACTCCAGAGACTGGAGACACTTCTAGAGCCCTGCAGGTGAGCCTGTCATTGTGACCATAATTGTAGGTTTAGATTAAATGTATCAAACATACATCTTAAATCAGTTTTGTTATTATGAAAATGTCTTATTTAAAAAATAAATGAAATCAAATATTTTATTAATATTACCTAGTATTAAAAAGCTTTTTTAAATTTGCTGTCTTATCTCTCTCTCTCTGTGTGTGTGTGTGTGTGTGTGTGTGTGTGTGTGTGTGTATTCCACTGCAGATATGTGACTGAACTGCTGGGAGGAGAGGCCTACGTCTCCTGCTCTGTAGTTCTACCAGCCTTCTGCCACCTGCGCCGTGTCATGGAAGTAACTGATGAGGACCCTGCATATGTGGTGAGGTTTAAGGAAGACCTTGCTTCCCGCCAGGAACATACCAACTATGCATGGCTCCAGATCGCAACTGCACTGGACCCACGTTTTAAAGACCTACGCAGTGTGCCCAAGACTGACAGAGAAGCAGTGTGGACCACACTGGCAGGCATGCTGCATGAAGACTCTCCTAGAAGATCACACACTGCAGAAGAAGGTCCAGCCAAGAAGACTGCAACCCCCCCACTGTGCTTTGCCCTGATATCTGCAGTGTGAGGTTGGATCGCTCATTCTCATCCTCACACTGATGCCACTTATTTCGGTCTTTGTTTGACATAAAAGGGCATATTTGTCACTTTATTGCAACTATATTTGCACTCTTGAGCTCCTTCATTCACTGACTGATCATAAAGTTATTACTTGCGTTATGTATTCATCCGTTTGAACATAATTAATGAAGCCACATGTAATCACTAAAATTTGTATTTTGGGTACAATAAGAGAGTTTCAGATGGAATGCTGTTTTGTTTTGTTTAAATTTCACCAACTTGCTGATGCCCACGGTTGTGAGTGCGGCTTCTTGCTGTACATGGGTGGATGGTTGTAAATCACATCACAGATGCCAAAAACCTCTCAAACCAAGCCCCCTTGCCGGTGATGCTGTGCGCAACCTCGTGACGGAGTCAAGCATATTCAAAACACCCCCTCACCTCCCGTGTCAAACTCAAATGTCAGCCTATTTCATGTGTCACTTTTGGAGCAGTTGCCATCCCGACGAGCCATGGAGAAGTTCGTGTTTGTGTTATTTTACTTATTTGGTGTTCTGGTGTGTTTGGGCACCGGTCAGCACCATCGTGTTGAGCACGTGTTGGACCGTGGACACACCGGATTCAGTGGGAGAATAACGGTCAGGTGTACAGTTTACTGAGCACTGGGACTCAGTATCGTTTACCAGCACAGACACGGAGACGCGCTCAGCTTCTATTGAGAGCAAACAACCAAGTGAACCCTCCGGCTGCGTCCAGTAGACGAGACACACCGTCTGGGCCGGGAGCTTTCCGAGCATTCAGACTCTTAAACTGCTTCCTCGCATCTGCTTCATGAATATGAAGGGTTGTGGTGGGAGGAGGTGGTGTGAAATCCTCTTTTGTGTGGGGTGAGGAGGGGGGTGTTGTAAAAGTCCCCAAGAGCAATGATGAGAGAGTCCGGGAATGTCCGCTCCATGTGCAGTATCTGCTCCGCGAGTGCGCACTGAGCTGCCTGCGCATCCGCATCTGGCGGGATGTAAACAGCGGCCAAGATGAATGAAGCAAACTCCCGCGGAGAATAAAACGGTTTGCAGTGAATAAAAAGGTATTCCAGAGAGGAAGAGCAGTGCTGAGCAATCACTGTTACATCTGTGCACCAGCCACTATTAATGTAGAAGCAGACACGTCCACCTGTGGTCTTACCAGAGAGAGAGGCCTGCCGGTCCGCGCGCAGCAGATGAAAGCCCTCCAGCTTGAGCGCGCTGTCCGGGATGTCCTCACAGAGCCACGACTCCGTAAAACACAAGACACAGGAGGAGGCAACGTCTCTGTTCATGCTTCTCATCAGGGCCAGCTCGTCCATCTCATTCCTGAGTGAGCGTACGTTGGAAAGGAAGATCCCAGGAAGAGCAGTTCGCAGTCCGCGTCTCCTCAGACGCACGAGTGCGCCGGCTCGCTTTCCTCGCTTTCGGCGTCTCACTTTCCTGATCAGAGTCTGCAGTAAATCTGCCGCAGATGCGACAAATATTGGAAGTAAATCCACAGGTGTTGTAGTCCTGTAGTTAAGAAGCTCTTCTCTAGTGTAAGAATATCCAGAGGAGTGCCCAGACACAGAAGTTATGCACAAAAACAAAACAGAAGTAACGCACTGAAGCACCGGGGCATCCATACGCGGCGGCGCCATCTTGGAACAAGGGACTTGTCTTTGAAAGGTAGAGTGTTAATTACTAAAGCTGAAGGGATATCCCGATGAACATATGCTGCTCTCTCCTTACATCTGGATAAGAAAAGTAGTAAAGATATTGACCGTATGCTCTTTAATTTTATATGGAAAAACCGTACGCACTATATTAGAAAAACTGTTGTGATGAATAAGTACGAATCAGGTGGGCTTAACGTCTTAGACTTTTCTACTTTAAATAACACTTTCAAAATTAATTGGGCCAAACATTTTCTTAAAACCCTACCTCTATCTGGAACTTTATACCATACCACATTTTCTCTCGTTTTGGTGGCTTTACTTTTATTTGAAATTGTAATTACAATGTTGAGAAAGTCCCTGTAAAGCTTTCATCCTTCCATAAGCAGGTCCTCTTAGCGTGGACCCTCATTTATAAACACAACTTCTCACCTCACAAATACCTTATCTGGAACAACAGAGATATTTTATAGAAAAATAAATCACTTTTCCTGGAAACTTGGCTCCAAAATGGGATCCTATTGGTGGCTCAGCTGGTTAGTAAAGAGGGACAACTACTTACTTACAACGACTTTATTGCACTATATAATTTTCCAATCAGTGTTCCAGATATCAAGCGGAAGACAGTCTGGATGGTCCCCCATAAATATTTGATTGTAAATAAGGTGAAAGAAGTCTCTTTTAAAATTCGACATACATGTTATCCAGCCAGTCACTACATGGTCAAATTTAAAAGGGACATAAATACTAATTGTACTTTCTGTGGGGATCATCCAGAAACGGTGACACATCTTTTTTGGTACTGTTCTTTTACACAGAGATTCTGGAAGGAATTTAGCAGCTTTGTTATTGTCCATATTTTAAGGGAGTTTTCTTTACGATGGGAAAATGTTTTATTCTGTTTCTTTAAGTTCCCCAAGAAGTATGAGAAATGTTTTTTATGATAAATTTCTTAATACTTTTAGCTAAATTTTTTATCCATAAATGTAAGTTTACTAACAAAACACCATATTTCTGTCATTATTTTAAGGATGTGCACATGCACATACAATCAATATCAGACTGCACCAACAAAAAGGCTCTCACAACAATATATGTATGTGAATTTTTGCGTGTATTCTTATAATTGTTACCTTTTTCTTTCACCCTTGGCTTTTTGTGTTCATGTTCTGTTGTATACTTTGTCAGTGGTTTTGTGACATTTTAAGTACAATGAAGGAATACAAGACAGTCAGAGAGTTTTCAGAGAACTACGTGCACGGGTGAGAGATTGGATCATACTCACAACCGAGGCATTGCAGTCAGATTTATTTATACCAAGAGACAGTTGCGTAGCATTTCCTGTTTTTCAAGCTTACTTATTAGCATGTGTATGTGTGTGTGTGTGTGTGTGTGTGTGTGTGTCAGGATGTAATAGCATGTGATACAAAAATATATGAACATTTTAATACATTTGAAAGCTTTATAACGGAGGTATCTTTTAATAATAGACATCTGCAGTTTAAACTTAAAAGTTACTTCTATCATTCCCTGCTGTTGTTCAAATATTTTGCATCTTATCAACTTCTAGTCACTTGCGGGTACATTTTCAACTAGAGTGTCATTTAGCAAAGTTAAATGTTCAACATTATAAATTCTTTTTCCTTATTTATATGTTGTCCTCTTCTTCCTCAGAGTCTGTGTCACTTTCATTGTTTTCAAGGAGCATCATAGTCTCTGGTGGGGATGTGACATAGGGAGTTATGGCTGTTGCGATAAGTCTGTTTATCAGTGCTCTGATACAAGGTATGCAACAGCATCCGCACAAGGTGAGTATGGCTGCGAATACTGCTACAGATACCTGGATTGATGACACAAAACTCCGATATTTCTCACACATGTCAATCCAGTTGTCCCACGTAGAAGTGTCAACTCCAGAATGCTCCTTCATTTTCTCGTTCAGAGTCTTCAGGCCTTCTAGGGCTCTGGTCAGACTTCCATCAGCTGCGGTGTTGTTAGGGATGAAGGTACAACATTGCTCTCCGAACATCGAACACACCCCATTCTTTTCGCTCAGTAGCATGTCCAATGCAATTCTGTTCTGGAAAGACATCAGTGAGGTGGCTCTTAGTTGCTCGGCCACTGCATGGAAGCCTGATTGTGTCAGGTTTCCTAGTCTCTGGACGTTATAGTGGATATAGTTAATTCGGTCCACATTCTTGTTGATTGTACACCACCAGCACACCGACGATTCGAAACCGGCAGCCACTTGGTCCACTAGTTTATATTCGTCGGGTACTCCTCTGGGAATGCCTATGGCATCGATGTACGTTGGGTCTGGTCCAGGTTGTTCTGGTGCTGATCTCTTTTGTCGTGGGTTTATCTTCAGTCGTCCTCTGTTATAGTTATATCCGTGGCTTTGAGTTTTACAACCTGAATGGGTAACAACAGTGATACCAATCCACACATGCCGATCCAGTTGTTAGGCAAACGATCATACAGGTTTAGGTCTCCACACCACCACCAGACATCAGCTCTGCTTCGTGGCTTGAATGAGGAGTCCACCTTTGTAATGGTTAGGCAGCTAGTTGCGTTGAGGCTTCCCAGCCTTTCTCCTGGGCCTATCATATTTATGCAGGTGTGGTTTGCTACCATCACATCTTGTGAGAATATGGGTTTTCTTTTTTCTTCGTTGGTATGGTTCATTACAGCTGTCAGGCAGTTTTCTTCCATAGGTGCAGGTACCACTCTCAGTATTGGTCTTGGTCCTAGGCAGACCATGCAGTCATCACTAGCATCTTGAGCTGCTTGTTCTGCCAGTAGTAACCAGTTATTTGAGTGTCCTGTGATCCCTGTGGTGACTCGGAACCAGTCGTCTGGCTTTAGTTTTGGTCCCACTATTATGGCAGTTTTCATCGTTTTTGAGAGTGGGCCTGCAGATAAAGCCGGGCTTCCGTTTGGTTCGTCTTCTTCCTGTGGCGCCTCTGTGGATGATGGGACCATGCCTTTCGTTATGTTATTGCATATTGACACGAAGTGATGTGGATCTTTTCCGCTCTTGTAGATAAATAGGGTCAGATGGTAGCAGTTAGAGCTACTTGCCAGCGTTGGAACCAGGTGGGTTCTTTTCTGTGATTTTGGTGGCTTCTCCAGCAATGGGTTGTTCAGCGTGTGGAAGTTGAGGATCAGGTGTTCAGCTGTCTTCGTCCAGTTCATTTGCTTTGAAAGGTTTTTTGCTGATTCTTGCAGTTAACTGCTTTGATATGGCATCCAATCATTTCCAGTATAAGTGAAAACGGTGTCCCATCCTGGGTTGTTTCCGTCTGAACTGGATAGGTACCAGTCGTAGCCTTTCCAGGCTTCGGCTTTGTATCCTCCTATGTAGAATGAGTTAAAAGGTATCCATACGGTAGAGGTGAAGCTTGTCTTGTTGTAACACAGGTAAAGGTCGTCTGTTTTCTTTGCCTGTCCGTCTGTGTCATTACAAGGGTTGAACCCGTGTGTCTGGGAGACAACCAGCAGGCTCAGAAGAGTTGGTAATAGCATGTTGATCATCTTGATTGGATGATTTTCCCTTGGGTGAGCGTCTCTTCTTCTTGACCTTGTGTCTCTCTCTCAAGACCCCCAGTGAGTAGACCCCGGCCAGAGAGGTGGGTTCACGAGTGTTGCCACCTGATCACCCTACCCCCCACCGGGCGAACACAAAGAGGTCTGGAGGAGACTAGGGTCTATGCTTTAGGTAGGCTCTACCCTTTTGGTGTGACTTTGATGAATCCACGAAGGTCGTTCAGCAATTTTGCATGCCGTGGGCGTGGTGATCAGGACCTGGTAGGGGCCTTCCCACCTGGGAGTGCTCCAGTTTTTCCTTTGGAGTACTTTGATCAGGATCCAGTCGCCTGGTTTCAACCTGGAAGAGACTGGAAGAGAATCACTCGGCAGTTGATTGTTCGTTATTATTTCTTTATTCTCTAGCAGCTTTGCCATCCATTCTGCTAATGTTGTTTCTCTTATTGATTTATCTATTGGCTCTATCTCAAAAGGTGTTAGTTTGTTTAGTTGGATAAAATCCATGTGTATGGTATGAAATGGGTGAGGTGGAGTGGGGAAATGACCTCTTTGGGGCCTTAGATTCCCTTGGGCATTATGTTTCTGGCAAATCATGCATGTTCTGATAGGCTCTTGTGCTGAAGCTTCAAAATTTTGAGTATAGAAGTGTTTGGGGAGGATACTCATCATTCCACCCCTTGACAAATGCTTTAAGCTATTTGTCACTAATGCTGCTGTCTTGTGTAGCAATTTTGTAGCCGTGCTCCACACTTTAACCATTTCTTTTGCTCCTCTATAGGAGCGGCTTCCTATTCATTTTGAAGTACATCAAGTGGTATTAGCTGTAAAGTTTCAGACATTAAAGTTCATATTGGTTGCCGTGCGGCCTTCTTTGCGGCTTGGCCTGCGAAGTTATTGCCTTCAGTAATTTCTGAATTATCTTTTTTGGTGTGCAACGCATATTGACTGTCAGTGTGAATATATATATCTTGATCTTTGCGCATCATGCACGTATGATAGCCGTTAGTTATTCACTCTGTGCTGAAAAAGAGGAAGCTAAAGGTTTCGCTTCTAAAACAGTAGGCTGCAGTGTACTAAAAATGTCTGGTCGGGGTTTCATTTTTTTTTTTTTTTTTTTTTTTTTTTTTTTTAAGTTAGCTTCTGCATACAGCTGTGTTCGGCACCATCTACTTCTGCAGGAAGGAGGGTGCTTGTCACAGTCAGGCAAAGCTAAAACTGTACTTGTTTGCAGGGCAAGTTTCAAGTCAATAAATGCTTTATCTGCCTCTGGTGTCCATTTTATGTCATCTTTCAGAACTAAGTGTTTGCCATAGATCAAGTTTAGCAAAGGTGGCCAGCAGTGCATATTCAGGTATCCAACATCTGCAAAAGTTGCAAAGACCTAAATAACTCATCATTTGTTGTTTGGCGACAGGCTTAGAAGCGTATTGTACAGCTACTTTTCTGCTGTCTAAACGCTGTCTGCCTTGACCTAGATATGTCAGTTGTAACTTGTGTTGTGACACTTTGTGACCCTGCTGTGCTAGGTGATATAGCACGGTGAGGGTGTTTGCCTTGCAGTCTGTCTGCGTGTTTCCGGTCACCAGAATATCATCTACGTATAGTAGGAACTTTCCTGGAGCAGGCAGAGTGCAAGTAGACATTGAGTGCTTAAGAGCTTCCGCATATAGTGTTGGACTATTTTGAAAACCTTGTGGTAAGCGTGTGTATGTGTATTTCTGGTTATCAAACGTGAAGCCAAATAGCCCTTGTGACTCTGGGTGCAGGGGCACGGAAAAGAATGCATTAGAAAGATCTATGACTGAGAACCATTTTTCTCTGGGTGACACTTGGTTCAATATTGTATGTGGATTCGCCACAACAGGAGGTATTTGTTCTGTAATGTCATTAATTGCTCTTAAGTCGTGAACAAGTCTATATTTCCCTGTGTTTGCTTTTTTTACTGGAAATATAGGTGTGTTACACGTTGTTTTATTTGTTTTTATGAGAATCCCTGCTTTTTCCATATCTGCTATAACTGGGCGGATTCCGTTTTTTGCTTCTGCAGATAGTGGATATTGCGGCTTCATTGGTCTGTGTTTTGAGATTACCTTTACTTGTATTGAGTCAGCGTTTTTTATCAGGCCGACATCTGTTGGTCCAGTGGACCATAGGGATTTTGGCAAGTTTACAATGTCTGTTTCATCTACAGGTGCCAACTGCGATCATTCTGCCCTCTCAGTTACAAGGCATGAGGCTGGAGAGTCAGTTAGGTGGGTGCTGGGCTTTACATTTAAAACCCTTGGCTTTTTGTGTTCATGTTCTGTTGTATACTTCATCTGTTCGTATGTTGTATACTCATTGTTTGTTAAATAAAGTTTTAAAAAAAAGACACGCTTTGTTTAGACCCCCAAAATCCTTTCCACGCCCACCCCCGTGACATCACGCTCCAAAGCCCTGTTACGTCACAGAACGTGGTGATGTCATAGTGACAGTCCTTTCATCCTTTGATGTTCAAGTCTATAAATAGAGGACAGCTGTCAAAGGGAATTCATTAAGCTATCGTTTTGTTGGAGTGATACAGCACATAAAAAAGCAGAAATGAGTTCGAAAGCTAACAAAGACAGAAATGTTAATTTCTCGAAAACAATGGTTAAAAAAAGTGAAAAAGAAAAAGAAACATATGCCAGACAGTTCGAGCAAAGACTGCAGCCAATGATCGACGAGGTTGAAAAGCTCAAAACTGAGCTTGACTACTTCAAAAACCTGCATACAGTCAATAAGAAACGGATCGAGGATCTAACAAAAGAAAACAATGAACTTTTGCAGAATAATAAGCTGCTGGGTTCGGTCTTGGATGACAGGACAAACATCGCAGACAGGTTGGACTCGATAAAAGATGACCACGAAGCTCTGGTAAAGTTCCGCGCAGAGACGGAGAAAACTCTGGCTGAGCTTAAAGAAAAACACGAGGACGAAGTCCAAGTCCTGCAAGGACTGCTGGAAACAGAGAAAGAAAAGGTGGCACGTCAGCAATTTCACAACAGCCAAGTTGTTGAATTATTATTGAAACGCCACAAAGAGGAAAAAAATAAGATGCAGCAGTTTTACCAGGAAAATACTAAAAAACTGGAAAACAAAGCAAATGCTGCAGACAGGAAGTTAGAAGAGGTGATCAACATGTATGACTCCAAAATAGAAAAGCTGCAGACGGCAGTAAAAAATAGTAGAGGTGTGACCGTCAATGCGGTTAAGGAACGCGAGGAAGAACGTCAATCCTCGCAGTGTTGGATTGACGGTGTTTTGTGGCATAATACACAGTTACAAGACGAAAATGAATTTATGGTTAAAAACATGAAAGAATTAACAGAGGAGAAAGGTCAAATGGGCAAAGTGATAGACGACCAAAAGGCCCAGAATATGGCGATCAAGCAGAAATGCCAGAGTAATATTAGAGCTCTGGCCTTGGAAAAGAAAATGAAGGCTATGCTTGAAGACGAAGTTGATTCTTTGAAAAAGAAAATTGAAGACGTCAAAAAGGCCCTAAGCACAGAGCAGGAAAACCACAGAAAGACAGCAGTGGACCGGCACAAAGTAAAAGCGGCACACAATCAGGCACTGGCTGAAAAGGTGGCGCTGGAAGAGAAACTGCGCTCCACAAAAAAGCAACGGGAAAGATTTATATCCAAAGTGAATTGGCTGGAGAAGAAAGAGCGCTACTTCCAAGAGGAATTGTGCCAGTGCGTTTTGTCCTTTGAAAAGGCATTTCCACATGAAGGTCACTTGAGAGGAAAAGAAAAGGTGGAATTTAGGGATATGTTCCACTACTTGAAAAAGAAATACGTAGACGGAGTGGAAGGCACCCCCTTTGTTGGAACAACGGAGTTTCTTGAAAAACAGCTGAACTGTCTACGTATCAGATGCAAGGATCTAGATGCAGCTTTACTAGCTAAAACACGGGAGCTGGAATCATTTAAAAAGCAGTACAATGACATGGTAAAGTCTTCCGAGTACGCTTTATTCCGACAAAGAGAGGAGCTCATTGGACCAGTGAACCAGATTATCCAAAAGGCTGCCAATGAAGAAAAAGAGATAGGTCATCTAAAATCTAGAGTGAAAGACGCTCAACTCCAGCTTAAATTAGAAAAACAGAAAGGACAAAAGCTGGCATCGTTGGACCATAGAAGCATGATGGGGAGATGTTCTGAGGAGACTCCGTCTCAGATTAATCCTCGTCCACTTCCAGGGAAAACTACATTTATTCAGGTACGTCCAAGACACCCTGGCAGAAGTGCAGGTATGGCTTCCCCAGTGAATCCTCCTGTAGAGTCTCCATCAACACCACCTTTCCTCAATTCTGATGATGGATTACCACCAGTTGATTGTTAAAAATTAACTGCTAAAATAGGCCATTAGAAGTATACTTCATCTTGTCTCCCTATATCATGGGTGGGCATTCTCAGTCCACGAGGGCCGGTGTCCCTGCAGGTTTTAGATCTCACCTTGGCTCAACACACCTGAATCACATGATTAGTTCGTTACCAGGCCTCTGGAGAACTTCAGGACATGTTGAGGAGCTAATTTAGCCGTTTAAATCAGCTGTGTTGGTTCGAGGACACATCTAAAACCTGCAGGGACACCGGCCCTCGTGGACTGAGATTGCCCACCCACCCCCAACCGGTCGCAGCAGATGGCCGCCCCTTCTTGAGCCTGGTTCTGCCGGAGGTTTCTTCCTAAAGGGAGTTTTTCCTCCCCACTGTCGCCCAGTGCTTGCTCAAAGGGGATCATTGGATTGTTGGGGTTTTCTGGCTTTTACTGTAGTGTTTTTACCTTACAGTATAAAGCAGCTTGAGGAGACTGTTGTTTTGCCATGATGCAATATAGCAGGGCTGCCCAATCCCAGTCCTCGAGAGCTACTATCCTGCAGCTTTTAGATGCATCCCTACTCCAACACAGCTGAATCAAATGAATGGCTTGTTATCAGGCCTTTGCCAAACACGATGGCATGCTGAAGAGGTAATCAAACCATTTGATTCAGCTGTGTTGGAGTAGGGATGCATCTAAAAGCTGCAGGACGGTAGCTCTCGAGGACCGGGATTGGGCACCCCTGCAATATAGTATTAAATATGACTACATTTTAAAAACATCTATTATAGCATCAAAGTAAAACAAAAAAACTAAATGAAATGAATCAAAATGTCTAATCTGGCAAAACAAGAAAAGAAAAAAGGTTTCACCTTTAAATAAAAATCCAAATCACAAACACATTCTGATTTTTGTTGTGTGTGTTTTTTTGTGTATGTTGTCACGTATAAAATCGTTGCACTCTGTCTCGGTGTCTGCCCGGCCGGCTCCGCAAGGCTACATATGTTTATTGTGTTGCTGCTTTCTTCCACTCGTCATTCTGCCTGGGCGGAGCTCAGGCCCACGCACCTGTCTGCAATTACGCTGCAACGTGTCCTGTCTGTATGGAGACTGAGAGCTGCCAGAGTAATAATGTAGATACAGGCCTCTTTCTCCTTCTGCTGCTGTTCATGCTTTTATTCCATTGATGTTGCTATCATTTGTAAATATATTTATTTGCTCTTATTTTATCAATTTACTGTCGTTCATGTATTTAATCTTCTTTGTATTTAAATATGATTTTTTTTAAGTAATGCCGCGAGATGGACAGTTAAATAAAGGTTTCATTGAATTAAAAAAAAGATTTAAAGATGACTGGTGGCGGAAGCAGAGCACAGACTGTCTGTGAGAATCTATCGCCATCGTGTGGTGCAGAGATATATTGCCATTGAATTTAGACAACGAAAGCTTGGCTCACAGAGCAGCTGCAACACGAACAAAAAACATTAAATAGCAACATGATATATTATATTATATTATATTATATTATATTATATTATATTATATTTATAGCTGTCGAAATTAACGCGTTAATTGCGATAATTAAATTTTGGAATTAATTACGTTAGAATATTTAACTATTTAGCGCAACACGCAGATAAGTCGCTCCCATAATTCCACTTGATTTGTTTACCGCGCCACTGAAAATGGAGAAGCAGGAAGCGGATGGCCTTCTGGATGGGGAATTTAAATACAAGAAGAACATAGATGGGACAATAAACAAACGCGTTGTAATTTGCACTCACTGTAGTAAAGAGTTTCAATTTCACCGTTCAAATTCGACCTTAAAATACCACCTTAATGCCAAACACGCGTTTGTCGGGGCAGCAGCTTCACCCGGCCTGCGTCAGACCACTCTTAGTGAACGCAGGCCACTCGGTAAGTCTTCTTTGGACAAACTGACCGACAATATAGCCAAATGGATAGCAAAGGACTGCAGACCGCTAAGCATTGTGGAGGACAAGGGCTTTGCGGATGTTTTAAAGGTTGCATCTCAGGACGCGTCCTACAAGCCCCCAGCGAGAAGCACAATAACAATTCGAATCCACGAACTGTATGAAACGGAGAAAAAGAAAAAAGAAGAGGCTTTAGTTCACACAGAATGCGTGGCTCTGACAGGAGACCACTGGACATCATTGAGTAATGACAATTACCTGGGAGTTACTGCGCATTTAATCACTGAAGCCTGGGGTCTGACATCCTTTGCGCTGACTATAATGAAAACGGAAGAGCGGCACTTTGCGGAGGCTTGTGCAGAGCAGTTCCAGACTGTTGCTCGCAGGTGGAGAATTGAGGAGAAGGTGACAACAGTAGGCACGGACAGTGCGCGCAATATGATCGCCGCGGCTCGCATCATGCCATTCAATCACATGCCGTGTACCGCGCACATTCTACAGAGATGCATCACAGTGAGTCTCGCAGACAGTGGCTTTGTCACTGCGCTGGCCAAATGCCGCAAAATTGTTGGCCATTTTAAGCACAGCCCAGCAAACACAGCAGAGCTGAACGCAGAGCAGGTGTCACTGGGGCGCAAGCAGGAGCCGTTGGCCCAGGACGTGCCTACGCGCTGGAACTCCACGCTGGAGATGGTGAAGCGCTTGATCCGCAACCAAACTGCAGTAACCGCGACTCTGGATAAACAAAAGCATAAACTTGTCCTCCTGACGCCTCCAGAGTGGGACAAACTCCAGAGACTGGAGACACTTCTAGAGCCCTGCAGGTGAGCCTGTCATTGTGACCATAATTGTAGGTTTAGATTAAATGTATCAAACATACATCTTAAATCAGTTTTGTTATTATGAAAATGTCTTATTTAAAAAATAAATGAAATCAAATATTTTATTAATATTACCTAGTATTAAAAAGCTTTTTTAAATTTGCTGTCTTATCTCTCTCTCTGTGTGTGTGTGTGTGTGTGTGTGTGTGTGTGTGTGTGTGTGTGTGTGTGTGTGTGTGTGTGTGTGTGTGTGTGTGTGTGTGTGTGTGTGTGTGTGTATTCCACTGCAGATATGTGACTGAACTGCTGGGAGGAGAGGCCTACGTCTCCTGCTCTGTAGTTCTACCAGCCTTCTGCCACCTGCGCCGTGTCATGGAAGTAACTGATGAGGACCCTGCATATGTGGTGAGGTTTAAAGAGAAGTTTAAGGAAGACCTTGCTTCCCGCCAGGAACATACCAACTATGCATGGCTCCAGATCGCAACTGCACTGGACCCACGTTTTAAAGACCTACGCAGTGTGCCCAAGACTGACAGAGAAGCAGTGTGGACCACACTGGCAGGCATGCTGCATGAAGACTCTCCTAGAAGATCACACACTGCAGAAGAAGGTCCAGCCAAGAAGACTGCAACCCCCCCACTGTGCTTTGCCCTGATATCTGCAGTGTGAGGTTGGATCGCTCATTCTCATCCTCACACTGATGCCACTTATTTCGGTCTTTGTTTGACATAAAAGGGCATATTTGTCACTTTATTGCAACTATATTTGCACTCTTGAGCTCCTTCATTCACTGACTGATCATAAAGTTATTACTTGCGTTATGTATTCATCCGTTTGAACATAATTAATGAAGCCACATGTAATCACTAAAATTTGTATTTTGGGTACAATAAGAGAGTTTCAGATGGAATGCTGTTTTGTTTTGTTTAAATTTCACCAACTTGCTGATGCCCACGGTTGTGAGTGCGGCTTCTTGCTGTACATGGGTGGATGGTTGTAAATCACATCACAGATGCCAAAAACCTCTCAAACCAAGCCCCCTTGCCGGTGATGCTGTGCGCAACCTCGTGACGGAGTCAAGCATATTCAAAACACCCCCTCACCTCCCGTGTCAAACTCAAATGTCAGCCTATTTCATGTGTCACTTTTGGAGCAGTTGCCATCCCGACGAGCCATGGAGAAGTTCGTGTTTGTGTTATTTTACTTATTTGGTGTTCTGGTGTGTTTGGGCACCGGTCAGCACCATCGTGTTGAGCACGTGTTGGACCGTGGACACACCGGATTCAGTGGGAGAATAACGGTCAGGTGTACAGTTTACTGAGCACTGGGACTCAGTATCGTTTACCAGCACAGACACGGAGACGCGCTCAGCTTCTATTGAGAGCAAACAACCAAGTGAACCCTCCGGCTGCGTCCAGTAGACGAGACACACCGTCTGGGCCGGGAGCTTTCCGAGCATTCAGACTCTTAAACTGCTTCCTCGCATCTGCTTCATGAATATGAAGGGTTGTGGTGGGAGGAGGTGGTGTGAAATCCTCTTTTGTGTGGGGTGAGGAGGGGGGTGTTGTAAAAGTCCCCAAGAGCAATGATGAGAGAGTCCGGGAATGTCCGCTCCATGTGCAGTATCTGCTCCGCGAGTGCGCACTGAGCTGCCTGCGCATCCGCATCTGGCGGGATGTAAACAGCGGCCAAGATGAATGAAGCAAACTCCCGCGGAGAATAAAACGGTTTGCAGTGAATAAAAAGGTATTCCAGAGAGGAAGAGCAGTGCTGAGCAATCACTGTTACATCTGTGCACCAGCCACTATTAATGTAGAAGCAGACACGTCCACCTGTGGTCTTACCAGAGAGAGAGGCCTGCCGGTCCGCGCGCAGCAGATGAAAGCCCTCCAGCTTGAGCGCGCTGTCCGGGATGTCCTCACAGAGCCACGACTCCGTAAAACACAAGACACAGGAGGAGGCAACGTCTCTGTTCATGCTTCTCATCAGGGCCAGCTCGTCCATCTCATTCCTGAGTGAGCGTACGTTGGAAAGGAAGATCCCAGGAAGAGCAGTTCGCAGTCCGCGTCTCCTCAGACGCACGAGTGCGCCGGCTCGCTTTCCTCGCTTTCGGCGTCTCACTTTCCTGATCAGAGTCTGCAGTAAATCTGCCGCAGATGCGACAAATATTGGAAGTAAATCCACAGGTGTTGTAGTCCTGTAGTTAAGAAGCTCTTCTCTAGTGTAAGAATATCCAGAGGAGTGCCCAGACACAGAAGTTATGCACAAAAACAAAACAGAAGTAACGCACTGAAGCACCGGGGCATCCATACGCGGCGGCGCCATCTTGGAACAAGGGACTTGTCTTTGAAAGGTAGAGTGTTAATTACTAAAGCTGAAGGGATATCCCGATGAACATATGCTGCTCTCTCCTTACATCTGGATAAGAAAAGTAGTAAAGATATTGACCGTATGCTCTTTAATTTTATATGGAAAAACCGTACGCACTATATTAGAAAAACTGTTGTGATGAATAAGTACGAATCAGGTGGGCTTAACGTCTTAGACTTTTCTACTTTAAATAACACTTTCAAAATTAATTGGGCCAAACATTTTCTTAAAACCCTACCTCTATCTGGAACTTTATACCATACCACATTTTCTCTCGTTTTGGTGGCTTTACTTTTATTTGAAATTGTAATTACAATGTTGAGAAAGTCCCTGTAAAGCTTTCATCCTTCCATAAGCAGGTCCTCTTAGCGTGGACCCTCATTTATAAACACAACTTCTCACCTCACAAATACCTTATCTGGAACAACAGAGATATTTTATAGAAAAATAAATCACTTTTCCTGGAAACTTGGCTCCAAAATGGGATCCTATTGGTGGCTCAGCTGGTTAGTAAAGAGGGACAACTACTTACTTACAACGACTTTATTGCACTATATAATTTTCCAATCAGTGTTCCAGATATCAAGCGGAAGACAGTCTGGATGGTCCCCCATAAATATTTGATTGTAAATAAGGTGAAAGAAGTCTCTTTTAAAATTCGACATACATGTTATCCAGCCAGTCACTACATGGTCAAATTTAAAAGGGACATAAATACTAATTGTACTTTCTGTGGGGATCATCCAGAAACGGTGACACATCTTTTTTGGTACTGTTCTTTTACACAGAGATTCTGGAAGGAATTTAGCAGCTTTGTTATTGTCCATATTTTAAGGGAGTTTTCTTTACGATGGGAAAATGTTTTATTCTGTTTCTTTAAGTTCCCCAAGAAGTATGAGAAATGTTTTTTATGATAAATTTCTTAATACTTTTAGCTAAATTTTTTATCCATAAATGTAAGTTTACTAACAAAACACCATATTTCTGTCATTATTTTAAGGATGTGCACATGCACATACAATCAATATCAGACTGCACCAACAAAAAGGCTCTCACAACAATATATGTATGTGAATTTTTGCGTGTATTCTTATAATTGTTACCTTTTTCTTTCACCCTTGGCTTTTTGTGTTCATGTTCTGTTGTATACTTCATCTGTTCGTATGTTGTATACTCATTGTTTGTTAAATAAAGTTTTAAAAAAAAGACACGCTTTGTTTAGACCCCCAAAATCCTTTCCACGCCCACCCCCGTGACATCACGCTCCAAAGCCCTGTTACGTCACAGAACGTGGTGATGTCATAGTGACAGTCCTTTCATCCTTTGATGTTCAAGTCTATAAATAGAGGACAGCTGTCAAAGGGAATTCATTAAGCTATCGTTTTGTTGGAGTGATACAGCACATAAAAAAGCAGAAATGAGTTCGAAAGCTAACAAAGACAGAAATGTTAATTTCTCGAAAACAATGGTTAAAAAAAGTGAAAAAGAAAAAGAAACATATGCCAGACAGTTCGAGCAAAGACTGCAGCCAATGATCGACGAGGTTGAAAAGCTCAAAACTGAGCTTGACTACTTCAAAAACCTGCATACAGTCAATAAGAAACGGATCGAGGATCTAACAAAAGAAAACAATGAACTTTTGCAGAATAATAAGCTGCTGGGTTCGGTCTTGGATGACAGGACAAACATCGCAGACAGGTTGGACTCGATAAAAGATGACCACGAAGCTCTGGTAAAGTTCCGCGCAGAGACGGAGAAAACTCTGGCTGAGCTTAAAGAAAAACACGAGGACGAAGTCCAAGTCCTGCAAGGACTGCTGGAAACAGAGAAAGAAAAGGTGGCACGTCAGCAATTTCACAACAGCCAAGTTGTTGAATTATTATTGAAACGCCACAAAGAGGAAAAAAATAAGATGCAGCAGTTTTACCAGGAAAATACTAAAAAACTGGAAAACAAAGCAAATGCTGCAGACAGGAAGTTAGAAGAGGTGATCAACATGTATGACTCCAAAATAGAAAAGCTGCAGACGGCAGTAAAAAATAGTAGAGGTGTGACCGTCAATGCGGTTAAGGAACGCGAGGAAGAACGTCAATCCTCGCAGTGTTGGATTGACGGTGTTTTGTGGCATAATACACAGTTACAAGACGAAAATGAATTTATGGTTAAAAACATGAAAGAATTAACAGAGGAGAAAGGTCAAATGGGCAAAGTGATAGACGACCAAAAGGCCCAGAATATGGCGATCAAGCAGAAATGCCAGAGTAATATTAGAGCTCTGGCCTTGGAAAAGAAAATGAAGGCTATGCTTGAAGACGAAGTTGATTCTTTGAAAAAGAAAATTGAAGACGTCAAAAAGGCCCTAAGCACAGAGCAGGAAAACCACAGAAAGACAGCAGTGGACCGGCACAAAGTAAAAGCGGCACACAATCAGGCACTGGCTGAAAAGGTGGCGCTGGAAGAGAAACTGCGCTCCACAAAAAAGCAACGGGAAAGATTTATATCCAAAGTGAATTGGCTGGAGAAGAAAGAGCGCTACTTCCAAGAGGAATTGTGCCAGTGCGTTTTGTCCTTTGAAAAGGCATTTCCACATGAAGGTCACTTGAGAGGAAAAGAAAAGGTGGAATTTAGGGATATGTTCCACTACTTGAAAAAGAAATACGTAGACGGAGTGGAAGGCACCCCCTTTGTTGGAACAACGGAGTTTCTTGAAAAACAGCTGAACTGTCTACGTATCAGATGCAAGGATCTAGATGCAGCTTTACTAGCTAAAACACGGGAGCTGGAATCATTTAAAAAGCAGTACAATGACATGGTAAAGTCTTCCGAGTACGCTTTATTCCGACAAAGAGAGGAGCTCATTGGACCAGTGAACCAGATTATCCAAAAGGCTGCCAATGAAGAAAAAGAGATAGGTCATCTAAAATCTAGAGTGAAAGACGCTCAACTCCAGCTTAAATTAGAAAAACAGAAAGGACAAAAGCTGGCATCGTTGGACCATAGAAGCATGATGGGGAGATGTTCTGAGGAGACTCCGTCTCAGATTAATCCTCGTCCACTTCCAGGGAAAACTACATTTATTCAGGTACGTCCAAGACACCCTGGCAGAAGTGCAGGTATGGCTTCCCCAGTGAATCCTCCTGTAGAGTCTCCATCAACACCACCTTTCCTCAATTCTGATGATGGATTACCACCAGTTGATTGTTAAAAATTAACTGCTAAAATAGGCCATTAGAAGTATACTTCATCTTGTCTCCCTATATCATGGGTGGGCATTCTCAGTCCACGAGGGCCGGTGTCCCTGCAGGTTTTAGATCTCACCTTGGCTCAACACACCTGAATCACATGATTAGTTCGTTACCAGGCCTCTGGAGAACTTCAGGACATGTTGAGGAGCTAATTTAGCCGTTTAAATCAGCTGTGTTGGTTCGAGGACACATCTAAAACCTGCAGGGACACCGGCCCTCGTGGACTGAGATTGCCCACCCACCCCCAACCGGTCGCAGCAGATGGCCGCCCCTTCTTGAGCCTGGTTCTGCCGGAGGTTTCTTCCTAAAGGGAGTTTTTCCTCCCCACTGTCGCCCAGTGCTTGCTCAAAGGGGATCATTGGATTGTTGGGGTTTTCTGGCTTTTACTGTAGTGTTTTTACCTTACAGTATAAAGCAGCTTGAGGAGACTGTTGTTTTGCCATGATGCAATATAGCAGGGCTGCCCAATCCCAGTCCTCGAGAGCTACTATCCTGCAGCTTTTAGATGCATCCCTACTCCAACACAGCTGAATCAAATGAATGGCTTGTTATCAGGCCTTTGCCAAACACGATGGCATGCTGAAGAGGTAATCAAACCATTTGATTCAGCTGTGTTGGAGTAGGGATGCATCTAAAAGCTGCAGGACGGTAGCTCTCGAGGACCGGGATTGGGCACCCCTGCAATATAGTATTAAATATGACTACATTTTAAAAACATCTATTATAGCATCAAAGTAAAACAAAAAAACTAAATGAAATGAATCAAAATGTCTAATCTGGCAAAACAAGAAAAGAAAAAAGGTTTCACCTTTAAATAAAAATCCAAATCACAAACACATTCTGATTTTTGTTGTGTGTGTTTTTTTGTGTGTGTTGTCACGTATAAAATCGTTGCACTCTGTCTCGGTGTCTGCCCGGCCGGCTCCGCAAGGCTACATATGTTTATTGTGTTGCTGCTTTCTTCCACTCGTCATTCTGCCTGGGCGGAGCTCAGGCCCACGCACCTGTCTGCAATTACGCTGCAACGTGTCCTGTCTGTATGGAGACTGAGAGCTGCCAGAGTAATAATGTAGATACAGGCCTCTTTCTCCTTCTGCTGCTGTTCATGCTTTTATTCCATTGATGTTGCTATCATTTGTAAATATATTTATTTGCTCTTATTTTATCAATTTACTGTCGTTCATGTATTTAATCTTCTTTGTATTTAAATATGATTTTTTTTAAGTAATGCCGCGAGATGGACAGTTAAATAAAGGTTTCATTGAATTAAAAAAAAGATTTAAAGATGACTGGTGGCGGAAGCAGAGCACAGACTGTCTGTGAGAATCTATCGCCATCGTGTGGTGCAGAGATATATTGCCATTGAATTTAGACAACGAAAGCTTGGCTCACAGAGCAGCTGCAACACGAACAAAAAACATTAAATAGCAACATGATATATTATATTATATTATATTATATTATATTATATTATATTATATTATATTTATAGCTGTCGAAATTAACGCGTTAATTGCGATAATTAAATTTTGGAATTAATTACGTTAGAATATTTAACTATTTAGCGCAACACGCAGATAAGTCGCTCCCATAATTCCACTTGATTTGTTTACCGCGCCACTGAAAATGGAGAAGCAGGAAGCGGATGGCCTTCTGGATGGGGAATTTAAATACAAGAAGAACATAGATGGGACAATAAACAAACGCGTTGTAATTTGCACTCACTGTAGTAAAGAGTTTCAATTTCACCGTTCAAATTCGACCTTAAAATACCACCTTAATGCCAAACACGCGTTTGTCGGGGCAGCAGCTTCACCCGGCCTGCGTCAGACCACTCTTAGTGAACGCAGGCCACTCGGTAAGTCTTCTTTGGACAAACTGACCGACAATATAGCCAAATGGATAGCAAAGGACTGCAGACCGCTAAGCATTGTGGAGGACAAGGGCTTTGCGGATGTTTTAAAGGTTGCATCTCAGGACGCGTCCTACAAGCCCCCAGCGAGAAGCACAATAACAATTCGAATCCACGAACTGTATGAAACGGAGAAAAAGAAAAAAGAAGAGGCTTTAGTTCACACAGAATGCGTGGCTCTGACAGGAGACCACTGGACATCATTGAGTAATGACAATTACCTGGGAGTTACTGCGCATTTAATCACTGAAGCCTGGGGTCTGACATCCTTTGCGCTGACTATAATGAAAACGGAAGAGCGGCACTTTGCGGAGGCTTGTGCAGAGCAGTTCCAGACTGTTGCTCGCAGGTGGAGAATTGAGGAGAAGGTGACAACAGTAGGCACGGACAGTGCGCGCAATATGATCGCCGCGGCTCGCATCATGCCATTCAATCACATGCCGTGTACCGCGCACATTCTACAGAGATGCATCACAGTGAGTCTCGCAGACAGTGGCTTTGTCACTGCGCTGGCCAAATGCCGCAAAATTGTTGGCCATTTTAAGCACAGCCCAGCAAACACAGCAGAGCTGAACGCAGAGCAGGTGTCACTGGGGCGCAAGCAGGAGCCGTTGGCCCAGGACGTGCCTACGCGCTGGAACTCCACGCTGGAGATGGTGAAGCGCTTGATCCGCAACCAAACTGCAGTAACCGCGACTCTGGATAAACAAAAGCATAAACTTGTCCTCCTGACGCCTCCAGAG
Source organism: Maylandia zebra (assembly GCF_041146795.1). Taxonomy (NCBI): domain Eukaryota; kingdom Metazoa; phylum Chordata; class Actinopteri; order Cichliformes; family Cichlidae; genus Maylandia; species Maylandia zebra. The sequence goes on along the minus strand of NC_135188.1, from coordinate 1,852,392 downwards.
TGGGACAAACTCCAGAGACTGGAGACACTTCTAGAGCCCTGCAGGTGAGCCTGTCATTGTGACCATAATTGTAGGTTTAGATTAAATGTATCAAACATACATCTTAAATCAGTTTTGTTATTATGAAAATGTCTTATTTAAAAAATAAATGAAATCAAATATTTTATTAATATTACCTAGTATTAAAAAGCTTTTTTAAATTTGCTGTCTTATCTCTCTCTCTCTCTCTGTGTGTGTGTGTGTGTGTGTGTGTGTGTGTGTGTGTGTGTGTGTGTGTGTGTGTGTGTGTGTGTGTGTGTGTGTGTGTATTCCACTGCAGATATGTGACTGAACTGCTGGGAGGAGAGGCCTACGTCTCCTGCTCTGTAGTTCTACCAGCCTTCTGCCACCTGCGCCGTGTCATGGAAGTAACTGATGAGGACCCTGCATATGTGGTGAGGTTTAAAGAGAAGTTTAAGGAAGACCTTGCTTCCCGCCAGGAACATACCAACTATGCATGGCTCCAGATCGCAACTGCACTGGACCCACGTTTTAAAGACCTACGCAGTGTGCCCAAGACTGACAGAGAAGCAGTGTGGACCACACTGGCAGGCATGCTGCATGAAGACTCTCCTAGAAGATCACACACTGCAGAAGAAGGTCCAGCCAAGAAGACTGCAACCCCCCCACTGTGCTTTGCCCTGATATCTGCAGTGTGAGGTTGGATCGCTCATTCTCATCCTCACACTGATGCCACTTATTTCGGTCTTTGTTTGACATAAAAGGGCATATTTGTCACTTTATTGCAACTATATTTGCACTCTTGAGCTCCTTCATTCACTGACTGATCATAAAGTTATTACTTGCGTTATGTATTCATCCGTTTGAACATAATTAATGAAGCCACATGTAATCACTAAAATTTGTATTTTGGGTACAATAAGAGAGTTTCAGATGGAATGCTGTTTTGTTTTGTTTAAATTTCACCAACTTGCTGATGCCCACGGTTGTGAGTGCGGCTTCTTGCTGTACATGGGTGGATGGTTGTAAATCACATCACAGATGCCAAAAACCTCTCAAACCAAGCCCCCTTGCCGGTGATGCTGTGCGCAACCTCGTGACGGAGTCAAGCATATTCAAAACACCCCCTCACCTCCCGTGTCAAACTCAAATGTCAGCCTATTTCATGTGTCACTTTTGGAGCAGTTGCCATCCCGACGAGCCATGGAGAAGTTCGTGTTTGTGTTATTTTACTTATTTGGTGTTCTGGTGTGTTTGGGCACCGGTCAGCACCATCGTGTTGAGCACGTGTTGGACCGTGGACACACCGGATTCAGTGGGAGAATAACGGTCAGGTGTACAGTTTACTGAGCACTGGGACTCAGTATCGTTTACCAGCACAGACACGGAGACGCGCTCAGCTTCTATTGAGAGCAAACAACCAAGTGAACCCTCCGGCTGCGTCCAGTAGACGAGACACACCGTCTGGGCCGGGAGCTTTCCGAGCATTCAGACTCTTAAACTGCTTCCTCGCATCTGCTTCATGAATATGAAGGGTTGTGGTGGGAGGAGGTGGTGTGAAATCCTCTTTTGTGTGGGGTGAGGAGGGGGGTGTTGTAAAAGTCCCCAAGAGCAATGATGAGAGAGTCCGGGAATGTCCGCTCCATGTGCAGTATCTGCTCCGCGAGTGCGCACTGAGCTGCCTGCGCATCCGCATCTGGCGGGATGTAAACAGCGGCCAAGATGAATGAAGCAAACTCCCGCGGAGAATAAAACGGTTTGCAGTGAATAAAAAGGTATTCCAGAGAGGAAGAGCAGTGCTGAGCAATCACTGTTACATCTGTGCACCAGCCACTATTAATGTAGAAGCAGACACGTCCACCTGTGGTCTTACCAGAGAGAGAGGCCTGCCGGTCCGCGCGCAGCAGATGAAAGCCCTCCAGCTTGAGCGCGCTGTCCGGGATGTCCTCACAGAGCCACGACTCCGTAAAACACAAGACACAGGAGGAGGCAACGTCTCTGTTCATGCTTCTCATCAGGGCCAGCTCGTCCATCTCATTCCTGAGTGAGCGTACGTTGGAAAGGAAGATCCCAGGAAGAGCAGTTCGCAGTCCGCGTCTCCTCAGACGCACGAGTGCGCCGGCTCGCTTTCCTCGCTTTCGGCGTCTCACTTTCCTGATCAGAGTCTGCAGTAAATCTGCCGCAGATGCGACAAATATTGGAAGTAAATCCACAGGTGTTGTAGTCCTGTAGTTAAGAAGCTCTTCTCTAGTGTAAGAATATCCAGAGGAGTGCCCAGACACAGAAGTTATGCACAAAAACAAAACAGAAGTAACGCACTGAAGCACCGGGGCATCCATACGCGGCGGCGCCATCTTGGAACAAGGGACTTGTCTTTGAAAGGTAGAGTGTTAATTACTAAAGCTGAAGGGATATCCCGATGAACATATGCTGCTCTCTCCTTACATCTGGATAAGAAAAGTAGTAAAGATATTGACCGTATGCTCTTTAATTTTATATGGAAAAACCGTACGCACTATATTAGAAAAACTGTTGTGATGAATAAGTACGAATCAGGTGGGCTTAACGTCTTAGACTTTTCTACTTTAAATAACACTTTCAAAATTAATTGGGCCAAACATTTTCTTAAAACCCTACCTCTATCTGGAACTTTATACCATACCACATTTTCTCTCGTTTTGGTGGCTTTACTTTTATTTGAAATTGTAATTACAATGTTGAGAAAGTCCCTGTAAAGCTTTCATCCTTCCATAAGCAGGTCCTCTTAGCGTGGACCCTCATTTATAAACACAACTTCTCACCTCACAAATACCTTATCTGGAACAACAGAGATATTTTATAGAAAAATAAATCACTTTTCCTGGAAACTTGGCTCCAAAATGGGATCCTATTGGTGGCTCAGCTGGTTAGTAAAGAGGGACAACTACTTACTTACAACGACTTTATTGCACTATATAATTTTCCAATCAGTGTTCCAGATATCAAGCGGAAGACAGTCTGGATGGTCCCCCATAAATATTTGATTGTAAATAAGGTGAAAGAAGTCTCTTTTAAAATTCAACATACATGTTATCCAGCCAGTCACTACATGGTCAAATTTAAAAGGGACATAAATACTAATTGTACTTTCTGTGGGGATCATCCAGAAACGGTGACACATCTTTTTTGGTACTGTTCTTTTACACAGAGATTCTGGAAGGAATTTAGCAGCTTTGTTATTGTCCATATTTTAAGGGAGTTTTCTTTACGATGGGAAAATGTTTTATTCTGTTTCTTTAAGTTCCCCAAGAAGTATGAGAAATGTTTTTTATGATAAATTTCTTAATACTTTTAGCTAAATTTTTTATCCATAAATGTAAGTTTACTAACAAAACACCATATTTCTGTCATTATTTTAAGGATGTGCACATGCACATACAATCAATATCAGACTGCACCAACAAAAAGGCTCTCACAACAATATATGTATGTGAATTTTTGCGTGTATTCTTATAATTGTTACCTTTTTCTTTCACCCTTGGCTTTTTGTGTTCATGTTCTGTTGTATACTTCATCTGTTCGTATGTTGTATACTCATTGTTTGTTAAATAAAGTTTTAAAAAAAAGACACGCTTTGTTTAGACCCCCAAAATCCTTTCCACGCCCACCCCCGTGACATCACGCTCCAAAGCCCTGTTACGTCACAGAACGTGGTGATGTCATAGTGACAGTCCTTTCATCCTTTGATGTTCAAGTCTATAAATAGAGGACAGCTGTCAAAGGGAATTCATTAAGCTATCGTTTTGTTGGAGTGATACAGCACATAAAAAAGCAGAAATGAGTTCGAAAGCTAACAAAGACAGAAATGTTAATTTCTCGAAAACAATGGTTAAAAAAAGTGAAAAAGAAAAAGAAACATATGCCAGACAGTTCGAGCAAAGACTGCAGCCAATGATCGACGAGGTTGAAAAGCTCAAAACTGAGCTTGACTACTTCAAAAACCTGCATACAGTCAATAAGAAACGGATCGAGGATCTAACAAAAGAAAACAATGAACTTTTGCAGAATAATAAGCTGCTGGGTTCGGTCTTGGATGACAGGACAAACATCGCAGACAGGTTGGACTCGATAAAAGATGACCACGAAGCTCTGGTAAAGTTCCGCGCAGAGACGGAGAAAACTCTGGCTGAGCTTAAAGAAAAACACGAGGACGAAGTCCAAGTCCTGCAAGGACTGCTGGAAACAGAGAAAGAAAAGGTGGCACGTCAGCAATTTCACAACAGCCAAGTTGTTGAATTATTATTGAAACGCCACAAAGAGGAAAAAAATAAGATGCAGCAGTTTTACCAGGAAAATACTAAAAAACTGGAAAACAAAGCAAATGCTGCAGACAGGAAGTTAGAAGAGGTGATCAACATGTATGACTCCAAAATAGAAAAGCTGCAGACGGCAGTAAAAAATAGTAGAGGTGTGACCGTCAATGCGGTTAAGGAACGCGAGGAAGAACGTCAATCCTCGCAGTGTTGGATTGACGGTGTTTTGTGGCATAATACACAGTTACAAGACGAAAATGAATTTATGGTTAAAAACATGAAAGAATTAACAGAGGAGAAAGGTCAAATGGGCAAAGTGATAGACGACCAAAAGGCCCAGAATATGGCGATCAAGCAGAAATGCCAGAGTAATATTAGAGCTCTGGCCTTGGAAAAGAAAATGAAGGCTATGCTTGAAGACGAAGTTGATTCTTTGAAAAAGAAAATTGAAGACGTCAAAAAGGCCCTAAGCACAGAGCAGGAAAACCACAGAAAGACAGCAGTGGACCGGCACAAAGTAAAAGCGGCACACAATCAGGCACTGGCTGAAAAGGTGGCGCTGGAAGAGAAACTGCGCTCCACAAAAAAGCAACGGGAAAGATTTATATCCAAAGTGAATTGGCTGGAGAAGAAAGAGCGCTACTTCCAAGAGGAATTGTGCCAGTGCGTTTTGTCCTTTGAAAAGGCATTTCCACATGAAGGTCACTTGAGAGGAAAAGAAAAGGTGGAATTTAGGGATATGTTCCACTACTTGAAAAAGAAATACGTAGACGGAGTGGAAGGCACCCCCTTTGTTGGAACAACGGAGTTTCTTGAAAAACAGCTGAACTGTCTACGTATCAGATGCAAGGATCTAGATGCAGCTTTACTAGCTAAAACACGGGAGCTGGAATCATTTAAAAAGCAGTACAATGACATGGTAAAGTCTTCCGAGTACGCTTTATTCCGACAAAGAGAGGAGCTCATTGGACCAGTGAACCAGATTATCCAAAAGGCTGCCAATGAAGAAAAAGAGATAGGTCATCTAAAATCTAGAGTGAAAGACGCTCAACTCCAGCTTAAATTAGAAAAACAGAAAGGACAAAAGCTGGCATCGTTGGACCATAGAAGCATGATGGGGAGATGTTCTGAGGAGACTCCGTCTCAGATTAATCCTCGTCCACTTCCAGGGAAAACTACATTTATTCAGGTACGTCCAAGACACCCTGGCAGAAGTGCAGGTATGGCTTCCCCAGTGAATCCTCCTGTAGAGTCTCCATCAACACCACCTTTCCTCAATTCTGATGATGGATTACCACCAGTTGATTGTTAAAAATTAACTGCTAAAATAGGCCATTAGAAGTATACTTCATCTTGTCTCCCTATATCATGGGTGGGCATTCTCAGTCCACGAGGGCCGGTGTCCCTGCAGGTTTTAGATCTCACCTTGGCTCAACACACCTGAATCACATGATTAGTTCGTTACCAGGCCTCTGGAGAACTTCAGGACATGTTGAGGAGCTAATTTAGCCGTTTAAATCAGCTGTGTTGGTTCGAGGACACATCTAAAACCTGCAGGGACACCGGCCCTCGTGGACTGAGATTGCCCACCCACCCCCAACCGGTCGCAGCAGATGGCCGCCCCTTCTTGAGCCTGGTTCTGCCGGAGGTTTCTTCCTAAAGGGAGTTTTTCCTCCCCACTGTCGCCCAGTGCTTGCTCAAAGGGGATCATTGGATTGTTGGGGTTTTCTGGCTTTTACTGTAGTGTTTTTACCTTACAGTATAAAGCAGCTTGAGGAGACTGTTGTTTTGCCATGATGCAATATAGCAGGGCTGCCCAATCCCAGTCCTCGAGAGCTACTATCCTGCAGCTTTTAGATGCATCCCTACTCCAACACAGCTGAATCAAATGAATGGCTTGTTATCAGGCCTTTGCCAAACACGATGGCATGCTGAAGAGGTAATCAAACCATTTGATTCAGCTGTGTTGGAGTAGGGATGCATCTAAAAGCTGCAGGACGGTAGCTCTCGAGGACCGGGATTGGGCACCCCTGCAATATAGTATTAAATATGACTACATTTTAAAAACATCTATTATAGCATCAAAGTAAAACAAAAAAACTAAATGAAATGAATCAAAATGTCTAATCTGGCAAAACAAGAAAAGAAAAAAGGTTTCACCTTTAAATAAAAATCCAAATCACAAACACATTCTGATTTTTGTTGTGTGTGTTTTTTTGTGTATGTTGTCACGTATAAAATCGTTGCACTCTGTCTCGGTGTCTGCCCGGCCGGCTCCGCAAGGCTACATATGTTTATTGTGTTGCTGCTTTCTTCCACTCGTCATTCTGCCTGGGCGGAGCTCAGGCCCACGCACCTGTCTGCAATTACGCTGCAACGTGTCCTGTCTGTATGGAGGCTGAGAGCTGCCAGAGTAATAATGTAGATACAGGCCTCTTTCTCCTTCTGCTGCTGTTCATGCTTTTATTCCATTGATGTTGCTATCATTTGTAAATATATTTATTTGCTCTTATTTTATCAATTTACTGTCGTTCATGTATTTAATCTTCTTTGTATTTAAATATGATTTTTTTTAAGTAATGCCGCGAGATGGACAGTTAAATAAAGGTTTCATTGAATTAAAAAAAAGATTTAAAGATGACTGGTGGCGGAAGCAGAGCACAGACTGTCTGTGAGAATCTATCGCCATCGTGTGGTGCAGAGATATATTGCCATTGAATTTAGACAACGAAAGCTTGGCTCACAGAGCAGCTGCAACACGAACAAAAAACATTAAATAGCAACATGATATATTATATTATATTATATTATATTATATTATATTATATTTATAGCTGTCGAAATTAACGCGTTAATTGCGATAATTAAATTTTGGAATTAATTACGTTAGAATATTTAACTATTTAGCGCAACACGCAGATAAGTCGCTCCCATAATTCCACTTGATTTGTTTACCGCGCCACTGAAAATGGAGAAGCAGGAAGCGGATGGCCTTCTGGATGGGGAATTTAAATACAAGAAGAACATAGATGGGACAATAAACAAACGCGTTGTAATTTGCACTCACTGTAGTAAAGAGTTTCAATTTCACCGTTCAAATTCGACCTTAAAATACCACCTTAATGCCAAACACGCGTTTGTCGGGGCAGCAGCTTCACCCGGCCTGCGTCAGACCACTCTTAGTGAACGCAGGCCACTCGGTAAGTCTTCTTTGGACAAACTGACCGACAATATAGCCAAATGGATAGCAAAGGACTGCAGACCGCTAAGCATTGTGGAGGACAAGGGCTTTGCGGATGTTTTAAAGGTTGCATCTCAGGACGCGTCCTACAAGCCCCCAGCGAGAAGCACAATAACAATTCGAATCCACGAACTGTATGAAACGGAGAAAAAGAAAAAAGAAGAGGCTTTAGTTCACACAGAATGCGTGGCTCTGACAGGAGACCACTGGACATCATTGAGTAATGACAATTACCTGGGAGTTACTGCGCATTTAATCACTGAAGCCTGGGGTCTGACATCCTTTGCGCTGACTATAATGAAAACGGAAGAGCGGCACTTTGCGGAGGCTTGTGCAGAGCAGTTCCAGACTGTTGCTCGCAGGTGGAGAATTGAGGAGAAGGTGACAACAGTAGGCACGGACAGTGCGCGCAATATGATCGCCGCGGCTCGCATCATGCCATTCAATCACATGCCGTGTACCGCGCACATTCTACAGAGATGCATCACAGTGAGTCTCGCAGACAGTGGCTTTGTCACTGCGCTGGCCAAATGCCGCAAAATTGTTGGCCATTTTAAGCACAGCCCAGCAAACACAGCAGAGCTGAACGCAGAGCAGGTGTCACTGGGGCGCAAGCAGGAGCCGTTGGCCCAGGACGTGCCTACGCGCTGGAACTCCACGCTGGAGATGGTGAAGCGCTTGATCCGCAACCAAACTGCAGTAACCGCGACTCTGGATAAACAAAAGCATAAACTTGTCCTCCTGACGCCTCCAGAGTGGGACAAACTCCAGAGACTGGAGACACTTCTAGAGCCCTGCAGGTGAGCCTGTCATTGTGACCATAATTGTAGGTTTAGATTAAATGTATCAAACATACATCTTAAATCAGTTTTGTTATTATGAAAATGTCTTATTTAAAAAATAAATGAAATCAAATATTTTATTAATATTACCTAGTATTAAAAAGCTTTTTTAAATTTGCTGTCTTATCTCTCTCTCTGTGTGTGTGTGTGTGTGTGTGTGTGTGTGTGTGTGTGTGTGTGTGTGTGTGTGTGTGTGTGTGTGTGTGTGTGTGTGTGTGTGTGTGTGTGTGTATTCCACTGCAGATATGTGACTGAACTGCTGGGAGGAGAGGCCTACGTCTCCTGCTCTGTAGTTCTACCAGCCTTCTGCCACCTGCGCCGTGTCATGGAAGTAACTGATGAGGACCCTGCATATGTGGTGAGGTTTAAAGAGAAGTTTAAGGAAGACCTTGCTTCCCGCCAGGAACATACCAACTATGCATGGCTCCAGATCGCAACTGCACTGGACCCACGTTTTAAAGACCTACGCAGTGTGCCCAAGACTGACAGAGAAGCAGTGTGGACCACACTGGCAGGCATGCTGCATGAAGACTCTCCTAGAAGATCACACACTGCAGAAGAAGGTCCAGCCAAGAAGACTGCAACCCCCCCACTGTGCTTTGCCCTGATATCTGCAGTGTGAGGTTGGATCGCTCATTCTCATCCTCACACTGATGCCACTTATTTCGGTCTTTGTTTGACATAAAAGGGCATATTTGTCACTTTATTGCAACTATATTTGCACTCTTGAGCTCCTTCATTCACTGACTGATCATAAAGTTATTACTTGCGTTATGTATTCATCCGTTTGAACATAATTAATGAAGCCACATGTAATCACTAAAATTTGTATTTTGGGTACAATAAGAGAGTTTCAGATGGAATGCTGTTTTGTTTTGTTTAAATTTCACCAACTTGCTGATGCCCACGGTTGTGAGTGCGGCTTCTTGCTGTACATGGGTGGATGGTTGTAAATCACATCACAGATGCCAAAAACCTCTCAAACCAAGCCCCCTTGCCGGTGATGCTGTGCGCAACCTCGTGACGGAGTCAAGCATATTCAAAACACCCCCTCACCTCCCGTGTCAAACTCAAATGTCAGCCTATTTCATGTGTCACTTTTGGAGCAGTTGCCATCCCGACGAGCCATGGAGAAGTTCGTGTTTGTGTTATTTTACTTATTTGGTGTTCTGGTGTGTTTGGGCACCGGTCAGCACCATCGTGTTGAGCACGTGTTGGACCGTGGACACACCGGATTCAGTGGGAGAATAACGGTCAGGTGTACAGTTTACTGAGCACTGGGACTCAGTATCGTTTACCAGCACAGACACGGAGACGCGCTCAGCTTCTATTGAGAGCAAACAACCAAGTGAACCCTCCGGCTGCGTCCAGTAGACGAGACACACCGTCTGGGCCGGGAGCTTTCCGAGCATTCAGACTCTTAAACTGCTTCCTCGCATCTGCTTCATGAATATGAAGGGTTGTGGTGGGAGGAGGTGGTGTGAAATCCTCTTTTGTGTGGGGTGAGGAGGGGGGTGTTGTAAAAGTCCCCAAGAGCAATGATGAGAGAGTCCGGGAATGTCCGCTCCATGTGCAGTATCTGCTCCGCGAGTGCGCACTGAGCTGCCTGCGCATCCGCATCTGGCGGGATGTAAACAGCGGCCAAGATGAATGAAGCAAACTCCCGCGGAGAATAAAACGGTTTGCAGTGAATAAAAAGGTATTCCAGAGAGGAAGAGCAGTGCTGAGCAATCACTGTTACATCTGTGCACCAGCCACTATTAATGTAGAAGCAGACACGTCCACCTGTGGTCTTACCAGAGAGAGAGGCCTGCCGGTCCGCGCGCAGCAGATGAAAGCCCTCCAGCTTGAGCGCGCTGTCCGGGATGTCCTCACAGAGCCACGACTCCGTAAAACACAAGACACAGGAGGAGGCAACGTCTCTGTTCATGCTTCTCATCAGGGCCAGCTCGTCCATCTCATTCCTGAGTGAGCGTACGTTGGAAAGGAAGATCCCAGGAAGAGCAGTTCGCAGTCCGCGTCTCCTCAGACGCACGAGTGCGCCGGCTCGCTTTCCTCGCTTTCGGCGTCTCACTTTCCTGATCAGAGTCTGCAGTAAATCTGCCGCAGATGCGACAAATATTGGAAGTAAATCCACAGGTGTTGTAGTCCTGTAGTTAAGAAGCTCTTCTCTAGTGTAAGAATATCCAGAGGAGTGCCCAGACACAGAAGTTATGCACAAAAACAAAACAGAAGTAACGCACTGAAGCACCGGGGCATCCATACGCGGCGGCGCCATCTTGGAACAAGGGACTTGTCTTTGAAAGGTAGAGTGTTAATTACTAAAGCTGAAGGGATATCCCGATGAACATATGCTGCTCTCTCCTTACATCTGGATAAGAAAAGTAGTAAAGATATTGACCGTATGCTCTTTAATTTTATATGGAAAAACCGTACGCACTATATTAGAAAAACTGTTGTGATGAATAAGTACGAATCAGGTGGGCTTAACGTCTTAGACTTTTCTACTTTAAATAACACTTTCAAAATTAATTGGGCCAAACATTTTCTTAAAACCCTACCTCTATCTGGAACTTTATACCATACCACATTTTCTCTCGTTTTGGTGGCTTTACTTTTATTTGAAATTGTAATTACAATGTTGAGAAAGTCCCTGTAAAGCTTTCATCCTTCCATAAGCAGGTCCTCTTAGCGTGGACCCTCATTTATAAACACAACTTCTCACCTCACAAATACCTTATCTGGAACAACAGAGATATTTTATAGAAAAATAAATCACTTTTCCTGGAAACTTGGCTCCAAAATGGGATCCTATTGGTGGCTCAGCTGGTTAGTAAAGAGGGACAACTACTTACTTACAACGACTTTATTGCACTATATAATTTTCCAATCAGTGTTCCAGATATCAAGCGGAAGACAGTCTGGATGGTCCCCCATAAATATTTGATTGTAAATAAGGTGAAAGAAGTCTCTTTTAAAATTCGACATACATGTTATCCAGCCAGTCACTACATGGTCAAATTTAAAAGGGACATAAATACTAATTGTACTTTCTGTGGGGATCATCCAGAAACGGTGACACATCTTTTTTGGTACTGTTCTTTTACACAGAGATTCTGGAAGGAATTTAGCAGCTTTGTTATTGTCCATATTTTAAGGGAGTTTTCTTTACGATGGGAAAATGTTTTATTCTGTTTCTTTAAGTTCCCCAAGAAGTATGAGAAATGTTTTTTATGATAAATTTCTTAATACTTTTAGCTAAATTTTTTATCCATAAATGTAAGTTTACTAACAAAACACCATATTTCTGTCATTATTTTAAGGATGTGCACATGCACATACAATCAATATCAGACTGCACCAACAAAAAGGCTCTCACAACAATATATGTATGTGAATTTTTGCGTGTATTCTTATAATTGTTACCTTTTTCTTTCACCCTTGGCTTTTTGTGTTCATGTTCTGTTGTATACTTCATCTGTTCGTATGTTGTATACTCATTGTTTGTTAAATAAAGTTTTAAAAAAAAGACACGCTTTGTTTAGACCCCCAAAATCCTTTCCACGCCCACCCCCGTGACATCACGCTCCAAAGCCCTGTTACGTCACAGAACGTGGTGATGTCATAGTGACAGTCCTTTCATCCTTTGATGTTCAAGTCTATAAATAGAGGACAGCTGTCAAAGGGAATTCATTAAGCTATCGTTTTGTTGGAGTGATACAGCACATAAAAAAGCAGAAATGAGTTCGAAAGCTAACAAAGACAGAAATGTTAATTTCTCGAAAACAATGGTTAAAAAAAGTGAAAAAGAAAAAGAAACATATGCCAGACAGTTCGAGCAAAGACTGCAGCCAATGATCGACGAGGTTGAAAAGCTCAAAACTGAGCTTGACTACTTCAAAAACCTGCATACAGTCAATAAGAAACGGATCGAGGATCTAACAAAAGAAAACAATGAACTTTTGCAGAATAATAAGCTGCTGGGTTCGGTCTTGGATGACAGGACAAACATCGCAGACAGGTTGGACTCGATAAAAGATGACCACGAAGCTCTGGTAAAGTTCCGCGCAGAGACGGAGAAAACTCTGGCTGAGCTTAAAGAAAAACACGAGGACGAAGTCCAAGTCCTGCAAGGACTGCTGGAAACAGAGAAAGAAAAGGTGGCACGTCAGCAATTTCACAACAGCCAAGTTGTTGAATTATTATTGAAACGCCACAAAGAGGAAAAAAATAAGATGCAGCAGTTTTACCAGGAAAATACTAAAAAACTGGAAAACAAAGCAAATGCTGCAGACAGGAAGTTAGAAGAGGTGATCAACATGTATGACTCCAAAATAGAAAAGCTGCAGACGGCAGTAAAAAATAGTAGAGGTGTGACCGTCAATGCGGTTAAGGAACGCGAGGAAGAACGTCAATCCTCGCAGTGTTGGATTGACGGTGTTTTGTGGCATAATACACAGTTACAAGACGAAAATGAATTTATGGTTAAAAACATGAAAGAATTAACAGAGGAGAAAGGTCAAATGGGCAAAGTGATAGACGACCAAAAGGCCCAGAATATGGCGATCAAGCAGAAATGCCAGAGTAATATTAGAGCTCTGGCCTTGGAAAAGAAAATGAAGGCTATGCTTGAAGACGAAGTTGATTCTTTGAAAAAGAAAATTGAAGACGTCAAAAAGGCCCTAAGCACAGAGCAGGAAAACCACAGAAAGACAGCAGTGGACCGGCACAAAGTAAAAGCGGCACACAATCAGGCACTGGCTGAAAAGGTGGCGCTGGAAGAGAAACTGCGCTCCACAAAAAAGCAACGGGAAAGATTTATATCCAAAGTGAATTGGCTGGAGAAGAAAGAGCGCTACTTCCAAGAGGAATTGTGCCAGTGCGTTTTGTCCTTTGAAAAGGCATTTCCACATGAAGGTCACTTGAGAGGAAAAGAAAAGGTGGAATTTAGGGATATGTTCCACTACTTGAAAAAGAAATACGTAGACGGAGTGGAAGGCACCCCCTTTGTTGGAACAACGGAGTTTCTTGAAAAACAGCTGAACTGTCTACGTATCAGATGCAAGGATCTAGATGCAGCTTTACTAGCTAAAACACGGGAGCTGGAATCATTTAAAAAGCAGTACAATGACATGGTAAAGTCTTCCGAGTACGCTTTATTCCGACAAAGAGAGGAGCTCATTGGACCAGTGAACCAGATTATCCAAAAGGCTGCCAATGAAGAAAAAGAGATAGGTCATCTAAAATCTAGAGTGAAAGACGCTCAACTCCAGCTTAAATTAGAAAAACAGAAAGGACAAAAGCTGGCATCGTTGGACCATAGAAGCATGATGGGGAGATGTTCTGAGGAGACTCCGTCTCAGATTAATCCTCGTCCACTTCCAGGGAAAACTACATTTATTCAGGTACGTCCAAGACACCCTGGCAGAAGTGCAGGTATGGCTTCCCCAGTGAATCCTCCTGTAGAGTCTCCATCAACACCACCTTTCCTCAATTCTGATGATGGATTACCACCAGTTGATTGTTAAAAATTAACTGCTAAAATAGGCCATTAGAAGTATACTTCATCTTGTCTCCCTATATCATGGGTGGGCATTCTCAGTCCACGAGGGCCGGTGTCCCTGCAGGTTTTAGATCTCACCTTGGCTCAACACACCTGAATCACATGATTAGTTCGTTACCAGGCCTCTGGAGAACTTCAGGACATGTTGAGGAGCTAATTTAGCCGTTTAAATCAGCTGTGTTGGTTCGAGGACACATCTAAAACCTGCAGGGACACCGGCCCTCGTGGACTGAGATTGCCCACCCACCCCCAACCGGTCGCAGCAGATGGCCGCCCCTTCTTGAGCCTGGTTCTGCCGGAGGTTTCTTCCTAAAGGGAGTTTTTCCTCCCCACTGTCGCCCAGTGCTTGCTCAAAGGGGATCATTGGATTGTTGGGGTTTTCTGGCTTTTACTGTAGTGTTTTTACCTTACAGTATAAAGCAGCTTGAGGAGACTGTTGTTTTGCCATGATGCAATATAGCAGGGCTGCCCAATCCCAGTCCTCGAGAGCTACTATCCTGCAGCTTTTAGATGCATCCCTACTCCAACACAGCTGAATCAAATGAATGGCTTGTTATCAGGCCTTTGCCAAACACGATGGCATGCTGAAGAGGTAATCAAACCATTTGATTCAGCTGTGTTGGAGTAGGGATGCATCTAAAAGCTGCAGGACGGTAGCTCTCGAGGACCGGGATTGGGCACCCCTGCAATATAGTATTAAATATGACTACATTTTAAAAACATCTATTATAGCATCAAAGTAAAACAAAAAAACTAAATGAAATGAATCAAAATGTCTAATCTGGCAAAACAAGAAAAGAAAAAAGGTTTCACCTTTAAATAAAAATCCAAATCACAAACACATTCTGATTTTTGTTGTGTGTGTTTTTTTGTGTGTGTTGTCACGTATAAAATCGTTGCACTCTGTCTCGGTGTCTGCCCGGCCGGCTCCGCAAGGCTACATATGTTTATTGTGTTGCTGCTTTCTTCCACTCGTCATTCTGCCTGGGCGGAGCTCAGGCCCACGCACCTGTCTGCAATTACGCTGCAACGTGTCCTGTCTGTATGGAGACTGAGAGCTGCCAGAGTAATAATGTAGATACAGGCCTCTTTCTCCTTCTGCTGCTGTTCATGCTTTTATTCCATTGATGTTGCTATCATTTGTAAATATATTTATTTGCTCTTATTTTATCAATTTACTGTCGTTCATGTATTTAATCTTCTTTGTATTTAAATATGATTTTTTTTAAGTAATGCCGCGAGATGGACAGTTAAATAAAGGTTTCATTGAATTAAAAAAAAGATTTAAAGATGACTGGTGGCGGAAGCAGAGCACAGACTGTCTGTGAGAATCTATCGCCATCGTGTGGTGCAGAGATATATTGCCATTGAATTTAGACAACGAAAGCTTGGCTCACAGAGCAGCTGCAACACGAACAAAAAACATTAAATAGCAACATGATATATTATATTATATTATATTATATTATATTATATTATATTATATTATATTATATTATATTATATTTATAGCTGTCGAAATTAACGCGTTAATTGCGATAATTAAATTTTGGAATTAATTACGTTAGAATATTTAACTATTTAGCGCAACACGCAGATAAGTCGCTCCCATAATTCCACTTGATTTGTTTACCGCGCCACTGAAAATGGAGAAGCAGGAAGCGGATGGCCTTCTGGATGGGGAATTTAAATACAAGAAGAACATAGATGGGACAATAAACAAACGCGTTGTAATTTGCACTCACTGTAGTAAAGAGTTTCAATTTCACCGTTCAAATTCGACCTTAAAATACCACCTTAATGCCAAACACGCGTTTGTCGGGGCAGCAGCTTCACCCGGCCTGCGTCAGACCACTCTTAGTGAACGCAGGCCACTCGGTAAGTCTTCTTTGGACAAACTGACCGACAATATAGCCAAATGGATAGCAAAGGACTGCAGACCGCTAAGCATTGTGGAGGACAAGGGCTTTGCGGATGTTTTAAAGGTTGCATCTCAGGACGCGTCCTACAAGCCCCCAGCGAGAAGCACAATAACAATTCGAATCCACGAACTGTATGAAACGGAGAAAAAGAAAAAAGAAGAGGCTTTAGTTCACACAGAATGCGTGGCTCTGACAGGAGACCACTGGACATCATTGAGTAATGACAATTACCTGGGAGTTACTGCGCATTTAATCACTGAAGCCTGGGGTCTGACATCCTTTGCGCTGACTATAATGAAAACGGAAGAGCGGCACTTTGCGGAGGCTTGTGCAGAGCAGTTCCAGACTGTTGCTCGCAGGTGGAGAATTGAGGAGAAGGTGACAACAGTAGGCACGGACAGTGCGCGCAATATGATCGCCGCGGCTCGCATCATGCCATTCAATCACATGCCGTGTACCGCGCACATTCTACAGAGATGCATCACAGTGAGTCTCGCAGACAGTGGCTTTGTCACTGCGCTGGCCAAATGCCGCAAAATTGTTGGCCATTTTAAGCACAGCCCAGCAAACACAGCAGAGCTGAACGCAGAGCAGGTGTCACTGGGGCGCAAGCAGGAGCCGTTGGCCCAGGACGTGCCTACGCGCTGGAACTCCACGCTGGAGATGGTGAAGCGCTTGATCCGCAACCAAACTGCAGTAACCGCGACTCTGGATAAACAAAAGCATAAACTTGTCCTCCTGACGCCTCCAGAGTGGGACAAACTCCAGAGACTGGAGACACTTCTAGAGCCCTGCAGGTGAGCCTGTCATTGTGACCATAATTGTAGGTTTAGATTAAATGTATCAAACATACATCTTAAATCAGTTTTGTTATTATGAAAATGTCTTATTTAAAAAATAAATGAAATCAAATATTTTATTAATATTACCTAGTATTAAAAAGCTTTTTTAAATTTGCTGTCTTATCTCTCTCTCTCTCTGTGTGTGTGTGTGTGTGTGTGTGTGTGTGTGTGTGTGTGTGTGTGTGTGTGTGTGTGTGTGTGTGTGTGTGTGTGTGTGTGTGTGTGTGTGTGTGTGTGTATTCCACTGCAGATATGTGACTGAACTGCTGGGAGGAGAGGCCTACGTCTCCTGCTCTGTAGTTCTACCAGCCTTCTGCCACCTGCGCCGTGTCATGGAAGTAACTGATGAGGACCCTGCATATGTGGTGAGGTTTAAAGAGAAGTTTAAGGAAGACCTTGCTTCCCGCCAGGAACATACCAACTATGCATGGCTCCAGATCGCAACTGCACTGGACCCACGTTTTAAAGACCTACGCAGTGTGCCCAAGACTGACAGAGAAGCAGTGTGGACCACACTGGCAGGCATGCTGCATGAAGACTCTCCTAGAAGATCACACACTGCAGAAGAAGGTCCAGCCAAGAAGACTGCAACCCCCCCACTGTGCTTTGCCCTGATATCTGCAGTGTGAGGTTGGATCGCTCATTCTCATCCTCACACTGATGCCACTTATTTCGGTCTTTGTTTGACATAAAAGGGCATATTTGTCACTTTATTGCAACTATATTTGCACTCTTGAGCTCCTTCATTCACTGACTGATCATAAAGTTATTACTTGCGTTATATTCATCCGTTTGAACATAATTAATGAAGCCACATGTAATCACTAAAATTTGTATTTTGGGTACAATAAGAGAGTTTCAGATGGAATGCTGTTTTGTTTTGTTTAAATTTCACCAACTTGCTGATGCCCACGGTTGTGAGTGCGGCTTCTTGCTGTACATGGGTGGATGGTTGTAAATCACATCACAGATGCCAAAAACCTCTCAAACCAAGCCCCCTTGCCGGTGATGCTGTGCGCAACCTCGTGACGGAGTCAAGCATATTCAAAACACCCCCTCACCTCCCGTGTCAAACTCAAATGTCAGCCTATTTCATGTGTCACTTTTGGAGCAGTTGCCATCCCGACGAGCCATGGAGAAGTTCGTGTTTGTGTTATTTTACTTATTTGGTGTTCTGGTGTGTTTGGGCACCGGTCAGCACCATCTGCGTGCACGTGTTGGACCGTGGACACACCGGATTCAGTGGGAGAATAACGGTCAGGTGTACAGTTTACTGAGCACTGGGACTCAGTATCGTTTACCAGCACAGACACGGAGACGCGCTCAGCTTCTATTGAGAGCAAACAACCAAGTGAACCCTCCGGCTGCGTCCAGTAGACCCACCAGAACCGGATCTTGGGAATTTAACGAACTCAACGGCCATTTTCAACAAAACGAGCGCAGTCAAGTGGATGCGTCGGTCCTTGGTGCTGATACGGATCAGTATATACTCGCCTCGGGACGACCTGGCACACGCAGTCAGTCCCCACCCCGCAGCCAAACCACCACAGAGGCTGTGGGATACTCCGGGTCCCTCCGGTCACAGTCCAGCAGCTCTTCAGCTCTTACCTCCGTCCAAGAGTTCTCCGGCAGCGGAGTCCCACGGGGAGGCCGTAGTGCACTTGGAGATGATACAGGTGTACAACGGGCCAGCGCGTCACAGGCAAGATCGCCGGATTTTACCCACAGCCGAAGCGGCAGAACCAGGTCCCAGAGCACGCATTCAACTGTTCGATCACCTGCCACATCAATATGGGTGACCACGGCAGAGGACGCTGGGAACGCACGTCATATAACCCAGGAGACCACGCTGGGAGACGCTCCCAGTGCGCGCGGTGTGCAAAGAGCGCACACTCTGACCAGAGTCACGCCAGAGTTAATTGTTTCTCCCACAGCACTGTACAGCAACGCTGTAGAATTACAATTTCCACGTAGCGGACCCGATGCCTCACGCACTACAGACGCGACTGACCCACGAGACCCGCACAGTATTCATCACAGGAACTCGGTTTTCTATAACGTTTACCCACCAGACCGCAGGAACAGGCTGAGTGCGCGCCCTCCACCAGGAGCCGGCTACGGGACCAGGTTCTTCCACAACGGTGAGACAGAAGCACCGCGGCAAAGACACCAACGTGTATTAACCCTTGTGTGGTGTTCGTATTTTTGTTACTCAGCCAGTGTTCATGGGTCTGGTGGACCCGCTAGAGTTTTGGCTTTCCAAATTAACACTATCAAACAATTTTATGTTAAATTACTCAACAGATGTTTACTTCATCCCAATTACAAGACATATGAACAGCAAACATGGTTAATTTTTTCCCTTTACCTTTGTTAGATCACATTTATGAATTAATGTGCTTCTCGTTTTTCTTTTATATAAAATGTTATAAATAAATCAGTTATAATCCAGTGGAGTGAGTGGAAAGACACAACACATTTACACGTGAAAAAATAATTAATTGTTTAATTTTTCTTTTGAAAAAAACTGAACACGGGTCTCACAGACCCGAACACCATACAAGGGTTAAAAAGTAGTTATGGAGAGGCACGCATCTTGAAGCTTTAGAGACATTATCACGCCCAATCAATCAAATTGGTTTGGCGCCGAAAGGAGTGCCGAGCCCCACATTTAAATCCCATCTAATGCAGATTTTAATGCATTTTAATGAGAACCGGAGTTAATGCCCCGTTATGACAAAACTAATGTCTCCCGTGCCAGAGCCTCTGAGCAAAGTTAAAATTAAATGCTTGATTGATAGACTTTGAGAGTCATTAGTGATTAGCCAGCAGTGATGGAGAAATTACTTCTGCAGCTTATGACAGTATATCTAAAGTTGTCCATTCATTATTCTTCCCAAGCAGATTCTTATTATGCTGATCTGTATAGATACAGGTTTTGTGACGTCTGCATAGTCAAATCAACACATGCAGCACTTTTCAATAAGGATGCAGTTTATTAGACAGTGTAGAACAGAGCTGTCAAACACAGAGGACAGACTCCATCAACAAAGCTTTATGTTTCATAAGTACAGGACAGTCTGGTCAGTGATCTAAGAGCACTTTTTCTTTTATTTTACACATTTATCATGTAGAAAAATTCAGATATTCTGTTAAAATTGCCCTTTGTTATCTTATATTCAGATATCTGAGGGATTAAATGTGGACATTTATGTGACTCTTGATGAGTAAAATGAGTTTGAAATCCCATTAGTGGAAAGTTGATGCCCCAGTTTTTGCCTTTAGGTTGTTTTAATCGTTTAAGTTTCTGATTTTTTTCCTCTGCAGGTCTTCCAGACTTGGTTCCTGACCCTTACTACATCCAAGCAGCCTCGTACATTCAGAGAGCACAGATGTATGCACTTCGCTGTGCAGCTGAGGAGAACTGTCTTTCCAGGTGCTTTATTGGGCTTTATATGAATCTGTCTGTCAAAAATAATTTAAGTTGTTCTTCACTGACATTTTACAATACAGGTTATTTTTGCTGTGCAGCAGAAACGTGTGACGTCAGGCAGGACAAACACATTTACATCGAGATAATAAAAGATAGGACTTCTTTGAGCCTGCCTCACTGTGTTGGCCCACATCCCATTTGGATGCTACAGCTGAGTGACAGAATGACTGGACGCAAACCTGGCTGCTGCCTGAGATTCTCTCCTCTGATCTGAGCAGCCGCTCTGCCAAATAAAATAAACTCTGAAACGAAAGGCAAAGGATTTCTGAGGTGAATGCAAAAACTGCTGAGGCAAGACCAGAAACCACCTCTGCAGTAAATCATTGCGTCTGCCGCTCGGTGAGCAGGAAATAGAGTAAACTGTGCAGTGAGGCATGTATGTGTGGAGGACAAAGACTTAAAAAGGTGGTGCAAGTCGATTCCGGCTGCGCACTGAGTGCTTAAAACCCTCCGAGTGTCATCTCGGCACACAGTGAAGGTGCTCCAGGTATCTTGGCTCATTTCCTGTTTCCTTTTCCTTCAGCTCTGCATATCACCCGAGTGTGAGTGACCTCGACTATCGAGTTCTGCTGCGCTTCCCACAGCGAGTGAAGAACCAGGGAACAGCAGACTTCCTCCCGGTGAGACCCAGGCATGAGTGGGAGTGGCACAGCTGTCACCAGTGAGTTAGAAACACCATATATGTCCTCAAAGTCACACCCCAGTTCCTGCAGAGTGATGTGTGGACACAGGATTTATAACTAACAGATAAAACATTAAAACATGTCCGAGGGAGAAGTTAATTTTAGGAAACTGTAGTTTCTCAGCCAAAGATGCCTGAGGTGAGCGTTTTAGGAACATCCACTCTGACATCCCACAGAGCCAACAGTTCAGAAACAGCTGAGAGTAGACCAAATCTCTTCATCTGTTTTAATTGGAGTAATTACACGTTTTGTTTTTTGAAAAAGGGAAACATGAGATTTAAGAGAATGTTACGTACTGTAAATACAGCAGAAAGGACGGTTTCCTGAACACATTAGCAGAGAAGATTTCTCTCCTCTTCAGGCATTACCACAGCATGGAAGCATTTAGTAACTACGACCTGCTGGATGTCTCCACTGGACTGAAGGTTGCTGAGGGACACAAAGCCAGTTTCTGTCTAGAGGACACGTCGTGTGATGCAGGAGTACGGCGACGCTTTGCCTGCACTACTCACACACAAGTCAGTTTGCACTTTTGTATCTGTGCAGGATTTTCACTGGTTACGTCTTTCTCGTAAAAACGTAAAGATTTCCGCTTTTAAAGCATCGCAGAAGCAGGTTGTGTAAGTTTGGCGTCTTCTTAGGGTCTCAGTCCTGGATGCTATGACACGTACCACGCCAACATCGACTGCCAGTGGATCGACATCACTGATGTGCCGCCGGGGAACTACATACTCAAGGTGGGTTTGCAGGACGGATTTATATTATTTATATTATTATTCACATTTCATCTCTAAATGATTGTTGTTTATTTGATTTTCAGGTAACGGTGAACCCCTCTCACCTGGTCGAGGAGTCTGACTTCTCCAACAACGAGGCTCAGTGTGACGTCAGGTACACGGGAAGCTACGTCCAGGCGAGAAACTGCAGGATCGTTGTGTAAGTCGGGTCAAGTATTCTCGATTTTCACGAGTGACTCTGGAGGTAAAAATGTTTAAAGTATTTTTTTCTTTGCTTCACAGGAGCTGACCTGACAGCAGACTGAACATCTCACAGGCAAACATGTACTTAATCTCTTCTTACTGCTCCTAATGAGCAGCTGCTGATACCATCATCTGTTTGCTTCTAAATGAATCTGTATTTATATGATTTATTGTATCCAAAGCCAGGATGGCTCAATTTGACCTTTTACTTATTTATATGAATATTCATTTTAAGTGGATTTTGTGCTGTTGGCTGTTACTGTGAGACTGACTTGGTGCTGACTGTGGGGAAGCAGTGGTGCTCCAGCTTTCCTCCATCACATCTATTAGGATTTTGTCAGAGACCAGCAAATATACCCTGAAGTATACAGCGTGCCGCTGCTCTTATTTAAAAAGTTCAAAAGCTGTCACGTGTGGATTATTTGCAATGCTTTGCTCCAGCAGCAGTTTATAGTTTTATGTATTCTACTGAAACAAGGCTCGACTTTTAAAAGCTTTTTACTTTATGGTAAAACTTATTTAGATTTCTGAAAACAAAGGCAACCCCGACATCTAATTATTGAATTAGTCTAATTACAATTGGGAGCAAATATTTCTCAGCCTGAACTCATCTGGCTGCCCATTAACACCAGTTAACACGAGCTGAGAGGCGGTTCAGTGTCGAGCGGTACATTTCCTAAATGCTTTAGGAATAACACACCTCAGAGAAATACCTGAAACGATCCCACTTTGCTCATTAACGTCATCAAAATAGCAGCGAGAGAACGAGAGCGCTGTGACACCAGTGTGTTTTTGCGTGCTTGTTGTGTTGTGTTATTGCTGGTGAGTGATTGGGAAAACATTTAGTCACCTGGCAGTGGCTCCATGTGAGACGCCTGCGAGTGTCTCGCTCTGTTTACACTTTGTCACCGAATTTAGTCGGGACCAACTGGGACGCTGTCTGGAGGACATAACCAGCGCAAAACACAATTCTTCCTCTTTGCTCGGTGTTTTTATTATTTTTTTTAATGAGGCCTGTTTGCCTCACAGAAGATTGGCAGAAAAACAAGCAGGAGGTATGTCCTGTATTGTACGGGCTTTTTCTTTGGCACTCGTCATTAGGCACAGCAGGACTGTCGTGGGAACCATTCCAAACCAAACATGCCCACTGCAGTAATTTGAACCTCAGCAGAAAACTTCTTGCAGTAAAATGGAAGCTTTTAGCAGCAGTAAGCCTAAATGAAAGAGGATTTTGATGAGATGCATATGCTAACAGGTGCAGAGCGGGGTCGCGGGAGTTTGTTCTAGGATCACATTCACTGAATCATTTGCAGAGTTTGTCTGTGGCAGCATCAAGTCACAGCCTGTCACCAACTTCTCCAGTTCCTCGCACAATAATAGTAAGAGTCTGTCGGTCCTGATGAGGTCACCTCTATTTGTTATGTTTTAAGGACACAGAGGAAATCAAATACACACACTGATGCAAGAGATGGAAAAACTACCAGAGATGACATGGAAAGCATGCTGCCTGCACCGCATCCTGTATAACCGCATCACACTGTGCTGAAACCCATTTCACTCATCCTCTTATCCAAACATGGACTCTGTGCTGAACCTACACCGTCTCTGGCCAGTGAACCATCTGAGTGTGAAAGAGGGTCAGGGCAGAGCCACCTCCTCCAGCGCTCCCAGCTGCTGTGTGCTAAGGGTGGGCCGGTGCACTAAGCCTGCAGGGTGTGGGCAGAGCTGCCGGTCGCTCCGGCTGGAGATGACAAGGAGGAGAGAAATTCCACAGATCCACTGACGGGCAGGAAAACCCGACTGCAAACTGCTGACATCAGCGACGGAGCCTTTCTTACTGTGGGCTGAGTGTCTGTGAGGCCGTGCCCAGACTGTCTGAGACGCCCAGTCAACAAGTGTCCGAGCCAAGAGCCCAGACCCCAGCGACACATGATGGACGTCAATATTCCTGGGTACAGACTTAGACTGGAACAGTGTCGATAAGCAGTCACAGACTAAAAATATGCACGTGTGTTAGTTTCACGCCCATATTGTTACGCTTGTCTTGTGACTTCACTAAAGCACCACACTTGTATTAAAGATGCATTGTCAGATTTTTACAGTCACTTAGTGGCAGCATAACCGCCTATGTGAGCACAACACTGATCATCCCCTGCACACAAACTCAGACATTTATGTGCAATTTAACTCTACTCTGTATTTGGTAATTGTTCTGAATTCATTTTTTCCTGCCACAGACTGTGGGTAAGAAAACACTCAAAGACACTAAAACACATCACCTTTTAAAATGCAATCAGATCACAAATGGACAGCACTAAAAGCTTGTGCGAAGTACCACAGCGGGCAGCTTGGAGGTGTGTGACAATAACAGGTGTGGACAATGACGCGCTCCACTTGTGTCCAGATCACTGAAACGCATTTTAAAAGGACGCATTAACAGGTCACAGACTCCACTTAATCACAGCTTTGTGCGCCACGATGTCAAGTGTTCTCTTTAATGCACTCCGAGAACATTATCACAGCGCTGACCAGCCACTTCATTAGGTACACCTATTCATCTGCATGTTAACACTGCAGAAAATGATGTTAATACGTATCACTAGAGACAATAAGAGATGCCTGTTAATCTGTTAAACTAAACCTTTTGAAAAGAGATCATTTTGGTTTTGGGACTGACTCAAACATACGCTCACTGGCCACTTCATTAGGTATACCTGGTGTAGTCCATCTTATTGCAAATGTCTAATCGGCTAATCACAGTGCATATAGTCATGTAGATATCATTCAGATAACCTTCTGAAGTTCGAACTGAGCATCAGAATGAGGCTACCTGAGTATTGTTGCTGACCATGTCTGTCGACTGTGTCACAAATCATCTCCAACTATCTTGTACATGACGGTACAAATGGCCTCCACAGTCAACGGATCTCAATCCAAAAGAGACCTTTGGGATGTGGTGGAACAGAAGATTCACATCATGGTTGTGCAGCCAACAAATCTGCATCAGCTGTGCAATGCGAGTATGGACCAGAATATCCCAGGAATGTTTCCAGTGAAAATCAGAGCCACGAAGAAATACGGCAGATCTGACAAAGTCTGATCAAGTCACTACATCTGCTGTTAACACCAAACACCAGTGGCCGCATCACGACATGCAC
Organism: Maylandia zebra; assembly: GCF_041146795.1. NCBI lineage: Eukaryota > Metazoa > Chordata > Actinopteri > Cichliformes > Cichlidae > Maylandia > Maylandia zebra. Next base: position 1,827,376 of record NC_135188.1, on the reverse strand, counting down.
AGTGTGATCTCTTCCTATATTCAGCACCTGTCAGTTAGAAACCACGATGCCCGGCCCACTGTGGGTCCAGATGTCCATAACAGCGTAAAACCATCACATATAACTCTGTTTCAGATCGATCGCAGACATCAGCACCATGAATACATAAATACCAAAACATTGCAGTTGTAGCCACAGTGATCAATCACCCAGAGGTAAGAAACAAACGATGCAGTTTTCCTGTGCTGGTTGTTTGTTTTTAACTAAGAGGAAGAAATTGGAAAGTTTTCACGCCACAGGGCGACTCAGCTCAACAGCAGCTGCTCAGAACTAATAAAAGCACCAAATTAACCCTGACGCCTGTAGAGTCACACACACACACCACCGACGTGCTGCTGTGTTGTTTTCCTCCCACTGTGTGAGTGTGTGTGTAAAGTCTGGAATACGAGCTTCCATCACGAGTGAAATTATTCGATGGCAACTTAATGTTCCCTTCCTCCATCCGTGCTCTGTGTTTGCTGTGAGTGAACTGTTTGTCTAAAGCAAAGAGTCGAAGCTATTTGTGCGAGCGGGGGGGAAATGACTGAATCATTTTCACGGCTCTCCCGCCGGCGGCGTCTGATGTCCCAAAAGTGGAAACAATGTTTACCTGGACTGGACGAGGGCTCTAAACTGGGCCGTTTACACACCGCTGTAGATTCAACAGCTTCCCCTGTTTGAAAGAGAAGGATCCTGTGTGTGGTTTCCCTCCTGAAGCAAACACTCGACAGCCCTGTGCAAATGCATGCTGTTTTATTTATCCTGTTATTGTATAATTTTGGGGCCGGGAGGAGGTCTGGATGAGGAGGTGCAGGGGAGAGAGGGCGGGAGGTCGCCCAGCTGAAGCCTTCCATTTCTTTCTGTTCTGAATGTTCATATTGTTTTATGGGTTTTACACTTGGCTGTCAGACGACGTTAGCGTGTCTCCTGCCGTGCCTAACATCTGTTCACGCTACACCGGGAGGACGCATGTTGGCTCCGGAGACATATAAAACACATCCACGGAGACGTGAGCAGACGTGAGACTGTGCTGCTGCCTCGTGTAAAACAAAATGTTACTGCAGTGTGAAAAAGACAGCTGTCGACATGTTTGCTATATGCAAGAGCACGAGAGTAGTGCAAAGTTTAATCGGAGGGTTGCCTCATGAATCACAGCCTGCTGAGGCAGAGCGGGCCTCAAACAGCGCCTAAAGAAATCTCGAGTAAGTCAAAAGCAATACCAAAGAAATGCAGTTTACACACGCCTAATTATTGTAGTGTGGATTTAATATGTGTGGATTACAAAACAAATAATCTTACTGGATTTATGACAAAGTTTTGAAAATGAACAGCTCGTTTATTATTATGTTAATTTGTCCAATTTGAGCCGCGGATAAATAAAATGACAGCTGTTCGTCAAGTGTTGATGCAGGATCTTTGTTCAACCCCTCGGATTAAAGCAGAGATTCTTCATTTGCATCTTAACTGACTCATTTCATCTGCTGCGGTTCTGTACAGAAGCGTGACAGCAACAGTTTCTAGGTCTAACTGTAACAGCAAGAGCTGTGTTTAAGTACTTATTCTTACTTTTGCACTGGAGGATACTCAGCGGTCACTTTGTTAGGTACACCTGCTCAACTCCTCATTAATGCAAATTTCTAATCAGCCAACCGTGTGGCAGCACGTTAGTGCATTTAGACATAGAGGCGTGGCCGAGACGACCTGCTGAAGTTCAAACTGAACATCAAAATCAGGAAAAAGGTTCTTTTAAAAGTCACTCTGAATGTGGCGTGGTCGTTGGTGCCAGACGGGCTGATCTAAGTATTTCATTCATCCCGCTTTGTATATGCTTGTGAGCATTGCCACAGTGTGTAATATACTATATTAAATATACTATACATGAAACTCTATAACAAAAGTTATAACTACAGCAGTATAGACAGTTTTAAAAGGGCTGTGGTACATATGTAGGCTGCGAGTGTGTTATTACTACAGGGATAGCTCAGTAGGTAGAATGGTGGCCCCATGATTGGAAGGTCGGGGGTTCGATTCCCCTGAACAGCTACCCTGAGGTACCCCTGAGTAAGGTACCGTCCCTACACCCTCCAATGGCTGCCCACTGCTTCACTGAGTGAATGGGTTAAATGCAGAGAGGAATTTCCCCACGGGGATCAATAAAGTACACTTTCTTTCTTTCTTAAATCCCAGACAGGAAATACAAACATTGCTAATTGTGGAGAAAATGTGGACACACTGGGGAAGTAACTGCAGCGTGCTTTATAGGAAACGTGTCCTTTTATCAGCTTTCATCTTAATGAAGGATGTTATCACGTTCAGTATCTGTGCAGCGAAAGAATAAGAACAATGAGCCAGCAGCTAATGCTCCTCTTAAACTGCTGCACGTGTTTGGAAAGACAAAATGTGCCCTTTGACCTCACCCCTTCACACCTGAATGTGACATCCTTGGCCAAACATTCAGGGCTACAGCCAGGTGGTTAAAAATAATAAATACAGATGTCAGCCTTGTTCTGATTGTTGGGCTTTTCTGTAGGATCTTTACCTTCCAGTATAAAGTGCCTTGTAATTTGCTGCTATATAAATTCAATTTAATTAAAGTTCTGGACACATCTGATTAATTTGGCCTCCACATATTAATATTTCTGAACATGAAATACTTTAAAGTAACTCAGCAGCAGAAACAGCAACATGTTGCTTAAACACTAATTGTTCTGTATAAGTAATCTAAAGGCGTTATATAAAATAACCCAGCATCAGAGCGTCAGACATTTTACCAATGATCGCACCAACTAATGACCCCTTTTTAGAAATTATAGATGACATACTGCAGGCTTAACTATTTTGCCTTCCAGGATTTCAATCAATTTGTACAAAGAATTTGTAAACTGGCAGATAAATGCAGCAGAGTGTCGAATTAAAAAGGTTGTAGTGGCGTAATCCTACAAATTAGCATATAAATAAGAACATGCTTAAATGGAAGAGCAGCACACCGGCTGCACGATGGGGGATGAGCAGCCTGTCTTGTCTGAGGAGGCTGAGATCATTCAGTGATCATTTTCTGCCACTCAGTTTGTGGTGATCACGGCATACTTTGCTGTGGTCTGCCGGGGGAGCTTCATCTGAGCTTTAGACACACACAAGCACCAATAAGCTGATGAAGGCCGACTCTGTGATGGGCTGCAAACTGCTCTTTTGCAGGTGTGGTGGAGACTCTTCAGTCATTTTGACCACCCCCTGCAACACTTACGGGACAGACAGCAGAGCACATTTCCTAACAGACTGAATTATCTCTACTGCCACAAGGACAAATATAGAAACTCTTTCACACCTCTTATCTCTCTGTTATTTATCTCTATTTTGTTACATCACTTGTATAATAACAACAAGTAAAATAAAATGCTAAAATTAAATTATTTCTTCGTGTTTAAATAATAATAATAATAATGATAATAATAATAATACCCTTAGTATCCCTTAAACATAAAGTACTATGTAAAATTGGTTAAACTACAGCGACACCGTGTGGCCAACACGGTCAGCGTCTCCATTAAAGTAACTTTATTCAGTCAACATTTAACACAGTTATTATTATTATTATTATTATTATTATTATTATTATTATTATTATTATCTGTCAGTCACGCGCGGTGATGTTACTCGTAGCCCTTTTGTCTCTGTTTTACAGCGTTCGTGACGTGGAGTGTGACGACACTCACAGTGGACGGGACACCGGAGGCGCTGCTCGCACCAGCTGCAGGTCAGAGGAGGAAAACATGGCTCGTCAAAGTAACACCTGCGCCGGTAATCTGGCGTTTCTGTTTGCGCTCGCGCTGATTGCAGCGCGTGTCCCGGCGGAGGCGTCCGAGGAGCAGGCGAAGACGGTGGAGTTCAACGTGAAACCGGGAGGAGTCGTGCACACCTTCTCCGAGGGCATTGTAAGTGCCTCCGCCGAGCGGTGTCTTTATTTCTCGCTGTAAATCTCCCGCTTTAAAACGAGCCCTCGTGCAGGGAAACACGGAGCTACCGATAAATCCTGAATCGTAAAATTTAATTTTACGTGGATTAAATTTGAATTCACCGCGCAGCTCACTGTAACCCACTCCAATGTGATTTATCAGTCAGTTATTAACACATTAATAGCTAAATTAATTATCATTGAGGAGCTGAGGTCTGCTTCTCTTATTACAGTCGGACATAATCGATGTTATAAACAACAAAAGAGAAAAACTACAATCTGCTGGGCAGCTTTAGTCGCTGTCTGATGACGACACAGCCTGTGAGGGGCTGACACGTCGCTGTCACAATGGCGCTTTTGATTGGTTGAGAGCTTCTTTTCTTTTAACTTAAAGACTGCTCACTTTAAATTGTAAAAACAACTTTTGTCTGATTGTTAAACTAACGATCGAACTAATTATTTAATGAATTAATGTTTTTCTTGTTTGATTAATCAAAGAAAAGCTGACTCGTCATTGGTCACAGCAGGTAAAGCTCAGTGTCCCTGATAGCTTCAGCGGTGACAAAGAGAACCATTACGTGTCTCTAATATTCTGACGTGGGAGGTGTTTGCAAAGTCGCAGTTTAAAAAAGTCAAAGTCATCTTACAAGCTGTTACATTAGATTATTACTTTAAATAGAAAAAGAAACTCGCTGACTCGTCCAGCTGTAGCTTGACTTATTATTTGTTATTTCCTCGTTTCGATGGCAGAGGTGTGACTCTGACTCACTTTCATGCTCTAAACCAGGAATGTCAGACTCCCTCTGCGTCGTTGGCCACAGACAGCCCACTTTAATCTCAAGTGTCCAGAGTCCAGAGCAGTGGAATTCCCCTTCTCTGTCAGTGGACCGAAGATTAGCTGCACATTTATTCCCACAGATATCTGAGTATGAGAAAAAAAGGTGCAAATACAACCTTACCTCTCATTTCTTTCTACGTAATAGACAAATGCTGCTGTAGTAAATGAGAGGAATCTGTCAGCGAGATTTAAGAAATAAAGGTGAAAACTAATTCTGTACTACAAAGTGAAAAAACTGGAATTTTTCTTTCATTTCATTTTTTCAATCTGTTACTTAATTACTTTAGTATAGTATGAATGGTCCAGAGGAAGGCCTTCATCAGTAGGAAATGTTGCAGTTAGATGTCCAACATTATTGCCCTCATTCACATTTTCTAAAGCTTCATGCACATCTTATCTTCACATCAGGAAGCCCTGTTTAGCTCATTTAGGTCATTTCAGGACCAATTAAATATATTTAAAACTACTTTCAGGTTGGCTCAGTACACATTGGATTTACCAGATTCCTGAGCCAACCCCAAACAGTTTGTGATTCCTCCTGGTATCAAACCAAGGGCCTTTTTACACGTTAGGTGAATATGTTAACCACTACGTTACGGAGCCATTCAGTCTACGTGATGCTGAAAAGCTTAATATGAATGAACTATTCAAGCTGAAACTGGTGAAAGCTGTTACTAATGTGGCAGAAAATAACCACAGGCGTGTCTGTCGTGCTACGCTGAAATCTGAATAGAGAGAAATTGTTTTTTTAGCAGTACCCAGGCTAATTCTAAACATCTGTACCAGGTCACGTAGACCAGACTTTAAACGGCGTTCTTTTAAATGATGATCAACAAGCAAAAGAAACATCCAAAACCAAAAAGACCAGCGGTAATTTCTTATGGCTTTTTTAATCTGGCTCAACTCTTTCCCCCATAAACAACATCTGACACGCTCTAGCATTAAGAAAGGTTTTGAGACCTCAGTACAAAATAAAGAAATCGTTTCTGGGCTTTTCTTAGGGGAGCTGTCTGGCAGAGACCACCCTCGCTAACCTCCGATGCACAGACAGAACAGAGCTTCTTGGGTTCCTCCTAAAGAGTAACGTGTTAGTGTTCAGGGTATTATTGGAAAGGATGTGAGTTTACATGCAACCATATTCTGTCTTTATTTCTATGTAAGGTTAAACTGGAACCTGAGTGAGATCAGTGGAACACAGAGTTTCTCGTTTTACAGGAAAGTTTTGTAGGTGAATCCAAAACACGGCACTAACACCTGGTTTCATTCTCCTTCTGCAGGGGGAGTATGAATGCTCTTTCACGTACGCCTCTCAAGGAGGAACCAACGAGGTGAGCCCCTCCCTCTCTCTCACTGTGCGTCTCCAGCCTCACATCACTGATTACTGCGGTCTTTATGCTAAAATATTGTCCCTTTTTTCTGTAATGCAGCAATGGCTGATGAGTGTGGGCCTGACTGATGACAACAGACTGTTCTCCTGCTCTGTGTGGAGGTGAGACACAGATTTTAGAGGACGCTGCACTGACTTGCATTGGCTTAATGGAGGCTGCACAACTACTGCTTACCTCACCTTAACCTTAAAGCCTGCCTTCACCCTAAAATGTCCCCATAAGGAAGTCGGGCCCCCGTGTTGTGATTGTGTAACCAGATTTAGGTCCCCGTAACTGCAGTTATACCAGGACAACACTCACAGGCCAATGAGCAGCCCGCGGAGGTACTCTTCTTCTTCAGTTCGGTGACCCCGATGCTAAGAGCACCCTCACCGCTAATGTGTGCGTCTGCTGAGTCACCTCATTGATTTTGCTTAATCGTGACAGTGGCGGTAGAGACTAGAAGGGGAAACAACACAGCAAACTTCTAACCTCTGATTGAAATGAATTTATGCAAACCCGTGACACTGACAGCAAATATTTCCTTTTCATTCCCGCCAGGCCTCAGGGGAAGTCGTACCTGTTTTTCACTCAGTTCAAAGCTGAACTGAAGGGAACCAAAATCGAGTATGCCAACGCGTATGTAAGTACAAAGAAACTGTTAGCTGAGCTTTTAGTGGGCCTGTGTTCATTCATTTGTTTTTGAGTTGTCAAATTATCCCAGTGCTCAACATGGACAAAGCTGAAAAACTGTGATTGCTGGGTTTTGTTTCTTTGTGCTGCTGAGTTTGTTATTTATTACTGTCAGTGGGCTGATCCCATTTCCAGAGGAGGGCTGTGCTTCAGTGATGCTTTTAAAACCAGGATCATACTTGCTGTGGACACTGCCGATAAATATTCCACATGATTCTTTAAAAAGCTGGCTGGAGTTCGCCTGCAGGTGTGTGGTTGGTTCACTGTTTTTCGGGCTGGTCCTTGAAGATGCAAACTATTGAAGGATGTCCACAAGGAGTCTCGCGTCCATCCTCTCATGGCCCAAAGCAGAACAACACCGTGTTAGCTGATTCCAGAACAGCGCTCCACTGACTTTCTGTCAGAATTACTACTAATAAATAACCTCTTTCACTAATCTAGCCCAGCCTGCATAGATGGTAACTAATGGTTACAGCCTAACAGTATATTAGAGGGCTATCCTCACTGATGGACATGCCCAAAACACTTCACCTAGGAGGCGTCCTAATCAAATGGCCGAGCCACCTCAGCTGGCTCCTTACGATGTCAGCTTGATTCTGAGCTCCTCGCAAATGACCAAGCTCCTCATCCCCTCTCCGAGCCGGAGCCCAGGCACCATCCGCAGTAATGCAGACGCTGCACCAAATCTCCTGCCAATCATGAATTTGCACCGAGAGTTTCTGCCGTCATGTTCGCTGTGTTTCTGTCTAAAGCGCCAGAGGTTTCTCAGACACGTGAATATCTCCAGTCAGGGATTCATTTTCCTGACATCGCATGAAAGCACTGTAAGCTCATTCAGCTTGGATTCATCTGGTTTCTTTTTCAAATTCAAGATGAGTCACGCTTAAAGCCAGCGGTTCAGTGCAGGTCTTTCTTCCTTGCACTGAAGTTTGCCTGTTGGTAGTCAAACTGCACCACAACCTGTGCAGCGTAGTTGCGATACTGTCGGTGCAACACATCATAACGCCTCACAGTTCTGCGGTTGGTTTGACAGGACAAACAAAAACTTTCTGCTTTGTATTGCCTCGCTGTTCCAGGCGCCCCTTCGGTGCAGAGATTAAAGCTTCATCAGCACAGTTGTCAGGAAAAACAAGGCGAAACTCTGTTGATGAGCATTTCTGCATAGCCTGCAAATAATAAAACATCCACCTTTATACCAGCAACACATTCATCAGCCTCTGGGACCAAATCTGAGGCAGACGTTTGTGTGCAGCCGCTTCTTATATGCTTTTTCTCCAGCACGTAGGGGCTGTAAGATCGTCACAGCTGTCGCCATCTGCACTTTTATCTCGTCTCGTGCGACAAATAGAGAAAAAATCTCAGAGCTGTATTTAATTAAACAGTTTGATAATGACGCTTGCGCCTCGTTCCTGGATATGTAAATGTCAGTGCGTGCCACGTCTCCGCACGAACGAGGATTATTGTAAGTCTGACATTTAATGATTTGTGAACAGGATGAGCTGCCTTCAGACTTTTGTCTAATCGGACTCAAAGAGAAAGAAGCAGCAGCTTACCATTTTAATATTCATTTAGTTCATAATATCTGAAAAGTATTTAAAAAAACTTCCATCTCGCAGCCCAAGAGTACGTCTTCAAGTTCCTCGGTGTGATCGAATGGCTGTCCGAAGCATTTCACGGTTAATTTTTCAGTGATTATAAAATACAGCAAAGCTGCCAGTTCTCACATTTGAAAAGCTGGAAGCAGATAATGTTTTGCAGTGTTCTGTGATTTATCACCTATCAAATATGTTTGATTAACTGCTCAACTTTAAATGTTGGCACACGAGCCTTCTGCAAAAAGGGGCGGCGCTGGGTCCCTCTACTTAGAAATCAATGAAAAGCGAATGCATAATATGTTGCTTTACTACAACGATGGCGCCCGTTACATAAGGCGTGCCCCCAGACACAAAGTCGATAAAGTTGCAGCTGCGGGATTTTGTAGCTCGAGGACTTGGATTTGTCACCTGAGTAGCAGAATGTACCCGACCATAAGCTAGACATGGGTGGGTTGGACATATCATCTTCCCTCCACTTGTATACAACAAACCCATAATGTGCCCTTGACAAACTAACACAAGTCGAGTGAGTCAAAGTAGCACGAAAACTTTATTTCTTCTTGACGTCACACTCGGAATCGAGTCTGTGCACTTTAATGTCTCGTGGAAGGTTAATGTCCGCGCCCGGTCTGAGCTCAGCCACTTTGCGCGGTCTGCCTGTCTGATGTGGTCGTCTGTGAAGTGGAGCGCACCTCGACACGCCTCCTTCCCACAGCAAGGACAGTCCTGACACTTTCTGTCATTAGTGCGAGCGCATGTTTCCTCCTCCCGCTCAGCTCCGTGCCCTGCAAGCCAAAGACGAACACACAGGGAAAAAAACACAACTTCCTTGAATGATGAGACCGAAATAACTTTGCACGCACAAACAAACACACCTGCCACCCCCGCGCAACATTTCCTTGACCTTGCCGTCACGTCCTCCTACTGTCCCGGCCCGTCTGTTCCAAACAAAATTGTTGTCATCTGTGCCGCCTCTCATCCTGTTTCCCTCTCTGTTTCATTGTTTCTTTTTTGTCTCTCTTCCCCTGCTCTCCTCCTCCTCGTCTTCATCGCGGCTGCTGTTTGCGTTTCCAGTCTCAGTCGGCAGCAGGAGGACAGAGTGACGTGCCTTTGAAGCCAGAAGAATTCACCATCGGAGAATCAACAGGTGAGAAATTTATTGTGTTTCCGAGTGTTCAATCAACTCCCTCTGCTTGTCACATCAATCCCTTGCTCTTTCTCTCCGTCTGCCTCCCTCCCTCTCCATCACGCTGCAAGTACCCTGCTGATTTCCCTCTAAAGCATATGCTCCAGCTGTGAGTGGGTTGTCATTTGTCCCTGTAGCATTATTTCTTGTTATTCCGTTTCCGCGCAAACCGAGGCTCCAGACTGTGATTAGCAGGATTTGACGAGTCGAGCCGACCAGCAATTTCCTGTGTCTTTTTCAGCATATTAAACGCTACAGTTACAGATGCTGGAAAACACTTGCAGTCTGGGTTTGTTTTGATAGACTGCTTAACAGTGGAGAGCGTATTAATTACAAACCTACGAGTAGCCTTTAGCATCTATAGGAAAGGAGAGCAACCGAGCTCAGACGTGCAGATAAAGACATGCTGACATGTCCTTATGTTTGTGCCACATGGAGGCAGTGAGTGTTACAGCTGGTGATTTATCATAAGTGCTGTTTTATTTTAGGCTGGGACGTGTTTTAAGGTTATGGTCAGGCTCTTAATTTGTAAGGCTTTAATTAAATCGCTTGAAGTCCACTTATTACACATTTTCCTTTACATTTGTTTATAAGCTAACAGCTACAACATGCATCAACTGTTCAGCTCCAAAAATGTATTTTAATGTACGACTCCATCAAAGTACAAAATAACTGATCATGTTTAAGCTTTTAGAGTAAAGGTGGGCAATTAATTTTCCCAAGGGGCCACATGATACACTGGGACTGTTGTGTAGGGCCGCACCAATAAGCTGTGGCCCCTTGGGGAAATGAATTGCCCACCCCTGCTTTATGGGAACTGCTTGCCTGGAATAAAAATATGTTTAGTTCCTGTATAAATATCTTCCCCAGTGTAATAAAGGTTAAATTATCATTTGCTTTCTTTGTAAGCTAAGCTCGCCACGCTGTGGTTTCTAGCTCTGCGTATAATAAACAGACACGAGATTCGTGTGTTTTTTTTCTTTCCACCCTTCAAAAAAGCAAATAAGCATTTTTTTTTAGTGCATGTCTGAAAAATGCTGAAATATAGACTTTTTCAAATACATAAAAGATAAAGATGCTGTTTGTGTGTGAGGTCTTTAACAGGATCAGCAACGTTGCTGTTGGGCTCACTGCCTGCAGGTAGCAGGCATGTCTCATTTACACCAGCTCACCTGCAGGTGGAGCTCATCAAACCTACAGACGTGATGTCCTGTTATTCTCCTTGTGCTTTGTTTGCAGCTGAATGATTGTTTTTGCTCTGTCGTCATCTGTGGCGGCATTTCATGCATTTCCTCTTTTTTTTAACCTCAAGTGACCCACAGGGATGGAAAGTTCAGCGCTCAACTCTCCAAACTGACCGTGATTGGACGGACACGAAAAGACGAGCTGTAGCTGGTCAGAAGTGAAGCGCTTTGACCAATCAGAGCATCCCAACGAGCTCCGACTGGAGCCTCTGCTTTTCCCTCAGTGATCGATGAAGGATGGATTTCTTCCTGAGTTACAACTAAAAATTGAAGAAGGATAAACTGGATACTGCCCTGACAGCACTTTGTGTCGCTACAAAAGTTACCTGATACTTTGTTGCTATAGTGGATCGGAGCTACACGGGACAAAAGGGATCAGCTGAGTAAACAACAACAACAACAACAACAAAATGCTTGCTCTGAGATGAAGTGCTTCCATAGTTGTTATTTTTCTTATGCTACAAGATTTACAAAGAATTGTGTCCTGATACACTGGGGATGTCTGTGATTGTATAGAGGATGTCTGGGGGCTTTGTGGAGTATAGATAACATATTTAGACTAGGGAAGGATTTATCCATCTTATGTAATCCCGAGAGAAAAGTGAGTATTCCCCAATATCGTCACTGCGCGCACATAAACAATTTCCCCCGTCTGGCTCTGCTCTGAGCCGCTGTTGAGCGAACTGCCTCCTTCTGTCTTCATCTCTCTCTGTTTATCCGTTCCAGATGATTGTAAGCACCACATTTGATCCCCAGCAACCACCAATCACTTCTTCTTGTGATAAATCTTTGTTTTGTGTTTTTGCCTGAAGCCATAATGCAGCAGATAGCCGCTTTTAAACATGTTAAGAGGACACGTGTATTCCCACTTATGTCTTCAAATCTTCATCATTCTGCAGCAGAAGATGCAAATCTTTCTCAAACAAATTCCCATTAACAAATGGATCTAATTTGAGTTTATTGCAACAAGTTTTCAGTTACATTGTTAACCACAGAATACTAAAATGTAGGGCATGCACAGACGTTTGGATGATAACACGCGAGGCAAAAGAGATGCCAGCAGGTATCTCTGAGTCCTCCTTGAACCCTTTACTTTCATCTTTCGGTGCCACATGTGTGGATCAGCGAGGATAATGTGCAGATTTCACAAGGACTTCATTATTTCGCGCCCCCCCCCCCTTCGTGATGTTGCGAGAACCTTTATCCCCCCGTCATTGATCCAGCCCTCTCAGATCCACGCCAGTCTCCAGAGGACGATTGATTTCAGATTTGAGGATTTTGCTGATTTGATTGTGTGGTTGTGTTACCTGTTATCTCTCTGCCTTGTTTGGCCCGGGATCGGTTTCCCTCGTCCGTCCGGAGGTGATCCTAAGGAACTGAGGAAATGCTTAGCAGGAGCGTTTCCCCTTTTCCTCGTTGTCACCGCTGATGTCGATGCGTCGTCTGGAAATAATCACCTCCAGATCCTGGCGTGACAGATTTGAAAACAAACAAACCCAATGTTACTTATTTTGTACGTTTTCTTTTTCTACTTGTTGATTCTTCTGATTCATGATGAAATGTGATGGGCGTCTCAATAAAGACATTTTCTGGAGATAACTCAATGTTTGTGTCTTGTTAATGTCAGTCATGATCTCACTGAAGCTCCCACAGCTTGTTAGAGGGTAAACATAAAAAGAGGAAAGATTTGAGTGCCAGCATTGAGACAATAAATATTCGGAGCACTGTCAAAGCTGGGCAACAGTAAACACGGTGGAAAGCATTTTTATACCCCATCATATCCCATCCAGAACAACAGTAATTTTAGTAGCAGCACTAATGCATCCCTAATTTAGACTCAGTTTATAAGCACCATAAATACAGTGTACAGGACATCTGAGGCCCCGAGCAAAACTTGCAATTAAAATAAGCATTATAAGAAATGTTGTTTTAAAATGTATTCTGCTGGCGTAGGAAATTAACATATATTGTCCTCAGATAAATGTTGCCATGAGATAAAGAGCTTCTATTGTTTCTTCTTTATTTCTGGGAGAAAAGCTTTGGAGCGAGGCTCTTCTAAATCCACAGGCACAAATGGGAATCTATAGAGCTCTGATCTTTATGGGTTTATAGAGATAGAAAGTTGGTGGGGATTTATTCATTTTATGTTAAGCCAAAGAGAAAAATCTGTAATCTAGATTGTCGGCATATCGGCGCAAGTTTGTTTGAAGCGTAGTGTCAGAACTGTAACCAGCACGTTTAGCGCTGCTTTTACAGCCGTGACTATGAAACATCTGAAAATCTCAAGTGTGGCAGAGCTAAGATCACAACAAGCTGTGCGATGAAACTCCCACAGAGGCTCTTATTTGTAATTAAAGCATCTTATAGCAAAGCGGGGACATTTTCAGACTCTCGTTTCTAGTTTTGTGGCCTTGCAGGGGGAGAAAATGAGACACTTTGTTCTCGAGTTGGTTGTTCCATCGAGTAATAGGTCTCTGTTGCACAGTAGCTCTTTGATTATCATCATTTCACTCCGTCTATGGGACTCGGAGCTGCCTCGATGCTGTCATGCAAACCCTGAACACATATCGCTGCTGTTTACCATCTGGCAGCGGTACAGATGTTTACTTTCAACTTCTCCCTTTACAGTACAACCATCACAAAGAATTAATACACTCTCCTGCAAAGAATTGGCCTAGATTATGATGACGTCAATTAAAGAGCTTTGATCAGAACCCCCCATCCTGCCACCCCGCTGCTGTCCAGACTGAAATACCTCTAACTGTTCAAATGTGGTGCAGACACACTGTAATGGTTCACAAAGCCACTGCAAGAGGGTGTGCAGGCCGACAGGAGAGAAACATGGAGCAAAATTAAATTCATGTGATTTAATTACTAACTGACAGAAAGTTGTGGGTTGAGGGGTACAACTTTCTTGGCTTCAGGAGGATGTTTGCCATCTTCTTGTGACCCCTTAAAACAAAGCTTGTACACTTGTTGCCTTAAGAGATGTTTGACCAAAAGCAAATCAGTGTGGTTCTGCAGCCACCTTTAGCAGCAATAACTTGAATTGTTTTCTGTACGACTTTATCAGTCTTCCACATCGTTGCGCAGGAATCTTGGCCCGCTGGTCTTTACAGCGTTGCAGGAACTGAGGTTTGCAGGAACAAGGTCCCGGTGAGTTCTGGATAACACTCGGTCGCTGCAGCACCTTTGCAGCTATTCTGTTGTAGATTTACTGCTGTGCTTTTTCTGTTGCATGAACATATTTCAGCCAAGCTGCTGCTGTTTGTGTTCGACTCAATAACTGTAAAGTGTCCAGTTTCTGTGGCTGCAAAACGAACCCAAATCATCACGCCTCCACCACTGTGCTCGACAGCTGGCGTGCTGCGTTTGGTTTCCCGCAAACGTGGTGCTGTGCGTTATTGTCGAGCATTTCCTTTTTGCTCTTGTATGTTCAAAGACACTGGCACCAAATAAGGTCTACTGTTGAGTAAAACTTGCTTGTGGAGATGAGATTACTCGCCTGTCTGTGTGTGCAGATGTTTCCCTGGGGGTCCAGTAGAGGCCAGGTCACATGAGTGTGGGGAATTCCTGTACATGGAGTGTTTTCATAATGGCGCTAATTAAGATTAAAATATATAATATTTAATTAGAAATAGAATATTAGACAGTGTGATTTGTGTTGCAGTTGGAAGGCTTGACTTGCCTTTAATTGTCCAGTTATTTTGCTTCCACTGTACTCTGCCTCAGCCTTCATCACCACTCATAGTCCAGTGGCAAAGGCCAACCTTGTGGTCTGTGGTTTGTGCAACTTTGCTTTCTAAATGTATTGTCATGAACTTTAAGGTGCTAATGGAGGCCCGTAGGGATTGGCATGCAGTCTTTGGGTTTGTTTCAATTTCCCTGACCACTGCACAGGATGACATTGGGGTCGATTTGCTGGGATGTTCACTTCTGGTACGACTGGCAGCTGTCTTGAATGTTTCCCACTTGTGAATAATCTTTCTCACGGCAGAATGATGGACCAGATTCTTTGAAAATGGACTTATGACCTTTTTCAGATTGATCGGCAGCAAGAATTGCTTTTCTTAGATCACTGCTGGTGTATTTCCTCCTGGGCATCGAGTTAACACACACCTGAATGCTTCAGACCTGCAAACTGCTAAAACTTCTGCTTATGATCAGTTGATCAAATGCATTTAATTAGCAGCGCCTGGCTGCAGCGCAGCTTCTCAGTTCCTATGGAAGCAGTAAGGATGTATGTAGTTTTTCCACAGGACTGCACTTTCATTACTTGAAAACTTGTTTTGTTTTTGCACAGCTGTAGTGTGGCATTTTTAGTGTGGACTGCTCATTATTAGGAAAACCATTCAGTTCACCTGCAACACTAACAAGATCTCCACTGACCTCAGCTGCACATAAGGTTTTAAGTCCTTAAAGTTAACAGGTTAGCAGATTACACTCAGGATGTGATTCTTTCTGAGCATCATGTTGGCGCTCCAGCTTTAAGCATGTAAGCACTGCACTTGTAGCATGATGGTAGACACCTCTGAGGGGTAGATCTGCACAAAAATGACTAATTACTAATAAAACTATCGCAAAATTTGCCTAAAAATGCTTGAATGAGTCACAGAGTATCACTGTGTGATATTCATTATGAACATAAACCCACATATACCATGCTGGTGATGGAAGCGCTCTCTGGAGCACCAGTGGTTATTCATTCCTAGCTGTTTGTGAGGCTGAGGAACCGCGCTAACGTTAACGCGCTAGCGCCGTCCAGCCCCAAGCACGGGGCGATCCGCGTTAACTCGCTATCGAAGATTTGCCGCGTTAATCCGGTTATTGCGTTAACGTCAATTTAACAAGATTAACGCTGCAGCACTAATATATATATATATATATATATATATATATATATATATATATATATATATATATATATATATATATATATTAGGGGTGCAAGATACACAAAATTCACGGTTCGGTTCGGTTCGATACTTTGGTGTCACGGTTCGATATTTTTTCGATACAAAAAAATGTTCATGCATTTTTAATTTGTCATTTATTAAAATTATAAATATATATTTTAACTCAAAAGTACAGTTTTTAAATTTAACCCTAACCCTATACACAGTTCGCATGATTGCAAAGTGAAAGCAAAAAAACAAGCGCAAATTCAAACGCGATTTCAATATGTCACATATTGACAGTGGCTCACCGATGCCAATGACATAATTACCCAGCTACATTTCTGAAAGAATGCAAAAGCATTGACATATATTTTTCCTACAATAGCCCGACGGGCAGGGCAGAGAGATTTTTGTAGCCCGACTGGAAAAATCGCTAGCCCCAGGACGTCGGGCTAGCGATATTGCAAGCCCTGTATCTGATTGAGGAATCACTCATCTTTGGAAAAGAGAGTTTATTACAGAGAAATGGCTCTTTCCAAAATAAAAGCTATACTATCCGCTTCTTCTGGGCTATATTCTCAGCAGCATAAGGAGAATCACGTGCTAACAGCTGTCTAAATGACTCGGGTAAAGTTTGTAGCATGCTTGCTTTTTTTTGTCTGCTTCCACTTGTCTTTGCACTAGGATGATGTCGGCGTAAATGTGCAGTCATATTCGTTGTGTTCCCACTAGTGCTTTCAGGTTAACCTCGTTGAAATGACCTTAACGCCACAACACCGCAAATCTCCGTTAACGAGCTACCGCCGATCGCCCGTGCATGGGGCTAGACGGCCAACACGTTAACGAGCTAACTGCGCTAACACACTAGTTCACACCAATGTAATTAAGCATTGCATGGCACATCCAACATACTGTTTTACTTTAGTCCATGACTCGCTTACCTTCAGGGTCATACGTCACATGAAAACCAAAATAATTCCAAACGCCAGATCTGAATGAGGGTGGGGGAGGTCCATGTTGCAAGGAGAGCTTAACTTCTGTCTCGCTAGCTTGCCCTGCACTCTTCCTTCTGACAATGCTGTCTGTGTGGAGCGCTCAGTGGATCTGCGCTCGACAGTGCAGCCTAGGCGGAGTAGTCAACACAGATTCACTGAGCGCTCAACACAGACAGCATCGTCAGAAGGAAAATTGATAAAATAAATTACAAATGTTGTATTGTTCGATACATATGCGTACCGAACCGAAAGCACTGTATCGAACGGTTCAATATCGATACGAATATCGTTGCACCCCTAATATATATATGTATATATATATATATATATATATATATATATATATATAATGCTCTACAGTGTTTACCTATTTGGGGTAAATAGCTGAGTCTTTGTACAAAGACTGAAACTAGACGTCTGTTGAAGATGTAACCTCTGAGTGCCACAGGCAGTAACCATTAGGTCTCTCTATTGAGAAACAGGCTCTTTTTATCGGGCCTGTTGGTCATGAGAGAGAATATAAAATAACCTCAGCTTTATTCTTTGAGAAAAATAAAGAGCCAGCTGAAATAACCCAAAGCAACATTTCAGAGAGGACAACATAAGCTGACCTAAATGAATGAGCCATCGATTTGCTGTGCTGTGTTTATGTAGTTAATCCGGCTGGCATTCCCGTGTCTGCTTTTCTCTCTTTGCTCTCTCGCACCTGCCCCCTATTTCTCTCTCTCTGCATCTCCTGACATTTGGAGGGGAACAGATGGAGATTGTGGCTGGGTCGGTCAAGCCAGAGGCAGCAAAGGAGATGGGATTTTTGTATCACCAGGGGCCCGGTGAAGGGTACAACGAATGGCCAGCTGCCCCCTGTCTCCCCTGACGCGCACCCCAGTGCTAGGCTGGTGACCCAGTCGGAGCAGGGACACTGGGCTCGGGCACTTTCTTGCAAAGTTTTTCATATTATGACACGTTTTCTTGTCTCTAGCTCTGTCACAGATCTCTGACCTCACTTCCCCCGCATGTGCTCTTTAACACTGCAAGCCAAGGTAGCCTGAGCTGCAGTGAGACAGCAATTATCCACCTCAGACGATGCTGATACATGTGAGTGGACCTCTTTGGCTGCATGGGCTGAAGTGCACTAAGGTAATCACTTCTTGCTTTGCCTTGTCATTTTGCAATAATTGCAATTTCTCTCTAATTAGGCCTTTTCAGTCCCTTGCCCTTTAACTGTGCAGTTGGTGGGAGTCTGAGATCTGCAGGGCAAAGTGAACATCTGTATAGAGGCTCTTGTTACCAGAGCAGTTAACCAGACAGATGTTACGATGCCCTCTGTATGTTCAGTGTGTGAACCCGAGAGGTTTGTATAGAAGGAGAGAGTAAGAGGACATTAGCAGAAGCAAGCTGTTCCTCCTGACATACTCACCCCAAGTTGCGTCTGCGCCTTGTCACCTTGGAAACTTGGTCTCAGCTCAGCTTGGCAAGCCTTAAATCACTCTCCACTCTTGCAGACTTGTGGCTGGTGCTGTGAATATGGCTCCATTCGATCAGCCCCCCTCTCCTGCTGCATTGTCTCACACTGTGGTCGAGAGCAGCCTTCTTTTCTCAGGGTACGGAGGAGCTTTGCGGGGCTCCTTCACTTTCTTTGTGTTTTCAGAGAGTCTGTGATGTGGGTAAGGTGGAGGCTTGCGACCTCTGTGGCCTTGTGCCGCAGCGCATACGTGTGACGGTCCCGCTGAGGATGCTCGCCTCTCCGTGTTAGCGGCGAACCCGGTTTCAGTCTCTGAGTCGGTGGGTGGGCAGCTGGCAGACGGCAGCAGGTTGGACGATGGAGAGAGCGGCCCAGCAGATGGGAGATCGCTTTGTGTGGTCTGATAAGACCCCACTTTGGTCTGGATGATGACAGACGGGCTAAGAGCAGGGGGTGGGTTAGCCTTTGAAGACAGGGGAGAGGGAGGTGAGATGGGGCTGATCCTGATGGAGGAGGTAGCCCCAGGGGAGTGAGGCTGAGAACCAGAGCTACTGGGGAGATGGAAGTTTACCGTTAGAGGGGAAAGACCAGGAGTTGGAGGCCGAGCAGGGAGGCTTCTTTGGGGGGAGCGAGTGTGGTCGTGGGTCGTGAGGTTACTGGGGTATGGCAGCTTCCCACCATGTTTGGGTGAGGCCCCAACACTACCGGTGAGGTGAAGAGTCCAACTCCTCTCCGATAAAAGTCCAGAGGTTAGCGGGCGCAGCTGCACATTGGGTGGAGACTGGCTCCTGCTATGATGCTCTCCCCTCAGGGTGCCAGATAAATACCCAGTTTCTGGCTGGTTTGCAGGCTCTGACAGCCTCTGATGTGTGAAGCCCACAGTTGTTTCACTGGAGCTCGAGCCTGAACTGTAGCTGCTGTCGCTGGGAGGTTTGGTGCTTTCTCTTCCAGTTCCCTCCTCCTCCTCCTCCTCCTCATTCAGATCAATGGTTGATGTTAGATGGTCAATCTGCTGCACCACCTAGAAAATACATGATTGACAGATAAAGATAGAGTCAGTAAGTGAAGTCTTCCTCCAGTTTCTGTGATTGAAAAATGTCTTCTATAGTTTTTGTTTGCTTTGGGTTTTGGTGCCACTGCTCCAAGAAAGAGGATGCAGGACCTGATGGCGAGGTTCCCCTTTAGAGAAACACATATTAGCAGACTGATCAAAGGTTGCACACACAGAGTAAAACACTGAGCTTTTTGGGAGTTGCCACTCTGCTTGGCTGCTGGTCCAGCTCTGTGTGCTGAATGAAAAGAGAGGCGATAGATTGAGAACAGAGCTCTCCATTGTTTCCTTATACAGATCGGTTCACCTCTGGCAGTGAGTAACAGCCTGTGAAAACAGATGATGTCATGGTGATGTCATCAGAGTAATCTTAGACTAAACTCAAAGAGTTTTTGAGCTTTGTCAGAAAGCCTCTGTTACCGGGCAGAGAGGGTTTAATCAAAGACACCACGAGCTGCATTTTCACTTTAACGCTATCAGTGTAGCACCATCCTCTGTTTAACCTGTCTCTTGTGAGTCACTCGTTTTATAAAAGTGCTGCAATACATAATTTATTATAGAGATAATAACACACTAGAAAAATAACACTTGCATCTCCAAATTGCTGCTTTTTCTTCTCCATAAATTCTGCATAATTGACCACCGAGAGTCAAACTCCTAAAGCAAATCTCTCGATAGCAGCACAAATTTGAGTGCAGCTGGAAACAGTTAATATTTGGCATTATGTATGATAGATATTTTAACAAATCACACTTAACAACTATTGGCTTAAATTTGATCATTTCCTCAGTTAGCTGACAAGAGGAAATATTCTTTGCCTGGACAGCAGCGCTGAAGCGAAGGGAAGAAGGGGAAAGATTCATAATTCCACAAAGATCTGAATTTCAGCTGGGAAACTGTGTTTAAATGCTTATCAGCTTGATCCCCTAATCCACCAGGATGTGAAACGCTAACGCCGCCGTTTCTGCTTCCTCAGGAATTAAGAGGTAAATAGCAGCCAGTACGTCTCATATACACGTCATTATTTTATCATCAGCAAGTTTGAGCACCTCTATAAATATGCACATATAGCACCTCTATATGTGTCGAACACAATGCTCCAATCTTTCCGGAAGCAGAGGTCAGACTGTGCAATGCTCAGAGAAACTGCAAAGAACCCAAGAGCTACTTCTCAGAGCCTGCAGGCCTCAGCTAGCATGTTACCACAAAACTCCGGGAACAAATTTCTTTGGACAGACAAAACCAAAGTGGAGATGTTTGACCATGGTGCACCAACCCCTCTACCATCTGTCAGCACGGTGGTGGCAGGGTGATGATTTTGGTTTTGCAGATCTGGGCACCTTGCAGTCATTGAGTCCACTGTGAACTCCTCCGTATACCAAAGTATTCTTGAGTAAATGTGAGGCCATCTGTCCGACAGCTACAGCTTGGCTGAAATCGAATCACACGAGGGGCCAGTGATCCCAAGCGCAGCGTCAAATCTTCCACAGACCTCAGATCTCATCCAAAATTGAGACACTGGCAGGAGCTTAACAGAGCTGTACAAAGATGAATTCCTGCAAACCTCAAATAAATGTTTCATAACATACAGAACTAAGTTAAAGCAGCGCAGCTCAGTCTGGTAAAACAAATCAGATTTGTCCTGCCAGTTTAGTAAAAATCAGACGAGGCACACGCGCACGTATCCAAGTGCGTGCAGAGCATCCACACACACAACCCACACAACAAGACTAGAAGAAACAGCCACACACACAGCCATACATAGATGGAAGAGATTGGAGGAAATTACTCTGGGGAAAATGCTTGACCCATCACGCCACCTGCTCAATGTGCACGGATAAATCCTCGGTCCGTGCTGGATTGTTTTGTTCGCCGTGTTCAATATCCTTGCTGATGTCAGTGGATGACCTGATTTGTCTCTCTCTGTCTTTTTTTAATGCTGGAGCTGTTTGAGCGAGGCATTTCATATTGCTTTGAAGTACAGCGTGTATATGCACATCCAGTGACTCTGGGCAGGTGCTGCTCGTTAATGTCAGAAATCAGATGAGATAAAAGTGCAGAGGACCCTGGTTTTCATGTGCTTCCCCCAAGGGTGTTTGTTAGAAGCAGTGTGGGGGGGTTGACCCTGCAGGTCCTCCTGATGAGTACCGAGAGACGTTTGTTGTGGAGCGCCGGTATTTAAGTTGCGTTTAGCTCTTTAAGTTCAATTCTGTTGTTGTTTCTCTTGAAGTTCTGAGTCATAGTTCAGTTTTTTGATCTATCAAAGCGCCTCAGCAGAGGATCGCTATCATATTCAAGTGCAAGCCCACTTTTGTGATGTCTTTTCCTCCTCCAGTGTGTGAGAGAGATCTTTAGTGTAATATTTGTTTAGCTTCAGACAAAGGCCTCCACTAATTTCTTTTCGTAGCCGTGATGAATATTAAACAAAGCTGAGGTTTGCTGCTCATGCAGCGGAATAAAAAACACGGCTTTGGAATAAATATGCGACCAGTCTTCTCTGGTACCTTATCTCCCTTTTCATCTGTTGTCTCTGTTGTGAAAATTTGGGACTTTTCTATTTCAGTGTCTGCTTACTCGCCCCCCTCTTTCCCTTCTTTGTGTGTGCAGTCGTTGGGGTTTTATTAATAAAGCTCACAGCCAGGATGATGAGGTTACTACCTCGGGTTTAGCTGTGACCCCACAGAGGCAGATCAAATGGCAAGAGGCAAGATTTATGTGTCACTTTTACTGTGTGAGGCAGAGAAACTCAGACATAAATGGATTATAAAAAGCATCGGACGCAATCCAGCTGTGCCTGGAGCACATCTGTCCATAAGAAGAGCGAGTGGAGGGAGAGATCCTTCATCTCAACAACCTCTGAACGCATCAGGCAAATGGGGCATGACTAGTGTCTCATTCACCTTTATGAAAATGTGCACACGACTCGAGCTGAAGCGTGCAGACAGACGACAGAGGAAATTTGGGAAATTTTGGTGCTGCATTCATGCAAGCTGTGCTGCTGACTGTTTAATGCATGGCAAATTCTTGCTGAGGACGTGCATTTGGAGACCGGCTTGTTATTCGTCAGTGCACAGGCCCTCGAGCATGAACACTTTCAGAAAATGAATGTGAAAGGACACAGTAACTTTTCTGTCCTGTTTTGTTTGGATTTCTCACTTCTCAGTCGCTCGAGTGAAATGTGATGATTGAGAGGGTGACGTGGCTGAATCTGACACTGAAAAAGCTTTCATCTCATTTTTTTAGTCATAGTCGAGAAAAATATGTCATGTTACCTCTTTCATTTCCTGATGAACATCCCTCAGGGCTTTGAGAACCTGCTCCAGGTTGACCACCACCCGTTTAATTTGGTTTCGCACCACCTTCCTCCTGCAGCCGGCCTCTTTCCTCTGTGACTCCCCTTCGCTCTTTGGTCTGTGCTGGACCCACGTCTGGTTCTGAGCCAGGAAAGCGGTGCGCTCTGAGCTCGGTCTGGGTTTCTCGGGGCCTTGTAGAGTTGTCGTACTGCTGAGCCCCCCGTGAGGAACCTCGGTGGAGAAGATAACTCCGTTTAGATCCTCCACAGGTGGCTCCCGCAGCGCTGTCAGGTCTCGTTGGCTCTGGGAGCTCCTGCTGTGTTTACTGGTGTAGCTGAAGTTGGAGCTGAATCCATGCTGCCTCTCTATTAGTCCCTGAGTGTCATAGTTCAGCCAGCTGGATGAACGGTGGTCTCTCTGACGGTGGGTGGTGTGGCTGGCGCAGTCCCACACCTTCCCCTCTTTGCCCTCCATACACATAACAACAGGCACGTTAAAGTTTGGCTCCTCAGAGAGCAGCGCAGCAACAGGAGCAGCAGGAGGTCCAAGCAGTGGCCCGTATTTCTTCACTGAGTTGCTACTGCTGTCACTCTGCGACTGATGGGGGCTCAGGTGGCTGCTGTGCTTCCTAACAAAGGTGTGGTTGCCCTGAGCAGCGGAGGAGCTGTTGGCTGGTCCCTGCGGCCCCTCCCCTGGGCTGGTCTGTGCGTTGCGGTCTGTGCCAAGCTCTTTAGTCCGGTTCCACCTGGCAGGACTGTCCTCCCTCTGCTTCCCCAGGCTCCCTGGCAGGATGTGGTGCCCCCTCAGCGCAACTGGCAGCATCCTCGCCTTCCCCACCCCATTGCACCGAAGTTCAGCCTTTTTTCCACGGCCCTTCCCCTGGATGGAGAAAAAGCCGATCCCCTTGGCTCTCTCCAGCGGGGTCAGGTTGTTTCGGGTCTCTGAGTTGGATTTGTACGGTCCGTTGAGCCCCAGGTCGCTGCTCTGGTGAGGCTTCAAGCTATTGCGCAGCCACGGGATGAAGTGAGGGGTGTGGGACTTGAAGCCTTTCTGCTCCCCAGGCGCCGGAGCCCTGCTGTCAGAGAACATGGTGATGGATGATGTCCGGCAGCCTGGCAGAATGAAGACGAAGTAAAAGGGGAACGGGAGGACTCCTGAGACACCGAGAGCTTCCTCCTCTTCTTCCACGAATCTCCTCCTACCTTTGCCATTAACGGGCTTTATCCGCTCTGATGTTCAGTCTCGTCTCCCCCTTCCCTCTCCCCTCTCTTACTCCGTCTCCAAAACTTTTATCTGCTTTTTCCCTCCTCGGCTCTCACCCCACTCCCCTTTTTCCTGGCGAAGCCTGCTTCTGATTGTATCGCCCTTCTTCTTTTCCCTCAGTTTCAGCTTCCCCTCCCACTCTTCTCTCCGCTGTAGTGCTCTTGAGCCCCTCGCCCCCTCGCTGGGCCAGCCGTGGAGATGCCGAGGGCCTCTCTCTCCCTCTGTCGTCTCTCTCTGCCTGCCTGCATCTCACTGGCTCAGTGGCAGTGGAGGCTTCCTGTCTCTACATCTCTCTCTCTCTCCCTTCCTGTCTCTCTCCCCCCCGCACTGCGCTGCACTGCCTCCTCTCCTCGCTCTTTCTTCCTCCCACTCCCTCTCACTGCTCTAACTCCCTTTCTCTGTTTCCCTCTTCTCTCCTCATCTGTGTCTCCTCTCCCTGCTGCTCTCATCTGAGAACCTCCGATCGTCCTCGTCTTTACAACTCTCGTCTCTTTCCCTCCTCTCTCCGTGTCACTATTTTTCTCCCCTTGCCCCACCTCCAATTTGCCAGGGAGAGCAGCCGAAGTTCAATCAAGACGCCAGTGTTATTAATCCCCCTTTAGTGAATGTGTGCCCACGTGATTCCCCCTGCCTCCGTTCTCATCTGATTACTCCTTCCTCGGCTCAGCCCTTCACAATTAAATGCTGCTTAGGACACCAGAGGGGGTTTAAAGGAAAAGAGGAGGATAACAGCAGAAAGGGATGAAGCAGGAATAGTAGGAGGCGGGGGGGTAGGGGGGGCACATAATTGCGACCTTCAAGATCTGAGATCAGCAGCGGTTTGACAGAAACTATAAGCTGCCTGGCTACAAACAACAGCCTGCCTGTGGCTCGGCTCTCCCCAGCTTATTGTAACTGTCAGCAAACAGTGTCACGTTACATCCCAGTTGTTTTCTTGTTTTTATTTTCTACCACACATCCAACTTCCATTTGTTCCAATTACGCAGAGACAGCTGCTATTTTCGGGTTTCTCATTTACATTCCAGTTCTTGGCTGTCTGGATTAGATTTCTTGTGTCTGACAAGCTCAGAAAAATGCCTCCTAGGTGCCTTTTCACTCAGCTGTGGCTGCATAGATGCGTCCCTCCCTCACTGGCAGCAGCCAAAATGAAAAGATGGCAGCAGAGCCACACAAAAGCCCTGACAAGTCTGCTGTCACTCAACAGCGAAACACTCAAAGCATCTGTCATTCTGTTAGTCAGCATTGCAATATACTCCTCCGGTAGTGCCCTGCTGAAACATGACTTCATTCGCTGACATATTTTACTATACAGGTACATGATGGGAGTGAAAATAGAGTCGCGGGCTCGGCGTAATCTGCAGGCTAAGAAGATTCCTGCCTGCATGTCGACAGACGGCTGTCGGCCTCTGATGGCCATTAGCCGGGATAAAAAAACCAAAACAATAAAGCGTGCGAGCGATAGAGCCGCCGTTATTGACCTTACAGCTTCTTACTGCTCACGACATCCTGCTGCACGCAACCGAGTCCTGCTCCGCTTAACAGCTGGAGATTGCATTTTTATTGCACTGGATTTCACTGTGACACAAATGGTTAATCAGTCAGCTTTATTTGCGAACAACAAGTAATTTAAAGTGCTGTAAAGATTGATCAGAAGCACAGAGACAAACACTCACCAGCCAGTTTAGGTACGTTGGACCCTCTTTTGCCTTCGGAGGTGCCTTAACTCTTCAAAGCAAAGGTTGCTGCAGAGTTGTAGGCTCTGCATTCACCACATCCCAAAGGTGCTATATTGCTCTATTGGGTGTCACACAAAAGGCCCGGGGGCCACAATCGTCCCAGAAAAGACTCCAATCTGGCCCCCTGGGTGGCTTTGGAAAATATGAAGGGGAGCATACATTTTTGGACCTTTAACTGTATTTTTATGTGTTTTACAGCTTTTCCCACAGCCGTTCATACTACACCAAAGCAGTTCATTTAAAACTTTATGTTTTATTAATACAGTGAGGACAGGGCAAATGAAAGCACTTTTTTCTGTAATTATACACATTTCTCATGTAGAAAAACTGACACGTGCTGTTGAAATTGCACTTCTTTATCTTATATTAACACATCTCAGTGATTGAATGTGTAGTTGACCATCTTTACACTGACAGAAAGTGGAGTTTCACTCGTCCAGCCCACTTGAGATTAGAGTGGGCTTTATGTGTCCCTGGATGAGTGAAATGACTTTGACATCCCTGCTCTGTTCGACTGAGATCTGGTAGCTGTGGAGGACATTCGAGCGCCATGAAATTCACTATCGCATTATCCTGCTGAAAGCGCCCATCAGAAGATGGGTACGCTGCGATCACGAAGGGCTGGACAACAATAATACTCTGCTACTTTTCTGCTTGATACCAAGTGGCCCAAAGTGTGCCAAGAAAGTATCCCCAACACTATTACACCACCACTGGCAGCCTGAACCGCTGATACAAGGCAGGATGGATCCATGCTTTCATGTTGTTTACACCAAATTTTTCCCACCCAAATCCAAGGATTGCAGTGGAAACGGAGACTCGTCTTGTTCTGTCATGTACGAACTGTAGCCTCAGTTTCCTGCTGCATTCAGAGCTGCTTCTCTGCATAACTTGGCTGTAACAAGTGTTTTTTTAGCCATCCTATCAGCTCGAATCAGTCTGGCCAGTCTCTTTTGACCTCTGACATCAACAAGGCATCTTCACCCAGAGAACTGCCGCTCACTGGAAATTTTCTTTCTCAGATCGCACTCTGTGAACTCTACAGATGGTTGTGCAGGAAAATCCCAGCAGATCAACAGTTTCTGAAATACTCAGTCTGGCACCAACAACCAGTCGCTTAAAACACTAAATTCTTGACCGTGTCTACATGTCTAAACGCACCATGTTATTAACTTATTAACGAGCAGTTGAGGAGGTGATGTGGCTGGTAGGTGCTGGGACTGGTTCACCGAATGAATTCGTCAGCACCACTCGCGCTCAGATGACCGCAGATAATATTTCACAGTTTATTGTGCGATGATTTAAACCTATGAAAACGAGCATGACATTTCTGGGGTTTCATGTTACATGAAGTTTGCACTAGACAGTGATGAAGTGCAGAGCAGTTTACTATTGCACATTCATTCCAATAAACTCTCTGAGTGGGTTTCTGTGTGTGTTAACCCTTTAGAGCCGATCGGAGCGGGAACGCTCTGTTATGCGTAACTATTTTTAAATCCCAGTAGCACTGCAACCACGTAAGCTAGCGCAAAAAAATTTTTTGCATATGAAACCGGAGGAGTTGTACTTACATCTTATGCCATCAGCTTGTCCTAGGTCACGGTTTCCTTCCACATAAAGCTTTGCAAAAACTGCATAAAAAGCGCTTGCAGGAACAAAAACATAATATTCCAGAAACACGCTTTGCCGCTCCGATCAGCTGTTCAAAACACTTCCTACGTTGGAATAGAGGTCAGCGCGAACTTTTGCATTTCCGCCATTACCTGCCCGAAACCGGAAGTGACGTCATTTTCGCGGAAATGTAGTCTTTTTTGCGATCAGGGCCTCAGGGCCTATACTGCTCTTTTTAAAAGTTATCTTTGACTTTATGACTTTCTGTGTCGTTTCTGGGATTCTTAGGACTCATATTGCACTGCTGGAAATAGTTTATTTTGATGCATATGCTGCTTTTTTGCAAATTTGCAGTATAATATTTATTTTCATTTTTCCTGCAGTGTATAAAAATTGGTGTATTTCAAAAATAAAACTATGAAGACACTCAAAATAAATTTCCTGTGGTGGGAAACTATTTTGTGCAACTTTTTTGTATTTACAGTTTTGAGGGATAAGACTCTTAAATTTCTCTAACTACAAATATATGTTAAAAAATCAAAAACGATTTTCAATTTTTTTGTAGTTTATTGCACTTTTTTGCAATTTATGTAATTACTATGCACTTAATGAATACATATTATTAAAATCTGGGCTATAATGGTTGTATTGATGTATAGCAACTTGAAATGCTCCCAAAAATGGCTCCACAGCATGTAAAAATATAATATAAGCTCTGGCGGACTTGGTTCTATGGTAGGTCTTAAAGGGTTAAAGACCTTGAATTCAGGCCTCTTCAAGGTCTCAGCTTTCCTCCAATCAACCACCCACTTTGTGAGGTCCATAAATAACATGGCAGCCAAACACACAATCATCGCTCATTTTAAAGTCAATGCAGAATAAGCAGCTGTCACAGTTGCTGTCCATTTCAGGCTCGCTGGACAGCCTCTCGAGCGCGGTTGCCTTTATTCTCCCCATTATATTAATCCGCTGAATATGTGTTTGAGTGATTGAAGGACAAAAACAAAAAGGGAACGTTGTCCTTTTTTAAACAGGAGGCCTTTTTGTCACCATCGTACAGGCAGTCAGAGCATATGGTCTCCTTGTAACCTTGTCTACTGCCTCCTGCAGCGCTCCCTCGCTTGTTTTGAGTCCTGCAGCAGTCCGACTGCCCATCGAGAAGCAGCAGAGCGTGTGCGCACGGATACTTCAGCCTCCTGCATGTGTGTTTGCTAAACTTTACTGCCCCTGCACATACACCAGTGTCCTGGATGATTATTTTTTATACACACACACACTCACAGAGAGGGAGAGAGCACCAAGGAAACCTTACATAACTTGGTGGAAAAGATGGATGTAAAAGCAGTTCTTTGAAAGTCAAAGGCCCCCATGTCTGTCAAAATTTCCTGTGCAAAATGGCTTTTAGTCACAGTGTGAATGCCTCGGGGCACTTGGGAACTTTCTATAGCCACCTGGACAGCGGAAACGTGAAGTCTGGGGAGGATTAAACCTGTTCGCATGACTGTATTTGGTTCTGCATTCACACAAAGTGAAAATGAAAAGTTTCT
Source organism: Maylandia zebra (assembly GCF_041146795.1). Lineage (NCBI taxonomy): Eukaryota > Metazoa > Chordata > Actinopteri > Cichliformes > Cichlidae > Maylandia > Maylandia zebra. The sequence continues at coordinate 1,798,627 of NC_135188.1, read as the reverse complement.
CGAGAACACAATGTTCTTCTTTTTTTGCAGTATTAAATATGGAAGTGAGCAGATGCTGTCTTCCCTGAAGTGTCCAGTGTCGCGCTGGTGATAATCCTAAGGGGTTCCTCTTAGACTTCTGTGTGCGCATGCTCGTGTGTGTGTGTGCGTGTTTAACAGTGTCTTTCCCGTCCTCTCATGTATATTTTTGTGTTGTTTGCTTTTGGATTCCCCTCCACTGTGCTTTTCATCCTTGAACAACACGTCAGTCAGGTGCTCTCTGAGGACTAGAGCGAGAAAGGAAGAGATAGACGTGGGGACACCAAGAGAGGCAAAGAAAAGAGGCGGCAGACACGGGGAGAGGGAGGGAAAAAAGGCGAGTTTTGAAAGACTTCTAACTTCCAAGCTGACTGTCATAGTTGTGCTTGCCAGAGGGGAGAGCACCTTTAAGCATACTGGATGAGTAACGATGTGGAGGGACTACAAAAGCAAAGTAATACATAATAAGCAGCACTCGCTCGGCTCTGCTCTGCCAGCTAACCTACATGAGATTGGTGGCGAGAAAAAAATTGCAAGTGCTCAAAAGGTCAGCAAAGGCCTCGCGTAAAAGAGGCTCCTCTTTTACGAGCGTGCGCGCACTGTAATAAGATTAAGAAAGCGTGGAAGCAGTTGTTACAGTGGGATGTTGGCCTTGAGACGAAAAAGCCCCACAGATAATGTTGTGTCCAAATCAAAACACGACAAACTATCTTATCTGCCGTCCGTAAGCTCTGCTGCGGGGACAACAAACCTGCAGCAAACACACGTTTCCTCCGCTGGTTTTCTTTAAAATGACACAATAAATGCTATCATCGTAGAAATAGGCCGTTGATTCATTTTGCAGTTTTTTCTTCAGTGCCACTAATCCTTTGACTCCAGGCCCAGTCCCTTTCTCACTCATTAGGCCTGAAAGGCATTTTATTCTGGCATGGATGATAAAAGAAAATCTAAAAATACGGCCGTGTTGTTGTACGAGGGCAGAGCGTTGCCTGTTGTTTGAACACAATGCCCTTTGGTTTGTTTTGTTGCACCACCCACAACTCAAACATTAGGGTGTTTGTGCCCGCATTGACATGCGGCCAGGTTTTCGCAGTCTTGTGCCAAAACTAACTGCCTGTATCCTTGCAGGGATGGACCGTGGAAATGCTGCTCGGTTCGTCCTTCCTCGCGTTTGTACGCAGCCGAGCAGGGAAATCATCCCTTTTGTCATTTTTGATCGCAGAGAGAAGTGCGACGCCACAGCATCTCAGCTCAGCTGCGTTTAGTTCGGGTGCGAGTCTATAGCGCAAATCACAACTCGGTAATCTGGGCTCGAACACGAGCGGAAAGAGTAATGGTTCCTCTGTATGCCTCGTCGTTTCGGCTCCCTTCTTAGGATGCAGGCCGGCTCCTTTGTAGTCACTTCATTATGTAAAAATGATAATTATGCCCCAATGGAAGCCTCACCAAAATGTATCAGAGCCCTCGTTCACATCCGCTGATAATCACGTCGTGACTGTCATTTGGAAATTTTCATTTTCAGAAAGTGTTTAAGCGAGACTCCCACACTGCAAATGAGAAAATAAGCAAACTTAAATTCCCTCACACCTCCTTCCCCCCGGAGACACTTTTACCTCTCAGGCAGCAACAGAAATTAATCATTTAAAGGGGCCGCACACCTCAAAATCACATTTACATATTTTCATCCTGGCCTGTAGCCTCACACGTGCATCGACATCATTTGGTGTGAGTTTCCCAGTTTTTCAGACATCAGAAACAGAGACGGCAGCTACATGGCACTTTGCTGTCAGGCTTCAAGCAACAAAAACCTCAAAGGGCTCATTCTACAGAAACATTTTGGCAAAAGGTCTTATTAAAATGTGTTTCTTTTTCTAACATCGAAGCTTAGACCAAGTTACAGATTTGTTTTTGCACATTTACTCCACGTGCTGCCTCTGCTGCTCCTTTCACAGGCCTCTGGAGTCACACACTAACAAATGAGTAAATTATCCTTCACTTTCAGTTTTGGTGACTTTATGATATTTGAAATGAAAATATCTGAAGGACAGTTAAAATGAGTAATGCAGCAGTCCTTTCTATCTTACACTTTACCACATCAGCCCAGCAGAGCGCTTTGCAGTCAGACTGCTGGCTTCCTTGTGGTTGTCAGAATGGGAGGCAGACCTCCAGCTTTCAGGCCTCACTCCTGTGCAACCAGCTGCCAGCTTGGATTCAGAAGGCGGACTCTCTCCACTTTTAACTCAAAGCATTTTAGTTTTGGGCTTGATCAGGTGACCCTTGTTATCAGATATCTTCAGTGTTCACTAAACGGTCTCTCTAAACCACATTGTGCCTTTCGCCCTTTCCTTCCACTCATCCCCTTGTGGTTGCAGCAGATGGACGCCTCTCCTCAAGCCTGGTTCTGCTGGATGTTTCTTCCTGTTGGGTTTTTACTTCCCACCGTCACCAAGTGGTTGCTCACAGCAGTTCACATAATTCTTGGGGTATTCAAATCTTGCTTTTGCTGTGGTGTGAGGATACAGTGTTTTAGTCACCCCACGTTTATTTTCTAAAGCAGAAGTTGTGTTAGTGAGAATAAAAACTGAATTTCACTCACCAACACTGAAGCCCTAATGTCTTGGATAGTTTATGCCACACAGAGTAATAATGTTGGTCAGATGGTCCATTAAAAGTGGTCCAACAGTGCAAACACAGTTTAATGATTCAAATTATTGGATGAAGTCTAGCAGATGCTTAACTTTGACCAACTCAATTATCCATTTAAATGAGCTGTAAAATACTATGAAACTAAAAAAACCCTAAAATTTCGACTTACCCGCAGCAGCAGAGCCAAAACTACTGATAGAGGCCAAACTGTATTTTGTACCAGGCTCTCTCTGCTGTAACGTTTAGGATCAGAGTTGGTGGGGGGGTCGACGCCCTTTTGGAGCCAGCCTCGAGTGGCTCCTAGTGGTTCTGCAGTTTTACCTTCACTGCCGAGCTCCCGAGGGCGCCGCTTAATTGACAGCTAACAGTCTGCAAACTTTGTTGTGAGACGTTTATGTAGGAACTACTGTGTTTCCACTCAACTCCATCCATCAAGCACAGAAAGCACTCAGCTGACTGATATTACAGCTCAGCTGATGGGTGAATCATCAGTGTTTACATCCTGTCAATCCCAAGGCTCTCCATCTCAAGCTGTCTGCACAGCGATACGGTTGGCGGGTGTATCCGAGTGGAAACTGTTTCTACAATAAACTGCTCATATGATGGTTTGTTTTGTGTTTTTTTGAGTCATCAGCCATGATTTCTGGAGCGACACTGCTGCTACATTTTTCAGATGCATTTCTGGCACTCTGAGCACCGCAAGGCGAGTTCCATCGAGATTCATTATGTTCAAGAGAGGCAGGCATCTCCAGAACCGGGCGACTCGCACCAAAACAATGTGCATGGGTAAACAGCACTAGAGGCTGGGAGCAAAATATGTAAATAGGGTTTTACTGAGAACTGTCCCTTTAACTTTAAAGATGTTTTTGTTTACTCCATATCAAAGTTACGGCTTTTAGGAACGGGAAGGAAAATAAGACGTGACTGAGTTGGTCACACATCTTTTTAGTCACATCGTAGAGCTTTGAACTCGAGGGTGAATCCACACACACACACACACACACACACACACACACACACACACGTTTAGATAATGACCGTATTAGAGGATAAATGGGCACTTGGTACTGCAGTAGCCTTTCAAGTGTGCTACAGGGAGGATCAGCAGACGTGCTACTGGCCAAATTATCATTCCAAAGTCTGAGAAGTAGCAAAGTCAATGACAGATTAAACTCAAACTGAGTCCACAGAGTGCTGCTCGTTGTACACTTGAAATTAAGCAGCAGCTGAGTCGAATGTTTAAACTTCCAAAAACAGAAGCACAAAGTCCTCTGGCTTACTCATTTCCTGTTCTACCTTTGACTGTGGCGTGGCCTTATAGGAAGTGGAAAGAAATGACCCCAAGTTGAATTGTTTGTCAGTCAGATGGGTTTGTTTTCATAGTTTCCTAACAATGCTGGGAGCTGGGGCGTGCGTGCGTGTGTGTGTGTGTGTCCCGACTAAATCCAGGTCAGCTGCAGTCAGATGACCCTCCTGATCGGGTCAGAAACATCCACCATCCAGATAAGGAGATGGGTGATTAGGACAAAAATAAAAAGACAGGAAATGTATCAGTTTTTAAAAAAAAGCATTTTGTATTAAATTTGTTGTGTCTGGATACAGAGAACGCACAAACACAATCCTATGTACACGAGTGAAAATAAAAACACTCACCACAGTCACAAGAGTGAAAATGCAACAAGAAAAGCACGTTTGAGTAAAATAAGTGCGACTGTTTCGAGGGCTCGTGCTGCTTTTTGGTGGATTTCAGAAGGAGTGAGATTGAAACTCGCCCTGAGATGAGGAGGATTTGGAGAAAATTGCATTTAAAGACAATTAAAGGATTTACTTCAAAGCCTTCCCAAAATGATGAGGCTGGTCTTAAATGAATCTAACAAATGAGAAGTCATCTCACAATTAAACCGGCGCAGGACTAAAATGACAACAGCCACCACCTCGGTCTTCATTTTCACCATTAAGGGGTTAGAACGATCACGTTCACACCATTTTCTGAAGTGTTGTCCTGGGGGGGGGGGGGGGGGGGGGGGGAGTGCTTTTTAAGTAACAGCAGTCCCTTCTCTCCTCTCTCTTTGGCAGAGCTGCTGCAGAAGAAGTTAAAGTTTCAGCAATCCTATCTGGGAATGCACAGCGCTTATTACACGGCTCAATTTCCAATTCTCTCACAGGTACACACACACACACACACACACACACACACACACACACACACACACACACACACACAGAATACAAAATGAGGCCGCGGCACAAAACAATCTCCCAGACAGGCTCAGTGATACAAAAACACAGACAAAAAAAAGGAAAGATGCCCATTATGCAAGGTTGGAGAGGGCTGTAGTAACTACTCATATACTCCTTTGTAAGGGAGAAACACAACATCATCTTTCACTCCATTAGAAGGACTGGCATCGCGCAAACAGAGACGTTATCCCCATCTCATCACACGAGGCTGCCGTGCGGTGAAATGGAGTGGCTGCTCGACGGAGGCCGGCTCCCAGCCATTACGCCACCCTGGAGCGGGGAGCGATAATTGCAGTGGGAGAGCACAATCAGGTGCTGTGTTTGTCTCTGCTCTAATCTCCGTGCTCTGCCCGGCGCTCTTCACAGACACGGTGCTGCAGTCTTTCATCTGCCTGCTCACTTTTTAGTTGGGATCAGTCAGAATTTGAGCTGGAGTTTTAGTGCTTTTAAGGATAAACGTGAGGCTCCCCAACCTGAAACACAGCTGACCCCGGACTAACGGCATCCGTTACGGCGAGTGGTTCGACCGAGTTGGCGCTTAATTCCCTTCTGACAAAATGCCAGAGCAATCTTTGCACCTGGTGCCACATTGTGCACCGCCCTCGCCGCCCGGCCGTGATTTTTCAGGCTAGATGAGCGTCCAGGCGGCGAGACATTCGAGTCGGCGCAGAGACGATCAACAACACGCAGCACGCTCAAATTCCTTCGAGTTTACATTCCCCCCATGACCCAAATACTTTGCCTTTGTTGTGGTGGCTATAAACCAGGCTATTGGAAGCAAATGTGGGTTTATAAGTGGCTCCGAAACAAAAAGCCAGAGTTCAGTGCATGATGGCGAGAGCCGCAAAATGCTGGCTGAGCAGGATTACTGCCGTCGTTCACATGGTTTCACTACAGTACAGCGCTTGTTTGGGATCGAGTGCAACACTGCTTTCAGGAAAAGCAAACAGACAGTAAAACTTCTTTTTGTCCTTGGAAATTCGCTCTCTTCTCCTCGTTTTGCTCCCAGACCCACTTTTGTCCATTTAACAGATACAGCTGGAGGCCTGTGCCTGTTTTCTTGCCTTTTTGAAGTGACAGAGAGAAAGCGAGCCCTTGGAACAAAGATAAAATATGCTATTTAAGGCACAGTTGTCAAGGCTATGGAGATAAGAGCATGAAGTTTTACATTCATTAAAAAGAAGGCTGGAAAAAGAAATATACTTTGGACAAAGTTGCCAAGCGAATTTCGATGTTACAGTAAACGCAAACACAAACAAAGGAAAAAGAAAAATGTTCACGATCGTTGTCTCAAAAAAAGGAGAAATGCTTCGTGATGATTCGAGGTAAACGAGCCTAACGCCGAGGCAGAGGTCAGAGGTTGCCTTCGTCGAGCATCTTATTGATCCCGTTACAGATCCTCTGCAGGTGGCCGCGATAAACCTCCGAGGGCCCGTACAGAGTCGCCAGGAAGTCACAGTCGGCAAAGTGATTGAAGACGTGGTTGACTCGCGAGTGGCTCTTGGCTGTCAGGTGGCGCTTGATGGCCTGGTGCAGCAGGTCGCGGCAATCATTCAAGATGGCGCTCATGACGCGCCGGTCAAAGGTGAACTCGATCTGGTGGAAACTGACCGCCGTCATGGCCAGAGTGTGGACCTTCTTCCTGCGAGGAGACAAGAGAGAGGAGACGCTGTCACTTTCTAATTCTGACCAGAGCAGCAGAAGTAAAAATAGAAAGTGCTGCCGCAGGAATTTCTCCAGAAAACTTTCACAACCCCCATATATTAGTTATAGTATTGTCCTGTGCAAAGCTCACATCTCCATGCTAATATAATAACCCGTCTCTGCACTGAGCGCTTGTGTCAGCTTTGCGTCCCTCCGAGCTCGGTTTTACTGGAAACACATAAACTGATGGAAATGTCCATTCCCTTAATTTGCTTCCATCAGCACACAGAAACATCCTTTAACTGCACTTCTCCCCAGAATCACATCTTCAATGTTTCACAAGGCTTCCAACCTCCTGACCAACAATATAACACGACTTGTACTTCGCTCAGACACAGTCGAGTAACCGATCGTTTATTGCAGCGATGAGGACTCTGCTGTAAGAGCCGCATCGCTTCATAAGAAAGAAAAAGAAATCAAAGGTAAAATGTAGCACCGCTGTTAAAGAACCAGCAGGTTGATAAACTTCTGATTTTGTACAGATATTATTCCAGCAGGTTCGTCTCTGACAAAACATAAAATGACCTTCACATACTGTCTGTGTCCAGAACAGAGGACGATCCCCATTCATGTCCTTTAAAGAAATGCAACTGGTGCTCATCTGTAGCATACGTAGGTGGTGCATCAACAGATGATGATCCCTAACATGCTTACATACATACATACGTATTTTCCGCATTATAAGTGCACTTAAAATGCTTTAATTTTCTCAAAAATCTACAGTGCACCTTATGTATGAATTCTGTTGTGCTTACTGACCTCGAACAGATTGTATGTGCTACACGGCGCTCAAACATCTGTCAAAAATGTTTTAGTGTGACTTTGGTAAGCTACGAAGCCGCACCGCTTGATGGTTAGCTCGCTAGCTTCCACCTAAACATGATGTAGCATGTTCTGACAGAGATTTTGGAAACTAATTCAAACGTACAGCTCTGCTGTCACTTCCAACATAAATGAAGACAGAAAACTAAACAGCAGTGATGTTTGTAGGGTTACTGAAGTTGGGCTAGCTGGTATATAATGATGTGCTACGTCAGCGGTCCCCAACCTTTTTTGCACCACGGACCGGTTTATGCCCGACAATATTTTCATGGACCGGCCTTTAAGGTGTCGCGGATAAATACAACAAAATAAAACCAGTACCGGTACCGAAAAAAAGAAGATTTATTCATAACACACGTGGAAAGACCCAGGAAAACTGAGTAAACGATAAAAACGATAACAAAATAACTCTGAAAACCGATAAAAACCCTGAAAACTATACATTTCACACCTGAGCCTCAACTCTCGCGGCCTGGTACCAAACGACTCACGGACCGGTACCGGTCCGAGGCCCGGGGGTTGGGGACCGCCGTGCTACATGATCGCTAGCGACACAGCTATGTTAGCATAAACACAGTGAAGCTGGAGGATGAACGCTAACTTTTTTCCCCTCGATAAAAGTTAACGTGAGGGTTCCTGATGGTTAGGGACAAATGCAATCGCATGGCAGGATGCTGTAAACGGACCAAACTTCAGTCAGGAGAACAGCTGAGATAATCCATCCACAATACGAAGTTAGTCATTCATATACTGCAACAACATGGGAATAGAGCCACTGGAGAGAATTCAACATTAATGAATCAACGGTACAGAAGTGGAGGAAGCGCAGTTTTTGGCTTTCCCCATATTCAAAAACGTGCCTCGTCTCTTTGCACTTACTGTCGCCCGCCATCATTTGCAGGTGATGTTTGCAGCCGCTGCAATGCTTTTGACAAAAACAGGCGCAGCTTGATGACACCATCAACATGCGCTATCGCGATAGAGCGGTACAGTCAAAATCTCTACCGTTGGCTAAATTCATAGTTTCTACCGTATACTGTTTATACCACCCACCTCTACAACAGAGGATGATCCCCATTCATGTCCTTTAAATAAATATAACTGGTGCTCATCTGTAGCATACGTAGTTGGTACATCAGCCAACATGGACCCTAACATGCTCACATACCAGGAAACTATAACATGGCTTTGAAGGAGAAGCAGCAAAGTTGGGCTTCGGTCTAAACTGCCTCGTGTAGACACGAGAGCGATAAATGACGGTCGTCACCTGAAGTTCTCCACCAGGATCAGCTCCTCACTGTTGAACTGGTTGTTTCTGTAGAGCACTCCCAGCTTCACCACCATCTTGATCAAGTTCTTGATGATCTTCTGGGACTCTTTGCGGTTGCGGGTGTACTCCTTGGTGACGCGGTACAGCTCGTCCAGCACTTCGCTGCTGGTGTCGTCGATGAAGAGGCTGGCCACGCTCTTGGTAGCCATCTTGCTCATCAGCTTCTTCTGCGCCTGCAGGGCCAGGCTCTTGGTGCTGAAGGAGTCCATGGTCAAGTCTGGGTCGAGAAGAGACAGAGAGAACATGCTATCAAGCCACAGTCTTATCGATAAACCCCATCAACGTGAAAACATCTTGAAAGTTTTCTAAAATTGGCACAAATTGAGAAATAAAACAAGAACCGTTTCTTAGATGTCCTCTTTGACCTTCTCATATCAAAAGCAAAATGAGCCAAGAATACCACACTACCAACACACAATGTGTGAAGATATAGCATCGTCGAATTCTGTTTAAACTGCGGGGCCGAGAACTGTCCGCTTTATCAGATAATGAGCCGTGGCAGCTGTCAAATTAGTCCCAGCAACCCTCTGGCTCGGTGCCTGCAAGGTAGTTAGAGAAGAATGTGTCATTACACGTGTGGGAGTAAAGTCAGTTACATCCCGACCACGCAAAGCAGGCAAAGTAATCCGAACGTCTCATCAGCTGAATGCACTGACGAAACAAGGCGAGCAGGAGGCAGACAGAGCCCACTCTGCACATGTGTGGATTTATTTATGCATGTCGTTTCTGAGTGTGTGTTTGTGTGGCAAGTGGGGTGACTCAGTGAAAGGCTGCGCCCGTGATAGAGGCTCAGAAGGAGGGGGGGGGGGTCATCGGGTCTGCCGGCTTTCAGAGCCTCGCTGAGGGGAGCGAGCGAGAGCGCAGCACGCCGTATCGTTTCAGCAGCCTTCTGCAGGTCACTTCTTTAGGCTTGAACAGTCTCCTTTTAAAGCAATAAAGCAACAAAAATCTATTTTCCTGAGCACTCCCTCTCTAACTTTCACAGATCTCCAAGGATAACCTCAGAGCGCACGAGCGTAAACAGGCACCGCAGTCATTTTCCACGCCTGCCTTATAATGCAGGGGGAAGAATGAGGGTGAAGGAAGGGGCATCTGTGTTACGAGTTTCATTTTGTTCGGACATGTTCAACATTTTTAGAGGTTCGCACTCTCAGAAATATATAGAAAGGAACTCTAAATGAAACTGAATACGGTGTTTGGCTTTACTAAAACAGTAAACAGACGTAATCGTTGCAATCTGAGCTTCTCCTCTCTCTACTTTAGGTCTCATCATGCCTGCATGCTGAGTGCGTTTGAGCCTCTCTTTGAAACCGTTGGCCCTCATTGTGTTTATAAAGTGAGTATAAGTGATGGTGAGATGTACGAGCGCAGTGCAGAGTGTCCACTCAGTGCCTCAAAAACCCAAAGAAGCGTTTTATTCAAGTTACTGACCTATTTTATGGACACTAATTTAATTTCAGCAGTGTGAGAGTCTGCTGCAGTTTCTCTCCTCTGCTCGCCGTTTCACTGGGACTCGTGATGGAGGGGTTGGGCGGACGCCGCATCATGTCACATATTAACGAATCCACAAGGAAGAGGTGGGACAATGGCAGGAATTTATTTCTAAGTCTAAACCTTCATATAATAAAGATCCAGATCAGGGTTTGATTTTTTTTAGCCACTCGAGACAATAACATTACTCAGTTGCTTTTGGTGTTTAGATACCAGACATGACATGTGCTGGGTCAGCGCTGGCTTCACTGCATCATGTCAGTGGTCTCTGCAGTTTAATAGATCGTTAGGGCTACTGGGAAGAAACCACAGCAAATCTAAGCTGTATTTACAAACAGAGAGCTACAGACTGTTAAACTGTACACCTGACGTGAATCTGAAGGGAAACCTGCCAAGAAAGAGTTTCCTCCTGTGGACTTGATCCAAACTCCAGTGTACAGTATGCTGTGTAGCAGAGATGCACGTGTCATCGTTTCCTCCGCCTGTTGGCTGGGCAGGAAGTGGTCACAGCGTGCAGTTAAAACGTGTCAATCTTTGCACGCTCGGATTAGGAGCTCTTGCAGGCGCTGTGGTCACAGTGGCGTCGTAATGTGTTTGCACCTTTGGACTGAAATCTCTCACATACCGTTTGATGGATTTCTATGAAATTTGAACTAAATGCTCAAAATTCCTGGAGGTTCTTTAAAAATGTGTCTTTTTGGGAATATTCATGAAAATATGGTACAAATATTGCTGGTCCCTAAAAGATGAGTGCACAGCATTTCACAATCTAATACAGCACCGCCATCTGTACTCATTAGCAGACGTCACGTTTCCTACATCATTATGAACATATAGGCAAACTATTAGTCTTTAGATTTTCTGCCTCATAAATGTTTAATATTACTTAAATCTAAAGTCACCGATTTATTTTCAGTGTTTACTGCCGAGTATGTGCTGTGAAAACATGCAAAGAGTCTCCTTTGCTGCAATTTATTTCCTAATAATTATGTAAAATTATTCTGCCGTAAACAGAGCTCTGTAAACAAACACACAGGCCTCGGTTTTACATAAATAAATATTCTGATATACAGACAGGTGACAAACTAAACCAATAATGTGAAGCGTCACCTACGCGGGGACTGAAAACAGATATGAAATTGTTCTGAGCGATCACCTTCATCCTGATGAGTCACGGTACAGCACGAGGGGAGTCGGTGAACAGCTTGATGAGTATGAAGACGATGTTGGTCATATGCTTGGCCTTTGCAGTCGCTAGATGTCAACAAATTGAACATGTCTGGAAGATTTTGGCCCGACGTGTTAGATGGCGGTTCGGCGACCCCGTCGTCAAAACACCAAATGACAGAATATGTTTCAGAAAAGAGCCGAGGCTTTGAGAGCCGAGCTGTAGATGAAGCTGCAGCGGTGTCCTGACACGTTAATGACACACTTTCAATTTAACGTAAATCACCCAACAAAGATTTCTCCTGTACCGTCATCTAAGCTGTAGATATGCCAAAACCCAACCACAAACCCTCACATAACTGCGACTGACTGGGTTTCTCCTGCAGACGTTTTTTTGAATGGTCAGGAGAGGATGGAGCGACTCAAAGGCGGAAATCCCACCTTCACGCACGAGAGTAACGGTGCCAACAGCGTTTGCCACTGACGTAGGATCAGCCTGAGGCAACGTTTCAGTGCAGATGTACGAATCAAGCTGAGCTTGTAGGGTCGAGACTGAAACCTCAGCACATTCTGCTACTGAAAAGTGTCCAAAACAAAAAGCACCAAACGTTGGCACTCCACTTTTGGCTCCTTTTTACTTTTAGTTTAAACTTTAATACTTTAAATCTAAAATAAGAAAAATCATTTTGTCTCAAGAAAAACTGAAGCTAAAATCTTTTTGGAATATAATAATATCTTGGATTGTGAAGACTGCTATAGTCTGATGAAGACAAAGGTCAAGTGTCAAACTTTGACTTTTCTGGGACTAAAACAAAAACAGCTAAATTTAGTTCCCATCAAACCACCTGAGAAACAGCTGATTAAAAATGCATCATAACCTTTGACCCCTGTGCTTGTAAAGCGTGAAGGTAAAAATTCTGCATGGCTTCATTAAATATACTGAAAGCGAGCTGATTCTGAAAGACTGGTGCAGGAGGCAGCGACTGGTTTGTGTCCAGCTAAAACAAATCCAGGTCGTTTTTGTCGGCTGACTAATCGGCTAATAAACTTATTTTCGTCCGATTGTGTAAACTGATCGCACAGCAAAAAAAAAAAAAAAATGACAATGACTCAGCCAAATGCGAGGATTAGTGGAAAACAATGCGCATAAAAATGAGGCAAACAGTCACACCCTGTATAAATCCTCTGACGAGCCGCACGTCGCCGAACGCGTGGCTGCTGCACTGAAACAAATGTCCTGTTCGCATCATAAGTGATTACTCTTCACGCCATACATCTCCACGTTAAAGAGGATTAACTGTAAACAAATACATGAATGGCAAATTGCCTCTCCGTAATAATCCGGATAACGTGCACACAAAGCGTGAGAGGTGCAATTAGTGCAGCCGACGCAGAGCGCTGACACATCCCTGCTGGGTGACTTGTGACGTTTGCCGTCGTTGGTACTGGAAGGTAGCGCATCTGCTGCCTGCTACAGTGTGTGACTTTCATTCCTCCCTTGCTCTCTCTCTGCAATGCCTCTCGAAGAATATCAATAAGACTCCTCGGAGAGAGTGTCAGCAGGATGCTTCCCAGAGAGGAGCGAGGAGAGGCAGAGCCGGGGTGGAGGTTTGTTGTACATCAACCCTGAAACATGCAGGAAATAACTGTGGGCGTTAGCACGAGGGGTCATTTATATACCGTCTCACGCCAAATCTAGTTTTCGCAGCGTCTTGTTGCAGGTGCTGGACATTTAATCGGGCCTCTCGCCGCGCTGATCAAGGATCACTGGCAGATCCCTATCGACCGCTTCGTAACTCTAAACTTGCCGTGCTACGCTTGTTACAGAAAATCCTGCTCTGATGCAACGCGTGTGAAACGGATAAGATGAGAAAGACACTAATGATCAGAGTGAGAGAAAAACCCAAACAAACAAAACCTGAACTTGGAATCTTTATTTCTATGCGAGTGACAACTGGAAGAAAAGAAACGTCACTTTGTCCTGTTGACACGAGTTAATCACAGAGGACGGCCTCCACAGGAGATGCACTTATCAGAACACGCGTCTGCATCAGCCTCCATCCTCTCTCTGCCTCCGCTGATGGATGTACGAGAGTTTCGAAAAGTGCAAATGGATAATGGGCAGACGCCATTTACAGGCTCAAGGGTGATTTCATGGCGCTCATTAAATTATACTTTTGCTGCAGATCTGAGGCGTCGTAGCTGTCGACTCTCCGAGGCCCGCCAACGAGCTGGAAGAGGAGGAAGGCAAGAAGTGGGGAAGGGTGGAGGGTTCGCCTGTCGTACAATTCAAATGTCTGGCTCTCAGCATTGTCTGCCTCTGGCTTCACTCGAGGCTTAAGAGTGACAAACAGACTCCTGACACTCTTATCTCGAGGACGGAAGGATATCCTCACTCCGGCTCTTAGTCCCCGCCCAAAGCTAAAGGTTTCGCGAAAACATGCTCTCAAGGGACAAGCGATGAAAAGGTTTTCGATTCAAATCCTATTTTTCTTCTGTGACTCTGCTGCACCAAAGCGCTTAGTGCCAAATCTAAATGGCCTGTGAAGCGCGGCGGCGTCCAGGGACAGCCCACCAACCCCAACACGGCGTCTCCGTAGTATTTAGAGGCAACATTTTAACGGATTTAAGGCAAAACAAGACATGACAACGGCAAATCCTGCTGAGTATTGTGGCAAAGTGTACGAGCCACAGTCATCAGTGCACGCAGACATCAGAGGAACAAACATCTGTTGGCTCACACACGTTACTGATAGGCCGACTTACTGAGCAGCTGAACATGAAACAAAGACAGATTGCAGCAGCCGAGAGCTCAGCACTTATAATTGCAGCAGTGAGACAAGTCACAAACTCATATACTCACTCAAAATGAGCTGCACTCGCTCATATAGACACTGAGCAAAAATCTCAAAGCAAAGATGACTCATGGGAAATGAAACCAGACCCCACAGAGTGTCGGATTGATGTCTCAAGACAATAAGGGAGCCTGGGTAATGAACCCAGGGACGCTCCCGCCTGCAGGTGCAGACAGGCCTGTCAAGCCTGCGTGGCAGCCTGGCTGAAGGATCGCGGTGACGAGAAGCTGTGATGACTTTTATAAAAATAAAAAAATAAAATAAAATGACCTTCCCGTCCCCCCCCCCCTACTCCTCAGAGGACTATTTAAGCCGGACAGCCACCTTTATTATCTACATTTAATTTCCTTTGTTTGAGTTTCAGGGCAGGTGACAGCGCGGTCTGTGGTGGAGACGTGGCAGCTAAAAGCTTCTCCAGGTCATATGGGAAAAGAGGAATAAGTGGGATGACAACTCCTACTGGCTGTCACTTTCAGTTAGTGTTTCTGTAATGTGGCCACTGTGACCTTTTACACTGATACAGAGAAGACGAGCTGTAAAGACAGCAACAAGATCTTGATGTAGTGGCTACAGCCTCGACGCTCCCAGTTACCAAACAAATGCCACAATTTAAAATACTTTTTTGTCACTATAGTTGGATTTCATTGTATGATGACAGAAATAATAACTCATCGAGCCGAATGAATGTGTCATCACTAAAGCTCCCTTTTTTTTTCCCCCTTAAAGGAGGCCAAAGGTCACAAGGACTAACCCCCAAAAACATATGTAAGATGTTAGTAATCATATTAGCATCAGCTCATATCAGAGCCAATGCAAACATCTTACACGCGCTCTGTCATCGTCGGCATGCCGTCGCCCATTTTTGGGGTTGCCATTGCTAGTTTTGCATTTTGAAACCAGATGTGCCGACTGAGAGATGGGTCAGACTCGCGGCACAAATTTGGCTTCCGGAAGCAAAGGACTATGGGGATGCAACCGAAGAAGGCGCGCTTGTGTGCAGCACACCAAACAAAAAGAAAACCCAAGATAACAAAACACAAGCATGCGTTGCATAGGCCGAATGCTAACTGGCTGGAAAAACAGCATTATAACAATATTGGTATAACTGCCTGAAGAAGAGGAAAAACTAAAGTACGTTTGTTTGTGATGCTGCCCCCTGGTGGCAGTAAACAGTTGTAACAATGCTGGACTGAAGCATAACCACGTCACTCCTTGACCGTGAAACCGCTCATTAGCATTTGTGAGCTGTCAAAGACAAGTCGTTTACCGAGGTCGTGTAGTTGTTGGTTTTTCGCAAACACGGATATTGCCCCCTGGTGGCCATCAAAATGTACTAATTAATTTAAACTTAATTGTTGCCTTCACTTTTCAGGCCTGGAATCTGTGTCTATTTTATACCATCTATGGTTTCAGTGGCATTTTTAAAAAGAAGATCCTGAACCTTATCAGAAATCGATACTTGTAGCTGAAAAATAATGTAAAAATAATTTGTCCCAAAAATCTAATATCTGTCAGGCTCTGATTCAATGAGCCCAACGAAAAAACAACAACAACAACAAACAGTTTAAGTGTAGAATTTCAAAATATGCAACTTCCAAATTTATAAAACAAAGAAAATTTACAAAATCCTCACAGTGGAAACAATCAGTGTTTAACTTAACCTGAGGTCTGATGCATTAGTGATGGCACCCCAACCCTAAAACTATCACAAACAAGTTCTAAAGAAATTTCCATAAAGGCCCAAAAACTGGAAATCTAACCAAAACCATTTACATTTCCCCAACAAAGGGGATAGTTATTGACATTATTTCAGCATTATTTGATTTGCACGTGTTGTTTTATGGTCCACACGTGCTACTTGACACAAACATGTTTTTGGCTTCTGGCTGCTCACATGTAGGATGAAACCAACATGATACGAGCGCAGCATTGCTTTTCCAAAGGGGAGCGTTGTTCAGGATCCAGGCTGCAGCCTCAGCATCTGCTATACTCACCTGTCAATCAAACTAAAGCTGAGGTGTGACAGGTGAAAAAGAGGTGGAAATTGGATACACCTGTAGCTACCGCCCACTCTAAACCGTGGCGTTGTGCCTCACGAGGAAGAGGAGGTCACAGCTACCAAAATACCACCACTTTAATACCTGCTGCCAATCTAGACAGCTTGTTGGATGCTGATAAGAGCCAGCATAAAGAGAAAAACCAGTGAAAGATGTGTTTCTACACTGCTTGGCCACCAAAAGTTGCTAAAAAAGCTTTGGCAGAGTCTGTAGAACTTTCCATGACACTTCATCCTCTAAGTGATTGGTTGATGGCAGCAGAAAATGTCACGACTTTCATGCTCTTCAGGGATCGCTAGTCACATGGATTGGGGCACTGTGACCCTGAAAAAGACAACTCCATCAGCAGAGAAAAATCTTCACCGCTTCAGGATGGAGGCGATTACTGAAGAGACATAAATCATACTGAATTGTGCACTGCACAACAACAAAAAACAGCCCCATTATCTGCTCTCCACTGCATCACGTGTCGATAATTACCTCTGGCATTTCTCACTAACTATTTTTATCTGCTGCGAACACAAAATAATGCGTCCAGGTGTATTAAACACAGGAAGACTCTTTCCCGGTTTTAAGTCTCACCTTTCCAAAAGCATAAACCTCGGCGAGCATGCAAGTGACCTTTACCACATCCTCTACCACTCCAGATCGCTCCTCTCCTGTCATTTCCTGCTGTAGTCGTCCAAGTAAAATAACAGATACCACAAAAAGACAAAAGGTGCTCCAAACAGGATCGATATTTTTATCGTTTTTTTTATGAATAGCAATTTATTCTTAAGAGTTTTTAGTCTTATTTGCTTTTTTGGAAAAATATTTTTGTTGCTCTCCCACTGGTTAAATAGTTCATCCATTCAGATTCAAACCATGCGCCAACCAGCGTGCAGCCTGTTACAGTCGCTCCTGCTTTTCTCTTAGTTTAGCTCTTTTTTCTTACGTATTCTTTTTTTTTTCTGACTTGTATTTTCCTCCGTTGTCTATCTCTTACTCAATCATGTGGATTGAGAGAGTTTTTGTTCTTCTGGTGGCCGTGGAACTGTTACTTTTATCATGGAACGGGACCGCGGCACATCTCCTACACGCACGGACTGTTTACTCCAGAGATCAGCTGATCGCCCTGATGCCGGCCGGCTCGCTGGCCAGGCCCGCAGAAGTGCCCGCAGAAGTACCAGCTGAAATTTGGAGGAAAACACATCGGGGATGCAGAGGTCAAGGACAGAAGAGAAGAAAAAAGGTGACGGTGAGACAGCGGAGGCTCGAAGCGAGGAGGAGGTTTAAACCGTGTCTGCCGTCTATCGTGATGGGAAATGTGCGATCGTTGGCAAGTAAAATCGACGAGCTCTCAGCACTGGTACGGAGTCAGAGGGAATACCGAGAGTGTAGCCTGATGTGTTTCACCGAATCATGGCTGCACCAGGTCATTCCCGATGAGAATGCTTCCGTGGAAGGCTTCCACACTGTTCGGGCGGACAGGGACAGCATCGCTAGCGGTAAGCGTAAAGGAGGTGGGCTTGCTGTTTTAGTTAACAACCGGTGGTGTAACCCTGCCAACATAACAATCAAAGAAAGGATTTGTTGCCCGGACACTGAACTGTGTGCTGTTGGACTCAGGCCGTATTATTTACCCAGGGAATTCTCTCACGTCATCTTGGTGGCTGTTTATGTTCCCCCCTCTGCTAACCCCACAGCTGCATGTGACACTATCCACTCTGCCATAGCTCGGCTACAGACTCAGCACCCGAGTGCCTTTATTGTGATCTCGGGTGACTTCAACCATGTATCACTGGACAATACACTACCAACATTCAAACAATATGTGGACTGTCCCACCAGGGGAGAGAAAACTTTAGACTTACTGTATGCTAACGTCAAGGATGCATACAGCTCCTCCTCCCTCCCCCCACTTGGTAGGTCAGATCATAACCTGATTCACCTCACCCCCCGCTATGTGCCAATTGTGAGGAGGGAACCTGTGACCACCAGGACTGTTAGGAGGTGGTCAGAGGAGGCAATAGCGGAACTACAGGGCTGTTTCGAGGTGACCGACTGGGAAACACTCTGTGAGCCTCACGCCGAGGACATCAATGGGCTTACTGAGTGTATCACAGACTACATAACTTTCTGCACCGACTCCATTGTTCCAGCTCAGACTGTTCATTGTTACCCAAATAACAAGCCGTGGGTGACTAAGGACATCAAAGCCCTCCTCAACAACAAGAAGAGGGCTTTCAGAGGGGGCAACAAAGAGGAGGTGAGGAAGGTCCAGGTGTTACTAAAGGACAAGATCAGAGAGGCTAAGGACAATTACAGGAGGAAGCTGGAGTGGAAACTCCAGCAGAACAGCATGAGAGAGGTGTGGAGGGGCATGAAGACCATCACTGGATTCAGGCCAACCAACAGCAGGGGAGCTGAGGGAGGTGAGAATAGAGCCGACGAGTTGAATCTGTTTTTCAGTAGATTCGACACCACAGTGTCTGCTCCCACCCCCACAACCTCACCTGCAGTCAGCCTGGAATCCAGAGCCACACCACTGTGCCAGCCTCTCTCTTCACATGTTGCCTCCTGTGAGAGTCCTGACACCCCTCCCCCACCCATCACCTTCACTCAATACCAGGTTGAGATGCAAATGAGGAGACTTCACTCAGGCAAGTCTGCTGGACCAGACGGAGTGAGTCCCCTCGTCCTCAAGGCCTGTGCCCCCCAGCTGTGTGGAGTCTTTCATAAACTGTTTATGCTGAGTCTGAGTCTGCAGAGGGTCCCGGTGATGTGGAAGACATCATGCCTCGTCCCTGTACCAAAGACGCCTCGTCCCAGTGGCCCCCAGGATTACAGGCCCGTGGCACTGACCTCCCACATCATGAAGACCCTGGAAAGGCTCATCCTGGACCAGCTGCGACCCATAGTAAGACCACATCTGGATCCCCTTCAGTTTGCTTATCAGCCTCATCTCGGAACAGAGGACGCCATCATCTACCTGCTCAATCGTGTCTACACCCATCTGGACCAGCCGGCGAGCACTGTGAGGGTCATGTTTTTTGACTTTTCCAGTGCTTTCAACACCATCAGGCCGACCCTCCTGGGTGATAAGTTAGCAGCGATGTAGGTGGATGCTTCTCTGGTGTCCTGGATTGTTGATTACCTGACAGGAAGACCACAATATGTACGTCTCCCACAGTGTGTGTCTGACAAGGTGATTAGCAACACAGGGGCACCACAGGGGACTGTCCTCTCCCCCTTCCTCTTCACCCTCTACACCACAGACTTCAGCCACTGCACAGAGACCTCCATCTTCAGAAGTTTTCTGATGACTCTGCGGTGGTTGGATGCATCAGCAGGGATGATGAGACAGAGTACCGGGCTGTGGTCGACTCCTTTGTCACGTGGTGTGAGCAGAATCATCTGCAGCTCAACGTGGCAAAGACCAAGGAACTGATCGTTGACTTCAGGAAGACCAGGAAACACTTGACCCCTGTTTCAATCCAGGGGGTCAGTGTTGACATTGTGGAGGACTATAAATACCTTGGAGTACACATTGACAATAAACTGGACTGGGCTAAAAACACCACAGCACTTTACAGGAAGGGCCAGAGTCGTCTCTATTTTTTGAGGCGACTGAGGTCCTTCAACATCTGCCAGAAAATGCTGAGGATTTTCTATGAGTCTGTGGTGGCCAGTGCGATCCTCTATGCTGTTGCATGCTGGGGGAGCAGGCTGAGGGTCGCAGATGCCAACAGACTTAATAAACTGATCCGTAAGGCCAGCAATGTTGTGGGGATGGAGCTGGACTCCCTCAAGGTGGTGTCGGAGAGGCGGATGCTGTCCAAGATAAAGACAATGTTGGATAACACCTCCCACCCACTCCATGACATGTTGGTCAGTCACAGGAGCTCGTTCAGTGAGAGACTGAGATTACCGAAAAGCACCACTGAACGACACAGGAAATCATTCCTGCCTGTGGCCATCTCCCTGTACAACGCATCCACTTAACACACTGTTTGCTGCTACAACTACACATGTTTCTTTTCCAAATATTTATTTATAAGTGACTTATGTATGTATGTATGTATATATATGTATATATTGTACTATTCTTAGTTAGCGTATTGTCTGTCTTGTCTTAATGTTGGTTTAAAATGGAGCACTGTAACAAAAAATAATTTCCCCCAGGGATCAATAAAGTATTCTGATTCTGATTCTGATTCTGAAAAAGCACTTGATTGCACAACTGACGGCATTCAGTTTTTAATTCAGGATTACTTACTGGTTATTTCCAGTAATCAGCAGTTAATTGCAATATTAGAGCAGCAGTGCAAGGTTAATGGCTGCCCTGCATTTTGCATTACAGTCGAGCATCAACAAAAGGAGCGGAGTCGAGACTTCTTCGACACAACAAAAAATCTGCATGATAAGCATCACAAAGCATTTATTGCACGGCTGCCGGACTGGACTGGACGACGCCCTGCTGTGTACACACTGGTGTGTTGTATTTGCTTTCTTGCTTCTGGTTAAACTTCCACAAGTTATTAAAAAAGATGCATCCAGTGTACCAGCGTTTCCATTTAAAAGCCTCGTAAAACTGCAGAGCTGTAAGAAAAACAAAGTGTCAGGTTTGGGGGGGAAATCCCCAAAACATTAACGATGTCATTAAATTGATTTTTGTGTGGCAAACCTTGAATGAAAGGGAAAAAAAACAGACTTCTCTACACATTCTCCCCAGCTGTATGATATAATCTGTCTCCACTCTGAGATACAATAGACAATCCAGGTTGTTATATAAGGTACATCCGTGCTTTGTGTTATGAGAGTAACCACTCAAATGAGCTCCAATGGAGCCACTCAACTGTTGGGGGAATCAACAGCAGGATTTCAGGACAAGTGAACGCTGCAATTTCATCTTTCATCAACTTTTGTAGTGTTTGTCTCGCTCTTCTCTTGAGGTGTTGCATAACAGAGGAGGTGCTGACTGCTAATAGAGCCAGAGCTGGGAGCATTGTACGTGCTAACAGCTGTATGTCTGCGTAATGATGCTCTCTCTGCTCGCACTCATCCAGCTCAGCAGTGCTGACATGAAGAGCCATAATTGCACGCAGAACACGCGGACGGGGGAACATACATGCAACATGCATGCTTTGAATGGCGAGCCCTCTGCTTCCCACACAGTCATCTCTGAAGACTTGTGCAGATTTGCTAAGAAAGGAAGCAATCAATGCCTTTCGCTCAGAAACCGCACTCCAACCCACCCCCCATTTTCTTTTCTTTTTAACACTTTCCTCAGATCTGCCAGAGCCCGCTCAACAATTAATAATTAACGCATTGGCACATAATGGATCGGAAATTAATAATTCAGTCTGCCGATATGGACTAAAATAGACTAAAGGCTAAGAGCAGTCTGCTGTGGAGCAACAGGTTCAGGCAGACACGTGGGATACGGATAAAGGGTGGGCCGTCAGCGCATACAGTAAGAGACAGCAACTGCGAGCTGCTGGCAATAATTTAGGAACATCAGTCAGTGTTACGCATGTGTAATAAGGCTGGGAATACAGTCGCTGCCGCGCTGCCTGGGGGCCAGCGCAGCACTCACTGACAACATTTGTTCTTGCATTAAAATGCATAAGTGGGTAGTTGTTTTAACTTAGAGCCCAGTTAATTTGGACCAACGTGCAAAGAGAAAGACTGGCAACAAATCGAGAGGGATAAACAGCCTGCTTGTTACTTCGCTTTAACTGGCGTGTTTCAGTTTCAATTCTGTATTATTTATCACGTTAACACCGCTGCAAATAATGCAGGACATAGTCAAGCTGCTCGTGCTGTGACTGATGGCCGGGCCTGTGACATTTTAATTAAGGCCACCATAGGAGTACGACACATTATGACTAATTTGCCTTACCTCAGAGCCCAGAGAGCATAATTTGCTAACTTGATGTTTAATAAAAGGAGCGCGCCTGGCTGCAAGAACAGCAGGGCTGAGGATTAGTGAAAACAGAGGGGTCACCGGCACGAGAGGATATGATTGTGACATAACTGATACCGTCCCTCGCTGCCTTTATTTCAGGTAACGTCACGATATTTTCAGGTCATACAGCGCTGGCCTTTCATGCAGAATCACGGGTTTTAGCGGCCACCTGCGTGCTCGGCTGAGCGTCGCAGGCCAGTAAAAGAAAGGTCAAACACCTCTCTTGTCTTGTTAATGAGTAACCATGGCGTCTCCTCAGCAGGACCAACAGTGTCTCTGGGATTACTGCCGCAATTTCATGCACTGCCCTTAATAACACTGCATGGGGAATGTAGAGCAACGTGACTGCTTTGTCCTGCTCGACAAGACACGCAAAGGAGGAGATGCGCACAGATAGAGTTACACGGAAATACAAACAGACGAGGCTTACCAGCGTCTGCTTAATCCTGCTGGGAAAGCTTTATATATTATTGATTGTCTTTCAAAAATCATACAGTATAAAAAACAATGAACACAAAAGCCACGATTAATGAGGAAAACATATTTATAGTTCTTAAAACCTGCCATCAGTTATTCTGCGGCTGTCTGTAGCAATGGAGGCCAATATGATTACTTTACAGCTATAACTTATGATTATTCTCATTATTGATTGTTACACTGATTAACCAATTCATCTTGCATACAGCAAAACCTCAAAAATAATGATCCCACTTCCCAAACACTGGAGGTGGTTTTGCTTTGCATGACCAGTGCACAACCTGCTGCAGGCTTTCATTTAGAAAATGAAGGCAATCGCTTCAGGGATTTGTGGAAAGGTTATGACCTGTTATTGGAAAATAGTCCAGAAAAATGCCCATCGTCATTTCTAAAGAGTAAGAGGAGACAAATATAGCCAATTAAATATGCAGTTTAGGAGGATTTAAAGGCACAGCCTCCACCTTTCCCTTTTCAAAAACAGCAGGTGTTGAAATGAGGTCCTGCAGTTACTCTATTGTTCATTCTTCCTCGGCTCACTTGTTGCAGTTGCCACCAACAACGACGCTACAAAGGAAGGCTTTGCGACTAAAAGACAGCAGGTCGAAAAATGCCAAAGCAGTTTTGCTTGCGCACGGAGAGACGGACCTCCGAGTCCTAATCCAAGGCCATATTTCATTTAACATGCCTTCTGAGGCTGAGCGTGGTAATGTGTGCCACCGCTGCACAGTGAAGCTATTCATCCACCCCCGGCCTTGTCATGGAGAAAAGCTTTGCAATGTAAACACAGCAATGTGTTACAAAACGTGCGTGTTAGAGGGTTTTTCCCACAGTTTTGATTTTGATAAGCTGAGGATTAGACTGTGAGGCTAATACATAACTGTTGCACATCTCTCCTGACCTCCATACGCATCTGTGTCCTTCACTGCATTGATGAAGAACCGTTATCACTGCACTTCTTGGAGTTCTTTAAAAATGACCTATTGACAGTCACTCTTCCACTGGGACAATTTCTGATGAGGCTTCAGCAAACAGTAGCTGGATCGATTGAAGGCCCAGATGCAGCTCTCCAGTCCTTTGTCAGGTATTTGCAGCCTCCCCCCCCCCCCCCTCATTATTTCTTAATACTGTAGGTAGTTTTTATTTTTAAGTCTGCCACTTCTGCTTTTGCCCTCCACGTGCCTCAGACTTTTTAAGGACTCACTGCAGACCATGTGGAGATATGGCAGGTTTTCAGCTAATCGCTCCTGCGGCATCAAAACTACCATTTTGAAACTGTTTAACAAATGATGCGTTTTTGCAACAGGCTGTTAGTAACAAAGTGCCCAAAGATACCATTTAAAATTGGTTCTCTGCCAAGTTGTCGGTCACGTGTAGACACAATACTGGTTTGTCCCTCGATTTTGGTTCCTTTTTGTGGTTGTATGATTCACAAGTGGTTCAACAAAAAGGTACAAGGACTGGGCTTAAAACGCAGCCAGTATCCAAAGGAGAACTGTGAAAGATTACAAGGCACAGGTCCTTGTAAACAAAATGATCATGGACTTTTGCACAGTCCCACTGTAGTGTGTACAGTATGGTTACTAATAAACGTTAATGTCTTCCTATTAAATCCAGCAAACACGGTGTAAAGCCGCACAAGTCTGAAACATGGGCGGCTGGCAGAGTACACCACCCCCACAGTCAGAGCTTCAGCGGTGCTTTCTCATTACCAATCAATGACTAATAACAGCAGACACATGATCCTAATGATCCTCCGCGTGGAGAAGCACAAACTCGGTTTATCTTTCATTTCTCGCACCGCGTCCACATCTTATTAAACCAACAACCCGAGCGACTCTCCTTCGCTTCGGAAACGGTCCGTTAGCCGCTAAATCTCTTATCAGACGCTAAAGTATCCCAATCACGCACGAACTGATTGGCCGTTACTTCCGCTGAGCTCGAGCCAAACATGGAGGCTGTCAAACACGTAAAGAAACGCAGAAAACAAAAACAGCTCTCATCAAGTCCGTGTTTGTCCGAGGAGAGGAGGGGGAGCTGGTTTAACCACAGGCCGCTGGGAGGTTTCATTAAGAACTGGTCGGCCGTTGAGGTGGGACTCACCTTACTCAGCTTCACGGGGACACGGTCAGCCAGATGACAGCAAGTTAGTACTGTGAGCGAAAAGAGTTCATCCTGGCAGAGCAGATGAATTCACTTCACAGCATATTCAGGTTTTCTTCCACTCGTTCTGCTGCGTGTCGGCCGTGAAACGTCCTCGCTGCTGTTCAATTCAGGTTTTGTTCTGTAACCGTGTCCTCGGCACAGATGTGTAAATTATTGAACGCGTGTTTTCTTCCCTCGGCTGCTGCGATCAGTTACCACAGTTTGCTGTAACTCGATTCCTCCCACTCGTAAAAAAAGTTTCAAACTTGAGGGGCACTTGGAAATCACCAGATTGATGTGGGCTCGGACCAATGGAGGAGCAACGAGGGGGAGTGGTCCAGGCCCAATCAGGCCGAAAGAAAAGGGCCATTTACAGCCAGTGCAGTCCCTGCCCCCGTGCAGGGCTTCCAGTAATTATCCTCGTCCAGCTCCCACTCCCAAGGCTGAAAGTTTCCCAGAGGAAACGGTGTTAGGGGAACAATGAGCAGGAACTGTGGGAGCAACTTTTCTGTCAGGGTCAAAATAATAAATAGCCTATAATGTGTCTTTCTAGCCTGCGTTGGTGCTTCTGGTGACAGTTTTGCAGACAAAATGTGCTAAACGCTGCTGAGAGCAGGCTGTTGGGATAATGAGCCTGATGTGAGAGAGGGGGAAACTATCAGCGGATGTTTTCGGGACAGGGGAAGTGTTTCCCCGTCTGTCTAATGAGGATACAGAAATTCCCAAGGTCATGTCCGTTTTGGATTGTTATGTTAAGACAATAGTTTATTTTATATATATGATGTAGGCCTGATACTCTTGCACTTGCAGTGCTATGTTCAGGTGTGATTATTGAGGCGTTATCTTACTGAGCTACAAGAACATTTTTGTATAATCTCATTTACTGTAAGATTTGTGTTTCTATGGGATGAGTCTGTGACAATGAGGATAACATGGAACAGTTGCAGTGGTGAGATTGATCTGGAGCGCCCCCTTGTGGTACAATGTGAGAAATTACTCTGTAAGCTGAAGACCTTTGCAGAAATGCACACAAAGTAAATCGTGTGCTGTTTTTCTTCCATTAGTACTAAGTGGTGCAGAGAGTGGTCGGGATTATCTGTGATAGAAGGATCCTGGAAAGAGTCCAGGTTGCAGTTCATTCAGCTCTGATGCTGCTAGCAGACAAAGGACACTCAATCTGCATCATTTTGCTGCACACATTGAAGGATCTCAGCTTCCTTAGACGATAGGCCATGCTCATATCTATGTTGGTCTTCCAGTTCAGCCTATTGCCAGTGTGGATGCGTAGGTGCCTGTACTCCCTGCAACTCATCACCATCCTGTCCCAGGAAAGACACGGGTCATGAAGTCAATCGTCATCTCTCTGGTCTTATTTACTTCCAGAAGCAGGTGATTCCCCCCAGACAATTCAGCAAAATCGTCTACTTGTGTTCAGTTGCTTGCTCATCACTAAAATACAATACATCCAACCACTGCAGAGTCATCAGAGTGTTTCTGTAGGTGGCGTGACCCGGACTTGTACTGACAATCTGAGGTGTGCGAGGTAAACAGGAATGGAGAAAGCACGATCCCCTGTGGAGCCCTGCACATCACCAAACCAGGCAGAGCACTGCCCAATCTCACAGACTGTGTCCTGTCGGGCAGTCTGTCATCCATATAGTTGGGGCTGAGAGTTCTCCATTTTTACACAGCCTTCAGCTTACATGCTGTTTGTTGTACAGCAGGGTTTTAAAACAATACTGATGCCCATTTATAATAAGTAATAATTATAAGCAGAAGAATGAGTATTTGTATAGCACTTTCTAAAACACACATTTACAAAGTGCTTAACAGTTTGGATAAAATCACACAGTGATAAGTGTTCATATTTAAACATGGAAACACACAGTGAGATATGCACATTAGAAGAACAAGGGCTAATCCTAGCCTGTAAAAATGACTCTTCAGCAGTCATTTAAAACAAACCACAGATTCAGCTGACCTGAAGCCAAAGCTTAGGAGTTATGACTTTAAAAGCGTGATTGTCTCTGGATTTAAAATAGGTGCATGAAACAGTTAAAAGACCCTGATCAGAAGACTTGAGAGGCTGACTGCTGTTGTAAGGTCTCATATATAGACACTAGGGGTGCAACAATACACAAAATTCACGGTTCGGTTCGATATTTTTTCGATACAAAAAATGTTCGTGCCTTTTTAATTTGTCATTTATTAAAATTATAAATATATATTTTAACTCAAAAGTACAGTTTTTAAAATTTAATGTTGCTGAAACAACAAAGTAATAAAAAATAAATCTGATGGAGGAATCCCTCATCTTTGGAAAAGAGAGTTTATTACAGAGAAATGGCTCTTTCAAAATAAAAGCTCTACTATACGCTTCTTCTGGGCTATATTCTCAGCAGCATATTAAACATATCAGGTCCCCATAAGGAGAATCCTGTGCTAACGGCTGTCTAAATGACTCGGGTAAAGTTTGTAGCATGCGTGCTTGTTGTTTTTGTCTGCTTCCACTTGTCTTTGCACTAGGATGCTGTCGGAGTAAATGTGCAGTCATATTCGTTGTGTTCCCACTAGTGCTGTCAGCGTTAATCTGAAATGACGTTAACGCCACAACACGGCAAATCTCCGTTAACGAGCTGCCGCGGATCGCCCCGTGCCTGGGGCTGGACGGCCAACATGTTAACGAGAAAACTGCGCTAACACACTAGTTCCCACCCATGTAATTGAGCATTGCGTGGCACATCCAACATACTGTTTTACTTCAGTCCATGACGCGCTTACCTTCAGGGTCATATGTCACATGAAGACCAAAATAGTTCCAAAGACCAGATCTGAATGAGGGTGGGGGAGGTTCAATTTGCCATGTTGCAAGGAGAGCTTAGCTTCTGTCTTGCTAGCTTGCCCTGCGCTCAGTGGATCTGCGCTCGACAGTGCAGCCTAGGCGGAGTAGTCGAACGCAGATTCACTGAGCGCTCAACACAGACAGCATCGTCAGAAGGAAAGTTGATAAAATAAATTAAAAATTTTGTATTGTTCGATACATATGCGTGGTGTAGGGTGGCTGTAGCTCAGGTGGCAGAGCAGGTCAGCCACTAATCAGAAGGTCGGTGGTTCGATCCTGACTGCATGCCAAATATCCTTGGGCAAGATACTAAGCCCACGTTTGCCTACTGGTGGTGGTCAGAGGGCCCGGTGGCGCCAGTGTCCGGCAGCCTCGCCTCTGTCAGTGCGCCCCAGGGCAGCTGTGGCTACAATGTAGCTGCCATCACCAGTGTGTGAATGTAGTGTGAAGCGCTTTGGGGTCCTTAGGGACTAGAAAAGCGCTATACAAATGCAGGCCATTTACCATTTACTGAACCGGAAGCACTGTATCAAACGGTTCAATATCGATACGAGTATCGTTGCACCCCTAATAGACAGGAGCCTGGCTATGTAGGGCTGATTTTCAGAAATCTTTAAACAAATTCTGAAAATCACTGGAAACTGAGGCGGGAAGCAAGAATAGGGGTGATGTGCGAGCACCTTCATGTAAGGAGCCTCACTGCTGCGTTCTGGACCATGAACACAGTCAAGGGAGGCGTCCGAGCAGAAAATGCAAGTGTGCACTAAAAGTGGCAAACTGTTGGGTTTCAGCGAATGTTTGATTTTTGAGATGTTTCTTAAATGAAAGAAACACGACTGGCTGAGCTCTGAGATTCAAACTTGCTGTTCATAAATAATACCAACGGCCTTAATACATGATTTGATGTTGCCTGAGAGCAGGCTGGTGTAATAACTGACCTGCTTAGAGATGTCTTCAGGCCCGAACTAATAAAAACCTCAGTTTTAGCACAACAGAAGTTTTTAATCTCAGTGGAGCATTCACTGAGGAGAGGTTGTTTGTCTTGACAGAAAAATACAGCTGTGTGTCATCAGCAAAGAAATTCTAGGAAGTGCCTTTGAAGCTGTTTAGCAGAATGCCCAGGAAAGAAAACTGCACCAAGGATTGAGCCCTGAGGAACCCCACGTGTGAGGGGGGCCGATGAGGTCAAACAGGTAAGTATGATGAGAACCATTTGAACCAGAAATACCAACCCCTCCCATGATTACTGGTGTCAGAGGCTGCAGATACGTCAAGCAGAACAAAAGCAGAATAATCACTTTTGTCTAAATGCACAAGAATAAATCACATTGAAATAAGTAAAGGCGCATATAAATGGGTACAGTAAAAGGACTAGATGTTACAATCCCTGGTAATGCATTGCTTCAAATGGAGAAAGTCTTGAGGGATGGCTGTTATGAGGAAAGGCAGCCCAGAAACTTTACCAGCGGCACACATCGTTGTGTGCCTCAACTTCACAGGGTGTTTCGGTCTTTTACCCAGGCTAATCTGCCATTTTTTACCTTCCTTGGTTAGGTTTAGGGATTAGAGATCTGATCTAGATTATCATATTAAAATTTGGGACACATTGTCAGTAGTGGACCTTGGATTCATCGGGTGTTTTGGCCATTATCACTAGACACCCTCATCCAAGGAGGCCCTGCCAGGGCTGATCAGGCCCCGGAGTGTGTCACTGGTTTATGTTAACTTGTTATTTCTCTTCTACTTTCTTCTGTTTAGTTTTCTACTGATCTAGTTTTCTCTTTATTTTCTTCTATCAATTCACTGCAACTGAGAAGTAATACTTACCTCTTTAATATTTATGGAGCCTCACTTCTTCAAAGAGATAGAAAAGGTGAAAGAGAGAAGTAAGACAAGACAGGAGAGAGGAGAGCTGGAAGGGCTCTTCTGTGCTATAAATGGGTACTACTCCTAACAAAGTAAGAAAGTGACGATCACAAAGTGCCTCAAAATAGAAATGTAAAAATTCAAAAAAATATAAACACATATAACCAGAGCATTAAAAAAAAGAGTTGACTAAAGACAGCAAATTTTCAGCATGTATCACAGAGATATATCATAAATCTATGCTCTCAGCAGTTTGTTGTTGAACTCCATCTCCCAGAATCCTGAGCAAAACGTAAGCAGGTGACGTATATGTGCTACGTGTCCAGGAAGTTCTGTAGTCAACATGGCGGCGCAGCAGGGAGATGTTGATGAGCTGTTCGATGTGAAAAATGCGTATTACATCGGCAGCTATCAGCAGTGCATCAACGAGGCGCAGAAAGTGAAGGTAGGTGACAAACAGTTAACACCTGAATGCGTTTAAACGAAGCTGTCCCGCGGCTCTGTGTGAGCCAGCGTCCCGTTTGCGAGCAGCAGTGCTAAACCTGTTAGCTCAAACTTCTCTCGGTGCTGAAATGCTGCCTGTGTTTTGTCTTTGAAGCCGTCGTCACCAGAAAAGGAGATCGAGAGGGACATGTTTTTGTATAGAGCGTACATTGCTCAGGTGAGTGTCTCCATCAGAGCTCTGTCACTGCGCACCCACCGCTGTCACGGAGTGTCGATGAGACCCGTCCTCTTACTTTCTGTGTTATTGCAGAGGAAGTATGCTGTTGTCCTGGATGACATCAAGGCCAACTCTCCCCCCGAGCTGCAGGCTGTGAAGATGTTTGCAGAGTATTTGTCGAGTGAGAGCAAAAGGTACCATTTTTACCTCTTGATTCTGTTCATCTGGACGTAGCGTTTTGTGGGAGAAACGTTTCGTCACTCATCTTATAAACCTCCCAGCCCATTGTTCCTTCAGTGGGCTGGTTTCAGTCATTATGCAAATTTACTCTTTATAAGATGGGGAAACCTGCAGTCAGCTGACACTGAAGAAGTCACCTGGATGAGTGACGAAACGTTTCTCCCACAAAACGCTACGTCCAGATGAACAGAATCAACTTTTGGAGATTTACTTTCCTGGATGATTGAGATGCATCGAGACGTACCATTTGTACATCCACTTACACTAGTCCGCCACGGGAGGGACATAGGACTTGGCGATAGAGTAGATGGTAAATGGCCTGTATAGCACTTTACTAGTCCCTAAGGACCCCAAAGCGCTTTACACTACATCCAGTCATCCACCCATTCACACACACACACACTGGTGATGGCAGCTACATTGTAGCCACAGCCGCCCCGGGGCGCGCTGACAGAGGCGAGGCTGCCGGACACTGGCGCCACCGGGCCCTCTGACCACCACCAGTAGGCAACGGGTGAAGCGTCTTGCCCAAGGACACAACGACCGAGACTGTCCAAGCCGGGGCTCGAACCGGCAACCTTCCGATTACAAGGCGAACTCCCAACTCTTGAGCCACGATCGCCCCCGGATATGGATAAAACGTATTATTTTTCTGTAGTTAATACTAGTTGTCACTGTGGCCTTCCAGTCTGTATCAGTAGTAGGCTAAAGTTCACACAAGCAGTTCGATATGTGCTGGTGTTTGTGGCTCTGTGGAAAGCAGATTTAAGGTTGCCAAGAGAGGAACTGCAATGCTGTGTGAGGGTGTCAAGAGTTTATTTGAGGGTGGTGTATGACGACAGCGAGACTGTTGTGAGGGAGGAGTGAGAGGTGGTTTCAAGGTGGAGGTGGGATTACATCAGGCTCTGGCTCCGAGCGCCTTTTTGTTTGTGCTGGTGATGGACAGGCTGTCGGATGAGGTAAGGCAGGAGTCTCTGTGGACTCTGAGGATTGCAGACAACATTCTGAACTGTAGTGGGAGGAGAAAATGGGTGGAGGAGAGGTGGAGGTGTGTGTGTATATGTGCTAGAGAAAAGAGGAATGAATGTCAACAGAAAAAAGATGCATGTCTGTGTAAGAGTGAAAATACAAGGAGGAGAGGTAGTAAAGGACGATCATCCAAGGCAGTGGACAGAGTGGGTAGATATGAGTGTTAGGAGCAATTTGTGACAGAAGGATGGCAGCAAGCTTGAAAGGGAAGGTTTATATGATGGCAGTGACATGCTCTGATGTGTGATGTCGAAATGATGGAGCTGGAGGCCGAATGAAGATGCGCAGATCTCTCTCTGTGAAAATGAGTATATCAGACGGCTCAGGCTTCTGACTTTGAAGACAAAGTTAAAGAGGCGAAGCAGAAATGGTCTGCGTGTGCAGAGAAGAGGAGAGTGGATATACTGGACAAAGGATGTTGTAATATGGTAGGAGGAAGACCTCTGAGAAAAGCTGTGCAGAGGGTTGGTGTGATGGGCAGTTAATTGACTGTGTCATCCCCCGAGGGAGCAGCTGAAAGAAGAAGAAGAAGAATTAGATGTGCGATGACTTTTAAAATGCAGAGATTTGGGTTCAGCAGAGACTTCTTGAGTGTTTGAGGGTCCCAGGTTTTCATTCGTTCTTGATACAGGCCTGATCAACACCAACAGGTCTTATATCTGTTGCCACTCCAAACTCCAGGTGTTCAATAATGTCCTGTGTGTCCTAAAGAAGAGAAATAAGTGTTGTGTTAATAATGCACACAAGATACAATAAATAATTCAGTTCCTCTGTGGTTAACAGATTGTATAAAAATATATATTGATGGTGGGACTTTTGTTTATTTCACTCTCATATAGTCATAGTTACAGACTGTTTCCTGTTCTCAGTGGAAACTGTGTTTTGTGATGTTACGTTTGCTTAGTTTTTATTCATGTTTTACTGCTTAACAAGCCTGACAGAATTCAGGAAGGTGTCCATGTACAAATTTGAATGAAGAAGACAGAAGATGGAAACAGCTTACTCTTCAGATGGTAGTTGTTTTTTCTTCACAGCTTTTAATTAGGCTTTGTTTTTGTTCAGGGACGTAATCGTTGCCGATTTGGACAAAAAGATGGCAAAGAGTGTGGATGCTGCCAACACCACCTTCCTACTCATGGCTGCCTCCATCTATCACCACGAGATGAATACTGATGCTGCCCTCAGGGCTCTGCACCAAGGAGAAAGCCTCGAGTGGTAAGAAGGGAGTGAAATTTTTAGCTTAACAAGGTTTGATTTATGATCCGCTCCAAACATTTCCCCCATATTTGACTAGTAATCACCACAAAAACAAGAACAGTTTAAATTTTAACGTTCATTTTTATTCATAACCAATATTTGATGGAGATGCTCAGTCATCTGCATGATTACTGGACTCACTGTGCTGCTTTGACAAATGCGCACAAGTGCCTACACAGCTAATATGTGGGAGTGTGAGATGAACTACATTTACATATACATCAATCATGTATTTTGTTTGACGTTTTTCTAAATATCACAGATGATTTCTGGGTTGTTTACAGTCTGAACTCTGTAACTCTGAGCCCTCGTAATTTGTTTTTGGGATGTGAAATGTGTCCTGTGTCATCTGTACTCAGTGGGATCTTCACTCCCTGCTGTTTAAAGAGCTCTGCATGAAACTGACCAAGCCCTACCCTTGTTGTTCTGTTTTTGTCATCAGTATGGCCATGACCATTCAGGTGCTTCTGAGCTTGGATCGTGTTGACCTGGCGAGGTATGACATTACCTGGTGTTTTCATCCAAGAGAAAAATGAACATGACACTAGAGAATTTCCACTAGAATTGGTTGATCAGCTTCTGGAAGCGCACATCTACAGTTCTGCACAAAAATCTTCAACCAGCTTTCAGGCGTTCTTATGATTTATTTTGATGCAGCGTCAAACAATAGTTCTCCAGGTTCTTCTCTGGATATTGGCTCATTTTTAACCCTTTATGGCCGGTCGGAGTGGGCACGCTCCGTTTTGCGTAACTATTTTAAAAGCCTGGTAGAACTGGAAGCACATAAGCTAGCGCAATCGTTTTTTGTGCACATGATAACAGAAGAGTTGTACTTACATCTTATGCATTCAGCTTGTCCGAGGTCACGGTTTCCTTCCACACATGGCTTTGCAAAAATTTCTTTAAAAGCATTTGCAGCAACAAAACCAAAATATTCCAGAAACACGCTTTGCCGATCTGATCAGCTGTTCATGACACTTCCTACGTTGGAATAGACGTCAGTGCGATTTATCTGATGTCCGCCATCACCTGCCCGAAACCAGAAGTGACGTCATTTTTGCGGAAAATATCGTTGTTTTTTTTTCTATAGCGCATTTACAAAGCTATGCTGGTGTTATTAAAATTCATGTTTACACTGCTGGAAACAGTTTATTTTGATGCACACGCCGTTTTTTGTTTGTTTTTCCAAATTTGCATTATAATATTTTCGTTTTCCCTGCAGTATATAAAAAGTATAGAGAGAAGTATATAAAAACGAGTGTCTTCATAAAACTATGAAGACACTCAAAATAAATTTCCTGTGGTTGGAAACTATTTTGTGCAACTTTTTTGCATTTACGGTTTTGAGGGATAAACCTCTGAAATTTCTCTGACTGCAAATATGTGTAAAGAACCAAAAATGATTTTCTTTTTTGTAGTTTATTGCACTTTTTTGCTATTTATGTAGTTACTATGGACTTAAAGCATACATATTATTAAAATTTGGGATATAACCGCTGTATTGATGTATAGCAACTTGAAATGCTCCCAAAAATGGCGCTACAGCATGTAAAACTATAAAGATAGCTCAGGCGGACTTGGTTCTATGGTAGGTCCTAAAGGGTTAATCCAGCTCTTGTACCCGACCATTGTCAAAGGAGTTTAGCCTAAAAAAGGAGGACACAGTGCTGTATCTACACATAATGAACAACTTGTCAAACAAGCGTCTTACACAGACTGGGGGATTTTCAAAGAGCGTTTAGCCAAAAACACAGCTATCTCTGCAGGGTGTGCAGTGTATCCCAAACACAGCCGGTGTGATGAAATCCCCCAGAGTGTGGGATCGTCTTGACAGAGAACAAAAAAAAAAAGGAGGCCAGCATCCAAAGACGAGCTTTGAATATCCTTCAAGAAGCCTGGAGAACTATTCGTGAAGTCTGCTTACAGAAATTACAAGATTATGGCAGCAGACACACACCCAGTCTCAGGGGTCACATGCTAGCCTACTCCTAGTGCCGGATAAAAATGGGAGGGTGGCGTCAGGAAAGGGCATCGTGTGTAAAATCAGCATGCGCGTACATCCGCTGTGGTGACCTCTTGGGAAATAAGAGAGCAGCTACTTTCTATCGTATGTTTGCATGTTTCAATAATAATAGCATAATACAGAGAAATGAGGGGGAGCTCAAGACTTTTGCACAGCACTCTATCAAACAGTTAAACTCAGCAGACCTGCAGTGTGTGTTACTAATTCTGTGAATTAGAAAAGCTTGCATTAACAAAAACAGACTGTAAATTGGGGCAGTCATCCTCTCATCACATTTTCTTTTTTCATAGGAAAGAACTGAAGAAGATGCAGGAGCAGGATGAAGACGCCACCCTAACCCAGCTAGCAACAGCCTGGGTTAACATTGCTGTGGTGAGGGGACAAACCTTCATTAATGTCCCTCAGTGCACAATACAGGAGTTGGTGTAGCTGCATTGAAACGAACTGAAGCAGCAGGAAATATTGGTGCAGTGTAAAGCTAACCTAGCCAGAGTGTGACAGGTGGTGAATGGACTGTTCTGCTTCTTAAACAGCTCATATCTTCAGGAGCTCTGCACCCCCGTCCTCATTAGAAAAACAATACGATGCATATAAAGCAGCTGCGACTGACTTTTCAGAATCATCACTGACTCACAGTCTGTTTGTTATTCCAGGGTGGAGAGAAGCTGCAGGATGCCTACTACATTTTCCAAGAGATGTCTGACAAGTACTCTTCTACACTGTTGCTCCTCAATGGCCAGGCGGCCTGCTACATGGCTCAGAACAAGTGGGAGGAGGCTGAAGGAGTGCTGCAGGAGGCGCTTGATAAGGTTGGAGGACCACAGGAGTTGGCTTTTTTGGTTTTTGTGTGTCTGTCTGGTCTCTGCATTTATGCACAATTCACTTAATGCTTTATTAACTTGTTTCTAAGGCAGCTTTTAGATCCACGGTCTTAGAGCTGAGAGTAGTGCCACTTTTTACGTAATGAATAAACTCATGTTAAGGAACATCTTCCTCCTTGTCGTGATCTCAGCCAATATGTGTGATAGTCAGTCAGATGCTTGTGTTACATGTACAGCCTGCACAGAAGCTTATTTTTGAACCCCATATTAATTCGTTTTCTGCACTGCTCTGGGGATGAAGAACTCCTAAAGCATAATTTATGGTCGTACAACTTAGTTGGTACGCTGCCAGACGGGCCGTCCTCGGACCTGAGCGGACTGCAAACGCGCCGCTTCTGCCGCACCATCAATTCTGCTTAACACAAGTTTAGTTAGAAAACCTGGGAATTTCTTCACACTGACTCCACGTTCGTGCATCCTGACCACCAGTGAGTGGTTCAACACAGATAAAAATGACAGTTGTTGCTGATCCTCTTGTTTGTGACAGCAGCTGTTACATTTTGCGTCACGCTCAGTGAACGTGATTGGTCGTGTGTTTGGGTGGGAGGCGGGGTTCGTTTTAGTGTGAACCATATTATAACTGCTGAATCCAGACGACCTGAAGAATAAAGCATCTTAGTGTATAACTGAAGAAGTAAATGATCTGAGTGTGACAGCAGGGGGCAGCACATGCACACTTCCTGCACTTGATCTCTAACAGGATTTGGTTGGACTGTAGTTTTTATTCCTCCAGTCAACAAATGTTATTTATCCGTGTTCATTATTTAAACTATTGAATATAATCTGTTGTAAATAAAAACTACAGGTCACTTTATAAATCAAAGTCATCTGCA
The DNA here is from genome assembly GCF_041146795.1 of Maylandia zebra. NCBI lineage: Eukaryota > Metazoa > Chordata > Actinopteri > Cichliformes > Cichlidae > Maylandia > Maylandia zebra. The sequence continues at coordinate 1,762,095 of NC_135188.1, read as the reverse complement.
TTTTGAATCCATCTGTGAGTGCAGATCGCTTTGATGCCAGTGGTTATTATAGTTTTTTCTAATTAGTTTTTATTTGATTTTGCCTTTTTGATTCAGTTTGGTTTCCTGGGTGTATTTTCTCACTTGAGTTAACATCTTTGTTTTAAAATGTTAAGCTTTAGCTTAGCTTGTATTAGTTTCGGGGTTAATTTGAGTCCAGATTCAGACTCAATACTTGAAATGTGCAATTCACTTGTATTTTTATTTTTATTCCTATTTATTCTATTTATCCCCTTCGTATATTTTATTTATATTGTCTCTGTATTTATATATATGTGTGTGTGTATAACTCTGTAACTTCTGTCGGTGCTGTGCTTTTTTGGAAATCGAATTTCCCAGAGGAACCCACCCGAGGGATTAATAAAGTTCTATCTTATCTTATCTTATCTTAGATTCTCAATAAACACATCAGGTAAACTGTTAGGAAATCTTAACCAAACTAACAGATACTAACGATTTGCCTGGAATAACCTTGGTTGGTGATGCCTGCTGTGAGTCTGGTCTTATCATGTTTGCAGGTATTGATTTTAGAGAGCATTGGTTCATGTTGCTGTAAGCACACATGTTTTTGCTGTGATTCATTTAAAGCAGGGTGACATTAAACTGGATCACTGCGACCTGCAGCAGGTCAATCTGAGTCTTTCAGTAAGAAACTTTAAACCTGCTGACAGTAAAGCGTCTTCCTCTCTCTTATCCCTATCAGGACAGCAGCCACCCTGAGACACTGATCAACCTCATCGTGCTGACCCAGCACTTGGGCAAAGCTCCCGAGGTGAGACTTTGAACCCAAAGCCGTCTGTGATTTAACCATTGGTTTTATCAATATCCTATAGATTAAGTCACCATCTTTCAAAGAGGTTTGAAGCAGCTTTGCCCCCTCACCCTTCATGCCTACATCGAGGATTAAAAATAAGATGCACTTCTTGTTTTGTTTTGAACCAGACAAATCCTTTCTGCCATAGAGGAGTTGCACAATCTGAGTTCATGAGATAACGCTCACTTATCTTCCTTACATTATAAGGACTTCAGAGCACACAGATAGCAGCACATTGCTGACATGAAGCTACAAGTCATCATTAGATTGTTTCCACCTGCAGTAACTGCTGATTAGCACATCTCACTCAAGGTTTCCTGGAGTTGTGAGGAAATGTATTTGCAAACTATACGAAACACAGGGTCTTAATATCTGGTATTATAGAAAGGAGTACACAGGTGGAGCATTTAGAGGTTTTATGGCATTACTCTGATATTCTTTACCAGTGTAACATGTTACAGTTTGTTTGCAGACATTTTGGAAAAGTTGTTTCTCTGTTGGTAACCCTGTGTCACCTTTCGTCTGTAAACCTGCTTTTTGTGGACTTTTAAACTTTGTTTTTGGCCAACGTTACCTGTTTTTGGTACTGTGTGTCTGATGAGTTTATGATGTCCCCAGGTAACCAGTCGATACCTCTCCCAGCTGAAAGATGCACACAGAGCCCACCCGTTCCTCAAAGACTATTTAGCTAAGGTAACATTCTTGTCGTTAAGCATTCTGACAAATATAACGATTTAATGGATGTTATGAAAGTTTTAGTGCCAGGTGTCCTTTGGAGCGAAGCCACTGTGGGTCTTTAGCCCTTGTCCCACACTGGTGTCATTACATAAGAGTGCAGATGTACATAAACATGCTTAAAGTGGGTTACAGTGCTCCTGTGGTGCTGAACTGTTCCCTCTGCTCTTTGTTCTCTTGCAGGAGAACGAGTTTGACAGACTAGCCATGCAGTACGCTCCCACAGCTACAGCGTAGAGCATCTGCTCGTACCGAGGAGGCGCTCTAACAATGGATGGAGTTCACTTTAACACCACAGACCCAGCTTCTCCCTTTCATTTAAACGTGTACTGTGCTTTGGTATTTTTTGCTCTGAAACTTTGGCTGTAATATTTAAACCACACTGGATGTCACAACTCCCCGTGGGGACAGCCCAACGCGTCTTTCTTTTGCTATCCACTCTTGAAAATTGCATTTGTTTTACAACACATCTGTGTAATGCGAGCATTCCTTTGAAATGATAATAAACGTGTGACCCGGCTGTGTGATGGTGTGTGGATTTGTGTGCCTGAATGTATTAGACCGGAAATTCAGACATGAACGCGCTTTCTGAATTATCTGTGATGCAAATCGTGCACATGACGCTTTTTTCTTTCAAACACAAAGACAGAGCGGTAATTACGTCACAGCCCCTCTGCTTTTTTCCCCCCTTTCTATTTTTCTTCCATTTATTTATTTTACCCGGTTTCTTTTAAGCGTAGCTGGGTTGTCTGTGCGTCTTTGAACGCACCAGTGAGCGCGGCTCGTCAAACCCTCGGACACGTTTAGTAGCCAGACGAGGAGGAGGAGAATAAGAGGAGGCGACGGGGCTCCTGGTGGGATGAGAACATCCTCATTCATCCGTTTTCTGAAGCTGGAGTAACTTGTGTTCGTCTGAGACTCGGCCGTGTGACGGGAAGCTGCAGGTTAAACTCAGGAGACGTTATATAAGGCGAATAACGGACCCCGATGAGAGCGCGCGTGTGACAGCGCAGCAGGGTTTGCCACCATCACCGGAGAAGCGACAGGAGCTTTGGACCTCTTTTTTCACCCCCCTCCCTCTGTGTTTGTGCGCTCAAAGGCGATAAATGCTAATTCATTCAAGTCGCTAGCTAGCTTGGAAGCCCCTGCCAATGCTGCTCCATTCACTGCGGTGTGCGCTGCGATTTCATTTAGCTAGGCGGCTAACCGGGGCGCAGATGAGCTGAGTGCGTAGCGGAATGATTAACAGAAGAAACCTCCTCCAGACTGCCGCTGATGGCTCACATTAATTGTCTGTACTGGCTTCGTAATTTTTCTGCGTGATTCTCGAATCCAGCCGCGCAGTCCGCCGTGTCTGCTCTCATACCTGGCGGGGGCCCTGTATCATTCATAAACTGTCCTGGACGCAAAAGAATGGGCCCCGGTCTTAATTTGGAAAACAAAGAATTAGGCTACTGAAGAGGTTAAGCTGGTTAGAGAGGCTTGCTCTGGCTTCCTTTTTTTAAGCACAGCTAGCAAGCTGTTGAACCAGTCAGTCGCCGCGTCTGGACCGCACTGCTCGCTGGTGTCTTTGCCCATATTTTTCTTGCGTGCTGGTTTTTGCGCCTCACCACAATGGATAGTCTTGCCGGGAGCGCCGGGGCGGTTGAAGTGGAGCCCATGCCGGGCTACATAGAGTTCATCACCAGATCCGCCATCGTCATGCTGGACGCATGGAGAGACTGTAGCAGCTGCGGTCTGGAGCTCAGCAAACGGACTTTCCTGGATAACGCTTACATTACCTGGACCGAAATCGCCCTGTTTTTCTTTTGCGCCTATTTGTGGACGAAGGTCAGGAGGGGACTGACAGAAAGTCTGTTTAAGGTGGGTGCCATGCAGTCCCTAATACGCTCGGCTTAGGGATTCTTTCTTCTAATTGAAACAAGTGTGGCCTCCCATCTGTCAGTAGTTATAACGGGAGGCGCACGATGCTCTGTGCAGGCAGGTGGGAGTTTAAGAAGAACTGTCTGGAACCTGTTGCAGGTTTAATACAAAGGAACAAGTTAGAGGAAGGGGCACCTTAAATCCTTCTCAGATAGCCTAACCACAGTGTCAGAAAATATTAACCTGACTCTCAGGCTACCACAAACACCGCTGCAGCGGCGCGCGCAGCTTCCCGTACCGCAGGTTCTCATTTTAGTGCCGTTCAAGTAGGGGACGAAACTGTCCGTATGCTCTCGCAGATGCACACGGTAGCTGCCGCACAGCTTCACAGCGCACGCTCTGAATGTGCACGCTGTGTGCAGAGGAAGACAGGGGGACTCCCAGGGGAAGAAATGTGTGCGTGTTAGATAGCCTTATCTACACGTGCTGGGTGAACAGGTCCAATGGATGCTTGTTAGAAAAATTATTCTAGTTTCACTTTATTTTGGAGTATTTTATTAATGCTGCACGCCTTGTTTCTGCAAGTTTATTATTATTGTTATCCATCCATCCATTCTCTTCCTTTTATCCTTCATCATCATCATCACGGTTATTATTATTATTATTATGTAAATCTTGACTCGTCGTGTTTCTGGTAATTAGTCACAGATTACAACTGTTGTGTTTTAAGGGCAACTAACCTATTAGAAACGATATAATTTCATATTATTAGCAAGTGATGCGGATTTCCTGCCTGCGCCTCCCCTCGCTTCTTTCTTTATCACACACACACACACACACACACACACACACCAATCTGCTTTCATAGAGTAGAAATGGTGATTTTTTTAATGTGTGTAACCATGTGCACAGAGTGTCTCTGAGAGCAGCCTGGCAGCATGTGTTTTACCTCTGCGTGTCTCCTGCTGGTCACATACTCAGACTATTCTTTTACTCATCTGAGGCCTGAGCATTTCCATCCGGCCGGCGTTGCCAGGGAGGGGCTCTCTGACCACAGACTGGGCATGTGGTCTCTGGCCAGTTAATCTGCCCGGTGGTGGGGGCGGGGTGTCTACACACATAGATGTTGTGATGAGGATGATTCGGCCAGAGTTGCACACAGGAGCTGAAAGCACTGTGTGCAGAGCCAGATGCTGCCTGTGAATGTAAAGAAGGAGGCCTGTTTTCATTTTTACATTATGCATGTGTGTCAGCGTATGTATGTTTGACTCAATGAAACATATGTGCTACATAATGGGGTGGGGGGGTGGGGGGGGGCTGTAGATGCTGAGTCAAAGCTCAGTTCACTTTTCGAGTTCTTATCAGGGATGAAGAGGATGGGCTCAGTGTTCGTTCAGCCATGTGACTGCTACTCATCAGAAAAGCTCAGCTGGCTGCCAGAGGAGCCCGACGTCCTTGTGCGATGTCTTTCTTAGCAGAATGGGAACAAGCCTCCCTCTCCTGAACTTGGATTTGAAGTAAACGACAGAGCATTTAACCTCGACCTGTTCATAGTTACTCACTCTGTGCTGTTGCTGTGGTTTCTGATTTGGAGTAAAGTGGCTAAACTGTTATACATAAACACACGTCATTAACTTCAGAGCTGATGAGACCCTACGTGCATCAGATACTAGCACAGATGTTAGATGTTTCCTGGTGCTTTTCTGATCGATTAAATTTTATATCTGCAAGGAATAAAGTCACACAAATGAACAGTGCCAAAGCTACATGTAAATGTTAATATACAGAACTGTAGACATATCCGCACATCATTACCAGACAGCAGCGACTACATTCCTGCACTCTGTGATACTGGCTCATATCGAATACTGTATTTCATACCAGCTTTGCTGCTATTGGGCCAATCAAACGCTACAAAAGAGCAATGAAGATATTAGATAAGAAACCTTTTTCATATCACCATTGTCAAATTTAAATTAAAAGTTTCTACATTTTACTAATTTCTAATTGTTTAAATCTGCCTGTCTAATATACAAAGGTCTACATGGTCCGGCGCCTCCACCAATGAGTGATTTTATTAAACAAAAGTCCAGCAGTGTTGCCGGGTCCCGCCTGACTGGAGCCACTGTTAGAGGTAACTGAACTGGCGTTCAGACGGAGCACCTTTTCACAGATGCTCTGTCACATCAGGGAGTGCGTACACTAAAAAGAGTTAGTGTATTACAAAAAGGGAAACAACTATTAGTGTAACTGGTCAGTGCAACATCAGGGCAGTCGGGGCATGTGCAATACTGGGGTTTGCAATATAATTGACGTGTTTCCGTTATTGTCATCTATACTGTCCTCTGTTGTCCACTCTTCTTGTCATTGTTTCTTCTAATATGATGTGATCACTGTTTTCGTCTTGTGTTTAACACCAACCTGCCAGAAGGTCTGCGGATGGAAGTTAGCCCAAGGCTGTAATCTGGCATATTTACATTTGTTAAAATCTTAATTAATATGTATTGCCCCTCTTTCTAAATAAAATAAATAAATAAGAAATAAATTAGGTACTGCAAATATTCCCGTGGCAACAACTGAGTGAACATGGTAAAGATGACGTGCTGAGCATCAGAAAGAGGAAGAATTGTGATTTAAGAGACTTTAAGGTTGTTGCTGATGTGATCAGAGGTCAGAGGTCAGAGGGTGGTGAGACTGCTTCGAGCTGATAGGAAGGCAAGTGACTGATATAACCACTCATTAAGACCAAAGTATGCAGCAGAGCGGTGCTGCGAGTGGTGGTGTAATTGTGGGGGATATTTTCCTGTCACACGTTGTGTCCCTTATTACCAGCAGAGGAGCATTGACATGCAACACAATTCAACACAAAGGCTTCACATGAAAGAACAGAATTGACTGAATTGTTTTCAGTGGAAGATTTTGTGATCTTGTTGCTTTTACATTGCATCAACTAATATTTTGTTTCGTGGACATTTAAAGGTATTGCCTGGTACTCAAGGACATTTTAATGGCTGTTTTATCTTTGCAAAGTAAATCATGGTTAATTGCAGCCCTGCTTTCGCCTCTAACATTAACACCTGTAGATGATGCTTTGACGGATAAAAATAATTAGTTTCCTGTTTTGTTACTTACAGCGCTCCCAGTCCCTTTTGAAGAATGAAAGTTGACCCACTTTACAAGTCTACAGTTACCGGGGTTTGCATTTTTTCACTGTGGAAATCCCAATTATGAAAGCAGAGCAGAATACTGGATTTTGATTGGTGTTTGGCCAGCTTGCCTTGTAACAAAAGCCGAACCTTGTTCCACTTGGATGACTGATAGAAGCACAAAGACACATTCAAAGTTAAAAAGAGGCATCACGCTTTCTGGGAGGCTTTATATTCACAACCTGGCAGTCCGGAGACATTTAGATGCAGCGGCTATTCAGGCACGCGGACAAGCGCATATCTTTTTATGGTGCGTGAACTTTGTGCCTCAAAAGCAAGGAAATTAGGTCAAGGTTGCAAACCTGGCAACAATCCTACGGTGTTGCGTTTGGTGTTTGTGTGAACCAGAAAGATACCAAAGCAGCCTGCACACACGCTACTATCACTTCACGTCACCGAGCCCTTGGGGAGGGTTAGCTGAGCGCAGTGGGGGTGGCACCGAAGCGCATGTGTGGTCGAGTGTTTTTCAGAATGTTTCACATTCGGTTTGGTGTCTGAGGCACAGCAGCACCTTATTAGGTTAAATACAACTTGTTTATAAGGCACTTGAGGTCTGCTGTTGCACAAGATGCTGTAGCGCATCATTAGCACCACGACACCGTTTCAAAGGTGCACGAGACCTGCAAGTGCTGGAAGACTTTTCTTCTGAGGAAAATGTGACACAGAATAATTACACACGACAGCTTCCTGTTTGCACAAACATCTTTGGTTCTGTGTTTACGTGGTTTACACGGATGCTTGTTGTTAGAGTGTGCATTACACTTATCAGGGCGTGTGCTTGTGTTTATGAGAACGTAAGACTTTAAAAACATTTGTTTATGTTTGCATGCATTTTGTCTGTCATTAAGTCCAATTTCAAAACGGGCCACTCCCGACTCCCGGCAGCAAAGGAATGACGACCGGTGTGTGAAATCAGTGAGGAGAGAGAGGAAGGGCGATAGAGGAGTGAGCAGAAGAGAGAAGCGGTGATTAGAGGGAATAATAATAAAAACAATAATCAAGAAATTAATGAAGAAGGAGGCAGGGGAAGGAAGGAAGGAGAGGGGGAAGTGAGCTGAAGGGTGTCATGGCTGGGGCCGAGCCTGCTGACTCAGCAGGCAGCGGCCAATCGCTAACACAAATGTGCGTACACACCCACACGCACGCACATGTTTGTAAAAGCACATGTACCTGCTGTTCACCATCTAAATGCTGCATTAGGCTGCATAGTGTCTGTGTTTTAAAAGTGGTAGTACTAAGTGCTCAGTGGTCAAACTGGGAGCAGGAACATTTGTCTTACACACACACACACACACACACACACACACACACACACACACACACACACACACACACACACACACACACACACACACACAGCTTGCCAGCTTCAGCCTTGTTGCAGAGGTTGTCTCCCGTTATCGAGCTGAATGGTTCCTCATCCTCGGCCGCTCTAAATGTGAAAGCAGCCTGAGGTTTGACAAGGTTCCCAACCACAGATCCCAGATCACTTTCCACTAAGCCTCTGCTCATTGTTTTGCATTAGAGCCACAGTGAGAAACCTGAAACTGGACTTGAGGTTGAGGGGAAGCGATATCTATTCAGCCAAAAGTGCCCACTCAGGTGAAACTTGTAGGAAGTGTGTAATTTTGACACTGATTACAAGCAATCGTTATTTGTCGAGAAGTTTTCCTCTCCTCTCCTCTCCTCTCCTCTCCTCTCCTCTCCTCTCCTCCCCTCTAATATATCATCACTTTGCATTTAGACAGGCAGCACCTCCTCCATCACCTGTCACACGATCTTTCTCTCCTGTGTGCTCCAGTGTGTCAGACATCATAAATACACAGCACTTACAGGTGCATTAAAGTGCCAGGCTATCTCCGCTGTGTTCTCCACAGAGCATGGCTGCGATTAATCATCATTTGTCACTGCGCTGGATCAGTACGGATGTTATACGTTATACGTGCACATGTACATTTTAGTCTGAATAATACCAGCGTAGCGTGTTCCTGACAGTGCTCACACATAGTTGAATGTCTGCTCATAGCTCATGTGCTAATAATGGGCTTCACGCACTTGCAGACTTGGTCCCGCACTGGTCCGTTTCAGCCTAGCGTGCACTCGGCTTCATGCCGACTAGCGCAGATTTGATTTCCTTTGCTTTCTAGATGTTTTCACCTGCTGAGTTTCGTATACCTGCATATGTGTTTTTTTGTTTTGTTTTTTGTCAAGATACTAAAATCATTTGGAACTCCCACACAGCTCCCACACGCTGCCTATCCATCAGTGCCACGCTAACTTCATTTCAGAAACCGAAGCAGAGTTTCTGAAATTAAACCAGCGCAAACCGCTCTGGTCACCACTTCCCAAAAATTGGCCTTTTTCTGCAGACAGATTCATCACATGTTTGACATTTCATAGCCTGAATTATATAAATAAGTGTCAAATAGATTATTAATGAGTTGTCATTAATTGAGTCCTTAATGTTAACCTCCAGCAGGCTTCAGATTTCTGCAGACTTTCTTCACATTTACTGAATCATCTTGCAGACGACTCTTTCATATCCCAGGATTTAGTGCGACCGTGAGTCTCTGTGACTCCAGACAGAAAAGCACAGCAGATCGTTCATTTGATTTGCAGATAAAACTGAGAGTCGTGTGCAGCTTTTAACAGCGTGCACCAGCAGCTACAGAGCGGGGTCATGCATCAGCTCTGTTTGGTGAGTGTCACGGCGTTCCCTCCAGTTGCCTGGCATGTGTCGTGCGGCCTTGACCGCAGCAGAGTTGCCGTGCCGCTGGCCAGCTTTTTCTCTTCCCCTTGTTTTCCTCCAGACTGACACAGTGGACAGGCCGCCACTGTGCAATAACATGCTGTCACTCAAGTTTTCACACTTGGCAGATGTCCTTCCTCTAACAAGGACACTTTACAAAAGTGTTTGAGGACTCAGCAGTCATGAGAAACCCCAGTTCATTCGGTCTGCTCATCACTTCGCACGCATTGTTTTTCAGAGCCATCTCTGCAGCACTTGCGTGCTTCATTTGTTCAGTGTAGTTAGGGGGAATCTAAGATCCAGGCATTCTTTGGAGCAGTTTTGAGATGCAATTAGATCAGTTTCTTTACCCCAGTCTCTCTCTCTCTCTGTGGGAAACAAACACAGACACAGTCTGTGCTAAATGCGTCCAGAATAGTTTCCTTCTTTAGTCTTTGTCATCCTCTCTTTCAAAATCTCTTCCTCTCCATCCCTCTGTTGCACTCGCCCTTGGATATCTTCTTCTCTGTCTCACCACCCACCGTGTGCTGTTGGATTTTATAGCTACACATAGCAAAACTGGAGTTTAGAGCTGGACCTTTATAGGTTCTCACTGACATCTGGCAGTGATTATAGAGGCTGTTCTTACAGGAATAGCCAAGGTGAGTGAGTCAGAGACAGCATGCAGACACCGGCATGTCACGCTTCACCATCCTCTCCAAGACAAATTGTAGCATTACAAACAATATGAACATTAGTGTGTGATAATATTTTTTAAAGTGGATCCATCATGCTAAAGTTTGGCTGCATGGTTTTATTCTTGGACTAACCTTCGAATGACTTACAGCTCAAATTAAGACTTATTTATCTCTCGCGAGGCTTCAGTGGAGCCCATCAGTTCATGCGCTCCTTTTAAGCCAATTTTCTTCTGATTGGCTGCCACGTGCAAATAGAATATTTGAGCAGCAGGTGGGTGGGGCTTCTGCGATGGCCTGAGAAGACCATATAAGAATATTCAATTTCCTTAACATCATACAGAGCCAAGAGCAGAAAAAAAGTTTCTAACCAACCATTTAAAGAGCTTTGAGCTCTTAGTGATCCCGGGCACAAACTGTGGTCGTGTTTGATATGAACATCTGTGTTTAGAACAGACCTGTTGTGTATTTGTCATTACTCGAGAGTCTAATAAAAGACCATGATGCGTTTAGTATCGTGCCCAAGCATACTTCAACATGCAATCCAATTCAGTTTTATTGATACAGCGCCAAATCACAACAACAGTCGCCTCAAGGCGCTTTATATTGTAAGGTAGACCCTACAATAATACATACAGAGAAAAACCCAACAATCATATGACCCCCTATGAACAAGCACTCTGGTGACAGTGGGAAGGAAAAACTCCCTTTTAACAGGAAGAAACCTCCAGCAGAACCAGGTTCAGGGAGGGGCGGGGCCATCTGCTGCGATTGGTTGGGGTGAGAGAAGGAAGACCAGAGTAGGCGGGGACTTGCTCCAACCAGCCTTCTGATTCACAGATGATCCGCTCTTTCTGGCTGCGATCATTTACTGTGACTATAAAATGTGGGAAATTACAAAAAATAAATAAATATGGAAAACTATCAACAGAAAACGTTATTAACTACTGAAGCATTTGAAAGCTAAAGTGGGTGTCTGCACAGGTGTGAGTGGAGTCATATCACAGGTTCTGTCCAAACTAACAATTCAACTAAAGTCGTTATTTCATTTCAACTCCATCATTTATGTAATGAGGTCTCTCTGTGGTAGCTATAAGAATTAATAGTGTCTTTATCTTTCTCAATATCTCGGTGCCACTTTGAAGTACTCCATCCAAGTGTTCTCAGAATGGTTTTTTCAATGACTTCTGTTCATTTTTAATACGCCTGGCCTTTGTGTAGAAGCTGTTTGATATGTTTACGGTGCTTGCATCATAAATTAATCTTAAATAAAAAGGACGAAGTTAGATTTCCACACCGCTCTGGTGCGATTCTTCCTTTGGGGGTTTTGACGCACTTGTGTCTTTTTGTCAGTTGCATGGTTGCAATATGTGGCTTGCAAACAACAACTCTTTTCATTACATCCTGGATACATTAAAGCAGCTACATGAGGGATTAGCACCAGAGCTAGGCTAAACGTTAGCAGCTGAGCTTGGGTATCTTTATGCTGCACACTTGCTTTCACTGCGAATCATTTTACACGTCTCAGACGTGACAACAATCAGTGGTTATAATATGCAGACTGCATAAATAAACTATAAAAGTTCATCAAATGTAAAGTTATGGTAAGTCACCATATGACCTTTCCATTGTAGCAGTTAGCTTTCCTCTGTATTTGTTTAATGATGGTTTAGACCATCATGAGTAAATTGCTGTGATGCACTAACGAACGCCACCTGCAGTGCAGCTACGTAACGAACCATGACAGATACGTTCACGTCCACCTAGAACCACCTGAGGCAAAGACTCTGCAAGACCTCTGGCACCGCAGGAAAGAGTCCCATCTTTCTATTTGCAACGCATCAAACTTGTTCCTCTGTATGGCTGCATGACGCCAATAAGCTCGTATCCAGTGGGCTCACAACCATATAAAACAACATAACTTCCATGTCTGCTAAGTCCTTTGAACCTAGATTCTCTTTTTAATGAGTTAAAAGCGTCGTATAAAAGTCTTTACGACAACAGCCTTGAGTTCCTGATTGCTTTATGGTCTCAATCATTAGTTTCAGGTCAGGTTAAATAGAATATTTACATCAGTTACTAACAAATTAGTAGGTCGTTTCACACTCATACATACACCAAAGTGTGCTCAGCTCGAGGACTGTAATTGGACTTCACACTGGCTACAACCGTCAGTGTTCACAGCAAGAATCAACTGTTTACTTACCATCGAACATATTTAATCCAGCCGGGTGTGCTGCTGATACATAATCAATGTTGCTCACTTAACCTCTGAATAAAGCTTTGTCTGATCAGAGTAAATTATTCCATTGAAGACACACACACGCACACATGCATTTTACTATTACAGTCCTTGTGCTGTCACAATATGGTCCATACTGCATTATGAACGACAGCCATATGTCTTCTAGCTGTTAGTTGGAGTATCTCAGCTCTTTGAGTGTGTATGTTGCTTTCTTTGGTCCTTCTGCAGAAGATTCTTGTCCTGTGTTACTTCTAAAGGAGAAAAGTGCCTGGAGGTCAAAGTTTATAGAACAATGTCACAATGTGGGTTTCACTACTGTTACCATAAATCATATTACAGAGACATATAGTATAATACTATGGCATTAAATCATTAGACACAAATGATAACCATGTGACCATCACAGGCTTTATGTTGCTGTTGCCTGTGACAGAACTAATGAAGTAGACTGTATGACACTTATGAAACTGTATTTCTGGGTAGCAGTGTTACATGTTGTTCCTGCTATCGGACAGATCCATAGTGCTTTGTCATTTTTACCAGTTGGATGGACACAGTCCTCTGGTCTATATCAGCTTAGAAACTTTGCTGTAACCTGCTTAAACCTGCTGGTCTGATTGCAAACAGCAAATATGAAACTTGAACCAGCTCCATCTACACTAGAAACGATACTTAATTGTGCAAAACTGCAGAAGCGGTTATATAATTGTCTACTTGTCATTAGGAACCATGTAGATGAGGGTCAGTGTCATGCAGGACGTAAACACTTCACTTGCTCGGCTTTGTTTTTCTGAGGCAGGTGTAAAAATAGGACTAACGAATGAGTAAAAACTTGGTTATATAAACATAACAACTGTATAATACAAAAAAGAAACTGTTCAGTCCTCTTCCAGTTGAACGTTAGGTCTCAGTCAGCATAGCTGCTAATCTGTTAGTTAGGAAACATAATGCTGCTTCACATATGTAATGATAAGTTAATGATCATTTGTCAGTTAATCTGAGAACAAGCGTCGGCTTATTGGCTCCACTAACAGGCTACACCTCCTCCTAATAGGAGCGGCTGCCTTTTCTCTCCCCATGTCATGTTAAGTTTGACACATTACAATATGTGCTGGAATATAAAACACATACCCTGCCTTACCCATGTCTTATGTCAATGAAATAATAAATTTACTCAGCAGGAAGTGAAACTACAGGTTTATTTTTGCCTCCGAAGTCTCTGGTAGAACACGCTGAACAGATTCAGAGAGTTCCTCATGTTTTATTGTGCCGTTTATAGTATGTATGGCATGCAAACCTTTGTTTAAATAACCAAATCAAGTTGATAATCAGTCAAATTCTGTTCATCCTGAAGTTGTTTCCATTTTTCTGTGTTGAGTGCACCTAAAAACAATAATCATGATTGTGGCGTACTGAAGCCAGCAGAGTCAAATCTTCAGAAATGGCTTTTCCATGCCACACTAATGCACTTCTGCAGCTGTCAGTCACGATTTCTGTTCATTCGCTCAGCTGGAGATGCTGATGGGTTATCAGCGCTCGTCCAATCACGTTCTGGCATGCAAATTAGTTGTTTCACTAGACAGAGCCCTGTCTAATCGTGTGTCTTTAATCAAATCAAGTTGAAATGTTCAGCAGTTTAGGAACCTTCACATGAAAGTTTAAAAACCCATCAGATGCTGTTTGGTCCTGTTAGGCTCACTTCCTACAGATGTATTTAGAATTACAGTATATGTTGTTTCCCTTGAAACAGGAAAATATTTCTGGTGTCCTTCAAAGCCCACATTTGACCTTTCATTTATGGGGCTGAATTCTGAGTTATTTAGTTGGGTCTTTAGGATTTTCTGTAAATTAAAAAGTGAAAGTTTTGTGTTCTACAGTATGCAAACAGCAGTTAAAAGCTTCTGGCCATAGGCTGTAGTGTAGGTGTGAAAACCAGCATAAAAGTACCAAATCAAATGTATGTTTGTAAAACATCTGACTGCCGTAGTGGGAATTGTTCATGTGTGCATCAAGACACATATGTTCCTTCCCTTTGTGATTAATCATCCAGTTTTTTTCCATAAAGTCATTCATGCCGTGGTGAGCTGATTCATCAAGGCTCAGAGAGAACTGAAATCCATCTCTTTCTGTTTAGTCACATACAAATTAGCAGTTGACTCATTTCCCAGCATCCACGGCTCGCCGTCGGCCTCAGCAGACCTCTGAGTAGGCAGGATATGAATGCATGCCTACAACATACCAACTGGAGAGATTAGAAGACGAGTCAGGGCGCGTCTGTCGCTGTCCGTAGAGAATAGGAGGAGAGAAGGAAGGAAGTGTGAGATGCACCAACAGTGCAGTGCTAGAAACAAATCAGTGACGTTAGTGGTGTTTGTCTTTATCTCCTTGTTGGCCCACAACACTTCAACACATCTTTGATATGACTCGACTTTCACATTACTGGTATTTCCTTTGTTGCTGCTTCACATTAAAGGCCAGCCACTCTTGAACTACCCAGAAGCTTCTAATGAGAACAATAGAGACTGCTAATAATATAAACGGGTCACATTTGCTACACAGTCTCCACTGATTCACTGAGCTTGTCCAATATTTCTTACAAATACTTGTTACATTGTAAAGTTAGTGGGTACATGATGCATCTTAGATTAGAGTCTGTGAAGATTCTCAGTCATCCAGGTCATCGTAGTCAAAGGAGCTTGCAAAGAAAAGCGTCTGGACTTCTTTAAGTTGCTTGAAGACGTTTCACCTTCATCCGAGAAGCTTCTTCAGTTCTAAGGTCAAATGGTGGAGAGTCCCAGATTTAAACCCAGTGGGAGTGACCCCCCACAGAGGGACAAAAGGACCCCCTGATGATCCTCTAATCACATGACCCAAGGTGTGAAACTGGGTGTGGGTCCCAATCAGCCAGAGTTTCGGGTGAGTTCATTGTGAAACCTGGCCCCACCTTATCATGCGAATTCCTGAGGTCAGATGGCCCAGGATGTGAGTGGGCGTTAAGGCGTCTGGGAAGGGATCTCAAAACTGGATTATAGATGGCAGAGAGTTGGTGTCGTAAACCCCCGCCTCTGTGGGGCCAGGTTTCACAATGAACAAACCCGAAACTCTGGCTGATTGGGACCCACGCCCAGTTTCCCACCTTGGCTCAGGCGATTAGAGGATCATCAGGGGGTCCTTTTGTCCCTCTGTGGGGGGTCACTCCCACTAGGTTTATATCTGGGACTCTCCACCATTTGACCTTAGAACTGAAGAAGCTTCTCGGATGAGAGGTGAAACGTCTTCAAGCAACTTAAAGAAGTCCAGACGCTTTTCTTTGCAAGCTCCTTTGACTCTTAGATTAGAGATTAGAATACGCTGTTGACATGAAATTCACTGAAACGGTTTGAATCTTATCTGTCTGATAGAGTTTGTTCTTGTACGTGTGGAGCCTTCCTTACATATGGAAGCGAGTCCTGGAGTTCCACAGGGTTCTGTGCTGGGACCAGTACGTTTTACATTACACATGCTTCCTTTAAGCAATATGATTAGAAAACCCTACATATATTTTCATTGCTATGCAGATGATGCCCAGATAGAAATCAATTATTTAAACTACAGGCGTCTTAAAGACATAAAGACCTGGACGTCTTGTCATTTTCTGACGTTATTATATTCGCCCTAAAAAAAGAAACATTGTATCTAACTACATACTTACTCTGGTTAGTGTTGCAGTGGCCTCCAGCAACACTGCGTGTCCTTCAGTGCAGACATTTAGCTACATTACTTCTAGGCTGGACTATTTTAATTAATCTTCTCTTTGCCTTACAGTGTTAAGTGTCTTTAGGTGGCTGTTGTTGTGATTTTACGTGATATAATTGAATAACTGCATCGCTGTGTAAACTTCAGTTATGTGTAAAGTCCTTATTGCTGTGGTCACTTTTAGATGGTATGAAAAACAAGAAAATGAAGCTCTGTGAGGTCCGTCTAACTTTATGAAATGGTGTTTTGATCTAAGCTGATCCAGTTTAAGGACTCCAAGCAGTGGTTGCTTGATTTTCTACATCCATGGAAAACAAGATGAGCGCAAGATCAACTCACCACAAATATCAAAGACAGGAACAGGAAGTGTAAGCATGCAGAGTGTTCTTAACTAATCAAATCAGCTATACAGGTCAGGCTTTCTAAACAATGCAATAAGTGGAGTGTTTCCAGCTCCTTCTGTCTCTCTGGGCGATAATCTTTATCCCCACTGACAGCTGTCCCCTCTTCACCTTGTTAGGAACAAGCAATGACATGGATGGAGTGAGCGAGATGATTTTGTCTTTAGAGAGCCAAATAACCCGAATCAGGTGAGGAGGTGGGCTGGAAGTGTAATGAAAAGGATATTTGGTAATTTCGCATTAAGGTCAAGCCAGTGGATTCTAACCTACTTAACGGCACGAGAAACTTCTACGAGATGGGGTTGCGTAAATGGTTAATCACAGATAAACAGGCTGTCTTTACTCGCATATATATATATAGTGTAAAAATCTGGCCATCCCTTGGATTAGCCTTTGCAAATCCTATTTGGCCTCGGTGTGGAAAAAAGATGTAAAGAGCACAGAGGGAATGTGTTACAGAATCCAGTTTAAAGGTGACACTGAGACGGACGCAGTGACGTCAGACTCGCTGAGAGGAATCGAAGCCAGGCTGAAGCAAAGGAATGAAAGAGGTTTAGAGAGAGAGTGCAACCCTTATTGAACAGAGCCACGCATGAGCCAGCATCCTGACTCACTGGCCCAGTTTATCTCCTTATGCAACAGGGCACAGTCCATTCACCTTCTCTCATCACTCGCTTCCAGGAAGTGCAGGGGGAGGGAGAGTGAAGAGGGTAATAAGGGGGTCCTGCTACACTTAAGCTGGGAAAGAGTGGGGAGAAAACCGATAAGGAAGTGGAAGCATAATGGAAAGAGATCGTAAGCCACACTGCAGGGCCTTGCCAGCATCCCTGCATGGTTGCTATGGGAACCAGCCATTTGTCATCAAGTCCCTCTCACACTTCCTCCATATACACTTGTACACTATACGCTTTTCTCCTTCTGTTTTAAAGGCCGGCCTCTCTCTGTGGCAGGGAGAGAAACCACAGAAGGGGACAGAGAGATGAAGCCTCCGGCTAGAGAACGAGTTCAGCCAGAGTCTGTCTGTCAGAGCGAGAGAGGAAGGGGGGGGGGGAGCTGTTGAGTGGTCGTAGGTCCCAGCTGAGTGTAACTCAAGGCCCTGTCATTTATCCGACAGAGGACGAGCGGATTATCTCAGTGTCCTTGACCCACTATACCCCCGCTCTGTAGGCTGGCACAGAAAACCGAAGGGTAGATGGATGGAGTGGGCGGAGAGGACCCAAAGAGATGGTGGGCTGGGTGGCACGCAGCGAGACAAGAAGGGAGCCGTTGGCAGACTGTTACATAATCTCACAATCTGCATTTGAAACAAATGTTGTGGGGTTTGGGATACTCGAAGGCCAGAAGACCAGAGTATAGAGAGCGCACCTTTCCCAGAATGAATCTTTGGTATTCCCCAAAAACACCAGTGACTCAGTCATAAATCTGCTAACAGCCACTCGATGCTGTTGGGTCATATCACTTTGTTGAGAGTGGCATTGTCAAAAAATAGCCAGCACAGGGGGGCTGCCTTGCTGTGTGCATGTTACAACAAGTACTGAAACCTAATACAAACCAGGAAGGCCAAAGTAATAGATCCCTGCCTGCACGTCTACAAAGAACCCAATGTTTTGTGGTTGTCATTGTAATCTTGTAGGGATTATACACACTCACCAAAAAATATAACAACTTGGTTTATTATTGGACTTAATACTCAGGATGTAAGGAGCACCAATACACAAAAGGGTATAAAAAAGTAACAACCATCGATTTGCTGTACTGTGAGTTAGAGCCTGAGTCATACAGGAGCTCGCTCTCTCTCTCTCTGTCTATATATATATATGTCAGGTGTAGGAGACCAGCTACTATGGAGGCAGAGCTTGACTCTGCACTGCATTAGCTGTGATGTGTACGCTGCTGTATGTGTTGATATTATATTGTATACACAAATATATATATAGGTGAATATCTGTATATCTGAGAAATACCTTCTAGCTATGCTTTGCATTCTGGGATGCAGCAGAGTACACAAGCTGTAGTAACTAGCTGTAAAATGACCCGAGGACTCATTTGGATGAGCGGCGATGTTTGGTCAGATGACCACATTTGTCTTTCGTTTATTTACTTTTGTTGCTCTCGCTGCAGACACATCTGGCCAATAAGCAGACTGAATGTTTGGTTTGTAGCAGCACATTTGGGTTGCTACGAGTGCAGATTTCTTTGTGTGAACAGAAACCAAACCAGACGAAAAAGCTAAAAGTCGTGCAAACTCGTGCATGATTTGGATCAGAGTAAACAAACTATTAGAAGTCAAAAGTTTAAAAGCGTTCAGCTCTTTTTTTAGACTTCCTCTGTAAATAGTTTTGGCTGCTATCAGTTTTTTCTCTTCTCAGCCTGAACAAGAATAGCAGAAAGAATGAAAAGTACTCAAATCCATAGACTCCAAACACAAGATGGACTCTACTCATCAAACTGTGGGACACTTTTCACTCATTGGCTAGCTACATGTTACTGTAATTTTAAAAAAGGACCACGATGTCTTATTTAATACAGTTTTAAAGGACAGATTCAACCATAAACTGAGGCCATAAATCAGGGAAGCACTTCTACGATAGTTTACTCTTCACACCCAGACGTCTGTCTTCCATAAACAGTCTATGCTCGTGTTAGACAGTTTTGGTATAGTCCACAGAAACACATGGTAGTGTTTGTCACTACACGACTGGGACAGACCTTTGGTTGTGTAACCCAGTGCAGAGTCGCTGCAGTGGAAACACAGTGACAGAAATACTGCAGATGACTCAAAACACATGTAATGCATGTGATGTGTGTGTATATATTTATGTAGTGTAGTGACAGACAAGTCTGGGCGAAACAGCCAGAGGTGAATATAACAGATAGGATCCATATTTTTTAACTTTACTTGGAGATGGATCCGGAATGAGGGCGACTAACCAGTGAGATATGAGCTGGTGCTTTTGCTGCAGCCTGTAGCAGACTCGAGTGTTTCTTTTTTGTTATTCTCTTTTTATTAAACAACCTATATAAACACAAATAATCCAAAATAAACATATAATCAAGAACAGACGTAAATAAAAAAAATTAAATAAAATAAAAATAAGAAAAACAGACGGGTGTACCCTCTAGTGTGTATGTACTCGCACACACATATTCACTCACACACCCATATTCTTAAGCATACATACACATACCTACTTACATATGTGTTCACTTGTAGTCTCATACATACTAACATATACATATAAACACATAACGATTCAGAAATGTGGCATATATAGTTACAGAGATTCAAACAAGATCGGGTCTCCTTAACCGGATGTAGTGTTTCCATTTACCCCAAATTTCACTAAATATATCAAACTGGAGTCTTTTAATGAAGGTAATTCTTTCCATTTTAAACATCCCATGTACAGTCTCATGCCAATCACCCAGTGATGGAATTTTCACACTAAGCCATTTCTTGGTAATAATTTTACGGGCAGCCAAACTCAGGATACCATACAACTGCTTAGACATTTTATCTACATTTACTGAGTATAAATATCCAAACAAAAGTTCGTCCCAATTAAAGGGAAGCTGCATACCAAAAATAATCTGCAACTCAGAGTGGATCAATACCCAAAAAATGTTGATCCTTGGGCAAGACCAGAACAGATGAAAATGTTTTACTCCTTGGGCCCCACAGTTTCTCCAGCAATTAGAGTGATTAAAGTAATGTTTACTTTGTGCAGGGGTAATAAAAAACCTACAGATACTCTTCCAACCGTAACATCTCCATGTATTAGAACTAGAAATTCTCCACTGAAAAGCGCACTGCTCATACCAAATGTTGTCTGATATTGCTATATTTGTTTCGCTTTCCCATTTTTTTTTTGATGTAGGTAGTATTCCACTTCTTAACCTCTTTTATACCCTTGTACAATCTTGAAATCACCTTAAGGCCTGTGTCAGCCTGATAAGCCTTGACAAATATACTCAGAACAGGTAAAGAAAAAAGATCTGTTCTCTTAGGTATAAAATTATATAGATGATGCCTAATTTGTAAGAACCTAAAAAAGTCAGTTTTACTTAACTGGTATTGATCTTTTATTGATTGGAAGTCCCTAAGAATTCCCTTATCGTAAAACATACAATATGCCGTTAAACCTTGTCCAGACCATTTTTTATATCTTACGTCTAATTCATTAGGTAAAAAATCACTGTCAAAAGCACACCATCTTAAAATCCTAACCTCTTCAATCCAATCATTCTTATTAAGAAATTGTAACCAGAGTTTTAAAGGTAGGTTAATCCATTGGTTTCCTTGATGAATTTGTTTTTTAATAAGTGTCACATCCCCTAGAATTGCCTGAATTGGAGAATCTTTTAAGGTCACTGTTTCTAGTTCTTTCCATCTCGCTTGATAATCTACATTACACCAACACACTAATGTCCTCAATTGAGCAGAAATATAATAGTCTTTCAAACATGGGAACCCCAACCCTCCTTTGTCTTTAGCCAACTGAATAGTTTGGTACTTAATCCGTGGTTTTTTCCCTGCCATATAAACCTAGAGATTATTTTGTCCCATTCCCGAAATTGTTTGTCAGTTATTTCTACAGGGAGTGTTTGGAATAGGTAGAGCATCCTGGGCAAGATATTCATTTTAACTGTATCTATACGTGATTCAAAATTTAAAAATGGTAATAAATTCCATCTTTTAATATCCTCATTTATTTTATAACTTAAAGGATTAAAGTTTGCATTGTATATCTTAGACAGATCTTTAGTAATATTTACTCCAAGATACTTCATCTGCTCCGTTTCCCATTTCAAATTGGCTTTAGCCTTAATTTCATAATTGGGCTCATAGTTAAAAGTTAATATCTGAGTCTTCGGACTCGAGTGTTTCAGCCACTGTGAACGTGGGAAAGCTTATTTTTTTGAGTGAATCGAGGGGGGTGTGTGTTAAAAGAGTGTGGGAGGGGGGCTGTGTGCTGACAGCTGGCTTCTATAAATAAATGTCGCAGGCAGGAGGGAGACGAGGGTAGTGAGAGAGAGCTGGGGGTGAGGGGAGGAGACGGATGGGAGGGCTGATGGAGATGTACTGGAGACTTAAAAGAACGTGGACAGTGTCATGACTTACTCAGCACGCACCGTGTCTCAACCAATCAGCAGCCCCGGCTGGGGATCGTGTGCCCCGCCCCCCGCGTGCTGCCTGTTCTTCTGAACATGTAACACATAATCTCACATCTGTGTTGCTCCATCAGCTTCTCGTCCTGTTTTGACTCGTGCGTGTGACGCAGACAGACGTCAGACCCAGAAAACAGCAGAGACACAAAAAAGCAGGAGAAGAAGGATAAAAAACCTAAAAACGGGAGTAAAAGTTAGAAACAGCAGCGTCATGCAGGAAAAGCAGAAACCAGAGCGCTTTCTAATCTGCAGCCACGCTCGCTCCATTAATTTGTCATGTATGTAAAAGGATCACGGAGCCGTAGACCAGCAGCTCGGTAACAACTGATTGAGATGCAGCGTATCACTGACACAGCCAGCTTTCACTCTGCTGCCTCCTGTTACCGTTTCATTGCTTTCCAGCGCGTGTGCGTGTCGTTTGTGTACGAGGCGGTGAGCTGACTCTGGTTTCCTGTCTTGGCGCAGCTGTGCAACACTAAGCACTTGCCTGTCTGATTAATTTACCTGGTGCACTACTTCACCTACGTGCTGTGCCTTTGTCCACGTCTCTATTAGTTCGACGGTCACAAGTGATTCCTCCCTTTCATTCAAAATTAATCAATTATGCTCATTTTTAAGAGTTTCTGCTGCCGCGACAACAAAAGGCCTCACAAAGTGGTGGAAGTGAGTTTGGGGGAGGGCAACCAAGAAGATAACACAGGCTCAACGTGAGTGGGTGGGTCGGTTAGGTACCGCCTACACGGGTTTGTCTGATGAGGAGCCTCTTCACCAACTTCCTCTATTTCTGCTTGAAAGCAAAGCATTAGCAGACTTTTCTGGGGACTGGCGGTCATGTGCTGCTACTGTAGTCTGCAGAGGCGTGCTGAAGCTCGCGAGCTTCACAGACTGCAGGACGTCGTTGTTCTCCAAACCGTGCAGCTGACCTCTCTTATTTAACGAAGGGCATTTCGACCCCTGCACATTTTTTAGTGTCTGTTCAGTTGTTTGTACTTTGGTTTCATTCTGCACTCAGTTGCCAGATTATTAGGAACAATTAAACAAGCATATGATAGCCTGGCTGTAAACTGCAGTGGAATGAATCCTCAACATGCTGGTTTTACTTTTCAGTCTAGTTTTGAAGTGCAGAAGTTAAACAGATGTTTTATTACACTGTATACAAATGTGAGTAAATTTAGCACTGGCTGTGTTCGTTTCATGCCGTCCATTCAAGCATAAAAAAGGAACCAAACTATTTACAGACAACTTAACAACTAACCAATTGTGTGTTTGTATTTTTTTTTCAAAAAAATGGCATGATGTGCAGTGTGTCCTTAAAGTTGTGGTAACTGTTTGTGGACGTCGTGTCCTTTAGAAATGGGGAGCAAAGACCTGATGCAGTCGGTCACGGTCAGTGGATAGTTGCTGTCAAGAAGCCATTCTTAAGATAAGGAAACAGGCAGAAAAGGCTGAGGTTTGCCAGATTACAGCAGAACTGGAGTGAAAATGAGTGGAAATAATAATAATGGAGTGATGAAACCAAATTTGAGATTCTTCGGCTCAAATCATCATCAGTATGTACGGACGAGGTGAGGAGAGATGCACACATCTGTAAAACATTTCAGTAAGAGGTGCTGGGGATCCAAATTATGGACGTAGAAAAGTGCCATCAGATTTTGGTCCACCTGACTGGCAGCAGCTTCAGTGTCAACATTGCAGTCATGCCAAACACGCTGCCAGTGCAGCGAAAGCAACCAGTGGAAGAGGATCAGTCATGGATTGGCCTCATCCGGTCAGAGAAGATGCCTAACAGACTTCAGACGCTGTTAGGAACAAAGCTGGTCACACCAAATATTGGCTTTCAAGCAAATTGCATTTTTGCCTTGCATACTGCATTTCCATATACTATTGCACATTTCAATAAATCGCTGTACCTACTACTTATTCACAGCTCGAGACTTTTGCACAGCACTGCACCTGCAAAACTCTCAAAGCTTCATGAAGCTTCATGCATGAACTGTTTAGCTTACTGGCAATAAACTTGCAACTCTGTGCAAAATATTTGAAATTAATTATTAATGATCTTTCTCAGTACTTGCAGTGCAGCGCAAGACAAGATCGATTCTCTAAAATGAATTATGGGCAACTAAACGACTTCCTCAGCTCTGCAGCCTCAACGTGTATCAGCCGACCGTGAGCAGAGCGAGCAGCCATGTTTGCCTTCCCAGACTCTCACTGCATGTAGAATAGATTTTTTAAAAAGCGTCAGTTTCCAAGGATCTACCCAAAAGTCTAGAAACAGCTCATTTAATTCTCAGCTCGACTTCCTCTGGTGTTTTTTTCTCACCGTCTCTCTCTCTGCTCTCTCTGCAGCCTCTCGGACAGTGGTGTAGGCTGCTGCCCAAAGATGCTGCCAAGATGCCAGAGAGCGCGTGGAAGCTGGTCTTCTACACCATGTCCTGGTCCTACAGCACCTACCTGCTCTTCTTCACCTCCTACTCCTATTTCCATGACCCGCCCTCTGTCTTCTACGGTACGATACACAACACTGATCACATGTCTTCTGTAGCCTGTGCTAACTGAATCCTAAGCTCTTCATCATACAGGATGCTACAAAACCCGAACAGGCGATTTTTAAGTCACAATTCTCTCAGCACTTTAACTTACACAGATACCGAACCTCTCAGCTCAGAAGCTGAAGCCATTTTAATCTAATGAAACAGCAGGAGCGCTGCCTAATCCTGTGGAGACACTGTGGGGGTAAAATGCCACCTTGAGTCCTCAAATAGGCAGATATTTATAGCAGCGCATGCAGGATGTGGTTCTGGTTTATGCATATTTGCAGCTTTTAACTGGTCACCTTTTATGGTTCTTTAGTATTTAGTATTTATTTATTTATTGTCATTGTCAAGAACAATGAAATTGCGTTTGGGGCTTCCATACAACCCCAAAAAAAGAAGAAAATAATAAATACCCCTTAAAACCCAAGTGTACATATTTAACCCAGTGTGACTCCAATGCAATAAGACAATCCTTAGCAATAATGTTCGTAGAAATTCAGACAAAGACCTGAGAAACATGACAAAATACAACAATGCAACCCATTCAATATTATTGTACTGTGAGATATGATATCAGATATGATAGTTATCTATTTAAGAAAGAGGGGGGCAGGAGGGGGAAGAGAATAAAGATATGATGCACCAATGCAGACCAGTTCATTGCTATTAAGAAGTTGGATATGGTTATTGTCCGTGAGAGGGGGGCAGAGAGTTCAGGAGCCTCACAGCCTGTGGATACAGGCTGTTGGCCAGTCTGGATGTTCTGGCCTGTATAGACCTGTACCTTCTCCCTGAGGGCAGCAGATGGAAAAGGTGGCGCGCAGGGTGATGTTGGTCCCGCAGGATACTGTGCACCCTCCTCAGACAGCGAGTGGGGAAGATATTACTGATCTCTGGCAGACTTGTTCCAATAATTCTGCCAGCTTCTTTCACCACCCGCTGGAGTGCTTGCTGATCGGCCTTGGTGCAGCTGGGGAACCACACTAGAAATCCATACGTCAGAACGCTGCTGATGGCACAGTTGTAGAAGTTCAACATCAGAGATCTGGGAATGTGTGCGCTCCGCAGTCTCCTCAGGTAGTAGAGGCGCTGTTGGGCCTTCCGTACAACTGAGGTGATATGGTTGCCCCAGGACAGGTCCTCGGTCACAGTTACCCCCAAGAATTTAAAACTGCTCACCCTCTCCACCGCCTCACTGCCAATGAAGAGAGGCAGATGGTTGTTATGGCCCCTCTTCCGGAAATCTACAATGATCTCCTTGGTCTTTTTGGTGTTTAAGACCAAGTTATTGTCGTGGCACCATGACTCTAGTTGTTGCACCTCTGTCCTATAGTTTGTCTCATCATTGTTGGATATAAGTCCGAGCACTGTAGTGTCATCTGCAAACTTAACAATGAGATTGGACGCGCAGGAGGATTTATTGTAGTTTTTTTATACAATGCAAAAAGCATATTTATTTACTTGTTTATACAGACCAGTATTTGTTAAAATAAAGCTATCTATTAATAATTTATTCATGTTTTCCGAGTTCTGCCCCACCGTTTACAATAAATCAGCGGCAAATTGTACTTCATGGAGAGCAGCGCCGCGGCTGAGACCCTGTGTAGTGCTCATCATTGCATTGCTAATAGAGGATAGATGCACACTGGGGATTTCACATATAATTCAGTGGTGCCTTTCATAGTCTCTCAGCCTCTTCTATCAGACACAGAGTTGTCAAGGCTCCTGCGCCGAGCTCACAAAGGCTAGCTGACGGCGCCAGGTTCGTGTTTAATCGCTGCTTCGCTTTTAATAGCTGTCAGCCTGAGATGTGTGCAGAAGCTTTATTCCTCTACAAGGCTGGACTGTTACTAATGGAGGGAGGAAGGGAAAGAGAGATACAGCTACTGTGAGAATTTAGGAAATTAGTCGAAATCAAAGTGCAGTGACGGGACTGAGGAGGAGGAGTGTATCGCTGCCCCAAAGAGATGAGAAAAGCTTTGGTCCCCAGTAGAGGGGAAAAAAGGCTCCAGTTCCCATGCCTCCCCCTTGGCAGCTCCTCTGTTGTGATGCAGCTAGCGGCCCTCCTCTCAATGTTTAATGACGGACGGTCCAATCAATGAACATTACACAAGGCCCCAACGTAACCCCATATCACTGGAGACGAGCCTTACTCAAACACAGGAGGAGAAAGTTTCCGTCCAACATCCGATAGGTTTCAGTGATATAAGCCAGGCTACATGCATTTAGCTCGTTTCTCACAGCACTTTAAAAACCCTCTGTAAAGCTCTCGGGGATAAACGCGATCGCTCCAGCTTCCTCCCATCCTGACTACCACAGCTGACCCTTCACTTCTGGTATCCCCTGGAAGTTATTGTCCATTTGCAGCGGGTTTCTTGCATATGTGTCACACTTAAATGTTGTTGAGCATCAAATATTAGCCAAAGATAAACATTTTTAAATGATGATTTCATTTATTAAGGGAAAAAAATCTTACCTGACCCTGAATAAAGTAATTGGCCACTTTTGTTAAGTCATGAATTAACTGTGAATGAACCATTAGCCACTGCCAGACCTGATAAATCAAGAACTCACTTAAATAAAACCTGCTGACTGAGTCAATTTAGCTAAAAGAGCTCAAAAAGCAACACGTCAACATGAGTCATTGACATCTATCAGTCTGAAAAGAGTTACAAAGCCATTACTAAGGCTTTGGACTCCAGAGACCCCCAGTCAGAGCCGTTATTAGTCACAGTTACAGTCACAGTCACAGTCACAGTTACAGCTACAGTCACAGTTAAGGTTACAGTTACAGCTACAGTCACAGTCACAGCTACAGTCACAGTTAAGGTTACAGTCACAGTCACAGTTACAGCTACAGTCACAGTTACAGTCACAGTTACAGCTACAGTCACAGTCACAGCTACAGTCACAGTTACAGTTACAGTCACAGTTACAGTCACAGTTACAGCTACAGTCACAGTCACAGCTACAGTCACAGTTACAGTTACAGTCACAGTTACAGTTACAGCTACAGTCACAGTTACAGTCACAGTTACAGCTACAGTCACAGTCACAGTTACAGTCACAGTCACAGTTACAGCTACAGTCACAGCTACAGTCACAGTCACAGTCACAGCTACAGTCACAGTTACAGTTACAGCTACAGTTACAGTCACAGTTACAGCTACAGTCACAGTTACAGCTACAGTCACAGTCACAGCTACAGTCACAGTTACAGCTACAGTCACAGTCACAGTTACAGCTACAGTCACAGCTACAGTCACAGTCACAGTCACAGCTACAGTCACAGTTACAGTTACAGCTACAGTTACAGTCACAGTTACAGCTACAGTCACAGTCACAGCTACAGTCACAGTCACAGTTACAGTTACAGCTACAGTCACAGTTACAGTTACAGCTACAGTTACAGTCACAGTTACAGCTACAGTCACAGTCACAGCTACAGTCACAGTCACAGTTACAGTTACAGCTACAGTCACAGTCACAGTCACAGCTACAGTCACAGTTACAGTTACAGCTACAGTTACAGTCACAGTTACAGCTACAGTCACAGTCACAGCTACAGTCACAGTCACAGTTACAGTTACAGCTACAGTCACAGTCACAGTTACAGTTACAGCTACAGTCACAGTCACAGCTACAGTCACAGTCACAGTTACAGCTACAGTCACAGTCACAGTTACAGTTACAGCTACAGTCACAGTCACAGCTACAGTCACAGTTACAGTTACAGCTACAGTCACAGTTACAGTTACAGCTACAGTCACAGTCACAGTTACAGCTACAGTCACAGTTACAGCTACAGTCACAGTCACAGCTACAGTCACAGTTACAGCTACAGTCACAGTCACAGCTACAGTCACAGTTACAGTTACAGCTACAGTCACAGTTACAGTTACAGCTACAGTCACAGTTACAGCTACAGTCACAGTCACAGCTACAGTCACAGTCACAGCTACAGTCACAGTTACAGTTACAGCTACAGTCACAGTCACAGCTACAGTCACAGTCACAGCTACAGTCACAGTCACAGTTACAGTTACAGCTACAGTCACAGCTACAGTCACAGTCACAGTTACAGCTACAGTCACAGTCACAGTTACAGTTACAGCTACAGTCACAGCTACAGTCACAGTCACAGTTACAGCTACAGTCACAGTCACAGCTACAGTCACAGTCACAGTTACAGTTACAGCTACAGTCACAGTCACAGTTACAGCTACAGTCACAGCTACAGTCACAGTCACAGTTACAGTTACAGCTACAGTCACAGCTACAGTCACAGTCACAGTTACAGCTACAGTCACAGTCACAGTCACAGTTACAGTTACAGCTACAGTCACAGCTACAGTCACAGTTACAGCTACAGTCACAGTCACAGTCACAGCTACAGTCACAGTCACAGTCACAGTCACAGCTACAGTCACAGTTACAGTTACAGCTACAGTTACAGTCACAGTTACAGCTACAGTCACAGCTACAGTCACAGTCACAGTTACAGTTACAGCTACAGTCACAGTCACAGTTACAGTTACAGCTACAGTCACAGTCACAGCTACAGTCACAGTCACAGTTACAGTTACAGCTACAGTCACAGTCACAGTTACAGCTACAGTCACAGTCACAGCTACAGTCACAGTTACAGTTACAGCTACAGTCACAGTTACAGCTACAGTCACAGTTACAGCTACAGTCACAGTTACAGTTACAGCTACAGTCACAGTCACAGCTACAGTCACAGTCACAGCTACAGTCACAGTTACAGTTACAGCTACAGTCACAGTTACAGCTACAGTTACAGTTACAGCTACAGTCACAGTTACAGCTACAGTCACAGTCACAGCTACAGTCACAGTTACAGTTACAGCTACAGTCACAGTCACAGTTACAGCTACAGTCACAGTCACAGCTACAGTCACAGTCACAGTCACAGCTACAGTCACAGTCACAGCTACAGTCACAGTCACAGCGACAGTCACAGTCACAGCTACAGTCACAGTTAAGGTTACAGTCATAGTTAGAGTTTAAAAAAAAGCCTCCACAGTCGTCTGTTTCATGAAATGTGTCACAAACAGTGTGGCTGAGTCATTCTTCACTCAGTCACCAGCAGATGCTGATGGTGTTTGACTGTAAATGTTTCTGAGATCTAGACGCCACCACAATCTGATCTGACAGATACTGTGACTCTATTTTTGGCCACAAATGGTCGACAGTGCGTTAAACCACATTTTGGCAGAGACAAACATGTGCCTCCATCACGTGAGCTGGGGGCCTGATGTGAAAGGCACGCCTCTGTTCCACCGCAGTGACAAATGCAACGCAGTCGCCTCTTCGCCTTTTATCTTGTGAGAAATTGTGCAAAGAGCAGAAGCTGTCTTATGAGAAGAAGGATGTAGATAGGATGCATGTGAGGAAGTTCAGAGGTGAACTTCTTCAAGAGGCTGCACGACTCTTTGTGTTTATTGGAAGATGTTCTGATTTCACTGCGCGTCTCGATCCAAACCGAGGTCATCGTGCATTTATCGATTAACAAAGATGTTGATGAGCGGCAGGTAGTCATGTGTTTTAGAGGCTTTAAGAAGTGCACACATGATTGACTTGTGCACGGATGTTAATGAGCTCTGGATTTGAATCTCACTGTCAGCTGAGGCCTTTCTGCATGTTTGGTTGACCACAGTTTAATGGCTTAAAATTACAAAGTGTTACAAAAAAGTATTACCAAAAAAACCCCCCACAAAAGCTCGTTAAGACTAGAAACCCGTATCGCCCAGTGTGTGGTGTTGCTGCCCTGTAAACAGAGTATCTTTGTTATTTATGGTCGTGTTAAAGACGGCGTTGGCGACAGGAAGGGAAACAGTGAAGTCCAGAATAAAAACAAAATGCTTTACTGTACATCATTCATTATCTACATTCACAAGCGTGTTCTTAAAACACCTTCTTATGCAAGCAGGATAAAATTTCCCATCTGTCCCTGCAGACTGGAAGAGCGGTATGTCAGTGCCTACAGACATCGCCATCGCCTACCTGATCCAGGGCAGCTTCTACGGCCACTCCATTTATGCTACCATCTATATGGACGCATGGAGGAAGGACTCTGCTGTCATGGTGGTGCACCACATCATCACGCTGGCGCTCATCAGCTTCTCCTACGCATTCAGGTACTTTTTGTTTTTCAGCTCATTTTCTAACACAGAAGCACAAAATCACAGTTCATGAATGATTGTATAGTTTTGGTTGGTTAGTCGAAACACCAGTTTGACTGGAGGGTAGGAGGCAGAGTTTAGTGGAAACTAGAGCAGATGTGTTCGTTCACTGCCTTAAGTAAAATGCAAATTATCAGAAAAAAGTAAATCTGTAAATACGATTGCTGACAACATCGAGGGAATGACATTTATCACGTTACAGATGGCCCCGCCCCTCCCTGAGGCTGGCTCTGTCGGAGGCTTCTTCCTGTTAAAAGGGAGTTTTTCCTTCCCACTGTCGCCAGAGCTCTTGCTCTTAGGGGCTCATATGATTACTGTGGCTTTCTCTGTGTTGTTGTAGGCCATACAAAATGCTTTTGGGCAACTTTTGTTGTGATTTGGAGCTATATATATATAAGACTGAATTGTAATTGGACCGCTGACCTCTTCAGTGTTTTGAGGTAAAAAGGATAAAAAGCTATGTGGTGTGTCTAAATATCACATTGTACCGACCCAAAGAACAAAGACAACAGAGTGAATGTATAGAAAATGTAAAAGTCAAGTCTGCTTTCTTCTTGTCACCGAGCTCAGCATCTATCAGGATCCTCGTGCCACAGTCTGTGCTCTCTGCCCTCCAGATACCACAACATCGGGATTCTAGTGTTATTCCTGCACGACATCAACGACATCCAGCTGGAGTTCACCAAGCTCAACGTCTACCTGAAGTCCAGAGGAGGAGGCTATTACCTGCTAAACGACGTGCTGTCCAACTTGGGCTCTGTCAGCTTCAGCATCACTTGGTGAGAGATTTAACATCGGCTTATTTTCCTCAGCTGCTTGTTCTCCATTTGTTCTCCATCACGGTGAAGCGTTTTGTAGTCTTGACAGCATTATAATTATTCTGTCTGGAAGACGCTGAAGACGAGCGGATATGTAATACATTGTGTTCCCGTTTTCGTCTCTCTCAGGTTCTGGTTCCGTCTGTACTGGTTCCCCCTCAAAGTCATGTATGCCACATGTGTGTCCAGCCTCCAGTCCGTCCCCCACATCCCCTTTTACTTCTTCTTCAATGCGCTTCTCTTCGCCCTGCTTCTCATGAACATCTACTGGTTCTTGGTGAGGACACTGGTTTTGTCAAATGTTTCATTCAAACCCTGAAAGTCTTTCATTTTTGGACACGCCGTCTGATTTCTTTGCATTTCCTGTTTTCCTCCCCTGTTGTGTGCAGTTCATTGTGATGTTTGTAGTGAAGCTGCTGAAAGTAAAGGAGGTGAACGATGTTAGGGAGTACGAGGACGAGGACAGCAGGAAGGAGCCTCCAGCAGAAAACAGCACTGATGATGCTGGACATCACAACTCTGCACAGGGGTGAGCCCAACCTTCAGCATGTGTACTTTGGGTCATGTAATGTAGATCTTATTTTAGAGGAAACCAAAGCAGCTGTGCTGATGTTCAGTGGCAGAATTTCCACATTAATAAATTATTAGATTTAACACATTAGACTGTAAACGGTCCTGTTTCAACCATCCTCTCTGAGCGCTGCCTGACAGTACAAGACATCCAGACTAGAGATGGACCGATCCGATATTACGTATCGGTATCGGTCCGATACTGACCTAAATTACTGGATCGGATATCGGAGAAAAATAAAAAATGTAATCCGATCCATTAAATATCACGAAAGCACCTCACAAAACTTGCAACACGCTGTAACTCACCTCAGAACATTAGCACGTCGGAGCAGTATGCATCACGTGATAGAGCGGCTGTGGCATGCGGGACCTGTCGGTGGTCTGGATAGCATGTGGAGCTTCGCTAGCAACCCCGCATTTCATCTCCGACAAAGTTATCCCCGAGAGAAGTAAAGCAAGTGTGTAAGTCCATCTCTGAATGTTTGTAAAGCATTCCTGCGTTAAGCTTAACGAGCGACTGCCTCTCGCTCTCCGGCTGCTACTTCAATCATGAAACTGCTTAATGATCAGCTGATCGGCTTATCTGTCGCGAGTCCGTGTCTCTTGTTTGCTTTTGGCCCACTTTGCACCAGAAAGAGGAAACCAGCGGCTGAACAACAGCAGCACGTTTAAGCTTGATCAGCTGTTGTTAGAATTTATTTAATATTACTTTCTACACCAGGATCTTTTTCTACAGCTGACGCTGGTAACTGTGCAGGGGCGGATCTAGCAAAGTTTAGCCAGGGGGGCCGATAGGGCATGAACAGGGAAAAGGGGGCACAAAGACATACTTTTCTTTCTTATTCTCATTTAAAATGTCGAGCTTTTAATTATTTAATATTTATCTGAATCTTACACCCAAAGTTTTAATCTGATGTAAAATGTATAGAAGTCCATTACTGTATATAGTAACTGTTAAGTCTAATATATATACCCTAGTAAGCTATAGTACTTTTTCCTTTGGGAAGGTACCATCTGTGCAGTCTGCAATTTTGTTGAAGAAAGATGTTGAATCTATTTAATATTTCTTGAAAAATAATTGATTTCTGTGTATTTTTTTTCACACTGCATCAAATTAAGGTTGATTACGTCGATTAAGCATCATGAGGTGGAGCGTGAGGGGTGGTTCCCTATTTTTTATTTATTTATTTTTGTTGTTGCTGGGAGTTGGAACCCTATTAGTTAGGTTGCTTAATATATATGCTAAGTACTCTTTAAAATACCAGAATAGGGAGGATGGTGTAGGTTTAAGTTTATTAGATTGATCAGTATTGCTGAACTATGAAATATTTTTTTTTGCATACAGGTATAACAGAATAGCTTTAGTGTAGTTGTTGTTTTAAACTTCAAATTCAAATTCAAATTCAAATTTTATTTGTCACGTACACAGTCATACACAGTACGATATGTAGTGAAATGCTTGGACAACTGCTCGTGGCCTAAAGAAAACAAAAAAGGAAAAGGCTATGAATAAGATAGGAAATAAATATGAAAAATTAAAAAGGGTAAATTTAACTAGGAAGGAATAAAATATAAATTAAGGTTAAAAATGAAATAACTGTACAACACAAATTAGAATGAAGGGTAAATTTAACTGGGAAGAATAAGATAAAATATATAAATTAAAGTTGAAAATAAAATAACTGTACAACAAAATACACAATACACAATATAGAACTATATAAGAATGTATGAAGAAATTTAAATATAAATAAATATATACACAATAACAGCAGCTGTACAAGTATTAACCGGAAATGAAGAATATAGTGACCAGTGTTGTGCAAAACCAAAGTCCAGAAAGTCCAGTGTGTGTGTAAGAACCATATGTGTGGGTCAGTACTGTGTGGTGGTGTGATTGAGAGACCGTATCGCCTGCGGGTATGAACTTGAGTATGAACTTATACAAAATGCAGCAAGATATTTAAAAAACAGTTTTGTTGATTAAAAAACACTATATCAGATTCATATCGGTATCGGCAGATATCCAAATTTATGATATCGGTATCGGTATCGGACATAAAAAAGTGGTATCGTGCCATCTCTAATCCAGACGTTACCAAAATACACATTTAATGATGAAACACATTTCTATAGCCAAGCCTTACTGGAATATGTCGAGTATACTAAACAAACAAACAAAACGGCGAGCCCAAAGCCATGCGAGCAGCTCTTTGATGCTGCGCTTTGTGCTTTGAGCTGACCGATTCATCAGCGAGAGGCTGAATCATCAGTGACAGCTTGAGTGGGAAGCAGACAGCAGAAAGCTATACAACATCGAAGCATCAGGTAAACGTGGCCTCAGAAAGATGACATCATATTTACAAGGCTAACGCCGGGACATTCAGGCTGGCGAGTGGATTGGAGCTAGCAGAGAAACTCAGTGGGTTCCTGGAGCCTGCACTGCATGTGCTCGTGGGTTCCCGTGTGACTGGGTCAAAGGAGAATTTGGGAAACTGGACATTAGACAGATTTCCCTTTATAATGCTGTTTGATGGGACACAAACACAGAACGCTACCCACTCAGTGGGATGCCAAACACTGCACTGATGTACAACACCAGTGGGAGGCAGCAATGTGCTAAGCTGTGAGACAAACTGAGGACACTGGACGCTTAAATTGTTGTGGCTCCAAGTAGCCGTGCCCTAAAGAATTTCCTGCTGTTCCACTTTAAGTGGGAACAAAGAATAATGTTATACTAAGGAAGACTTGAGACTACAAGGTCAATCAAGTAAGATGTAGGATCGTTTTCTGGTAGACTTAATAGACAATGCTCAGGAGATCGCCCCCTACTGGCCAATAGAAAGACTGCCACGCTGAAAGCTGTGTTCCTCTCCTACATGCAGTTGACTGGAAATAATTGAGGAAAGAAAAGAATTAAGGTCAAAGTTCCTTCCCATTACTTCACGTTAATGCTGGTAAAGGTGGTTCTGTCGGTCTGCATAGCGTCTATTAGCTTGATGCTAATGATCCATTGCAAACAGCATGTATGACTGCATTAATCTTAGCATGCTAATGTTTAGCTAATTTAGCATGTTAGCAAGCTGACACTACAATTAGCGTTTAACGTAGCACTGCTAGCATTAAGGTAAGATGTGATGCTGTATATTTAAGCCTTTGTAGGCTACATTGTACAGCTGCTTAGACAAAGAGGAAGCTTTAATGCAGAGATAGTAAATTAATTTGACATTGTGGGACACCGGATGCTGGAGCAGTGACACTCCGCTTTCTGTCAGTGTAAAGACATTTAGCTAAACATGTTCTCAAGATAAGAAAAAGAAGTTCAGTTTCAACAGTAGTCTCAGTTTTTCTACATGACCAATGTGTAAAGTTACAGAAAAAGTTCTGGTACCTCAAATTACATTTGTTTATAACTGAAATATTACATTTTAAAATCCCTTTCACAGCCCGTGACAGAATTTAAAACCTCTGTTTTCACCTGGGTGCCGCTGTGTAAACTTGGTTTGCTACATGCTGTAATACATATTTGCCTGCAGAGCTCCACAGTCCCACAGCTCACCAATAGCTGGTTAAGCAGAAGAAATGCACTTTCATAACCTGTGGAAGCAGTTAGCTTACATCAAAAGTCACCACATGATATGATAGTCACAAGCTGTTTCTCTGTGAATCCTGTGTAATCTGTATTTGCAGCAGTGAGCTTTAAACTAAGAAGTGCTGACAAAAAGCAAAGTGTACTTTTAGCTGAGGTTATAGGTTCATGTCGTTATCTGAGGGGCTGCCATGTGCATCCCTGCTGTGCTGTGTCTAAAACTAGCCTCATTTTGAATACTAACTCAGGTAGGCTGAGTTATCAGATGTGCGCTCCTGTCCCAAAGGCAAATGAGTTCGTGTAAGAAAGCCCCGGACGTGCTGTTTGGTCCTTATCTGCCTGGCCTTGAGCACTTCTGATATGCCCCGTGTCTGCTGATGTCTCACTTCTGCTGATCACCTCAGGATTCTCACTCCTTTCTCTCCCATCTGGCTTTCTTTCCAGGAAACACGTGCAGAACGGGATCACAAAGGAGAAGCATTTATAACAGGCCCTCCGTCGCCACCACCTGGCACTAGGCTGCTGGTACATGCAAGACAAAGACGCCCTCCTTCAGCGTGGAGCATGTTTTAAAGGAAGAGCATCTTGAAAGGGAAACATCGCGTCTGATGACTTTTTACTCTCTGTATTTGTTTTTAGAACATTTCAAATCATCGCTGTCATTTTGTTTCCAGATTGGTTTAATTGGAGCACTGTGAATGTTATTTCAGCCGACTTTTTGTCTTACTCTTGTTAACTTTACATTTGACAGATTCAGTAGAAACGAGCAGTTTGAATGAGAGCTGGACTGTGATTGTCGCGTACAGTTGTGCGGGGCCTACAGCACCCTGCGCAGCATCGTGCACAGCACCGCAGCGCCCAGGCAAGGAAAGGTTTTGGCCAGTAAATGGTTCTGTAGACATTTAGATATTTAGTAATTCCTAATGAATCGCTTCCTCCGTCTTACACCTCCGCCCGTCCTCTCTGACCTATGATATGAGGAGGAAGGGTAAAAAACAAACATGGCGCAGTGGTGTGAGAAAGGCTGCCTGGCCTTATGGCCGCTTCACCACATGTATTGATTTTCATATCATCGCACAAGTCGGTGGCTGGGACCAGGCGGCTCTGGCTGCCTGCTTTCAATTATCTTGATTTCAAAAAACCAGGCTGTGTGTGTGTGTAAAGTGGATGTTTTTTAATCTTTTGTTTCTCTTGTACTGACCATCGCAGGCATTAGGAATATCCACCTGTCATTCCTGTACGGAAAGTTCATTTGCTTTGTTTTTTAAATTATTTGTTCTCGTGTGTGTGTGTGTGTGTGTGTGTGTGTCGCAGAGCATCTGTCGCTGACATGAAGGCGTACAAGCTGGTTTAATGACAGCAAATAGCTGGACTTGATTGACTGGGTTTCAGAATCAAAAGATTTCAGGTGGTGGCGGCTAAAAAAAGGAGCCAATAATAATCATGGAAAGACTGAACGATGACAAACAAAACGTTATGTATGCGCAGATTATGGAATTCAGAAATGCATGACATCGGAATGATTTTGGAACTGCTATGAAATGATCACGAAACATCCTACAGCTGTGTAATCATGAAGTTTTTACTAACTCGTCCTAAAAGCGATCTGTTTGTTTTCTCTATGTTTTTGGCGCAGCGAGGCCACCGAACACAAATATCCCAGAAACGTTTCCCCCAGCCCAAGGGAAGATTTTTCTATGATTTCTAATTTGAGCATATTAATAACTTGAACTCGAGTGAAAGGGAACTGTTCCCTCGGTTTTCCCTCGCTGGTTTCCAGCTCGCACTTTAGTGGGAACGGCCGCTGTCGAAAATAAGGGATATTTCAGTTTCTCCACCTTCTCGATCAAATTCAAGCGCTTGTTTGGATGAACAGCATGCTTGTGCTGCTGGAGCAGGCTGCAGATGTCGTCTGTCCCTACGAGACGATCCGCTTTGCTTTGTGTGTCTTCCACGCTGCTCGCATCGTGTTTGGGGGGGTTAGAGCTAACTTATTTCCTTTTCCTTAGTATCTGTTGGTGCAGATTATCTGCATTGATTTATTTTAATTTGCTGCTGTTATTTTTCCTGAGAGAGAGCAGTTTGTATGTCAGATGTGTCGTTGTTTTTCCTGCTGCGTGTGAGTCGCTGATCGTGATCTGACAGCCCAGGTCGGATATTTTCCGGGGGGGGGGGCTTGTCCATCTACGTGGCAAACATCTGGATCTAGTCTCCGACCTCTTCCATTTAATCTGAATGCGGGCTTGCGCTCGTTTTACTGTAGTGGTGACACATCTGTACTGTAGGTGACACGGTTGATCCGACATGTTGCTGTGAGGCGAGACGATCCGTAGTTTGCCGATGAGCTCAGAATGAAGTCTGCAGTAAACCCTCAAAAATCCACGTCCTGAATCGGGTGTGACTCGCCCCCTAAAGCCTGACGTGGCGCTCTCAGAAACGTCTCGTACAACTGCGCTGATGTCTGTACAAGTAACTGTTCGTGGGGTGGGCAGTATGGTTATGCGTAACACTAGCCAATGTGCTAACTGCTTCCACCCTGGTTACTGTCCTTCAGAACCTCATTGTGTTTTTAATCAGCAAGTACAAATTATGAATATTAAAAATGATCATTATGACAGATTTCACCCACATCGCCCACCCCCGGCTCAGAGTTGACTAAAACCATCCTGTCAACACTGGCTTACAGCTGAGGTCGTGTGAACTTGACCTCATCGCTCCCCATCAGCGCACACTAAGAACATCGGGGCGCGATGTTAAAGTGCACAAACAGGACCGAGACGTTAGCAGCAGAGCCCGCTGTGCGCTCTCACCTCATCACCCCCACTCCCTTATGTTTAGGGGAGTGATGATGAATGAATGAAGGACTCACAGGACCTCCTGTTGCAGGTGATGGAAAGTAAAATGAGGATGTATTTGGTCCCTGTATGCATACAGTCGCCAAAGCTTCATAACTGACAGGGCGACCTTACTGATGAGGTCCAATCAGGTGTTTTTGTTGTTCAGGTATGTTGGCTGGTTCGCAGTTACTAAAAATGTTTTAGGGAGTGACGACACAAAGGGAACTTTCCACAGACTCATCGGTGTAACGGCATCTTTGAGAAGTCACCTTATTTAAGAGGCTGCAGTAAGCGGATTATTACACGTTGATCTCGGCACCTCAGCTTCGTCCTCGCCCAATAAACAAACAACAAAAATGGCGTTCAGATTGTTTCTGGTCAACATGGAAGCTTTTTTTCCACCACTGAAAAACAAAGGCAAGTAGAGTTAATCAAAATTTCAATTGCAAAAAGATGAAATAAGAAATTCAGTGGCAGAAACAAACTTTCAGAGACTGCCTCAAAGTTTTTGACCCAAAGCTTTGTCATGATTTGATTGTGCCAAAATTTCCACCCGAGCTGATGAGGCGAGTGTCTGTGGGAGCAAAGAGGAGCGCTAACAGAGCGACAGGGCCAGAAAAAGCCCTGCAGGTATTTTTACGCATTGCACTGTAATTTAATATTATTTTTATTGTTCATCAGTAGATCAAAATTAAAAGGTGGATTTAGCAACTGAAGGATGAATAATTAAATCTCTTAATTTCAAATGTGTTTTAACTTGTTTTGGACCCTTGATGCACAAAGATGTACAAATGACCCCCGAGGTTGAACTGAATCTGGCCACTTTCTGAAACACGACTACTTGATAAAAACAAACCTCATACTTGCTTTTTTGTAATACGATTTTAATACCATTCAGCCAATGTTATCGTTTCTTTTTTCTCATGAAATAAAACATGTGGGTAAAGAACGATTTGAGTGTTTTTCATGTGTCATTTATTTTTAATCACAACCGTTTTCACTTTCATTGCAAAGATCAAGTGTTGCAGATGAAGCAGATTCAGTGCACGAAACAAAAACAAAGCCATTTAATAAATTATAACTCATATTCCCCCTCCACGGGTCTGCTGATTGGGAGGGGGAGGGGTCACAGGTCATGTGGTAACAGAGAAAATACATTTTTTTAAAAAGCAAATTAACACTTTTCACCCAAAGCAAAGACGAGGGCAAGGATTTAAAAATATCTGATTTGGTCAAATCATATTTTTGCAAGTCAGCAAAAGGTCCCATCTACTGATTAGGAAAGGGGTGAAAGGGGAGGGGCTCATTTTATTGATTAGATAAGGAAGAAAAACAAAACATGGCTCCATGTGACATTTTGAAACAAGCTCTCCGAGCAGCTGGTGCCACCAGCGTGACCGTTTCTCTAAATCAGTTTGGAGATTTAAAAAAAGGCAAATCAGACAAAGACGACACGTCACAGGAAACAAACAAATGGCACGAAAAGCAAACAGAAACGCCAAAGTGAAAACTATCACTGCACAACTACATTAATGATGTGACGGGGTTTGTATTAAAGGCATGGAGATACGATCTAAAGACTACTTCACATTTCATTTAGACAGATCGACGTCATGTCCGTAAACAGTACTCGTGTTTGAGGGTTTCACTCAAAGGAAACGCTCCAGTCGCTCTCGACACAACACTAGACGATTTCAGACACAGCGAACCGTCAGCGGCTGATCGTGCGAGCGTTATATTTAGAGAGACTCCCTGGTGATCAGCCCTCCTGACAAAAGGAAATTCTGGGATAAACTGTGCGGTCAGCTTCTCCCTCTAGCTGCCTGAGACAACACGTGATGTCACGACGTTTGGCTCGTGAAGTACGCCGAGAAGAGGGACGGGGAGCGATCGGTGCAGCCACGTGACATCTCAACCAATCTCATCATGACCTGTGACATTAACCCCCGTCATTAGAGGTTAAAAACAACATGAGTGACCACGCTGAATGAATGACAGAGACATCTGTGGAGACTGAAATGATTCCTGATTATTCTGGTCCATGAGATCAAACGGGTCAAAGTTGGCAGCAAGACAGGATCTGACATCATTGTTTGTGCATTACGGACGAAGGAAACGGAAGTGATTCTGCTGGTTTGGAAACCATCGTGACAACAGCAGCTCGGTCCAGCCTCAGTGTCTTATTGGCTAGAGTTTATTGAATTTGAGGAAAAAGGGTACAGTAGGGTCCGGGGCAGTAAACGCTGCTGCACGCCTTAGTGGGCCTTGGCCTTGGGTTGAGTGATTCTACGGACAACACTGTACAGGACTCCAAAGTTCTGCAAAGAGACAAAAGAAACAGGGTTAGTCTCATGAGCCCAACACACTCTGCAGACCTCTGCAGCTCCGCAGTGGACTCGTCTTCAGGTACTGCCCGACTAACTACACCTGGTGAGGTGTGGGTTAGGGCAGCGGTCCCCAACCCCCGGGCCTCGGACCGGTACGTGGCGCAAAAAAGGTTGGAGACCGCTGGGTTAGGGTATTCTGAAGCTGGCCTTGGGGCTAATCTAGCTGCTCTTGTAGTCGGTACCTGACTAATTGTTTTCCATTTCAATTGATGCTTAAAGCCGCTAAGTTGTTGTATTCTGAAGGTTATGCAGCAGTCTGCCACCAGATGGCGCTGCATTGTTGAGAAGTGCAATAAATCTGTTAATCTAGGCCTGATCTCTTTGTTAACACTGTTAGTGTTTGCTTTTAAAAAGGCGAAAGAATAAGATGGTGTGTCCTATACAAAAAGAGGCCTTGACAGAAAATTAACAGAGATCCTCAGAGTGTGGAGGAGACACCAGGGAACATGAGAGGAGCTGGACGGGGCCACAGGAGGACGCCGTTTTCTTCACCAGCCGTTCACACAGAGTAAATGTGAGAGATGTGAAAGTCTCTGCTGTGGTGAACTTTATTCCACCTGCAACACAATCCAGTATAACTGGGGGAGCATATTTGTAACCCGCTGGGTACCAGGATGAAAGACCAGCTGTTGGGCCTCACGTGGGTACAGCGCCCAGAGCGTCTCTGCAGGTCCTGGATGACAAAGACACTGACGGGCCCACGCAGTCGTTTTAGGACATTATGCAACACTGTGTTCAAATCCACCAAACAGCACCACAGCAGTGATCCAAATCTGAACGCGTTCATCTCCAGACTGTCAGGAGTGCAAACAGCAACATCCTGATTCAGCCTGTGATTCTAAACTGTGACTGTGAATCAAATCAAGCCCTTATGGTTAATTTAATTTTCGTCTCCGCTGATGTTCGTTACATCATTTTGTGCTCAGTGAATTACCCGACTGGAGTATTTGGTTCCCTGGATCTGATGTGAGAGTTAAGTGTCCCCTAATGAGTCGAAACGATGCCATCATGAATAAAGTGACACTTACCTGGATAGCCAAATACACCATCCCCAGGTAGGCTGCGATGCAGACAGCCAGCAGCAGGTCAAAGATAGCGGGCTTCACTCTGAGTGAGGAGAAAGAAAAGTTTAACATGGGGCAGAGAGCGTTACTACATCATGTTTTATTTATGAATTTGATCTCATATGCAACAAAGTTTCAAAATAATTATGACATCACAGCTGTGAGCTGCAGAGGTACGAGGAGCCTTAAAGCCCCTCTGTGCAGAGAAAACCAGCTCCCTGAAGCCGTACCTGTAAGCATTCATCGTCTGCTTCAGCTGGTCATAAAACACAAACTCTGGATCCCTGAAGAGGAGAGAATGAAGAGCTGACATGCTGACGAGGACACAGATCAAAACCTACGAAATACATCAAATAAACCTCCCTCCCATCGCTGCGGGTGTGGATTTTTTCCTTTTTTTTACCTCTTGTCAGCTTTGACGTAGTGTCTTTTGACATCCTTGAGGTAGCGTCCCAGGTGATACTCCAGGGTGGACACCACGGTGCTGTCTTTGTCCACCAGCTGAGCAGCTCTGGGCTGCGCCGTGAGCCAGTCCACCACGGCTGACAGCTGCTCGTCCTGCACCTGCTGGTAGGAGACCGACCATATTACAAAAGACACGTGAGCTCAACACCTGTGATCGCTGAGAGACTGAAGATGTAACGAATCCAGATTCAGAACTAAAAATCAAGTTATCTGCTGCACTGTGTATGTTTTAGGAAAATAAAATGAATCAGGTTCCAGGGAGGCGTGCGACTCGGATGATGATGTAACAGGACAGACAGGTGACGTACCATCTGCTCAGTGAAAATCTGCAGGTCTCCAGGTGCTGCCTTTAAGTTTAAAGAAACAGGTCACATTAGCATCACAGTGCCTACAATCTTCATCGGTTTAAACCTTTTTAAAAATTGCTGTTTAGACCTTTTCTGTGAGGTTGTAGACGACCCTCGCCAGAGCCTCTGCTACCAGCTTGGTGTTCCTGCTGAGCTTCTTCACATCTACGTGAGGCCTGTAAGACACAAATACGAGTTTGCAGACAGTTAGACGACAGGAAGTCGTCCGAGGCGAAGAGCAGAAACCAGGGAGCTGATCACAGAGCGTCTGTTTTCACACACAGACAGGCTGAGACGTAGGAAGTCTGAGAAGATGCTCGCTCACAGAGAAAAGACAAATCGACAGCTACAGGAGAGGAAACGACTCTCCTGACTCCTTACAACCTCGTTTAGATTAAACATCATAAACATTATTGACAGCATGGAAAAGTCCTGCCTGTCTGCAGAGTAAAAAAGACCATCTAGATGATGCCTTTGCTAAGATTTTCCTGAATCTTGGTGGAAAATATCATCAAATAAAGCAAATGGAGTAAAAACAAAAAAGAAATACAGGTTATGTAGACGGTGCATCGATGTTAACGGCAGTTTAAAGAACATGACCATCTCATCATAACGACCATTTCAGTCACAACCTTCCTGAGCAAAAACATCAACAAAACAAGAATCTGACCACAGCTCATGACCGGCAGCTGGAATGGAAACACTATTTTTTGGTGATTCAAGAAACTGCAGTAATGAACCCACCCAGCAGGGGGCTCTCCCGCTCCGTGGCGAGAGGAGGGGGACACTGACCGCACGTCCATGATGCTGGAGCGCTGAGCCAGCCGGTGCGAGGGCAGGTGGGACAGAGTGAAGGCGGGCAGGCGGCGGATCCCAAAACGTTCGTGCTCCCACGCCAGCATGTCGTCAGCCAGGTTGATTTTCTTGTGGACCATGGAGAACTTGACCTCTGGATACTGACTCGCAACCACCTGGGAGGAAGACAGAAGAATGTAACCTCTGCTTTGGGTGTAAGAAGAAAGGTGATCCGTCTAAGCTGCTCCAAGACTCATCGAGTCTGTGACTTCTTACCGCCTCCAGCTCTTTCAGAAG
Organism: Maylandia zebra; assembly: GCF_041146795.1. Lineage (NCBI taxonomy): Eukaryota > Metazoa > Chordata > Actinopteri > Cichliformes > Cichlidae > Maylandia > Maylandia zebra. The sequence continues at coordinate 1,718,550 of NC_135188.1, read as the reverse complement.
GGAATACTGAGGGGTTCCCTCTTTGGGAGGTTTGGACACATGGAGGTGCAGAGAGTCTCCGTTCCCCAAAGTATCCAGACACAACACAAAGGCTACGTTATCCTGCAGCAGACTGGAGTCTGACGGGAAGAAGAGACAACAGATGTAACCAGCTTTTAAACACATTACTACTAAAAAATACTACAAACTACATTCAATAATTATAAAATATGTTTTTATTAACTTGCTGTTGAAATGTGGATTATGGACGCATGAATGCTGCAGGGTTTGTGTGAGACTGCTGAACGATACCTGTGTGGTCTAAATTGTCCTCCAGCCAGCGTTTGGTGCCCTGGTAGTTAAACTTTCCTCCGCCGGACAGAAAGAACAGCAGGTTGTACCTGAACACAGCACGATTCACACATGAGAGGTTTCTGCAATATTGGTATATGCACTCACTGCAAACATCTAAACAGCCAATCACATGGCAACAAATCAATCCAATCAGAGATGGGAGCCCAGAGGGGAATGTCCAAAATGCTTCAAGCTGATGTGACATGAAAGAATGGATCTGCCCTGCCTTTGTGTGATTGGTGGTGATGTGATGGTGTGGGCGGTGCCTTCTAAGCACACTTTTAAGCTTTGAGACATGGCGTCTTATCCGGCTGGAAGCAGCCATCACTGTGGTTGTAAACACATGGTCAGCAACAGAATGTGGTGTTTAAATGATGCAGCCTGTAATTATGGCGCCTACGGAAAATAAAAAACAAGGTTTTTCTAAAATGACGCAAATGTCCAACGAGTTTTATCTAAAGTGCAACGGCCACAACTTGAAATTGAGGCTAAAGTGGAAGAAGCACAAATAACAACGAACAAACTAAATCAATCTCTCCTCCACTGCATGTCTGAACGTCCCTCCCTGAGCCTGTGCCGAAGGTTTCTTCCTGTTTCTTTTCCATTGTTGCCGAGTGATTGTTCAGAGTGGGTAAATTGATTGTTATGAAGCGCCGTGAGGCAGCTGTTGTTGTGATTCGGGGCTATAGAAATAACAATCGATCAAATCTAAATCTCCTGAGTGCTTGTGGTCGTTCAACAAATGGTCAAAATAACAGAGAAATTCACAGATTTTCAATAAAACAAGACAACACAGATTACCAGTCATGTGTCACCCTCGTTTCCATAATATCCATAAATAGGAATAAAATTAGACTGACAGTATATGTGGCTTGGACTGACTACAGTGATGTCAAGAGGGTCCTTAAATTCAAATCTATACTGTGTTTGTGTAAATTACTTTGAGGAGGCATTACCCAATCATCTGAAGTGAGATGCTCAGCACATCTCTTTTACTGTAAATAAGCATCTGATGGAGTTTAGTTGGAGCTAAGCGCAGCCCTGCAGTCACATCGTTTTGATTTGGTTGTTGTGTAATAACACAGCTTCCCATATTTGATCGCACTTGGCTCCAGCAGGGAAAAAATGATGATGAAGCCAATCTCTAGGCTTCAGTTCAGCTCCAATTAAAAACCATTGACGGATGCCATCACTTACTACATCCATCTTATATAAGACCTACAGCAGTGCCAACGCTGCACTTATGGTAAAGTCCACTTTCACAGTCTTTAACAAGTGATTTCTTTCACTTCCTCTGCTGTTAAGTACTTTCAGACACACCATATCAGGATATTAGTGACCACTCTGAGTGTTTAACACGGTCAGATGTGCTCGTTATCTCAGCCGAGTGCAAAGATAATTCAATACAGTCCTCAAGAAGCAGCCTGACCATAACAAATGAGACAGACGTAACAAACAGACTCTGGCTTATGTTCACATGAACTACTGAGGTCAGCGATCAATGCTACGTCTGTTTTCTCATATACACTTTGCTGCAGATGTATTCACTGACCCATCCAAGTCACTGGACTCAGGCGTTCACATCACTTTCATGGCCACAGGTGTATAAAGTCATGCAGACCGCTCCTACAAACGTGTGAAAGGATCTCAGTGAACTCCAGCGTTGCACCGAGACAGCTGAAGTGAAGCAGAAGTGATTTGGAACGACAATCATAGAGCGCAGACGTCCACACTGATATGTTTTTGTTTGAAAACCCGTCTTCTTCTCTCCGTTTTGGCCTTCCAGCCACACTGAGACGGCGTTTTTTGAAAACGCTCTTCAAAGTGGATAAATTGGAAAGCGCCAGTTTCGCGTCGCGGTGTGGACAGCGTAAACGGAGGCTTTCAAAAGCATTTTAGTCATTTGATGCAGTCATGTGACCAATTCAACTAAGCCGGCAGAGAGCATTGTACAGCAGTGGTTTTGGTTTCCTCTCAATTTTGACAGTTATTAAAGATTAATATCAGTGGTACAAGCTTCAGATAAAACTCGGCACTTTTCCTCGACATTTTGCCACAAAGTAAATAAACGGCAGACAGAAGTGACGCAGCTCAATCATCTTACTTTTCATCACCAAGCACAATGCAAAGTGTTGGCGTGAAGCAAAGCACCGCTGGACTCTGGAGCAGCGGACACTTGTTCTCTGGAGTGGGAAAAGGGAAAAGGGCTCGCCCTTTATGTAAGATGTGAGAAGTTCCTGTGAAAGGAATTCTTAATGCTTCAGCATACTTTGGACCATTTCATGCTCCCAACTTTGTGGAAACAGTTCGGGGACGACCCCTTCCTGTTCCAACATGACTGCACACCAGTGCACAAAGACACGGATGAGCGAGCGTGGAGTCCTGACCTCAACCCGACAGAACACCTTTGGGATGAATTAGAGCGGAGCCAACATCAGTGTCTGACCTCACAAAAATGCTTCTGAAAGAACAGTTTGGGGGATTCTTGACAAAACTCTTAAACCCCGTGGAAAGCTTTGCCAGAAGAGCGGAAGCTGTTATAGCTGACATCATATTAAACCGTATGGATTACGAATGTCACTCGAGTTCATGCGTTTGTGAACGCAGGGGCAGAACAGACCTTCAGCGCGACGTCTAGCTTAAAGACATCGCACCACGGTGCTACCTGAGGCACAAATGATCAGAAAGAATTGTAACGTGATCGTTGTTACTCACGCAGCGTGCGTCCTCTTGTAGGTGTAGAGTTTGGAGAAGAGTCGGGCCAGTTCCAGTAACATGGACACTCCACTGCCGTTTGAGTCTGCTCCGTATGACAGCCACTACACAACAGAGCACAGGCTGATTACTTTGCTGCCCTATTTTCTCTTTTTTGACCAGCTCTCCACAAATATAACCTCTCCTACTTCAGCAAATCCTGGAGATATTTCCTGACAAACCCCCTGACTGTGTCCAAGTTGTCAGTGATGACCGAGTTAGGAAAAAAGAAGCATACCGGAGCAACACCAAAGGAGTCGTAATGAGCCACCACCACGATGGTGGGGAGGTCCTCTCCTCCAACTCCAGCCAGACGGCCCTGTGAGCAAACAGATTCAGCCGTTATATCACGCTGAGAATAAAAGAGGAACAGAAAACAATCTCACTGTGTTCAGTTAATTCCACTCTTCTGCTAATCTGCTGATCCTCTGCAGTCAGACTGAAGCGCTTTTTTAACACAAAGCTCAAAATGACTGTTTTTAGTCAATATAATGTACTTAAAGGCTGCATCAGCTCTAATCTTCACCTTTCACCAGCAGGGCCGCGCCTACATTTATTAAAAGAGAGCAGAGGATGGAGTGACATGTGCTCCTGAAATTCACATAAATTATCTCCAATTAGAGTAAAGCGAGTTCAGAGATAAGCATCCCCTACAGAGGTTTCATTAAATATGAGTACACACTAACTGCAGTCATTCTGTTCAAGATCATAAACAACTAATATTTTTCTTTCTTTTAACAAAGGGGTGAGTTTGTGGTACTGAGATAGTCCATGAAACTCTCAGGCAAACACAGCTTCTGTCCATTTGGACATCACAACATCAACGCGCTCGTCTGATACAGTTCAAAGGTTACTCTAATGTAAAGTCTTGCTCCCATCAGTGTCCCGACTTTACAGACTAAGAGTCAAGGACAAACTAATCTTGTTGTTTCATTAAAATCTGACGACCACTCTCGGAGGAGGAGAGATTCTTGTGAACTGTGCAGGACAGATGACAAAGCCTTCAGATTCATTTTGAGCGTGTAAATTTTAAATAACATGAATTGTTATTCATTCATTTATGTTTTTTGTTCTGTATTCTTTTATTTATATTTACATGTTTAAAAGAAAACAATTCAATTTTATTTATACGCATTTATTTTATTATTTTATGAATATTTTATTAATTTAGAGTGTTGATTCTCAACAACAGTCCAGCAATCACATGACCACTTATGCGCCAACACCTGGCAACAGCGGGCAGGAAAAACAGGAAGAAACCTGAAAAAAATGTAATGACTAAAACACATGCAGCCTTTAATCAAAGTGTTTTTATTAGAATATTTATTTATGCTAACAGTCAAAATCAATGACTTTGTTCATTGCGTTCAGTCTATTTTGGCAAATTAATGTGCTGAGAGCAAAAGATATGATCATGTGTTTTAGCAGTTTTTAGCAGTGTTACAGTTATTCTTCTTCATCATCACCTATTTACACATGAGTAGGGCTGTTCGATATAACCATATATATCTGATGACGATATAAAAGCGTCTGTCGTTTCATTTTACGCTGTCGTTTGTTTCGTGGTGTCACAAAATAAACTGTTTACAGCAATATTTGTTCATGTTCTGATGTCGCTGCAGTGTTTATATTAATTTCTTAAAGTTCTCTCTTTCTCTTATATTTGATATAACCACACCACGGACAGACAAGCGCCTGTTTTTATGCGTTGTCATTAGCAACAACGACGGTAACGCCATCGCGTATCCGCTTGTTTATGTTCCACATAAACCTTTCACAATAAAGCTCAAGATCCTGTTGAGACTTTTCAAAATAAACTGAATCACGTGAAAGATGCAGATTATTTACGGATGAGAAGTAAAAAAGAGCCGCCAGGTGCTAAAAAATAGATCTTAGACTCAAACGTTAGAACAGGCTTCTCCCCGCAGCACGCCGTGTAATAAATACTCACAAAGAAAACGGCGCCGTTACAACTTATGTCTAAAAATGTATCGTTTCATGCATCGGTTAAAACACTCGACTCCAGCTACACGACGCGCAGCTGGAAACACTTCACGCAAGTCGAGCTGCCCGAGATTCACAGAGTTTACAGAAAATGTTACATTTCTGTGATTTACATCGTTATCGGACGATAGATGTCTGATATCGGGAGATGAGGTTTTGGTCATATCGCTCTACACACAAGTACCTAAAGTCAAACAGCGCCAAGCAGTTTAAAACTGCAGTTTATTGTAAGAACTCTTTGAATTATTTCCCATCCAGAAACACTGAGTCAGAGTAATCCCTGCTGAGTAAATCCACAGCTTTTGACCTGCTCGACTGTTTCTCGTTCAGGAGTTTAAGCCCACCCACATATTCAGAAGTCGCACACAAAACACTAAACCAACAGTCAGAGCTTCAGGCAGCAGCAGGTTCCACCTCAAAGCAGAGAGAAAATCCTCTGAATAGGTTTTTGTTATGTATTAGTGTTTTTTATGAAAACAAAAATACTAATTAACACAACTCGCCTTGGCAACATTTAAGAGACCAATGAGTAGAATCAAGCACCATGTTCCCAATGAGTAAATTAAACCGCGTTTCATTTCACTCAGTTGATTTTCCTCGTGTTCACCGTAGGACGAAAACGCCTTCAAAAGCTCTCAGAGAAACGATCCAAACAAAACTGTGACCCTTCATTATGTAAAACATAGTCGTAACCACCGTACTGCTTTGGCTGTAGACAAAAAAATTATCTTCCAAAAAGGCTGTAATATTCTAACATACATGAAGCTACTTTTCCTTATTCACAAAGGACTGCCAAAGGGATCCGTCTCTTCTCCCGGGAGCGACATTTGTCAAACAAGCGTGTAAACGGCGACACTGTGGAGCCACCTAATACTTTACATCTACCTGACATGAACATGCAGGTATCCTACACAGAGTTTACAATAGTGACTAAGATACAACAGCAATGACAACAATGACAACTGACCATGTGGTGGAAGTGTTACTGGAAGTAACACACACGTAGCAAACATGGAAACTGTAATCTTACACTGGAGGTCCCTGCAATCTAAATATTAGAGGTGGGGGGGAAAACACGATACAGCATAGTATTGCAGTATTTTGTGTGGTAATATTGTATTTACACAGGGGACATTAAATATTTTATGAATTAAAACACAAGAACAAGAGGACCCACCTCATGCACCACAGAGGAACGTTGCTGGGTGCAAATGTAACAGTTAAACATGAATCTGGAAACTTTCTGCATTTGTGTCTTTGTGATGATCAGAAACAAATCGAATGACCGTATTCGATCGCAAACTGATTTCAGTTATGGTTGGATTTAATGACAGCGTTTGTGTGCTCGATGATCTCATTTTGCATAAATAATTTTTGAGTTATTTGTTTTATCCAGTAAGATAAAAGTTATTGATAAAGTTTACCTTTAAGCACATCGTTTGCAGTTGAAAAAAGCTGATAACTCACATATATGTTATTGCAATATTCAGCATAACAAAATATAAAAAATAATAGTGTATTATGGGATGTTCCCACCTCTAGTAATGGTGTCATATCTGCTACATGAGCTTTTTAGACTTCTACATCAACGTGACTTTTTTAAACCCCAACCTCCCCAAATATATATTTTTATATAAACTAACTGTGAGCAACAAACTAAAACATAAAGCAAATTAAAATGCATATAACTGATATCTAATTTCTCCTTTTTTTATTTGTCATAAGGCGCAGTAAACACTCTGGCAATTATCTCATGGATCAGTTGTTACAGAGGTAAGTATGGTTAACATATGGCTGTAAAGCAGGAGCATTATCCACCGCCAAAGTCTGGCAAGGAACAACACAAGGATGAAATCAGAAAAGATAAATGAACATCCAATCAGTTTGTAATGTGGCTCACCTCTAAACTGGTGATGGCCCAGTCACTGACGGCTTTGCTCTGAGCTCCACTGGTCACCATCTGAAAGCCGTTGGCTGTGGCCGTATGCAGCAGGACTAGAGAAAGCACAAAAAACATTATAAAAATCTAAAACGTGACGTTTAAAATCATACACATCATCAGCAGGTTCTCTACCTTCGGCCGCTGATAAGGAGCCCTGTGAGGATGAGGAGGTCAGGGTCTGTGTGTAGATAGACAGCAGCTCGTCATCCTCCATGGCGAAGTAGACGGGGACGATGGTCTCAGTAGCCAACATCTCAGGCTCCAACTCCATGAACTGCTACCGGGAGACACGGTCGAGGACAGCAGAGTTAATAAAAGGGAAGGAAATGTGACTCAACCGCTTCATCTCTGCCAGCGCCGAGAAGAACAAATGATGGGCGGAAGCAGCAAACTGCTTTACACATTTACAGAGCTGTGTAACAAAAATCTGTGCAGATAACAATTCACCAGACATGTTAATTAGTTTAACATAACACATCAAATGCCTACTACTACTATACGTCCCTCCTTTTCCAGAAGATTCCCACGCGTGAAGTGGGAGGTTTAATTAGTCACAAGATGTAGAGCATGAACACAGGAACACAGCACACGCTCAGGCTTATATGGTGCAAAGAAACCCGTCAAAAACAGCTCAAAGGGGTGGTGCTGTCAAAAAAACAACTGCCTTCCTGTTCCTATCACAACTGAGGTGCCCTCGAGCATGGCACTTACTGCTGTAAAATTATGCTTTAGTTTTATCTCTGTGCAGACTATTAGCAGCAGAAAGGGAAAAAATATACTATGCATAAAAAAATGTCAACACTGGGTGTGTCTGCATTTGTGCCTTCCTGCGATGTAAACGTGTAAGCCACACGTTCTGAAATGTCTTAATACAACCATCAAGAGCACATTTTTCTCTCAAGACCTGATGCCTTACTTGGTCATATCTTCTGCAAATTATAAATATAAACTAAAGCTGTGAGCACAAAGTAGCTTACCTGCTGTTGTAATGCAATAAATTATAGCGCACACTAACGAAATCAGTGATGACTCACTCAATGGTAGCAGAGCTTTTATTAGGCTTATATATTTCTCTTTGCTTTAGTGAATTTTCATTAAAAAAATGGCCGACGATTATGTAAAAACAAACACCAGAGTTACTAAAATAAGCCAATAATATACAAATCAGACGGGCTTGTCATAAATGTGACTGCGACCTGCCCTGATTGAAACAAAAGCACTCTGGCCAGCAAAACCACAGCTTCACTAAATTAAAAAGAATGATGGGCCAAAAGGTGCTACGGTGCAAACGCAATCCCAAAACTTCAGCCTTTGAAGTCTGATCGTGTGGCCTTGACTGGATTCAAACCTAACACAGTACCTTTAATATGAAAGAACAATCAACCTGGAAACAGTCAAAGGAACGTGCGCTGAACCTCATGCAGAGTGTATATTTTGCATAACCTGTGGAGCAATTGGGTCAACTTGTTTAAAATGTGCTATAGAAATAAACTCTGACTTCACTATATACTAAACCCACCGTGGAAACCAACACAGCACTGAACTGAAAATGAAGAAGCATGCGATAGTGGATTGTGGTGTTACAGACTGGCACGCTACCTGCACTATGTCTTGCGGCATAGCAGACATGTTCCTTGGCAGGATGATGACCACAGCCCCCGCTGACTGGCGCAGGGCTTTCTGGTACTTGTCATAGGAGAAGTCCGCCAGCCGCATGATTACACAGCGACGACTTAGCACCTCTGCCTCCACAGTACGGGCCTCCGTGTTCAGGATGGCATTCCTGGTACCTGAGGACACAAGACACAAGGTTTGGAGCAGCACTGAGTGAGACCTGAAACTAATCTTTCAACACAGGGATGCTGAGGGTGAAAAAAGCTGCCCGGCACAGACCTTGGAGTGGTGAACTATTTGTCAAGGCTGACAGCTGCTATTTACTTATTTCTGCCACAGATACTAGACAGAGGAATCCCTTTAAGACACCCTTCATCTCCTCAGTCACTCTTCAGTGTACATGTTATACAGCCCTACAGGTCATTCACTCATCCAGCTAGTTATCAATTTGAGGAGCAACGGCCTGCCAGGGTTTTGCGCCTCTCACATTTAAGTTAAAATCATTAAACGTACTAAATGAGGATACGTCTTCAGCTCTGAGCTCTGGTTGCATTATTTAAAGGAGCCTGGCTCCTGCTTGGGCCATGGGGAAATGAGCTAGCTTATGCTAAGCTACATTAGCAGCCTGTTGTCATTGAAACTCCGCTTCAGGAAATTGGGCGCTTACTGTGTATGACAGCAAGGCTAACTGGTGTCGGACACTGAGCCCAGTCTCACCAACTTCACGCAGGGACGTCTGCTTTTTTGTGACAAGCAGGCTAAAGAAGCAGCCACCTTACCGTACGGCTGTCCCTGTAGGTCGTACTGCTGCATGCGGTACACCGTGAACTCGTGCGACGCCTCGGCCGGGAGCGGAGACACCAGGATCAGCACCGCCGGGATGAAGACGATGAAGGTGAGGGGAAACGAAGATTTAAACATGTTATCGAACACCTCGCTGGCTTCCTCAAACATTGTGGCGACTGTATTGGGCACAAAGCTAAAGATAAAACGACCCGTTGAGCTGTCACCGCTCCCACAGACTGACAGCCAGCCAACCGCAACCGAAGCCACTTCTGATCAGGCGGGCAGTTGGACGACCTCTGGACGGGAAACCGACGAGTCTGACGCCGCTGTTTTTTGTTTTTTCATTAAACCGATTTGCTAAAGTGCCCAGTAAACAATAAGAGACATGTTATTTTTTATTTACAATAGTCAATCGATAATTTCTTATTTTAGACTGAGTTAAATTATGGGTCTTTCAGGGATCGTGTAGGACAACCATAACGGAAGAACTGTAAATTATTTACTACCACCAGATGGCGCTATGCACCATGGAAACCAGAAGAATCCCTGCGTGATCATGCTGAAGCATGCAAAAGCACTAACTCGAGAATCAGTGTTGTGTCTACACATAACACAAAACTTAGCAAAGAGCCGACTTTAAATTGTATCTTTAAGCACTTCAAATCATTTGTTTCCATTTCTTTCGTTGAATCCACAAAAAAAGGCCAAAGACAGTTTGACTGACATAAAATTGTATTTTTGTATCAACAAAGTCATTCCCAAAGACCTTTTAGCTGACAACTTGGCATACCTCAGCATTGTGTGCAGTGTTTCCTTAAAAAAACAGCCATGAAAACTGTACAAATGGAGAAGAAAAGAAGGAGTGGGCCTAAAAACTATTTGCAGAAGAAATGAAAGTCATGTCTTTGAAATGGAAAAAAGAAATCCAACCAAGACCTGATACAGGACCTGAATGATGCATCTGCTCATTCATTTGATACTCTTCACTGAAGCCCCGTCAGAAATGGTAAATGGACCTGTGAACTGAGCACTCGAAGCATTTTTTACTACAAGCCTCATTCACCCATTCACACACATTCATACAAAGGCTAACATTCGCACACATACTCAGATGGAAGCAACACAGGGTTATAATTTATTTATGTTTGATATATTAAAATGATTTCCCATCTTTTGATATGCAGACTGGAGAATCAAATCACTGACCTTTTAGAGGACCAGTGCTACTTCCTGAGCCACTGATGTCCATGTCCGTGGTCACAGAACTTACGGAGTAATGAACCCAAAGTCTGGGATCATCTTGACAGAGAACAGAACTAAAGGCAGCCAACATCCAAAGAAGCGCTTTGAATTACCTTCAAGAAGCCTTATATACTGTATTTTAGTATACGCAAGCAATACATTTCTGCAGCTTTTTCCCATTTTTCTACCAAAGTATTAAGAAATATGGGGTAGCTCAAGAATTTTGCACTGAACTGTAAGTCAAATTTGACTGGAAATTCATTTTATAGATTTTGTATGACTTTTCGCCTCTGTCAGTGCGCCCCAGGGCAGCTGTGGCTACAATGTAGCTGCCATCACCAGTGTGTGAATATGTGTGTGTGGATGGGTGGACCACTGAATGTAGTGTGAAGCGCTTTGGGACTAAGTAAAGCGCTATATAAATACAGGCCATTTACCATTTATGACTAATTTGAGTATTTCAACTATTTCTCCTGAGGTGTTCATGCCTACAAACAAGCTCAGATGTGTATAGTTATAGTGAGGCCTACATTATTGGAGTTTTTGTCCAGTTTTATGGAAAACCAGAAGACTTCCTCTGAGGACCCCCCCCAAAAAAAGAAAAACATGTAAACGAAATAAATATTTTAGCAAGCTTTTTTTTTGTTACTTCACAGGAAGGTATAATACATTTATTTAATTCATTAACAACCTGCTGTTCACAGGATCTTACAGACTGCTAATAATTACCCTCCCCCTGATTTCCCTCAGAGTGACGCCTGATCGTGTATTGTTTCTCTTTGCAAACAGATTCTATGATTCGATTATGCACAGCAGTAACGAACATTTTATAATATTTATATCAAATAAAGGCATCCAGTCAAATCGAATTGTCTATTTTGACTAAAGTTCGATTCAAAAGTCTCTTCATGTTGAGTATTAAATCATTGGTGTTCGTGTTTGGGTGCAGATTTGACAAATCAAAAAGATATTTCTAATGAAGTTTTATATAATTAAAAAAACAAAAACAATAAAAATTAAAGGCCCCAGTACAATAGGGAAAGGCTATATTCTCCCTCTCTCATCTCCCCTCCATCGCTCTCTCCTTTTCTCCCGGGGCTTCTCTGCTAAGTGGGAGATTAATGCTGATATGATGTCCTGCCATCCCACTTAATGGACCTTGGCGTCATTATTTCCTGTTGTATGAGTAATCCATGCCCAGGCTGGTGAGAGGGCAGGCAGCAAACAAAGCACAAAACCAATTTAGTGTGGATGTTGAAACTCTCATTGTAATGATTTCGCATTATTGAGAAATGATCATCTGGAGATCCGCTAACACGGCCCGCCGCCTGCTTGAAGGAAAACAAACCGCTGTAGACAAAAGTAGAAAAGGAGAATTGTTCGTGGAGGAAAGTGATGTTCTTGTGTGGCTGGAGCGTGAGCGGCATGGCAGCAGCTGCATCACATGAGTCCAATCGCTCAAAATTCATAACATTCTGTTATCGCGCGGTCACCCGACACACTGGCGCACAGAAATGTGTGCGGTCACGTTTTTCTCTTGATGTCGCCTTGGCAAAAACTTAAAAAATAATAATAATCATTTTCCTCTACTGAAGCCTGAGCGATACAACAACAGCCCAACACACCCTGCATGAACTGCTCAGTGTCCTCATTTCCTTCCAGTGCTCCTGGGAATGTCCTGAATCAGTCTGGCCCCTGCTCCCGACCCCGAGCCACAGAGAAACACTTTCTCTGTGAAACCACACAAAAGATGCAGTCAGTGTGTGTGTCGGGGTAAGTACGGTGGATTAACGAAAGATTATCTACCGAGCTGTAAGTAAGCAACTTCTGTGTAGCATGCCTGTGTACGTAGCAGCCCCCCCGTCCCATTCTCAGAGGATGCTGTCATTTTCTCACCACATGGTCACACTGAAGTGCTTCAACGACAAGGTCAGCACTGCAGAATGCCAAAGATACACTGTAAGGGGGAGCGCTCTCGGGCCAGAGTTCCCCACACAGACACCACTATTACGGCACAATGGTGGTCTGTCTGACTAAACCCTCGGAGCAGCTCGTCTGGGTACATTCAACCCTTAAAACACCACCGGCTGTAATCCCCTTGTTAATGAGCAGAAGCCTGGAAAACAACAAGATCCCATCCGATGGATAAATGTGAGAATAAGTGCAGAGGTCCATGATATGACAGCCCATTGTGAGCCTCATGGAGCTTTAGGAGTAGCTAAAGTCCATCTTCCTATATTAGTCTTACTGATATGTGCAGTCACACTGTCTACAACCCAACTTTATTCAATATATATATTCAATGTCTAATCACATTACCTTCTTTATACACCAAGAGGAGGCTTAACTGAGGAGGGACTTCTCGTTAGTCTGCATATTGAGCACTTAGAGTTTTATTATGGAAATACGGCCTTCTTCTAATGTAGCACCCAGGAATACACTTGTACAGGCGTTAATCCTAAATATTCTTGATTATGGTGAAATCATTTACACACATTGTCTAACTGTGCATCACACGTCTTTATTTTTCATGTCAAACTAGTTGTCCAGTCATCACTGTGTACTTTGGCTGGTTTCTTGGCTGTCAGGAAGCATAAAGAGACGCCCTTCTTAGCCCTGCAAACGCTCACAGACTGCTGCTGTGATTGGCCTCACATTAGACGGCTCCTCTTTGGCTGATCGATTGATCGCTTGATTTTGAACATGTAATAAAAAATAGGCAGAAAATTTACATTGTTGAAAAGGAGCAGCACATGAATTATGAACTAAGCAGCTCACGTATGCATACATAAGCATACACAAGTCTATACACACACATACATCCAACATGCAGTTCACAAACTAACCTGATTGGACACCTGTGCGTCTCCTTACCTGGTAACAATAATATCATTGTATTTCTATTCAGCTGTTTAACGTTTGTTTCCAAGCTTCGTTTTTACTTTATTTTATTCTGTTGTTTGTGTGGTTTTGAATTTTACAGTTTTTGACTGTAAGAACAGAAAATTAGTGTGTTCAACAAATCCAACAATATCAGCAGTTCACAGCTGTTTTTCTCACTTTTACAACATTTCAAACAGCAGTCATAAAGGAGTTATAAAGCGGAAGCACCAGTAAAGAATGTGAATGATTTCTCATTTATTACGTGCTTTGCTCGTTAACATGTCCCACTTCTGACTAAATAAATTCACGTTCTACGTTGACACTATGTTTTACTATAGCAGCATTTTTGTCTTATTCCGATTTAACGCTGACTTATTTTTTTCAAACCATAAAATATTTTATTAATCTCTGAGGTGAACGAATTCAAAGGTTGCTGTAAATTCTAATCAGATCCAAGATATTTGTATTGTTGGCAAATCAGACACTTAACATAAATCATTTATGTGCATAATAAATGCCTTTGGCCCCAACACGGACCCCTGTGGGACGCCACCCACAACCTCTAAATATTCACATTTCTCTTCTCCCATCTTCACAAATTGTTGCCCGATTGTTCAGTAATTTCTGAATGCTTTCACTTATTTTAAATATCTCCAATTTATTTAATAATATTTCATTATTAATTATAACAAATGATCATGGAATAACCTTCAGAACAAGCTGAAGCTACATGCTTCAGTTCACAGCTCTGATAAAGACGTCTTGTAATATTATATTCACCCAATGTATACACTATATATATATATATATATATATATATATATAATGTTCTTCCTCTACACCCCCCCCCCCCACCCCACCCCCATTTTTGCACATGTCGAGGAGCGTGTCAGGCTACATTTCACTGTGTGTTATACTTGTATAACTATGCATGTGACAAATAAAGAACCTTGAACCTTGAATAAAAGCTTAAACCAAACAAACACACAAACTCGGTTGAAAACAGATAAATAAATCAGTAAAATGAAATCTTACGAACATAAATTAATAAGATTAAACAAATACCAGGATTCACAGAGCACCTGAATCTAAAATAAAACACTTAATAACCACCAGTGCTGGCAGGGCCGTGCCATAGGTGCCGCGTTTACTGTGACATCATATATTTGACTATAAAGACCTCGTGGTTCTACTACATGTAGAAAACAGGCCATCCTTCTCTTTTCTCCTCCTGCTGATTTACAGTGATTTGTGGCCTGGTGGATGCAATAATACCCTGTTTTCTTTATGTAACAGGCAATTGACTATTGGTCATTTTCATTAGGACCAGTGGAAATAAGACAGGAAAAAGGAGAAAATGGTGTATGACAGCTGAGTTGCAGCCACCCAGACCCTGAGCCTCTTCGGTTGCGCAGGGCAACAGTCAGATAATGGATGACGAGGCCTCTCGGAGCCAGCCGTTCCATTAGGTTTCGTTAATGCAGTCAGAGGAGGTTGGCGTGGCTCATCCGCCTTCATATCCACTTTCAGAGACGCTCACTCTTGCTGGCTGGTTGCTTCAACCAATCTCCCCGTCTCTCTCTCTCTCTTTCTTCCCATCGTCTCCGTTTCTGCAGTTAACTTCCTCTTAAGTCTTTCAGCAGATCAGAGTGTTTGCTTTCTCCTTTCTTCTCTCAGAGTTTCTGCCTTTTTTTAGCCTTTGTTTCCTTCTCTGTGCTGAGTCTCAGACGATCATGGGCATTGCTGTTTCAGATTAGCTGATCTTGCAGCATCATTGCACAAGGCGAAGGGGTACATATTGTCTCTGATTTACTACTCTGAGGGATTTGTGGCTGATTCACACTTTTGTAATCCAGATTCTTAGAATATTATTTTTAGATTTGTGCGCCTCCCAAATACTATGCAACCGTGTGGGTGCAACATGCGTGTGTGGCAAACTGGGAACTCTGGGCTTGAGCAAGAGGCGCGTGTAATGTGAACTACTATCTGTACAGTGTAAACTTTACATTTTGGGAGGCGGAACAAAGAGAAATTCATGAATGGAGACATGGGTGTGTCTTTTTGCATATGCTGCATGTGGCAATCACCCTTGTGTGTAACGATGGAAATGTATAGTGTAGAGTGGGGTTTGTTTCTGCCACATTAGAGGCCACTGTGGAATTATCTCCCACGACCATCTGTCCACTTTGCAGTGGTCACACAAAATTTTGAGGGGAGGATGTATTTTGTAATTTTCGTGGGTCATGTAATTTTTTTCTTTTGTTATTCTTTTTGTATTTAAAGCTTACACAATATGAGTCGTTCATTCCTTTTTGTTTGGATGGATTCATTTGACTTGAATCAGTTTTTCACTAACAAGCTAAAAATAAAGACGTCAGTTGGGGATGTGTGTCTCACTCATACTCAGGTCAAGTGGGAAATGTTTTTGCAGCTTTCCATGTAAAGGTAGTCGTAGTTTTGTTTCTTTTAAGAATAGTTTGTGTTGAACCACAGATCAATAGCTGGACCAAGCCGATGTGTTGTCTGCCAACACTGATCTGTGATGTGTGACCGAGAAGCCTGATCTCAGAAACCTGGAGGATCGAGCGTCAAAGACACTCAGAGTTGCTTCCATGTTGATGTACTTTGTTTTTTGTGGCCCATCTTTACTGACTTGATCACTTTTTGTCAAATCTTGCATAAAATCAACTTTAAAAGTTGAAGCGACTCAATGATACATCAGTCAAAAATACAGTCATGGTATGTGGACTCAATAAAGGGCTTTAATAAAGGCCACAATATTAAAGTAAATTCCTTAATTTCACTGATTAAATTCAAAATAATTAATTATTAATGAAGTCGTGGTTATTAAAAGGTGTTTCAGTGATCATTGGTTCATGCAAGAGTGAAAACTGTCGACTCGCTCTGTCCGACATCAGGACGGGAAAGCATCTATCTGGCTGCTCTGTTTTAGTCTCGTTCAACAATTTGCTAGAAATAAATAATACATTTTTAAAATAATAATCAGCAGAAACAATATCTAGCTCGCGTGAACTCTGCACAGTAACAGTTCAGAACATCGCTCTCACAGCAGGAAATATGTTGCATCAGCCGAGCTGTACTGAGATGACTTTCTTTGGTTTAACTAAAGGTGCTGCGTGTAGCAATCAGGATGCATGAAGAAAACTTAAAAACTGCCAAAATTAGCACAAAGAGAGATTACACAGACTCTCTGCTTGGAAGCTAGCAGCTTAAAAAATGAATATTCACCTGTTGTTTAGTGTTTGGTCAAACGAGTCTTAAACATGCGAGAGTCGTACGTGTTTTTACTGTAATGCCCTTTATGATCGTATAAATCAGGCCTTCCTTTGAACACCTTCAGCTGGTCCAAAATGCTGCTGTTCACCTTCTTACTAGAAGTTCCCTCATTACACACGACGTAACTCATTTCACAACGTATGGAAGTACCTTTGCATGTTAGGCTGCTCCGCACTGAGCACATTTTTGAAGTACGCCTTAAAACTCGTTTTTATTCTCTGACTTTTAACAAAGCGGGAGATCGTAGGTAATTTAGACTGCTGTTGTGTTTGTCGATATGAGTTTGTGTATGTATGACGTCTCTTATTTTACTGTGTAACTGTTCGTTTAAAGCGCAGCACTTCTTTAAAAATGTGTTTTATAAGTTGGGATTTGGTTTTTTAGAGCTTCGATCTGCTTAGAAAACTGCCTGCTGTTTAAAATTAGCTTCTATCGGTAGCGACAGTGAACCAAATCTGTAAAGCTAAAGTCTTTCCGAGCTGCCTCACGTTTATCACCAGTGTTGGTCAAGTTACTTGAAAAAACTAATTAGTAACTAATTACAGATTACTTCCCCCAAAAAGTAATCCCGTTACATTACTGATTACTTATTTTCAAAAGTAATTAATTACTTAGTTACTTTTTAAAAACACGATTTACAACCTGAGTAGGTGATAAAGTGATAGATCTTTCAGCCCAATTCTACTTTTTCTACATAATCCATCATACAAAATGTAATCAAATGGAAAAGTCTCTTTTTAAAACTTGTTTTATTAGTTTTAATCTTTTAACTTTATGCATCAAGCAAAAATTTAATTATCTGCAACATTCTCTGACTGGAAGAAATTAGTTTAACATTTAAACCTATTTTCTGCACATTCCAGCTCATAAATAAAATATTTTTTGTGTTTACACTCAGTCTTTCAAATAGATGCAAGTAAAACACAGCAGAACATAAATAAAGTCAAAGACTCAGCGGTCCTGTTGCTCTATTTTCACCTGTAAAGCAGGAGTGGGGCAGGCGGAGGGTTACCCTGGTGCAGGTGTGCCGCGGTCAGTGGAAGAATCCGCGAGTTTCTCTGTGAGTTTCCCATTACGTCGTAGCTACTCGGTGCTTGTTGGAAGTTTAGGGGTTTTTTCGCTGTAAAAAGAAGTTTTCTTCCCACGCACAGCGGACACTAATGTTTTTGTCACTTTTTATGGAATCAAACTCAAAGTAAGGTCAGTACTTCCACGCTTTAAACGCTGCACGCTCATACTCTCTCTGCACTCCATATATGATCCACTGTTGATCTGCACACAGCTGTTGTCACGAACGTCGCACTCGCTTACATCACTGTCATGAGACATTCTCGCAAAAAATCACGGTTTTAGTAACGCAGTAACGCAGCGTTCCTACGGGAAAGTAACGGTAATCTAATTACCATTTTTGCAATAGTAATCCCTTACTTTACTCGTTACTTGAAAAAAGTAATCGGATTACAGTAACGCGTTACTGTCCATCTCTGTTTATCACTTAAAGTTGTCCCATTAATATTATACACTGGCCGGCCGCTTAATTAGGTACATTAAAGCATCGGAACAGGGAAGAAAGGTGATTTAATTCACTTTGAATGTGTTGGTTTGAGTATTTCAGAAACAGCTGATTTGGTGTGATTTTCCCACACAGCCATCTCTAAAGTTTAGAATGAGCAGCAGTTATCTGGGTCAAATGATCCTGTTGATGCCACAGGTCAGAGGAGAATTGCCAGACTGCTTTCAGCTGATAGGAGGACAACAGTAAGTGGAATAACCACGTGGTACCACCAAGGTTTGCAGAAGAGCATCTCTGAGTACACAGTGCTTTGGAGGAGTCGGGCTACAGCAGCAGAAGACCACATGACATGAGTTCACTGTATATAAAAGGCCTCCACAGTCTGCAGATCTCCATTGAGTAAAGCACCTTTTGGGATGTGGTGGAACAGGAGATTTGTTGGCTTGTGTCCCTGATGTGAAGCCAACAAAGCTGCAGCAACTATGTGATGCTATCATGTCAATATGGACCAAAATCTGTGAGGAATGCTTCTGTGCTACGAAGCATTAAGGCAGCTCTGAAGGCAAATGGGGGTCCAATGTAATATTCCCTAATGATGTGGCTGCTTGGCTGGCTGAGGCAAATAAAACCTCTGCAGGTTTATCACTGTAATTTCTAACCATCATTAACATTACAATACATATAATCAGCTCATTTATTGTCAATAGTCATCGTGCAAATGAAGCGATTCATTCAAGTGACAGAAATAATCCTGTAGTGGTTGACGTATTAGGAAGATTACAGTCGGGATAAAAGTTTTCTCTGCTTTGTTTACCTGTTTATACCGCTGACAATTTATTCGGGAAGTGTCCTCCACCCCCCCCTAAAACTGATGTTTACACTTGGAGATAGCACTGCCTCCGACCTTCCCCTCCTCGTTCCTTCGCTGCTTCGTGCTTTTGCATCTCGAACAGAGCGGCCCTGATCTCCTCCTCGCTCGCGTCTCCGTCATGTTTTCATCTGCCTGGCTGGTGCATCACAATGGATGCCTGCGCCTGCCGAGCGCCCTCTGACCTTCTCCCTCACCCATCCGTAATTTCGTTGCGTCGCCCAGCTGAGCGGGAAGCTGCCTGTCTGCCAGCCTAATAAATACAAAAACAAATTGCAGCAGGTTGAAAGTATGCAGCGTGGGTCGGAGCTGTTAATGTAATGAACTTGGTTTCATGGAAAATACGAAGCAATTAAACTCCCACGGTGCCTCCCTCCAGACGGACAGACTGAAGGGGGGTTGGAGACCCTTGAGGGAGAGAGAGGAAGGGAGAGAGCAGGGAGAATAGAGCCATTTAGACGGCCCACAGGAGTAGGAAGTGTGCTGGCTGTGATTGATCTCAAACACCAATTAGTCATGAGGCCGCCCCATCCAGAGGTCCCATCAGGCCTGTGGGAGCACTGTCCGACCATTGCTCACCCTCCCGCTGTTTGCTTTGGCTGATTGCCGTCTGATTGCCGGCGAGGTTTAGGCTGTTTGGATGTCGGGAGAGAAGCAGGAATCAGGACTGGGATCAGAGTGGCATGCGTTGGTGTTTTTAGAGCTCAGTGTCTGGTCATACGTTATCATTACAGTGGGCTGTTGTTTCTTCCAGCAGACACACTGTCACGTGAAGCAGTGTGTCATGGAAAACACTTATTATACCTCTATTACTATCCTTAGGTTTTCTTTTTTTGGAGTGGCAGAGGGGGGCAATTTGAGTCATGCTGCATATAGAGAACTACAGGCCTGGACAAACAACTTAAAGAAATATGTGTATGTGAGGTGAAGGTTTCGGGTCCAAGCAAAGGGGAAGTGAAGCAATCTCAAACAGTTGTGCAAGACACTGAAGAATTCCACAGTGTTATTGTCTGATACAGACACATTATTTTCTTCCCAATTAAGAGCCTGAGTGAACAGTTCATGCTGAGACTTTATTGATTAAGTTTGATATCATTTACTAGCCAGACCTCACACCTGATGTTTAAGGTTCACGTAGCTTACCGTTGTCACGATCCTGGGTCTTTGACCCAGCGTTTTAAGTTTTAGGTAATGTTTGATGTTTATGGTTCATTTTCAAGTTCATTAGATTACCTAAGCTCGTTTGTCTATTTCGAATCCTCTTGTATTTTCTTCCCCTGTACTTACGTTTCCCTCACCCTTTGTCTGTGAGGCTGCTTTGACTGCATGTCTTATGTTATCAAGTTTGTCTTCTTCACATGTTTCCTGTTTTATTTTGGAAGAGTCTGGTGTCCTTTGTTCATTGTAGTTAGTGTTACTCTCTCCTGTATGTTTCATTCTAGTCAGCTGTGTTCTCGTGTGTCTCCACCTCCCCTGATCACCTCGTGTGTGTATTTAAGTCCTCAGTCTTCCTTTGTTCGTCGTCAGGTCGTCTGTTTTTCTCGCCATAGTCAGAGTCACAGCCATAGTTAGCTTTCACAGTTTGTTTAGGTTTCTGTTTAGTTATTGCTCTTCTGCTGCCCTCATTCTTGTTTGTTTCTTTCGTGATCATCAGCCACAATAATAGGCTCGCTTTTGTTTAAGTTCACTCCCGTATCCTCACTTGTGTTTGCACCTGGGTCCACCACACACATCTCCGCACGGTCTGTCTCCACAAACCGTGACAACCGTAAAGACTAAAAGCAAAGAGCAGCTGTATTAAATCAGTCCAACTATGGTCGGATTTATAGCTGCAATGAGCACCTTCTCTGAAATGACGCGTCAAAGCAACAAAGTTGTTTTGGTAGTAATGTGCAATTTAAAATCAGTATATTGATTAACACTATATTTACTATTACTATTTTAAATACTGTTTATATAAAACGTAACCAGGTATCCATCCCTGATTTATTCCAACATCTTTGGCGCTTCGTTGTTGTTCTTGTATGTGTCAAACTGCTAATCTCTGCTTTTGTGGTTGTCTGTTCTGTTAAGTGCATTGAGAACAAATAAAAAACATGTGTACACATATAAGGTTGGTTCAGATTATGAACACAAGGACAATATCAGTATCTAGCGTGTGTTAGCGTGATGCTTTTTCTCATTTTTGCAGCTTGGACAATTATTGTAGTTGTCAAACCTTCTGTTCCCTGCATTTATTTAAAATAGCAACTGTTCAATATTCTTTAGATCCAAGTTCATATGCAGAAAAAAAAAGACAAGAAACAAAAGGCTGTTATTGTGAATAGGCTGCCTTTGTAACTCAAAATATTTTTAGTGAGTGGATACAGTGAACGACAAAAAGAAAAGAAAAGGGAAACACAGAATCTGGTTACACTGAATACAAAACAGAACTTCTCATGTTAGAACACAGGTGAAGAAAAAAGAAAACAAACAAAGAAATTAACAAAAAAAACACAACCCAGGAGCGCCGATTGATACTAACAAACCCTTTCCTTACAAAGCACAGAGTCAGCTGCAGCATCACTGAGCTTCATGTTCCCGTTAACACAGACACACATCAGGCCTCTGTGGAATAAGCAGAGTCAGCAGGAACATCCTTAAATCGAAGGTTAGAGAAGTTTGACAGTAAATGACCCCAGATTTGATCAAATGTGCCCTTTTGGTTCTGGATGAAGCAGTGGATCTTTTCCAGACTGAGGCACGACATGAGATCAACCACTGAACGTGGGTGGATGGGGCAGTGGCCTTCCACCTCATCAAAATGGCACGCCTAGGTAATATTCTCATCATCCTCACCCACTGTACCAAAGAGAGCAAGTAGGGGGTTGAGAGCCTTGTTCAGAGTGCAGAAAACCTCCCAAAGATTTGCCAGGGCAGAGAAAGTCCAAAACATGTGGGTAAGATTGGCACCATCAGACCTGTTACAGCGAGGGTCTAAGCCAGGATAAATCTTACTCATACTCGTACCTGCTCTGGTACTCGTAGCACAGGGGTTATATCCAGTAACCACCGTTTTCTAGCAGAGCAGAGCTTTGTCAGCAATTAAACAAAATGTTTAAGATGCAAAAAGGCTTTTTATACACGAGTCCTCACAGTGGCTCTCGTGCCTGCACATGAAAATGATAGAGGGAGGAAAATATTTACGATATGGCCTACAGCTATTTGCCATGCACTGCGTCTGCACATCCTCATGTAAGTAATGGTTTCAGTCTGGCCATCTCTATAAATACTGCCCGCCTCCACCACTCAAGACAGGGTGACACAGAGTTAGCCCTCAGATCAGCTCAGCAGAACTTCAATCAAAAGCCCGACTCAAACGTGAGACGTTAATTTGCTCCAATCAGGAAGCCCTGAACTCTGAGCTTTTGCTGCATCTGGTTTGTAATTGGGCGTGCTACTGTAAGGATGATACGAGGGGCTGAGTGGACTGCTGGAGGCTTTGTTGTCTTCTCTTCAGCCTGCCAGTGAAGGTTTATGAGGTTTATAAGTCCAATATCTGCCAGCAGCCCATCACAGCATGGCTGCTACAGCGGGGTATCTGCTTCCCGAGCCACACTCCCTGAGTTATTCTGCATCATTTTCTCCTTTGCTCTCAGAGTCATTGTTTGTTATGAATATAAATATTGGCTGGTGTTTGACAGATGCAAGAATGTGAGGGAGGAAGAAGGAAGTAATGTGGACCAGCGCACGCAGCTGAGCACGAATGGTTTCCTTCTGCTTTTATTCGCACTTTCACTGACTTTTGTGTGAAATAAGACTCGCCTCCCTCTGACTCTATCTCTCTCAGTGGATATCTCAGCACTGACCCGCAGATTATCGATCTAGCTGCTTACACAATATCAGCACGGCGCGTTAACCTGATCTCCCCACGCAAACACGAAACATCTGTGCTGCTGACTCTCATAAAGCCAGCTGACCACCTCAGTGGGAAACAGCACTCAGGATAACAGTGAGACTCTGTGGTCTGAAAGAGCTCAAAATCTGCTGGCTTTGAAGCCCTTCTCTCACTCAGCACAGATAACACCCAGGCCCCAGCCAAAACTCACATCCATCTACTTACTGCACACAGGAAATGAAGAAAATGTGATGAAATGAGTGAGGAAAGCGGAGAAAGATGAGGTTCAAACAGTAAAGTCGAAGCTGATCCTTCATGTGAGCCAAGTTAGCTGTCATATCATTTTATATATGACACACTCACCAGCCACCACACGAACTGATTATCTGCAGTATAATATTAATGAAGAAAGGTTTTATCTAACTCTGCAGCTTTACCAAACATGACATCCACCAGCCACATTATTAGGCACACCTCGCTCAGACTGGGTTGGCCCTGTTGGCTCCAGCACTGCTTTAGCTCTTCCCGACACAGATTCAAGAAGCACGCCTCGGAGACTTTGGTCCATATTGATACAATATGTGTCCATATTGACACAGTTGCTGCAGATCTGCTGGCTTCGCATCAATGATCCATGATCCTGTTACGCCACATCCCAAAGGTGCTGTACTGGAATGAGATGACAGTAAAGTCATCGTTATGTTCAAGAAACCAGTCTGAGATTATTTAACTTTGCTGTGTTATCCTGCTGGAAGCAGAGGATGGGTGCACTGTGGTCATAAAGGAACAAATATGCTCATCAACAATACCCAAAGTGTGCAGAGAAAATATCCCCATATCATGTTTATGCCAAATTCTGACGCCACCATCTGACTGCTGCAGCAGAAATGGAGATTCATCAGATGAGGCGACCTTGTGCCAATTTTCCGTCCTTTCATTTCCATGAGCCTCAGCTTCCTGCTCCTCGCTGACTGGAGCGGTGCTCATTGTGGTCTTCTGCTTCTGCTGCAGCACATCTGGGTCCATGTTTACTTGTTGTGTGTTCAGAGATGCTCTTCTCCATGCCTCGACTATAATGAGTGGTTATTTCACTTACTGTTGGATTGAAGACGTTTGGCTGTTTTCCTCTGAGGCGTTTTCACTAAAAGGATATTTTCTCTTTTCCCATCAGTCTCTGTGGACCTTAGTGTGGAAAAATCCCAGCAGATCAGCAGTTTCTGAAATACTCAGACCAGCCCATCTGGCACCAACAACCATGCCACATTCAAAGTCACTCAAAACACCTTTTTTTCCTGATGCTCAGTTTCAGCTTTCATGTCTAGAAGCCTAAATTCACTGACATGTGATTTGGATGATTAGAACTTTGCTTCACTGAGCAGTTGAACTGGTATACCTAATAAAAGGGCCAGAGACGTATAATATCTATGAACAGGTTTCTGAATATGCAGAATCAATGCTACTTTCCTGGTTTCTCCTGCAGTTCCAGTACTGCTGACGCATCATGCATGTTGCATTACAGAGGCTTGGACACCAGACGGGCTGACAAGTTAAAGCATGTAATGTGTAGTGTAAGTGTGAGGTAGGTACTTTCTTGGTGGTTAGGATGAGGCGCTGCAAAGGTATTGTTTCCACAAAGAGCGGGTTAAATGTGTTTGTAATTTCTCCGGGGTTGAAACTGTATCGCACGGTCAATTTTTTTTCAACCCAGTATTTCAGTTCAGCTGCCGTCATTAAGAGCAACAACCTCGCATCAGCATTTACACACATTATTCCCACGCAGCCTCGTGATGCAGTGTGTCAGTGATCGTTTTGTCTCAAGGCGAAGCTGCATTTTAAAGTACAATGCAGGGTGATGGTGGTGTTGCTGCTCTCTCCTTATGGCTGAATCCCAGATGAGGATGTGTTGAGGACCTGACAGGAGCCGATTCATCATCCCTCACAGCCCATCCATCACCGGCGGCAGGCAGAGGAGCAGCGCCGGGCCGGGGGTGGGGGGGACCTGGGAATGTCTGTCTGGGGAACGCTCTGCTCCGAGTACCCCACTGGGTGCTCAGTCCAACATGTGCTTCGGAGAGCCTCCTGTAGCGTAGCGCAGTGATTAGTTCAACCTGTGCAGCATCCACGTGTTGAAGTGATAGATTGGGAAAAGCAGAAAATAGGCAGAGGTTACAGAAAATCTATTAATGTCATCACACCCGCAGAAAGAGCCGGTACAATCAGAACCCAGGAAGGACTCATTCTTTACTTTCCAAAGCTCCCTAACTTTTGATTTAACAAAACGAAAAGATGTTGAGGCATTGGAGGAGGGCCCAGGTGGGGAGTTTCTGACCCATCAATGGCAGGTCAAGTCTGTTTTACTATCAAAGCTTTGTTTTATTTCTTTGCTTTTCCGATGTCATGAATCTTTTTATTGCTCCAACATACAAATAAAATACTAGATGCTCACTCAAAGAACTGGACCACAAGACCAGCCTTAAAACCAGCTCACTATTTTGGTCATGTTTAATGAAGCACTGTAAAATGTTACTATGAAACATTTTGAAATGTTACTCAAAGTACAGTGGGATGAATAAAACTGACAGCGGTTTTTAAGCCTTTATAACTGCACTACAGGTGACGGCTACGTTACATTTTTAGGGCTAAAAGACACATTTGAGCTCTGTGTCTGGCTACAGCTGTGTGAAAGAAACACAGCTGTAGCCAGACTTCAGAAATGAGTCCGTCTGTGATGTAGCATAACAAAAAAAGCATTGATCCCTCGGATCTTTGATCTGTGTTGATTTTCTGATACTTTAATGGAGAAAACTTGGAAAAGTGGTGGAGTGGGAAAATGGTTGCTAAAGCTGCAGTCACAGAGAGCTGCAGACCAGTCAGTGCCCCCCTCTGTCCTCCTCTGGCAGCTAGAGAAAAACATTTGTTCCCCACGCGGTTACCAAAAACCTGCTACGATTGTAGCTTGAATGGACTTGTCTACAAACACTGTCCAGTGAAACTGGAAAGCATGGCACAAACTAGAAATTGAGGTTTTTTGCCTTTCAAAATAAAAGGCAAAGCTTTTACTTTGAAGGCAAACCTTCTCTATTTCTGGTTTGCGGTACACTTTTCCAGGTTTTCCTGCCTCTCAGTTAGCAGTTGGCAAGTGTTTGCTGGCAGCAGTGTGGCATCTTTTGGTGCAGCACCTTCTTTGCCAACCAGTCAGAGAATAAATGTTTTGCCTGATGGCCTCTCACGTTTTATAGCCAGCCTCAAGTGGCCATTCTAGGAACTGCGGTTTTTGCATTAGCTTCATTTTCCAGGCACAGAGGCTGCTACTTGACTGAACCACCCTTCTTATGTATTTATTTAATGGCATCCACCTTCGTGTTTCACTAACTCTTCTCTTTTGTGCTCGTCTGAAGGATAAACAGGTGCAGAAGGTCGTCACATCCCATTAGAATAAAAATGTAGTGTCTGGCACAAAATTAAAAAGCTGGCAGCGTTTGTACATAAGTGTGCATGTGTACTGTATCTATATCTGTGTACAGTATGTGTGGCACACTCTTCCAGCACCTGTCTAGCTGTCCACCGCGTCCTTTCCTTTGATGCTGGGCAGTGGTGTGTCATCCAGATGTGGCAGCAGAAGAGCAAATAGTTCAGTTAGTCCCTGAGGATTTTCCCCCCTGAGCCCCTCATACAGGCAGGGCCGCTGGGAAGAGCCATGCAGCTTTTTCTCATCTGTTTCCCTGCCTGCTCACTCCTCCCTACATGGCACTTTGCTGTACACCTTTACTTCACACTATAACTACCTTTATCTCACCTCCCATTTCCTACCTCCTTCTAGTTTTTACCCTTGTCCCTTATATCTCAGTTTTTCTTTGCCCTTTCAGAGGCCTCTTAAATTCCCAACTGCTGCCGATTTATAGCTGGATCGCTAATAGAACGAGCGTATTGGTTGAAGGGTACAGAAAAGCCTCTGTGATCTGTCCCTGTGGCTAATCTGCCTCACTTCACTGCCTCTCTGTTCATTTGAAGTTTAATTTTACATGTTTACATCATCACGGAGCTCACTGTGATGACTCACTGTCATGGATAAACTGAGATGCTTAAATTTAACTGAGCCATTGTTATTGTTCTTGGTTTCACCTGTGTTTTTGCTACCATGACAAATGAAAATGTCTGTTGGCAAAAAGACAAATGAAGAAAACAGAAAAAGGTCAAAGTAAACAGAAAGTAAGTGAGGGCATTGGAAACATACACACATATGGCTGCGGTGTCTCTTATAAACTGAGCTACAGATGACCTCCTGCCTGAGAAGTATGGGAAAGAACAGAGTGAGAGGTCTGACAGCGAGCCCTCCGGGCAGCATGCATCACACACAATCCCTCTCTTTAAAGGCTTACAGCAAGAAGTCCCTGAGCTTTGGGGAACACATGTGTCGATTTTCACTCGAAACAGTTATCAGCCTCTTTCTGTTTGTGCGTGTGTGTGTGTGTGTGTGTGTGTGTGTGTGTGTGTGTGTGTGTGTGTGTGTGTGTTGGCCTCTATTCCAGTTACTTTCACTGTATCTGGCTAACAATAGAGTACAGCTGCAGAAAAGGTGCTTTAACGGTCAGTGAAATAACTGTTGCTGCAAACTGGAGCTGCACCGTGCAATATGGCCGCCTTTAACTAAACGATGTCCGTCCGATTAAAGCAAGCCTCCGCCATGCTTGAAACAACCCCAACACTCTTAGAGGTTCTGAACATCTTTAAGTTTGTACAGCCAGAAACATGCACAGGAACATACATCAACTGAAAGAGATCTGGCACAGAAGCAGAGATGATAGACTCTTTTTTAAAAATTTGATATTTCAGAGTCATTTTTCTCATGTGCTGCTGCTGCCCTGGGTGAGGAGGCGAGGTCTGGTTTGGTCTGGAAACAGGATGTGGGCTGGAGAACTGGGCATCTGCCACATGCCATGGAGCCTCTGGAGCTTATTTGCATAGGTTGTGTGTGTGTGTGTGTGTGTGTGTGTGTGTGTGTGTGTGTGTGTGTGTGTGTGTGTGTGTGTGTGTGTGTGTGTGCGCGCGCGTTCAGTGTGTAGCTGGGCGTCCACTGAAATCCTTGTATGCATGTGCCTGTTCAGTTTTTGCATTTATGCTTGCAAATTTTTGGTTCATGCCTCTGTTCAGTGAAAAGCCAGTGCGTGCATAAATATGTGTCTGTGCATGCAAGCTTGTTTCCCTCCCACGTTTCTTGCGTAGGCTTCTTTTCCTGGCACAGCAGCCTGCATGGCATCCCGGCTGGCACGTCTTCAGCCCACCCTGCTGCTGCCTGTCTCCTCTGGCCTTTCATCAGCCTCACCTCATGATCTTTCTGCCCTAAAACTGAGCAGTTCTATATCAAACCACGAAGGCAGGAAAAAACAGAAGCAAGACAATATTTTCCCTGACAAGTGAACAAATTTAAATGATGTGTCATATTTATTTTCAGCATTTGCTCAGTCACAAAACATCATAGAAAACTTGGATGTGACCTATAATTAAAATGGATTTTCCTCATTTTTAGGGATGTATGACTTGATATCTGCTACTTTATGTATTTCTTTGAAAGCAAAGACCTTAAATATTTGCTTAATTACTTAAAATAATTGTTGTTATTAACCTCTGTCTCTCTTCCACAGCATGTCTTTATCCTGTCTTCCTTCTCTCACTCCAACCAATCACAGCAGATGGCCCCGCCCCTCCCTGAGCCTGGTTCTGCCGGAGGTTTCTTCCTGTTAAAAGGGAGTTTTTCCTTCCCACTGTCGCCAAAGTGCTGCTCATAGGGGGTCATATGATTGTTGGGTTTTCTCTGTATCTATTATTGTACGATCTGCTGTACAATATAAAGCACCTCGACGCGACTGTGATTTGGTGCTGTATGAATAAAATTGAATTAAATTGTCCCACAAGGGGAAATTTGGTTGTAACAGCAGCAAAGAAAAAAGCACAAATACAAACAAACACACACAGTGTTTACAGAAACAAATATTTACATCGTGGACAACAGTTATAAAAACAGAGTACTGAACAGTTATTAAGATTAAAGTACAAATAAACAAGCCCGGGTCGTAGTGTGCAGACAGAGCAGGGTACTGGAAGATGTTTAAATAATTAAGAACATTTAGAAAAAGTACAGGTTGTGTTTTGTACCTGTGCATTAAATTTGTACCTGTGTCACATTTTAGTTAAAACATTTCTGTGTTTAATACCTTTAGTCTGGCATTATGGCCGTCTCCATTGTGGACTCTTGAATCTGAAGGAAACCCACAAAAGGTGGAGCGCTACGTTCAATTAGGTAATGCAAGCAAGCTTGATTATTATTTTTGTTTTTCTTTATTTACATGTTTTGTTTACTGTCTGGCACACAAGCTGTGTGGAAAGTAAAGAAGCTTTGAGGGTTACTTGGAGATTCAAAACTGACCATAAGTGTGAGCATGTCTGCCTGTCTGTTATTGAGTCAGCAGAGTGTTTTACTCACTGTGGAGCCTCAGTACTCAGTAGCCCCGTTTTAATTGGTCTGACACTTAATGACTGATGTTGTGCTCGCTGAATGCTTCCTCTTTGCAAACACTATATTCATGAATGGACTCGTGGCGTCCCATTGCAGTGCCACTCTCAGGGGGCTGCTTACTTGCTCAGTCCTCTTTTACACCTTGAGGAGCACACCTTCAACGGTTGGTCTCCACTTCTGTTACTGTGGCCGTCGCCCAGCAGCTCCCATCCATGTCTGTCTGCGGCATCCTCTTCTTCGCTTTCCTCGTGGATTACAGTCAACTGATTGTTGAGTGACCTTTGACTGGTTCGTCCACGTCTGTGCGATCAGCTGCCTTTGGTCCTTCTAGTCCCAGACTGCCATAAGTTCCTACTCTGCCGTCTCGCACGGATCTGTCGAATCGCTGAACGTGGAGGATCTGAGACGCGTGTTAGTGACGGTCGGTATCCTCAGGGGGTTAAACCACTCCAATTTTCAGCCAATAATGTCATCTTTGCATTAGCAGAAGTTTCTTTAAAGGCCTTAAATCTCCACAAAGAAGAGCTGTGACCAAAGATTGAGTTGGGAGATTGCCACCAACAATAAAATAAACAAAGCCCCGAGTTTTTCAGTGAAAAATTACCTTTGGAAAGAACATATCTTGATTTAAGTCACATGGGAAAACAAGAAAACTCAACTGCTTGGCACCGTGTCGTTAGCGCCCTGATATGCACGAATGTTGGTTCATGGCGTAAAAGGAAAACATTACCGTCCAATGACTTTCTTTCTAAAAGAAAACGAGACCTCATCATACAAACAATGTGAAACGTTGTGTATATACTGTAACATGGCCATGTGCAGCTAAGTGCTGCAAATCCACTCTGCTTGGTATTTCAGTAAATGTTTGGTTTCAGACTCTGAAAAAGAGATTCTGATCCCGGTCGTTCACCCTGCATCTTTGTTTTATCCTGGCTCAGTCTGCTGGAAACTCTGAATGCTTCACGTCAGTTTCAACAAACAAATAAGTCCAGTGGGAAAATATGAAACACAGAGACGACATCGGCACCTTGGCTTGAGTAACGAGCATCCATTTGTGCCCCGAAACATGTCGTTTTACGCAGAGACGTTATCGCTTCATGTATTTGTGCCACGTCTGCTTTCATCCAGTGAAGCTTTTTTCCTCAGAAATCACGATGAATGCTTCTAGTTTTCAGGCTAGATGATAATAAACTGCAGTCAGGCTTCATTTGACTTTGTCTTATAAACATTTGTACATTTTTGCCTTCACCTCAACACAGAGATTTTGTTTTACTTTTACTTTCTTTGAGCCAGTGTTTTCTTCCCTCTGAGTATCTGAAGAAAACGCTGTCCGCAGTTTGTCACCGCAGCCAGTCCTAGAGCACAGTTGGCGGCTCCTTGAATCTCTGCCCACGTGCCCTCTGATTTTTACTGAAGACTGTTTCCAAATAAGAAAATCAGCTGAGCCAAGACATTTGTAGGCAGGCATGAGGATGCAATGATCTTCCTATACTTTTGTCAGAAAGATGGAAACAGAAAAACATGCTTATCCATCTTAGGGTCACAGGGGGCTGGATGCTCTCCCAGCTGTCAAAGGGCACGATTATAGTAATAATGATGCTTAAATTGAAATATTTCTACAACCATGATCAAGTTTTCCTGTTTACGAAAAATATCATCTGAAGGCTGAAAGGCTGTGTTACTGGACTAGACTTAAATGACAACCTAAAAAAAATGAACCAGTGTGATGAGGGTCACAATAGCATGTGAGCACAATTCCCAAACATCTCTCGTGCACTTTATTGCCAGAGGTCACTCACCCATCCAAATCGTGAATTTGGGTGTTTCAGTCAATTCCATGGAGGTGGAAGTGACTGGCATTCATTCAATGCCAAGCTGCTTGAATGAAGTCAAGCAGCTTGGCATGCAGATATTTTAGCAGAAAGTTAAACTGCTAATAGATGTTTGTTGGTATTTTCGGTCACATGAGGGCAGCGAACAAAGTGATGTATTTTTTAAGTTATAGACTTGACATACTGACCTCGTTAGCAAATGCAGAGAATGACAGGCAGGCTGAGTTAACCCAGAGAAAGCCTTTATTTTGGCCGAGAAACGTCCACAATGCAAAAGTCCAACAGAAGGTAAACAGAACAGGCAGGTCAGCAGATGCTGCAACTTTCATCTGAATGCAAACCACCTCCATTAGCTTCATGTTTTCCTGTTGCTCAGCAAGTATTTGCAGACAAACATGAACAACTACAGGGAAAAACCACTTCTGTAGCAACCAGTGCTTGTATAACATGTGGTGGACAATGTGCACATCAAGTGATGTCATGTAAGAAACACACTGAGGGCTAATCAGTGTGTGTGTGCCATGAGACACAGGAAACAGGGTGAAACCAATCCCTGACAGTGAGACAAAGGACCTCCAAATTAAAACAGGAAGTAGTTTAACAGGGAGATGACGACTTTACAACAAGAGCACAAACTCATGAGAAAAATCTCTTTGTTCCAGCTGCTAAACACTGCGGCCCCCTGTGGTTAAATGGTAAATGGCCTGTATTTGTATAGCTTTACTAGTCCCTAAGGACCCCAAAGCGCTTTACACATCCAGTCATCCACCCATTCACACACACATTCACACACTGGTGATGGCAGCTACAACCACCTCCAGTAGGCAACGGGTGAAGTGTCTTGCCCAAGGACACAACGACCAAGACTGTCCAAGCCAGGGCTCAAACCGGGAACCTTCCAAGTACAAGGTGGCTGCCCAACTCTTGAGCCACGTTCGCCCCTTACTAGCTTACTACTACTTACTAGCTGGTCAAATATTAATATGGAAAAGTGCTGTATCAATGCAGGACTCACCTCAGGACGCCTCGTGGTGCTGCAGGTCAATTAAACCCTTGTTTATAGGCACCAATCACTTCAGAGTAATGTATCTCTGAAGCTAACACTGATGCACTGAAAGCCAGAAAAACATTAAAACAGCTCAGCATGTTCCTCCCATCATCGTTCAGCAGCCTTGTCTCGGGGTGCCCAAAGCCAGCGAGCAGTAGCCATTTACAGCATCGACTGTCGCAGGCCACAGAATGACAAAACGAATCACTGGTGCTCACAGATAAAATACAGACTATACTTCAATTATGAGATTGTCTCATTTTCATTGTTTCACAAAGAAAACCCAAAGTGAAGGAGTTCACGTATCTGGTGTACTTATTTCTGAGTGAGGGAGGAGGGCAGGGGGAGATGGACAGACAGATTAGAGCGATGCCCTCAGTTGTTGTACCGGTCTGTTAAGGTAAAGAGAGAGCTTTTGATTTACCTGTTAATCTACATTCCTGTTGTCACCTATGGCCCCATGGGCTGTGACACAAAGAATGAGATGGGAGATAGAAGCAGTGGGAATGTTTCCTTCCAAGGCTGGGCTCTCACTTAGATCATTTTGACATCTAACATGTCCTGGATTCCTTCTACTTGAGGTGTTTTGGGCAAGATTTGCTGGGAGGACACCCAAAGATGACCCAGGATACAGTGGAGAGATTAGGTCTCTCGACTGTCTTGGGAATACCTTAATGTTTCTCTGGAAGAGCTGAAGCAGGTGGCTGAGAAGAAGGAAGTCTTCTCCCCACAACCTGGATAAGTGGCAGAAGATGGATGGATGGCATTGTTTGGTTACTAATACAACCTTTCATAAAATTAAACGTAGAACAAAAAGTAATCCTCTACCAACTGCAACATTTCCTTGATTACTACTGTTGACTGTCCTTACGTGCTCTGCAACAGTAACGACAGCAGCCAAACCTTTGCTCGTGTCTATTTCTGATGGTGAGGGACTCCTACTGGATCACCCTGCACCAAGCACAGGAAAAATGATAAAAGGGGGTTCCCGCTGGTTTATAATGTGACTCCTGTTAAACAGTCAGTCTCCAGGTGCTGGTATAGCTCGCTGATCCAGAAGCACAGGTTTGATTGTGTCCTGAGGCAATTCCATGAGTGTCTTCCTAGTTTTCCTGTCGTATCCCAATAAAGGCTAAAAACGTCAGTCTGTGACAGCTTGAGTCAGAACATTGGTGGCGCGCACTCGAACAGCTTTACGAACCACAAACCAAATTGTTGTGTGGACGCCTGTGCAAATAAAACCTACAATGTGTGGACAGCGAGGTACAGCTGGAGGTAAATAAGAAAATATGTCTTTATGTAATTTTGAGTGACTGTCGCAGAAAACGCCATTTGGAGAAACAGAGTGCACCAGTATCCTCCTCTGCTATCAGGTCAGCACTTAGAAGAGTGAGGACTGAAAACCCCCAAACTCTGGAGTCTAATTTTGTGCAGTGAAATGACAGATTGCACTGATAAAGTATGAAATTGTGAGTTATTGTAGGAAACAGGAGAACATTGCAGGGGCTGTTCTCGTCCTCCAAACTGCTGCTGTAAGATATTATCTAACTTCAAAGGGAACACAAGAGTTTAATTAATAAATGTTATGTCTGGACACGTAATACCCTCTGAAATACTGTCTAATCTTTGCTGCTGCCCTCTAATCATTTTAGATTTACACAGGGAGCAGTTGGAGCCACTGCAAGCTGCTTCCAGCTCGGAGGGGCATCATTAGTATGTCCTTGCTGCATTTTATACAAAACGTGTTCCTTATATCTTCTTCTCAGTGGCATTAAATCCTACGTTTTAACAAAGTTGAACTATTTTGTCAAAACCTACTTTTTATGGCAGTGACTGTGCTGTAAAAACACTTCAATAAGGACAGGAAAGTTGTTTTGGACTCACTGTTTTGGGGATAAAAGTCGTGACTTTCTACTTACAAGATCTGCAGGGCCTCCTGTCACTCTGCGGTGTCAGACTGAAAGGCCACGTCCCAAACTGCTGCATCGTGCCTGCTGATGAAACACTGCCGACCCTCCGCCGGCTGAGCTGACAGAGTGATTTACTGGGTTGGACACAGAGATGCCTGGACTATAAGTGGAGGTCGTTCATTTTTTCCATGATTCTAAGTTACAAAATCGGAGATTAATTGCACATTACACATTGATTTAGGTGGATAAAGTAAACTTTGGTTTAGAGTTGGCTAGTTGTTAAATCTTTCCCTCTCAACCAATGAAAAGCTTTGTTTTCTCTGGTAGCACTTTCTATTACAGCTTGATAATAAAGGGGTAATAGTTGGGTAACAAGGTGGAAACAAGAGCGTAATAATGTGGTAATATCTAAGCAGCTGGACTCAAACCAGGAACCACTACACTATGGAGGCATCGCCTACAGCGGTAAACAAGCATTACTTTAAAAGCTAAGGGAAGGACTGTCTAAGTCACACTTTGCACAGATTCGCTCAGAGAGCAGTTAGCAGGCAAGTTGGCATCTCCTGTGGATGTGGCCACTAATCTGAAATTTGGTGGTTTGATCCCTGGATGTGCAGCAAAGGTTCGTTTTAGTTGCGTTCGTTCAGAGCGCGCAATTAGACATAGAAAGTGCTTATTTAAATGCATGTATAAGACGTGCTACATAAAGATCTTTGAGTGCTCAAGGCCCTACACATGAACTGGTCCATTCCCAAGAGAAGAAATAGCCCCGTATGCAAGAGGAGAGGCCTGACATCAAACCCATCGCTTGCTCACTACCAGTGGTTGCTGGGCCGGTGTGTAGGTGTGTGTAACAAGTTGATTTCAGTTGCAAAGCCTCAAAACCCTGTCGTTCAAGCATCTTCATATCTGGCTTCAAAGCAGCAGCCTATAACGGATTTTTTTAAAAACGTGGTCTAAAGAACTCACATTTTCACACTGTAGACTGTACGCATGCCATCAAAGCACAGTAATTGACTTCATTTTTAAATAAAATGACTTAGCATAGTCCCATTATCGAGTGAAATGAGTGGGAACAACTCATCTGATCTTTCCTTTAGAATTTGTGAAAATTTGCTTCTTAATGTTTGCGACCATAAGTGGTTAAATGGCTTTTCTGCCCATTGCTGTTTCATTGATTCAACAGACTTATCTCCTGCAAAGGCACATTAGACCATTAGTCCCGTAATAGCGGGTAAACATTGGAGACAATCGCAAGGCAAACAGAGAAACACAATCGATGCCTCTCAGCTTCCAGAAACATAATCCTGCACCTGGACTCCCTCAGAGTACCCAAGCACCTGTGTGAGGAAAAAGGAAGGAAAGAAAGACTGTGTCCCTTTAAGGGATAACTCACAGAGGAAGAAAGAAAGGCTGCAAAGAAGGAAGGAGAGGAGGTGTCTATGCATACGTGTACATGTCAAAGTGATAGACACTTGGGCGAGAGATGGAGAAGGAGAGAGAGGGGGGAGAAAGATAAGCAGAGAGATAAAGAAGGGGAGACACAACATTGCATTAGACACTAAAAGCCATACATCGCTCACTAAAGGCTAATGCAATTGCCACACAATAAGAGCGTCTCAGCGGAGGCTGTAAAAAGAAAAAAACTAGAGAGGGGAATGTAAGAGGAGAGGCAGGGAGGGAGGGGAGGAAGGAGGAGATCTGGCAGCTCT
The DNA here is from genome assembly GCF_041146795.1 of Maylandia zebra. Lineage (NCBI taxonomy): Eukaryota > Metazoa > Chordata > Actinopteri > Cichliformes > Cichlidae > Maylandia > Maylandia zebra. The sequence goes on along the minus strand of NC_135188.1, from coordinate 1,682,421 downwards.
GCCTCCAGACTCTCATATGGATCTCCTGGGACAATGGTTGAAAGTCTCTCTCTACTGTAACTCCTGACTGTGTGTGTGTGAGCGGCTGAGTGGCTCGCTGTTCTTGCTGTGTCTCCAGAGTGATTTATCAGGTTTGCAGGGAGGAGAGACAGAGGGAGAGAGGGGGAGGGAGACAACTCCAGTAGCAGGCAGGCAGCAGTTACCAACCAGCTGGCCGGGTGTGTTAACTCCACATCTGACCTCTATGGGAACAGAGCGATCTCCTCTCCTCTCCTGGCTGACTGTGGGAACGAGGAGAGATCTTCATTTCCCCCACTCTCGCTGCTCCTGGCTGGGCCATCGAGCTCGGGGACAGAGGAGGACATGACAGGACAGGACAGCTTTGGGAGCGAGATCTCAAGTGGGAGAGCCGAGCTCTGAGGATTTCACCGCCGAGCAGTGACTGGACCTCGCTGGCACCGCCTGGCTGTCGGTCAGGCAGCGATGCAGTTGTCTAGTCAGTCATTAGCCAGTCAGAGGGTTAGTTAGTCAGCCGGGGAATCGGTCAGTGGGGTCCTTCCCAAAGAGTCAACTCTTAGTGCATACCCTCATCTGAACTCTGAGGTGACTCAGACTTGCCATGTAGCTAGAGCGGACCTGTGGGCATGGTGAGTGGCAAACACCCCTCTCTGTCTCTCACACACTTTTTGTCTTCCTTCCGTGACTTCGGTGCTCCTTTTCCAAATGATATTAGTTGTGCTCTCTTTGTGTTTTTCCTTCCATGCATCTTCCTTTGGCAGCTGACTTTTCACAAACGCGAGATAACACGTTTGATCAAAGCCATCGGTGTGATGTTACGGCGTTTATCCTGCCACGGTTTGATCTTTTAGGGAAGACGGTGCATCTGTCTGTGTGACAAACAAGTAGTTGGTTTTTCAGCTGGAGAGATCTCACACGGGCGGTTTAATCTGGCTGCTTGTTTCGGCTTAAATGGAAACTATCATCTCCCTTTAGTCGAGGCTACTTTAAAGCGCAACACTGTGGATTTTATGATGCTAAATCAATAAAGGCTTTTATAAAAGTTGAATAAACCTGGGTTTTATTTTTGATCCCTGCAAAGAGAAGAACAGATATTTCACACATACGTGCGTGCAGACACACACACACACCTGCATGACTTCAGGCTGCTGTAACAGCACTTTTTCTCAGAAAACTCATGACTGAGGGAGGTTTTGTACAACGCCATAATCTCAGCACTATTTGGAGAAGGAGTTTGATTTGATAAACTATCCCTAAAGCCAAGTGCACAGAACATTTTTGGACAAATAGTTCAAATATTTGAACCTGCTCCAAGGCTTTATCTGGGTCTGCTAAATCAGTCAGTTGTTCCCATGTGCAAGAGACATGTTACACAAGGGCAAGGCTAACGTGCTCAGAGAAGCTGTTTAAATGGAAATGTATAGTATTTAAATTAAATTCTGCAGTATATATGTGCGATATTGTCTTAAGTTCTTTATGGTTGATCGAGCTAATAGAAAAGAAATGAATAGAGTTAATGGAGCACTTGCAACGTTAATCGGAGCATGAATTAATACCCGACTCTGCAGCTGTAAGCATCTTTTTGTGACTTTGTGCCATTAGTTTTGTTTTCCTGCCCAGCTGAGGCGTATAATTGAGTCTCACAGCTCTCATCAGCCCTCCAGTATAAAACCAGCGACTATTTATCCAAACCAAGTGAGCAACACAGAGCCACCTGCTCAGCACGAAACAGAATATAACAACCCGGATAAATGAACATCTGGGAGAAAAAAAACACTTAAAAAATAGACATGTCTGGGAAAATGATCTCACACCAAATATTACAGATATTACAGATTTCTCACCCCCTCCGCCCGGAAACACGATCTGCTTTATGAAAGCCAAACGTTGGAAATGTATCAGGCCAGCTGTGTTGTTGCAAAAGAGTTAACTCTTAAAGCCTGCGTGACCTAAACCCGGTCAGACACAATCAAGATGCAGACGTTTTATTTTTACATGCGACGCATGGTTAAATTAAAGGACTTAAAGGGGAACCTGCTCTTATTCACAGCTCATCATTTCTTGGAAACCATCAGAGTCATCCTGATTATTCTGGGCCCTGTTCCTCCTCCTCCTCAGACATAGCCGCTAGAAAAGATGGACGTAGCTACCGTGATGTCACCCGCTGGTTTCTGGAGCCTTGAGATTGTTTTCACCATCATCATCATCTTGTTGTTTTGAAACCAGATGTGACGAGCGAGGGGCGGGACTGACAATGAAACCGCACGCTCATTTGCTAATGACTTGTCAGTCAGACGTTGTAAGGCAGCGCACGTTCCCTGAATAAAACTTTCTAAAGCAGGACTAAAACTGACCAAATGACCTCAACGTTTTATTCATTCTGCCCAAAATGAGCGACTGAGCTCATAAACCCAGCAGGAAAGTTGAAGTCTGCAGACTTTTATACGCTTTTTGAAACCGACGCGGTCGCTCAGTTCCCACCTTGGCTTCACTTTTCAGCCCTCTCCTTCTTGCGTCCTTTTTTTGTAAAGTCTGTCGACTCAAACAGGTTTCAGCTCCTCTTTTTCTAAGACCCGCCCTCCTTTTATGCCAACTTTCTTCTGATTGGTTGCACCTCAGAAACAAAAGATCGTGAACAATAAAGGGGTGGGGCTTCTGTCGTCACTGCCATAGCTGTGCCCTGAGATTACCATATTGAGGTTATCGCCTCTTTGTGATGTTAGGCCATGTTTACTCTGAGCAGCCACCTTTAACAGCTGTTTGTATACTATACATATAATTTGTATGTGTGTGATTTTAAATCCGGCCTTCAAACTCATTATCTGACTTTCATCTCCACAGACAAACGTGTCAGTAAATATTTTCATTCATCGGAGTCAGATGTGTGAGCAGATGTGTGAGTGCTCACTTAACGTTTGAGCAGCAGGAAATTAGGAGAAACCACTTGAACTGAAATTACATGCAAAATAATCGGGACTGAGATTTTTACAAAAATGCAATCAGCGCATTTTCCTCTCGTCTCTGCCTCTGAGCGCGGTTTGTGACTCATTGCCAGAATAAGGACAGAGAAGTCTGAATGATCCACGGCTCCTGGCAACATTTGGACCATATTTCTATGCTGTATTGTTCCAAATATTTCACTAGAAGCATCAAGTAAACGCCGTCCGATTGCCTTGAATGACAACTCTTGGCTTAATGTATCCATAGCATGAATTAGTATTTGTTAAAGTGCTCTGATGGGATGACGCAGAGACGCGTCAGAGATGATTGTTGGGATTGAGCCATAAAATGAAGTTATTGCTGTGAATCATCAAAAACTAGGCTAAACGTTGTATAACCTTATATTAGGCCAAGTCACCGACCTTTTAACCATTTTTATTACATTCAAACAAGCGTCTGTGTGTGTGTTATGCATGCAGCTTTACCGTTGTTCCTGCTCTTTACTTGAACATCGGCCTGGCCTGGTTAGCTGGTAACTCCCCAGGGGTGTTACAAAGGTGGCCGCTTGGTAGCCAGACTTGCCTTTGAGGTCTTAGACGGCGACGCTGTAACTCGAAAAAGGCCGAACAGCTCAGATTCCTGCTCGAGGCAGATGTTGACATGGGCATTGTCTCCTGAACAATGAGCAGATGTTTGTTATTTGGGCTCAGCTGCTAATTTTGTTGTCGTTTGATAGAGTCTGTGTGGGAGTGGGAACACGCGTGTGTGCGTGTGGTGTGTTTTCCCCTGCAAATGCACTCTGGTGTGATTCCACAGTAGTTTGTTGTGCACATGTGTGTGTGTCCGTGTGTGCAGCCACATGGTCCTTCTCTCTTCTCTGATGGTTTCCCTGCACTTTGTGTGCCCGCTGCTTCCCCTCAGATCAACTGCAGAATTTTAGAACGTACAGGACAGCATGGTTTCCCTCAGCTCTTTCAGCGCAGCCGTTCGCCACCACAGAGAATTTCTGTCTGAACCGAGGCAATTACAGCGCACATCCAAAGCCATCTTAGCCAGGAACCAAATGAAGGAGCCTTTGATAGCGCTCCGACTGATGCATATTTACATTTTATGACCAACCAAGTAGTAAACAGCTTGCCTTGTTGGCGCTGGAGCGAGACTTTAAATGCAGGCCTGTTTGCACACAAGCGCACACATCGGCGCGGATACATCAGCGCGCACACGCGTGCTTAAAAGCTTGTGCACAAACTGACAAAGACTTTTCAAAATATCAATTCAGCCATTTCCTCTTCTGCCCAACGACTTGGCGACAGCGCCAGCTCCATTTGTTTGCTGGTCACTGATTTCATAATCAGTTTTGTTGTGCTATGCCTGGCTGCTGCTGCTGCTGTTTTTTTTTCAGAGCTGCAGGCGCAGCAGCAGCGGCAGCAGTAGCCTTCAATTGAAGCCATGTGTGGTGGAAAAACAGGCCTCGGTTTGTGGAGGGATCGCATGCTTGGAGTGGGAGGGAGCTTGTCGGTTACAGAGGTCACAATCCAAACACGCCAACTCCTCCTGGCCTTCTCACACGCCATGCTGACGGATGCATCTCAGTAGTCAGTCGGGGCTCGCTCCCAAGCCTCCTTCGCAGTCGCACAAGCAGCTAGGTCAGGATTTTATTCTTCGAGCTGTCTAAAAGTACAGCGAGACCACTTCTAGGGTGTGGCACAAATTAAAATAGTGAGTGGTTTAGCTCGGAGCAGTAAGAGGCTTTATTAGAGTTAGCTTTATTAATTGCAGCGATGATAAATCCCGCCGTCCTCAGACGAACCCGGCAATCTAATGTCACCATGTCTGCGTTTATCTCCCCGAGTGCTGCGTCACCTGGCCTCTCTTCTTCCTCGAGCACCACACTGTGCCATCATTTGTGCGTCATTTTTTGTCTCAGTTTGCACCGATGCCTCCCCCAGGCTTCAGCTCCTCTCAGGTTCTTGCTGAGAGTCTTTCCCTTCCAGTCAAAATGTTATCAGTGCAGCCACAGCTATTAGCTAATAGCTGAAATAGCTACTACTATCAGATTCAGAGAGGCTTTAATGCAGCCGTGCCATTTCCGTTCATGCATTATAATCGATCATGTTCCTTTCAGAGCAGAGGACCAGATCTTTTGTCTTTTTCATTTCTGCTGTGTTCTTATGAGGTGAGTGAGCTCCTCTTTAAAGACAGCACTCATGTGCTTTAGCACCAGGTACTTTTTAACGTATAACTCCCAAATCTGTTTAGTCTCTGTCCTTTTTTGTTGCTTTTCCAAGAAAATGTCGGTAGTGATTGATTTTGCATGAAATTACATCTCTGCCAAATTGCATTAACGCTATGCAAAGTGGATTATTGTTAATGGGACATGTGAAAAAGCTCCAGCTTGATGTCTGCTCCTTTCATCAGTCACATGTGAGGGCTGGTTTATTGAGAATGAGTGATCTAATGAGCTAAATAATGAAGCCCAGACCCAACGAACACTGGTAATGACTTTTTAATGCCCGTGGGGTCTTTAGTTACCTACAGACGATAGATTGGTTGAGCTCGGAGGGGGGGTTACCTGTCAGCTGTGTCCTATATGTAAAAAGGGGTTGGAGATAATGGTGGTGGAGACTAAAAGCCAGCGGTTACTGAGAAGGACAAGTTGCGATAGGTGTTGAAACGCAAGAATAACAGCGATCTTTCCTCAGAGGCGTTCACAGGATGTGGCTCTTGTTTGTACACAAAAAACGACACCGTTTCTTTTAAAGACGGGAAAAAACCTTTGGAAAGATTTCACAGCCCGAAGCTGCTTTGCTCAGCGACGTTGACCAGTTCCTGAGTAAAACGAGGAAAGTTACCGACACCTCTAAAGCAGAGGCATACTTGAAAGGAAGTGTAACATGTCAGATTACAAGTATTTGTTCCAAACAGCGACACTTGAAAGGAGAGGGTGAAAAGCTTCGTCTCAATGTTGTCGAAAGGCGGGAGCAGCGGCATCGTTTCAATATGCTGACAGTGATACATATTTAGGTCAAGTCACTCCTTGAAGACAATGGCAGCGTTTCTCTTGGTTGCTCACACGTGAAGTCGTGTGAGGAATCGAAAAAAGAAGCTGAAATCTGTGACTGAGTGAGCTCGGTGTGGTCGTCAGTTCTGTAAAGTTGCACAAGTTTTAGATGGGGGGGGGGGGGGGGGGGGGGGGGGGCACACAGCACGCACTTTAATCATAGCTTAGTGGAGACAACAGTCATATTATAGACTGCTGCATCAAAAAGAGCAAGGGTGGAGCTTGAGCCTGACTATATGGCATCCATAAACCAAAACGTTTCTAATGCAATCTGTTTTATTTGCTTGTATAGAGAAAGCTTTGTAACATGAAGCATCCCAAGACACCGCAGCCATTAGAGCCTGAGCAATGCTTGGGAAGCCTGTCTGCAGATGGGCTGCTAAAATATGCCTTCAACACTTATGCAAAGGTTAGTTAATCTGTAGAGAGCACAGATTGAAGAGTCCTGGGAGAAACTGTAAGTGCACGACTGCATGACTGGTCTAAAACGACCCCACTCAGTTCATGTTGTGTGGCTGAATTAAAAAAGCTCTAAGAGGAAGAATGAAGTCACCGAGTACTCGGTAAAGGTGATCATGCAGGCAGTCTTTTCAGAAAATGTCAGTTACTGGCCTTCTGTCCAGCATTTTATTTGCTTGGTCGTCCACCACATGGTGCTGGATTGTTGCAGATGCTACTTGTGACCGAGTGGTTACACGATAAGGAAACTGGCAGTTTGAAGCTGTTTGCAAAATGAAATGACAGACAGTCAAAATTTAAAGCTGTTCAGCTGCTTGTTAAGAAATATCTAATCAGCCAATCACACGGCAGCAGCTCAGGAATTTGTAGACTGAGCGTCAGAATGAGGGAAAAAAGTGACTTGGAACGTGGCACAGTCGTTGGTGTCAGACGGGCTGGTTTGAGTGTTTGATGAGCTGCTGCGATTTCCCCAAACTAAGGTCTGGAGGGTTCATGGAGGACGGTCGTAGCTCTCTGGGTAAAAAGACCTTCCTGGAGTCAGAGACAGAAGAATGTCCAGACTGCTTCAAGGCCAAAGAAAGGCGACAGTAACTCAAATAACCACAAGTGACAACCAAGACACGAAGAAGAGTATTACTGAACGCAAAACACGTCCTGCCATGAAGCAGATGGGCTACAGCAGCAGAAGACCACACTGGGATATTTTCAGGCACTTTTAAAAACTTTTTTCCAGCAGTTCGAGTCTCATGGTGAAAAGTGAGCATTGTTTAAATGCCGGAGCCTTCCTGAGTATTGTTGCTGACCATCTTTATCCCTTCTTCTACTGGACAACATGCCTTTTCACAAGGCTCAGGTCATTTTAACCTGGATTCATGAACAGGACATGAGTTCAGTGCACGCTAACGCCCTCCACATTCACCAGATCTCAATAGAGAAGTGGTTGAATTAGAGATTCAAAACATGGAATCAAGAAATCTTTTTCAAACCATGTCGATATGGACCTGAAGAACGTTTCTAATAAAGGGGCAAATGTAAGTCTAATTATAAATAAAGTCACCACTATGCTGAAAGAAACAGCGATATCCAACGCTGCACTTTCTCACACGATTCTTTCTTTCTTGTTTCCATGTTTCGCTCTCAGCACTTTGTCTGCGTTTTATAAGAGAAGGCTGACAGATGACAGCGGCACCAGCGTGTGAGATGCTGGGTGACGTCAGCTCAGCGTTCACGTGTGAAACTTACACCTTTGGTCACCACATGCATCACGACATCTCCCCTGCAAAAACAAAGCCAACCGACAGAGTAGAATTACCCAACAAAGTGATTGTTTTTAGCAGATGCTGTGGATTTTTTCATGTCTGCATGTTATAGATAAAGTGTGTGTGTGTTCCTGTCTAGCTATCTTTGTGAGGACCAACAGTCACTTGTGAGGACACACAACCTGGTCCTCACAAATTTGGAGACATTTAAAGGCCTTTTTGAGGCTCAAAATCTGGTTTTAGTGTCAGGGTTACAATTTGGTTATGGTTATGGTTAGGCATTCATTTTTAATGGTTAGGGTAGGGTTAGGGAAAGCATTATGTCAATGAAGGTCCTCACTAAGATAGCTGAACGGGGTTGTGTGTGTGTGTGTCCTCACCTGGCTCTCGAGCTCAGCGTTGCCTCCTTCAGCCTTTCGCCCAACAAGCAGATCGTCTAAACTGCGTGAATGAGGTCAGTTTGTTCGGCTGAGAGTGCACACCTTGCGCTTTCTAAATGCGGTGACTGGTTCACACCTCCAGCCTCACGCACAACGAGAAGCTCCTTGAGGCTGTGAATTATGTTTGTGGACACTCACACAACGTGGAGGCATCACATTTACACAACAACGACGATGGAAAGCAGCTGTTTTTGAGCACCTTCTAATGATTATTTTTGAGGTGACATTTTATTTTCACCATTATCGCGTCTAACTTCCGCGTGCCACCCTGTGATTCGGCCCGCTTGTCAGAAAATATATCACCAGTAATTTAAAGCTGACAGTAACGTCGACAGCTATTCTCACAACTCGAGCTTCACACCCTGCAAACAAACCGTGACTCACATTTGTTAGAGGACGTGACCACTCCCTTCATTCACTCGCACTCACTGTTTTCTCCTTTTCTCTCACACAGATGCACGCAGACACACACAGATGCACGCAGACACACAGACACACAGACGCGCTGCAGCTCATGCATGCAAATGAACGGCGCGCGCGCACGCACGTGCAGAAAGACAATCCCTCATTCCACTTTACTGTTCAGTGAAGCACAACTTTATGTTCAACGTCTCACAAGCTCGACAAACATATTTATTCATGATTCCTTAGCAGGGAGGGGCAGAGTGTTAACTCTGCCTGACAGGGCAGACATATTTCTCTGTCTGGAAGGATTCGACACGCCTTCGTTAGCTGCACAGCGTGTACTCGGGCTCCGCAGGCCATTTTTAAAAATGTGTACAGAGGCCTTTGGGGTCCTGTAATGTCTTTTGTTAGCCGTGGGGTCATTCTGAGACTTGTGGCGCAGATATTTTTAACCTCTGGTTAGGCTGAGCCATTAAAACAAGTACAAAGTGCTAAAAAACTACATTCATGTTTTAAAGTTCAAAACGGTTCCCATGAAACGTGGCATTCCCAAGTGACCTGTGCAGGGCTGGACTGGTCATCGGGTGGCCGCTCGTGATTTTTCGTTTTTATGGGCTGATGGTGTTTTATTTCTTTTCTTTTTTTTAACGGTATAAATGAACGGTGGTGGATTGGCCAGTTGGTCATGGTCGACTCTGGGCTGGACCAATTACAGCCGAGGAGGTCGAACTTTAAAGTTGAGGTGAAATTCAATCATGAAACTGATTAATGATCAGCTGATCGGCTTTTCTCTCTGCACCAGAAAGAAGAAACCAGCTGATGTCGCGCTAAACAGCAGCAGCACGTTTGATCAGCTGTTGTTAGAATTGATTTAATATTAATTTCTAGTATCAGCTGATGTTTGCTGGAGCCACAGCTGTAAAGCTGCTGGTCATGATGTCGGTTTGGATATGTGGTGAGAGGGAAACATGAAGATGAAACCAGGAGATGTCCTTACTGAACCATCAGAGCTGAACAGGTGATGGAGAAACAGGTTTACCTTTTAGGTGACATGAATGAGTTGAAGTTATGAACTGTTTCTGAGAGACAAATAACACCAGGATCCTTTTTTAAGCAGCTGACATCTGGTAACTGTGCAGGGGCGGGTCTAGCAAAGTGTTGCCAGGGGGGGCAGGTAGGGCATTAACAGGGAGAGGGGGGCACAAAGAAATACTTTCTTATTCTCATTTAAAATGTCTAGCTTTTGTTAAATAATTATCTGAATCTTACAAACAAAGTTTTTATCTGATGTAAAATGAAAAATTTACCGAGTGTATTCAGTAAATATTAAGTCTAGTATATATCCTAGTAAGTTATAGTATTCTTTCCTTTGGGAACGTACCATCTGTGCAGGCTGCGATTCTGCTGAAGAAATATGTTGAATCTATTTAATTGCTGGAGAAAAATAATTGATTTCTTTGCATTTGTTTTATAAGTGCGTTAAATTAAAAACATTTTTGTCAGTTAAGCATCTCGAGGCAGAGGTGGGGGAGTGGTTCCCTATTTTTTTTCTTTTCTTTTTTTGCTGGGAGTTGGCAACCCTATTAGTGAGGTATATGTAATTATAAATTAGGTTGTTTTATAGTTTTGCTAAGTACTGTTTAGAATACCAGAATAGGGAGGATGGTGTAGGTTTAAGTTTATTATAAAGGCTTTATGGCTTTAATACCATGGTGGGCTGGTCACTAGTCAAAATGCTCGGGCTGATCTTTTGTCCCAGTCCAGCCCTGCCTGTGGGCTCATCATTTATTTATTTATTTATTTATTTATGTAGCACAAACTCACAAAACTCACCTGAAGGTGCTTTATATTCTAACATAAAGAGCCTACAATATCAGGAAGAAACCCCAACAATCACACCCCCCTCCTATGAGCAGCACTTTGGCGACAGTGGGAAGGAAAAACTCCCTTTTAACAGGAAGAAACCTCCAGCAAAACCAGGCTCAGGGAGGGGCGGGGCCATCTGCTGCGACCAGTTTCGGGTAAAGTTGAATAATTATTACTGATTAAATACAGTGGTGACGTATGAACGCAGAGTGAAGAAACGCAGTGCATCATGGGAATCACTCCGCAGCCTGAGCCTGTGATGGCGTGCCTGATCTTAAATGTAGAGAAAGTGTCCGAGGCTCTGTCTCTCATTCTGCTTTCATTGTGTCTCATACTGAGACTTATATTACACAATGTGTACTCAGCAGTGCAGGTTATCATCATCTCCAATCAAACACTGCAGCTTGTGCCCTTATCTAAACGGCGATTGCAGCATCTGACTGCGGGTGTTTTGCAAAGATTTAGAGCTTGCTGAGTGTCTGACCCCGCCTCCTCTACACAGAACAGTTTGTCTCCATACTCCATGCCAAACAAACAGTAACCTCATGCAACAGTGGCATGTGATTTCATTTAACATACTTGTGTTTATTAGTTGAAAGCATCTTGATTGGTAACTTTGGTAACACTTTTTTCTTGGTTTACCGGAGGCGGTTGGGGTTTGGGTGGGTCACCTAGCAGGATTGAGTAAAACATGTTCCACTTTTGAGTGAAGGAAGAATTAGAGACTGTAATGATTTACTTTTTTATTTCTTTTGACTCATCGCTTGTTTATTTAGTTATTTCAGAGTAACGAATTACTTAATTTGTTAGTGTTTCTTTCCCCCGCGTGTCTCTTTTGGTCTGATCAGTCACTTTATTGGTAAGTTTTACTCTGTTTCTTACTTCTTCAGCTTTTTGTCTCCATTACACATTCGAGTTCTGCTTACCTGCTTTTACTTAAACATCCATTTAACCAGGAAGTGAAACTCCTGGTTAAACAATCTCTTTTCATCAGCTGCGTTAACCTATCGTGTCGTGTCCCTGTGGTGGGAGAAAGTGGTTGGCGTGGTGCTATCATCATTTGTCATCACTGGGTAAAAGAAAACCTGCGTTTAAAAAACCCAGCAGTCCCTCAACAGTCCGCCTACTGTGAGGGAGAAATTTCTGAGAATTTTCTCCCTGAGAAAATTAATTGGACGGCAACTGTTGAAGGTGTGAAGTGTGCACTGTTCCACACTCAGGCTTTGGATCGTTACGGGTAAACCACACAGGTTCTTGTGGTGACCTTTGTGCAGCTGTGCTTGCAGTGTGCGCACATAATGGTACACAATTTGAGGCACAGCAAGTGTCTTTTATGTACCTGTGTTGGACTATTTTTCTTTTTGTGGCTCACCCTTTCACCCACCAGGTACTCCAAGAAGTTGCCAAGATGTAGTCTGACCGTAAAAGTGAGATTTAACAAACCAGCCATAACACGTTAATCAGCGAGGCTTAGAAATGCCTCTCCGTGAACTCGCTGCTTTCTTTAGCCTGAGAGTTAACGATCAGACACGAGGAGTGGCTTCAAGCTTCTCATCCAGCTAACAAAGGGAATGAGCATGAGACAATTGGGTTATATCGCTCATCTGATCTGGATTAGCATGATGGAGAAAAGTCTCCATGGTTTCGGCTCTAAAACTGAGGGAGAGGAGACGGCGGCGACGTACGAAAAGCAATAAAGCCGAAACTGTTGAGACTCTGCCCTAACCTCCCCCTCAGTGCTGCTCAACAATCCTGTCATTATTTCTTCCCCACCAGGGTGGGCCTGGAATTTTCCCTGAAAAACAGCATAAACAAGAACAACAAAGGATAATAATACACGGTGACGTTATCATTTTGCAAGAATAATAAAAAAAATGTTAAAAAAACAAGACAAAAAAACTTTTTTCTTCTCCTTTGTCTCGTAATCTGCACTTGGGGGGGGGGGGGGGACCAAACCCTCCAGTTTAATTGGACACAAAGCAGAACCGAGTCCCTTTGCTGTACTTGTTGTTGTTCTGTTTAAAAAGGAGCAGATTTCCTTCTGGTGCCTGTTATCCTGAGCTGACATTTCACGGTGTGTATACTGACTCCAGGAGGACCAAACGCTCTGTGCTGCCTTTGCCATTTCAAACAAGCGATGTTTTATTTTTGCCCTCCAGTTCCTTTAAACAAACTGACCAGGTAGCTGGCTCTGCATGTTCCGACTAGTCTCCACATCTGCTGCTTCCTGCTGATCTGTGCAGCAGAAAGTCTGCAGAGTCATTCCTCTCACCCCGCAAATGTAATCTTTATTTCTTTGTCACAGATAAGCTGCATCATCTGTCACTCCAGGGTTACAAAAGCGAGATGAAGCGAATCACAGATTATCAGATCAGTTCAAGCTCTGATATACAGCTTTTATTCCCCAGGAGTATCTCAAATCTTCTTTTTCCCTTTCTCCACCTTTCTTTTAGGTCACAGGTGCTTCACAGCTGCTGTGGGAAAAAGGCATCTGGAGCCCACGAGGACGTAACCTTACAAAGGGCAGGGGAGGGCGGATGCAGCCTCTCTATCTCGGCTGTGGTGGGGAGGGTTCCTGGCACCGTGATTTGATGCACAAAGAGAAACAAAAATCACATTGCCAGGGATTTCCACTCCTTCACAGCTCAGCTGGTGACCCACCGCACTGTTTCCATCGCGGGTTGCTTTTGTGTAGCCGTCCTAGCTGCTCTGATTGGATTCAGTTGATTTCTGATGCTGGATGTTGCTATGGAGTCAAATATGGGTGAAGTTAGATACGGCGATCAACTCTCAGCAGACTTCTCACAAGGAGAGCTGTGACATAGCACAGAAAGTGTCGAAACGCTCACGAGGCTGCCGTTAAACGTGCAGCTGTCTGAAATTCAAACTCTTCACACGTCTCGTCTTTCAAATACGACAGGAAGTTGATGTAAATGCACGTGAGGGCCGTGCAGCTTTACGTGATAGAACTAACTTTTGGAGTCAGCTCACGTTTCAGCTCTCGGATTTTAGATTTAAACACACAGGGAAGCGGCCCTGATCCTACACCGGCAGCACGCTCCGAAACACAAAAGCGAACCTCAACATCCGAAGCACCGCAGGCGCTAAAGCCACCAACTTTACCGGTGAGCAGTCACGTAAAGGTCTGCGTGAGGCTCTGGTCCCTCGAAAGCCTGCCACCCACTTGCTAAAGGCACAGAGCTTAGCTAATTGGTGAGCATTGATCCCTGCTATGTGTTGTTCACAGTGGCTAAGTTCAGTGCCTGAGGTGAAATAGTGGATTCGACGTTGGGGGATTTGTTCCGCTGAATGGAAAGAACCTGATGATCTCGGATATGAGGAAAGAAGGAGGGAGGAGAAGGGGGGAGAGATTAGGTGGGAAAGGGAGAAGCTCGGCTCACGGCTCTAATGTGGGCTCACCTGCTTCTGTGGACCAAAGGCAGCGTGCTTGTGCAATATGGTCCAGAGGTGAGACAAGCTGTACTGTTTCTTCATTTGCCTGCAGCAACAACTGTCTTCTTACCTCTAACATCTGGCAAGAATCATGGTGCATGCCAAATATATTTGAAATTGTTTGAGCGAGGCCATGTGACCCAGGTTTAATGTGTTCTTGCAAATGCCTCAGATTGCATCTGGATTAGGAATGTGGTGCTAAATGTCAACTGTACCTGGGCGTGCCACTTCACGTCCGACTGAGGTAGCTTAGGACGTCAGTGCCAGTGTTTAGCACTAACCTTCCCACACTTTATCACCCTTAGCTGAAAGTCTCCCAGCTTTTCCTACGATAAACTAGCTGATTGATTTCATGTTGGTCTGAGCTGTCGCTTAATTTTTCTTGGGTGGATTTTTAGCAAATTAACACCAGTGCAAATTAAGAAGTAAAACCCTTTTTTCCTGAAATAAAAGTGTCTTAAGTGATCACAAATTCTCCTGCTGCTCACTGTGAGCTGCGTGACTGCAGTAAATTTGCCTATTGCTGCGTAATTCACCCCGAACTTGGTGCTGCTGTTCTAACGCTGCGTGCTGCTATGATGTGAGCAAAAATAAGCTGCAGCACTCAGTTGTTTCTGGGCTTTGCCCTCCTGTGCCTACTGAACTGGTATCAGTGTTATACCTGAAAACTGGCTCAGTTCAGCAGGAACAGGAGTGGAGCCTACAGACATGCGACAGCTTCGAGCGACAGCAGCGAGACCGAGATTCAGCTGTTGTTGGTTGCTGTGTCAAACTGACGTGATGCTCGCCTCGAGTCAAAGGCGGTGATGAAATCCAAACCAGAGTCCCCGAACCTGTCAGACTGAAGCTTGACGTCTCCGTGGAAGTGCGTCCCGACTTAGACGACTGTGCTTTCCTTCGTCGACGTGTAAATGTTTCATGAGCCGATGGGTTGGTGTTTGTGAATACTCGTACATGCTAATGAACCCAATCCTGTTGTTCTGTTCAACCTTCATCTTTCTCCTGCATTCTCCTCCTGAGACGCCTGCAGACACGCCCCTCGAGCTTCACCTGTGTCGTCTCTCTGTCTGTGCCATCAAAGGCCAGACTGAGACTAGGGCTCATTGTGAGCTAATCCCAGTGAAATGTCTGCTATGTCTGTGTAATGGATTTCAACCAGCAGCCCCACATTGTGAGCGAATGGGAGTGTGTGCAACTTGGAGCCACAAAAGGAAAAGTGCTTGAAAATTTCATATCCAGAGGAAAGTGGAAGCTCATCAGTAAGCGTGATGAATTTGCTCTTATCCGGCACCTCCACTGATCCTGGCTGCCGCCATAAAATTATGTTTCCATTACTTGAAATTTCTGCAGATAAATGTTCCATTCAGACCTGGAGGAGATTACCCAGTGAAAAGGTTAGAGAGGGGTTTCTCTCTATCGGTGATGCCGACTTCAGGGCATTGTTTCAGCCCGGTGGTACCACTGACAAGTTGGCTATGATTTGTGTAAGTGTTCAATTGAACAAAGTGTTGAGTAGAAATGATGCATGAAGTGCATTCTTCTAAATGTCAGCATGTTCATTTAATGCATGATTTATTCTGATGTTGCAGGTGTTTCGTTCCAGCACAAACCCAGCACTGACTGAATGCAATAAAGTTTAAATGAGCCTGAGAAAGAATTCTGGCATTGCTTTATTTCTATTCAGTGTCAAAAGATAACATCGCTTATCCCCGGGTACAAAAAGCATGTTGCAGCAGGAAAGAACAAAGACGAAGACAATAGCGGCAATCGGGAAGGAGACGAGGCGAGACCTAAGCCTAACGGATGACAAGAAGAGGTTAATGGAAGATAATTACAGAGTTTTTAAAACAAAGAAAATAAAAAAGACGCACAATGTTTGGATCAAAGTTATTTCTGAATGACTGTGAATATGAAAGATATCATAGTCACGCTGATGCTTCTGAGCATTTTAACCACGTTGGGTTTTATAGAGAGAAAAGTGACCAAATTCTAGCAAGATGGCGAATTTTTAAGTTATTAGCTGATGATAGCATCACATGGATATCTGCTACTTAGTCCTGAGTAACGTACAAATATAACACAAGCATAAAAAGTGCAGTATGGGCTTCAGCACAGCAAAGCACCGACACCACAAACACGGTGATAATGCCTCTGGCTCCAGCCTCCTGTGTCAGCGTCGACCTGTCAGTCAAAGCAGGCCTTCCCTCAGTAATGCATGCCTTTAAAGCTTAAAAGTGTAGATCATAAAAAATATAGCTGGTCTTGTATCAGGCTGTAAGACATTTGAGTTTCCTTTCAGCCTCAAGCGGTTGTTGGAGGAACTTTTTGCCACTTCAGCACAGATATTATTTTTGTTGACACCCGGCCTTAATCTTACGCTGCTGAGTCTCCCACTCGTTCTTCTTCCTCATCAAATTGCCATGCCAGCATTAACCCACAACGCACCTCCACCACTCACAGCTCCCAGAAAGCAACGGGCCGAAAGCAGACCACATCTGCTGCTCGCTTAAGAGCCACATATGGCCTTGACTCATGGGCTGGACTCGGGGTGAGTGTAGCTGTGTCACATAAACCACAGCTTCACCTTATGTGGTCCAGATGTCAGGTGTGTCCTGACATTTGAGCCACATCTGTCCCACGCAACATTTTCCATCGTCGTGACGGCGTAGCGAGCGCCAGAAGTCACACGAACGTGTCTGCTGATTCAGTCAGAGGGTCAGAAATGTTATTCCTGTGGTGGAGCCATGAGTCGCACGCCTGAAGCAGAGATGTGTTAGTGCTCACCGAGGCCTGTGAATGAATCCACCTTTAGTGATTCAACGCTGTGTTTAGGTTGTGAATACAAACGTCGTCAGTAATCATTTTTAAACAGTACCGAGCTTTTAAACAGAGGAGAGATTCTTGATTTCGCCGTCTCAGGAAACACAATTTAAATGTAAAGTTGACTTAATAAATAACATGCTGTAAAAACAACAGTTTACATTTTAGCTCATCTTCTGTTACAACTTCCAGGCTTTTTACATTTCACATCAGTCCAGGTTCAACTTTCCGTCTGAATTAAAGCGAGTTAAAACGGCTGCTTCAAAATGAAAAACATGAAAACACACAGGAAGTCTCAGGCACCCAGACCGAAGCCGCCAGCTCTCCTCTTAGTCTCCATAGCAATGTCAATATCCCTTTTATCTTCAGGCCTCAAAGGCTGACCAGATTTCATGATGTGGCTGCTTTATTGAGCCTGATCTACTTTTCTTGCCCCCTTCGCCATTCAATCAGCGTCTGTGTGGTTCTGGCCCATGGCTGCGAGCGCGGCTGGGTAATTTGGTTTAAAGCTGAGCAGGAACATCTGTTCTACAAAGCTTTAGCTCCTTCCGTTCCTCGGGCCTCATGGAAACAAACGACGCCAGCGGTCAGCTCGCTGCTACGTAACATCAAACCTGCAAGTCACCGCTCGGAGCCTCAACCCTCTCGTGAGATGAGAGAGTGACGATTCTTTGAAACACGACACCCAAATCTATGAAGTCGCGTAGGATTTATTGTTCGACTGACTAAAAACGCTTCATTGTTTTCACATGTGCCACAGACAAAGTGACACTCAGAACACGTCTATTATGGAGCTGCAGCGCGTGCACGGTTACAAACATGTTTATCACGGATGTAAGTCCATAAAAATGAGCATACTTGTGCAGGACGTCAGCCACCTTACAACCAGTGCTGGGGTTGTTAACGCAGGATGTTTCTCGATTACTCAGCGCAGAGAATCGTTTGCTGCACTACTCGTTACATTTCATTTGACGTTACTCCATAAACCGGCCTTTGCGTTAGCGTGCAGTTTGTGTGGACGCTTGTAAAGTTGCGTTAGCAGCATAGCATGGCTGCTTATTAATTTCACCATTGTACTTTTGTCCTTTCATGCACTAAAACCAAAGTAATGCTCATATCTCCACTTGTCAAAGCTGTCGACCACTAAACCATTTCCTTCTTCGTGTGCACCAGACTGACTCTGTTTTATTTCCATTTTTTAATCCCCGTCCAGTCAGCTGACTGCAAGTTTTCACAGATCTTCAAAGCAGCCAAGGCAACAAGTTCACTGCACGTGTGCTTTCCACCATTTTCCTCAGTCTGACTGTAGTCCTAGTCTAAAAGTAAGCTTTGCTGTCAGGAAGCCAGATATACAGAAACGTTGTGTACAAGTGGTTTATGTAACTGTAACTGACCTCTGACCCTAAGTAGCGATCCTCCTCTCACAGTCGTCACATATGCACCTTTGTTTAAGGCATTAAACTCTGCACACGATTAACTCCGTAGTATCGTGTGCAGAGTTAATATTGTAAAGGAGGGGTGTTGTGAGCCAACCACAACATTTTCCTAAACCAAACCAAACAGCAGGACAGCAGAAGTTAATGTCACGTACGAGAAGGGCGACACAAAACTCAACATGAGCAACTTGCGACTCGCACGTCTGTGCATCTACGTAAGGTTCTCGTGTCAGCCTGTCAGAAGCTAAAGATTAGGATAAGGTTGCCTCCCTTCACAAGATTAATCCATGCTTACCTAGTTCTTTAAGTGTGAGCCTTTGTGAGCATCTATATGCGACGAGTTGGTTGCTGTGAGAAACTCACAGAGAAACTCAAAGCCTGTGAAACCACTTTGGCATAACAGCAGTATCTGTGCCAGCGTGTAGCTCATATCCAAGGTTTTTGGATGGTGTTTGGAGTACCACGATATGTAGATCACACACTGATGAGGAGGAGGAATTGCAAGCCTCATCATCAAATCAGTATTTGCCTAAATCTGCTGCATTAGAGCAAAAATGGTAGCTATTCAGCGATGGATCGCTAAGGTTACCTACTCGACATCGACATGTTGAGCACGTTAGCCTCACTAAGCCTCAGATTGTTTTCCACATTTCCAAAGGAGTCTCCCGCAGAGCCCTCTTCACGTCCTCTCTTTGGAAACTTTAGGAAACCGAAGCCAAATCATCACCCTTGGAACATCTTGCACAGCACAATTAGTTAAGTGGTCACGCTACTCCGCCACAGCACAGCGAGGCCGAGAGAGAGGATTAAGAAAAGGGAGTAAACACGCTCACATATATTCCCAAGGTTGACGACAAAGTCAGCGCAGATGGCCGACATCCAGCACCTGAAGAGAGAACGGTTGTCTTTGGTCATTTTATTCCACACTAAACAAAGAAGGAAATTTTTGTCTGAAATTATCAAATTAAAAAGAAAAAAGTTGCTTAATAATTGCCTCTGTGTTGTCAGTGTGTGTGTCTGCATTCATTCATATCTCATAACCTGGAGCCAGTCTCCTTTGTGTCCGCTGTCCAGCTATCCAGAGTCTGATAAAGAGGAAACAGCTGGTCTCGGAGCGCCGTCCACATGTTGCCCATATTGGCATCAGATTAGATCTCTCCACAATGGCCTTTTCTCTTACTTATTATTTTGTTATGATACAGCGTAAAATGCACAATGAAGACAACATGCAGCGCATTCCCCTATAATTAGGAAGCAACTGAACACAATTTGTTGTTTAGGCGTCTCTTTGTTCTCCCTTGTTCCTCTTCGTCTGCTTTCTTTCCCAGTTTATAGTGTGTGGATGAGCTACAGTATGTTTGTGCTCAGCTACAGACATGATTCATTAAAAAAAGAAAGAAAGTTGAGCGCATTATCATTGCAAGATCCAAAAGTGTTCCCGGATTCCTCCGAAAAGAATTCCTCAGCCAGGTGCAGTCAACAGAAACCACCATGTGAGGATAAAGAGGGCTGTATGCAAATGTTTGAGTTTTCCATCCGGACATGCAAAGAATACGCCCGTCGTCTTTGTTCTACTTGTTGACATGCCAAAAGGAAAATGGCAAGCACCACTGATTGATTGATAGCTTTACTTTGTTGTGTGGGTCAACTTTTCTTGCGAGAGACAGAGAGAGGCGTTGAAAGGCTGCTCCAACGGAACTTATTGTTTTCGGGGGGAAACAGGAACACGGTGTACAGTCGAGTCTTAACAGCTTACTTACAGCTGGGCTCGTCAGGCTCTCTTCTTGGCTGCAGTGGTTATTATTATATTTACATGCTTCCAGCTCCCGTTTTTCCTCGATGACAACTCGTACCTTTCCACTCCCCTTTTTCTCCCTCCTCGCGCTCACAGACCCATAACGTGTATGGCAGTCCATTCTCCCTGCAGCACGGACTACACTGCCCGTGATGCTACATTCTTTAGAGCTATGCTTGTAGCATTCTGCCTGTTAGCTTAGCACAACAACAACAACAACAACAACAACGAAAAGGCGCTCTCTCACCCAGGAAACACGCAGTCGCAGAGAGAGAGAGCGTCGCCCTGTAACCATGGCAACCGTAACGCTGCCGCCTGGAACAACAGACCGTAGCTGTCAAACAAAACCCAAACAGTCCTGACCCGCGACAATATGAAACAGGAAAGTACCGCAGTGTAATCCATTTATTTCAACAAAGTAACTGTATTCTGAATACCACCTTTTTAAACGGTAACTGTAACTGACTTTGGCAGCGCTGCTTCGCTTCATTGAGGTTTGTGGGCATTTGCACAGCTCATTTCAACCTGGCTGCTGTCAGGACTTTGACAGGGTCATTGCAGCACCTCGATTCTTCTTTTTTCAGTTATTCTGGTGTCGATTTGCTGCTGTGATGATCATTGTCCTGTTGTGTGACCCAAATTTGGGCTAAGCTTTAGCTGTCGGACCGATGACCTCACATGCGATGTACTTTGCTATATAAAGGAGTTTATGGTTAACTCAGTGATTGTAAGGTGGCCAGCTCCTCCACCCTCCTCCTTTGGACATCCCATTTCATTAGGAGCAGCTGACTGAAGCAGTCAGGGTGTGTTTAGTTTATCCTGTAAAAACTTTCTTTTCACAGTGCAAATACATGCACTTTGACAATCCATCAAGCACAGCAGACAGGCATGCTGCTTTCAGGGATGCTGTGTTTGTAGCTGAATATCTCCTTTGTACTGGTTGGTGTGTGGATGCGGAGCTGGGAGCTTTCAGACCGTGTGGCACAGAGATCCAGTGGAACGAACATAGAAACTCTTTTGAATCATAAAAATTATTGAAGCCATAATAAATGATAAGAATATTTTAGAAAGTGTGTCACAGATAAAGGAAACGCTATAGGCACCATAAACCCAGATAGAGCCATTAAAAAGTATTCCTCTATAAAGTATAATGGGCACATAAATGATTTCGGTGCAGCATGTGCGATACTCCAGCCACTGTCTCCTGTTCTAAAATGACTTACAGTTTATTTGTCAGCAATAAAGCTCAAACTGTTCTGATGTGAGTACAGAAGTGGGTTAAAAAAGCTGAACGTGTTCTGCTGCTTAAATCGACTGCCAGGTTGCGATTATGCAAATGTGTTACGATAGCAAAACAATGAGACAGTTTGACCGTCTCCAACTGGATTATCTCGAGTATTCTGATGTGATTTCCCTCCATATTCAGCCAGAAGGAAACAGAACAAGATTTTGTGGGTGTGCATGACAACATATCAGCACAACAGGAATGATAATCCTTCCCCCTCTCAACAGTGAGTCAGTTCGTTCCTGTAATTTCAGACATTTATTACATTAGAGGCGGATCCCACCCTGTCTTTAAACAATGTGCAGTGCTTACATGCTGCTGTCTGGACCGAAGCATCAATACGTCCTCATGTTTCTCTGAACAGCAGTGAAATCATATCTCTGAAGATCCTTTTCTGTAGCTTTGAAACAGCTGCTACACGTTTTTTTTATCCATTATGGGCTGAAATTATGGGCTGTAGGACGACAGAGAGAAACCGGACGGTGCAGAATGTGAACCTAAACTCTGACTTCATGTACAGATTGGGTTCGTCGCACGAACACAAAGACCACCTCTGTTTCAGTCACACTCACTGATCACTCTATTAGGTGCACCTTGCATGCGTTTGAGGACGGTGAACTCATCGTCATGTTCAAGAAACCAGTCACATGGTGTGTTGTCCTGCAGGAAGCAGGTAAACATATCTTACATATCTATACTATTGCTAATATATATTGTAATATATCTATATCACTAAAGCACTTCTGGATGCATGCAAACTGCATTTCGTTGCCCTGTACCTGTGCATGTGCAATGACAATAAAGTTGAATTCTAATTCTAATTCTAAACAGGTGAACACCAGCAAAGTTACACAGGAAGGCTGTGACATTTAAACCATGCTCAGCTGATACTAAAGGGGTCCAGAAGTGTTGCTACAGACATGGATCCTTGCCTTTGTTACCTGGGCCAGCATGCACGCAGCTCTATCATCACTAGCTTAGCGTTAGCATGCTGTCAGAACAGATGCTTGCAAAGAGTTGCATTCACTGTATAATGCAGTTATTTCTGTCCTGGGTGCAGTTTGCACTTTACCATCGTGCTCGTGTCCTTTTGTGAAATAAAAATAACAGTAACATCCACATTTCCTCCCCTCAAAAGCTGCACCACTCCACCAGTTTATTTTTATTTATTATTATTATCATTATTTGTTTTTATTTGTTTGGCATGGACTTGCTGCCATGTCATTGGCCGATAGTGTATGCTGCTGTTTTTCAGGACTGAACTAAACTCCAAACTTTGTCTTGCTGGGGCAGAATGCATGAACTGTGCATTTCATCATATTTGGGCAAAAATGCAGGACTGGTTTAAGAGTCGATAAAGATATTTTGGATAATATGAAACTGGACTGATCTGCAACGTATCTTAAAAAGCGCTGACCTAGTGGAGCATGCTGCACACTTCTTAGATCCACCCTTGAATTCTATATATGACCTGTGACTCACTTTCAGAAGACGGGCCTTTGGGTGGAGTATTCCTTGATATTGATTTCTGTATTAGTCAGCCACGCATCTCTGCAAGGAAACTAGAAACGTGTCACAGAAATGACGTCAAGGCTGAAAATGAAAGACAGTTTATAAAACGGTGTCATTTCCCTTCAGCAGTACGGCTGTACGGACATGTAGCAGGATTGTCTTTACGAGCACATCCCGAGTGAGTTCCTGTTTTTCTTTTCTTTTCTGGGCTCTTCTTACACCCAGTCCTTCTGCACCACATGTGCCACCGAGTTGTCGCAGTGCTGATAGCAACCAATCACAAGCTCCCCCGTGTAGCTTTTTTGCCTCACCCGCTGCCTTCCCCTCTCCTCAGACAGTACATCATTAGCTGTCTGCTGAACACCTGGAGGCAAAGCCAGCAAGGTAATTATTGAGGGCATAGCCACGTCTGCACGCAACCGTCATTAACCCATCGTACCTCATTTAGAAGAGTGAAAAGGCCTTGTTGTTGTAAGAGGAGAACGAGAGAGCAGCAGCATGGATTGGTGATCAGCCCGTGACACGTTACAGAAATGATACAACAAATGTCTCTCAGGCTCGAGCTAATAAAGCCTGGAATTTGCTGTTGCTTTTTCATCAGGCAGCCAGACCTGGAGCCATGCCAGGACCAAGGATGAGGGAGTTTTATCCCCTGCACTTAACGGCAGAGATGCAGGATTTCATGAAGAGGGGGGAATCACACAGACACACACACACAACTAGCTATAACTTGCTCGGTTCCCCAGCCACAAAAACAAAGCAGACGAGAGAGCTTAGGGTATCTGTGCATGTTTAACCTTGAGCGTGTGCACGTGCATCTTTTATGTGCACGACTACATGTCATTATTGGTCATTTTACATTGATTTAACGCTGAATAATGAGCGTGTGTGTGTGTGTGTGCATGCTTCCTGCATATTTTGCCACAACACAATCACCTCAAGCTCTGCGTGGGCGAAAGCAGGATTCTTCCTTCCTCACCTTCACCACTACATTTCCAGTCGACGCTGACGAGCCCGTGCAGCTTTCAGATGTCATGAACGGGAATGCCTGCATGACAGACTGCCAGGAGCCTGGAACATCTCTGAAATCGTTATCGATAAGCAAATGTTTTTAACTTCAGGAAGTCGTGCCAGGTGTGTGAAACAAAGAAAGACGAGGCAATAACTCCTGATCGGCCTAATATCACCCAGCATGAAATGTCTTTGAAAGACCGTGTGCTGGTGCAGTAACTACTTCAGGTCATTATTAGACAATAGACAGAAAATCCCAGTATCATGTTTGAGCTTTTAAACACACTTCCTGGGGAGCCTAATGGAACTGAGGCTAACTCTCGGGGTATAAGGCTTTATTGCTCTGGCCTACGGGGACACTTTGAGGCATTTAATGTCTGCAAAATCTAGCTTGGAAATTCTAGGAAAGGGATTAAGCCTATTTGCCATCTTGCCTAATCTTTTTTTTATCGCCAACACGGGTTTGTGACTCACTTACCACACTGGCTCTTATCAGTGCACCAATCCACTTGCAGTAATTTGTAATAATCCATCGTTCCTACTGTTTCAATAAGTCGTTCACTTTCTAACGCTGTACCCGTTCCATTTTTAAAGAGGTTTTTTAAATGCAATTTTCGTTTTAGCGTTGCAGGCAGACGGGACATGCTTCCCAGCTGCACCAAGAATGTCATTTTCGTGCAACAGTTGAGTCACAGCGTGATGACTGCATGTAGTCTGTGCCTGCTCAAACAACACCAGCCTTCAAACGATTAGCAGAGAATTGCTTGATAAATAATAACTGGAGATGCTTCTTTCCTGGTCATTAACTTTAAGAGGACTTATCATGTAAACAGGTCTTTCTTTTAGGATATACTTCAAAAACCTGAGAGAATTAACCATGATCTTATATTAAGAGTGGGAACTTCCAAATCTTTTGAACCACAGATCGCTTTGAGTTTTACAGCTAGTGAGAAACCCCCTGTCGCTTGGAGTGATTGCACTGATTCTTTTGTAAAAACAAATAAAGCACTTGCTGGCATGCTGCGCCTTTGCAGGACGGCAGACGACTACTTTTGATTTGTAAAAATACTTTCCTCCATCTCAGATCAGTGTGCGTCAGCAGGAGAAATACAGTACAGTACAGTAGCCTGTATAATTTAAGGGTACATACTATCTGCTGAACCTTATCTCCTCGTGCTGCCAGACAGTCATAATGAATTTATCAATTAGCCCTGGCTGCGTATGCCCTTGGGGCTGCAGTCCCAGCCCTCACCTCCTCCACTGAACTCCAATCAGTCATCCTGTCAGAAACGCAGGAAATGGCGAGCAGGCTGGAAATGGCCTCTTGAAAAGCCTGTTAGGAAAAGCTTTTGAAACTACAGAAAGAAGCATTACATGTACAGCGACATGCCTGCAGAATACAGATTAAGCCTTCTTTAGGCAGACTAAAATAATCATTTAAACGAGCTGGAATTTGTATATTTGGTATATTTAGTAAATCTAGAATTGATATTAAGGTCTGTATAATGTCCGCTTTCAGTCTATGAAGGTTTAAGTGATACTGAATCATCTGATCATTTGCAGGAGGGGGTCAAAGCTCTGATGAGGTGCCTCCCTCCAGAGGTAAGCAGAGGTACTATCCTACTGAAAAGAGCAGGCACGCATGGATAAAGCAAAATAAACTTTATTTATATTTCTTACACAGAAGAAGTACAAAAAACAACTTAAACATACATATTTTATATTCACATAAACAATAAGTGCAATAATAGAAAAGTACGGTGAATGTAAAATATCATTTACAGTTACAAAAGAATGCATTGTTATGCAAAAAAAATAAAATTTCTTGTAACATTGTTGCAAACTGGAATATTTTGAGGATATTACTGGAGCGTTTAGTCAGCAGTGCATGTGCATTTCATGAAGCAGTGAACATTCAAACCAAAACTGTGAGGAAACGGTTAGATGTGTATCAGTGCACACAGGTTGGTTTACTTGGGAGGGGAACGTTGTGGTTTAACCACTTGAAACTGACAGGCAGCTGGTGGTGGTGCTCAGCCTATATTTTCTAGGTGCCCTGCGAGTTTTGCTTGGGGTGGATGGCGGGGAGGCCACACTCAGGTTCCTGACCTTATTAAAACTGTTCCTCAGACTGTCCCTCCTGCTCTCTGAGGTGCTGCTGGTCTCCTTTGATGTGAATGTGTCTGGGTGGCAGAAGCCAACCCTCAGGCAGCAGCAGCAGAGCAGCTCAGCGATGGCTTTTCTCATCTCGCTGCTGCCCAGGGCGTAGATGATGGGGTTCAGGCCCGAGTTGAAGACGGCCAGGGAGATGCAAAATTCAGCGCTGAACAGCAGTGCGCACTGGCGGGAGACACAGAAGAAATCTACCAGTAACAGCATGAAGAGCGGCCCCCAGCAGAGCATAAAGACCCCGACAATGGTGATAACAGTCTTCAGCAGAGCTAAGGAGCGCTTCCGACTGCGCTGGGGCGCTAGCTGAGCACTCTTGTGCACGTGGCAGTAGATGGCACCATACAGCACACCGATAGCCAGAAGGATGAGGAAAAAAATAATGAGAGAAAAAAAGATGTAAGTCTTGGAGTAGAGAGGAAGCAGGGTGGAGCATCCATCCAGGCTGCACACACAGTTCCAGCCCAGCAAGGGGAGAAAGCCAATAACCAGCGCCAAACCCCAACAAAGCGCCACCAAGCCATAGATTCGATAGTAGGTCTTTCTGGTTGACTTCTGGGGAAGTGGCTTCATCATAGTGGTGTAACGCTCCACAGCAATCAGCAGCAAACTGAATATGGAGGCTGCCAGGGCCACAAACAGCATGCCCTCTCTGAAGAGCCACAGAGCAGGCGTCAGGCGAAAGGTCTGGCTGCCAGACAAGCAGATGTTCACCAGGTAAGCGGCTCCGGTGAGGAGATCGCTGAGTGTGATGTTGGCAATGCAAACATATACCCAACGACGGCTGCGGCGGATGCGGGAGATGACGGCCACCAGCACCAGGAGATTCTCCAGGATGATGATAATGCTGAAGAACAGTAAGACGGCCACGGAGGCACTGATCTGGTTCTGGGAGTTCGCGATGGTCCTGTTCTGCAGACGGCCGGTGTAGTTGTAATGCCTCAGGATCACGTGGTTGATCCCAGTTGCAGCGCTGGTGGCATTTGGTGCCGTGCTGTTGCTCTGGTAGGTGGGGATGTTGTACATGTGAGGGCAGGAGGAAGGGGACGTGAGGGAGGCCAAGGCACACATGATGGGAAAACTGAGCCGGCCGGTCGGATGAAGGTTTTGGGTGAGAACAGGCTGAACCGAGCTGCACGGGAATTAGTGCGAAACTCCTGTGAATAAACAGGCTATGGGCGCACTCTAACCACTGGAGCTCGCTGCCTGTGAGCAACAAACACCTGAGAATAAAAGCAGAAGAAAACAAAGAAACAATAGTGATTTCTGTATGAAAATCAAAGCCATGAACGAAATTTCCCTCACTCTCAGTACTGCACTCTGAGACGCTTCATTGCAAAGTTTCAGTCAGTTTAAAAGGCCTCATTTAAATGTCTCCCGAACGCTACAGTCTCCACCTATCTGCGGTTAACACAGGATGAGTGAGAAATGGGGGCATTTAAATCACCACATGAAGGAAAAACATGGTTTTTCTTATCAAGAATGCAAAACAATAATTGCTTAAAATTCCCACGTTTAAAATTAGCGAAATTATAATAAATAATTACCAACAAAAAAAAAGTTTTTTTTCTTTATATATATATATATGTGAATATATTCAAAAATATTTGAAGAAATGCAGCTTTGCCGTTGTGTTGAAATTGTATTCAATAATATCTGAGTGGAAAAAATATATATTTGAACATTTTACACCAAGTTTAATCTTTATAGCAAATGTTATAATTAATGAATTGACTGGCGTTTAATTGGAATTAATGTTTAAAAGTTATGGGTGTAAATTGATTTTTTTTTCCTGTTATAATATAAATTTGATTCGATTTGAATTTGACTTCACTGCAGAGCTGCAGTGAGGTGAAGGTGCAGTGGTGAGTGCTTACCTCTGGCCGTTCTTGGTGATGCTGAGTGTGTGATAGTGCAGCTGCTGTCGCTGACTAAAGAGTTTTTTGCAGTACAGTCTTACTTACATGGGGAAGTAAGCCCGACACACCCAACACACACACACACACACACACACACACACACACACACACACACACACACACACACACACACACACATTCACACACACATTCACACATGCATAACAGAGAGGCTGCACATGTTCCATCACTGTGTAATGAGAAAAAACAAGTGATCATTTACTCGTCTCCAACATTTTTTTCTGGTTTATTAACCTTCTTATTTATTGTTTCCCAGGACGTCGCACATTGTTACCGCTACTGCCAATCAAATCTATTGCTTAAGTCGCTCTATGGCCTGTAACGGGAAAGACGGTTTCAAAACCCGTGCCAGTTGTAAACTAGTTGTAAATTTTTGCTATGCAATAAGGATATGGGGAAAGACCCACTTGCACTGGCCTCTTGCTGAGTTATGACAATTTCTTTTCTCAAATATAAGTAAGTAAAATAAAAGGGAAAATACAAGAGAAAAACAGGAACTCAGGTGCCCCTCCCTGTAGATAGTGAGGTTTCATACTATATATCTTCTCTTGCAGCTGGGGCTGTTGGCTTGGGTGTGCAGGCCGCACTTGCATTGTTCACACATAGCCACCACGCATGAAACCCTTGTCTTCAGCAAACCCCCTACCATGCACCAGTGGGCCCCCAACCACATGCCACGAGGCAGACATTACTGCTGAAGCTGTGACCATTTTCAAACCATAAACACACAAACACAAGAGACGCCCTGCAAGAAGCAGAAAGCAGAGGCAGACCCCAGAATTAAGAAACCAAATTTCAGATATGAGCAAAACCAGAGCTCGTGGCCGAACACGAGTGACGTTTTCAAAGAGCTGTTGTTGTACATTTAATGCTCCAGAGCCAAGCAGGCTGTAATTGTGCTGCCAAAAAAAGTCAAATGATACCAATCATACTGGCGCCCAATTATTCTTATAAGCAGATATCTCTTTTCATTCTCGCAGTCGCCTGCGTCTGCATGAATTATTCCAGTTTGCACGGTTTCTTTAACAAACGGCGAGACAAGGTCGCCCATGCATATATATTTGACCTACATTGTGTGTACTGTAATTAACTACATCATTTCTGTGCTGTCCCCCTGCGAGACTAACACAACTTCTCCTTTTTTAGTGTTGAAGACATGTCCTCCATCATGGTGGATAGAGGACTTGTGTTACTCTGTATAGATCTAAAGGTGGTGGCGAAACTGTTATTGTGAATAAACTGAGGAAAAAGAAAAACACCCGGAAAATGTACAACAAGCTACAACATCCTGAGGTGTCAACAACACCCACGACTGTTGAAAACGCCCTTACTCTGAAAATACAACTTCAAAGCACTCCATAACCACAATGTGCATATCTGGCCACAACTGCATGAGTGTGTGTTTTTTCTTCTTCACTCATAAGCAGTCCAGCTCTGCAGGTCTCCACTTCAAGGGATTTAAACAAAAGTGCGTCCTCAACTATGACCAGCGATATTACTGTGTTTCCAGTGACAGCCACCAAATTACTGCCAAGCATCTTTTACTTGTGTGTGTGCTGCCTGTGCAGCAGACTCAGGCCTGCAGAGGAAAACCTATACCAGCATGCAAACTAAAGCTAAGGTGAAAATGCATGAATGCAGAGGAGAGCAGCTGATAGGGAATCAGTTATTCTAAAGAACAAGTCACCATGTTGCTACAATATCGTACTCACGAAATTTGTTCTTGCCAGGTCTTTGTTTACGGATTTCAGACTTCCTCTCTTTCTTCATGAGAAAATATAATCGACGGTGAGCACTTTCATGCCTTAAACACTTTGCAGAGTTAGGAAATCCACAACGTCCTGAAGGCCTATTTTTCTATGGTGAACTTTTGTGCATTTTTCAAGTTTTCTGTTGAAATTAACACAAATGTGGAGTTGTGCACTTTGGCTTGTTTTTGTTGTTGTTTTTTTCCTGCAGTGGTTAACCAATGAAAGATTAAAAAACCCAGAAAATTGCTGTTGTGCCAGTTTTTACATCAGATTATTGACTGTTTTCACCACAGCCAGTGTCACTGACATCACTAACCTTTGATGAGTGATACGAGTGATTGAAAACACCTGCGCTTTCTTTGCTGAAGGCGTCATCACACGTGAAGCATTCTTAAAAGCAAAGTAGTGATAACAGCAGTATTCGTTAGTAAGATGCAAGTTCACCCAAGGAAGGACTTGGAGTGCAGTTTCAAGACAAGCAATGCAGTGTTTCCATTTTATTTAAGTCCAAGTTCTTTTGACAGAAACCGACAGTAGAAAAGTCGTTTATAGAGTCACTGCACAAAGGAAGACAGACTGGTCCACAACACGCACCCTGTGAAAGATGTTTCTGTAACCGGCTGACGTCACCTGCTGATTTGAGAACACCTGTTGTGAAAGCTCGAGCTGAACATTTTACCATCAACATTTCGGTATTTCTAAAGTGGACCTGATGAGGAAGGAGCACATCTGCCTGTGAAAGCAGTGACACTCCATGCTTATTGGCTAACAACTTCTAATCAACAAGTCACAGCTGATGGACGAAGCCTTGACAGTCTCCCGTTTTGACTCCATTTATAACCAGAATATAAAAACTTATATTCACTGTTCCCTGAAACTAGTGACAGAGTCCAGCAATACATCAGGTTTATTGAAGTCACGGGTGGAGGGGTGGGGGCTCCCATCGATTCCTGTGCAACTACTAATCTTTTTGCAACCAGTCGCTCGCCTGCTGACCATTTAATAGAATGCAGGGGAAACGGGCAGTGCACACAGGAAGAGATTCACAGTGACGTGACCACCAGACACTATAGTGAGTCGATGACACTCGGCAGCTAAAATAACCACCTGTGATACAAACTGGGCAGGTTCCAAGTTAAGTGGATAGACAGTCTGTTGTCTAGCTGTTTATGTCACCCATCTCATTAAGTCCTGATTTGACCCTGATATTTGCTTCATCACCATTTTGGCTGTAAAAAAAAAAAAGGGGGGGGGGGGGGGGCATTTCTTTATATTTTGCTAGGAAATAATAAAACCTGTTCTTTTATAGCACTTTTCTACTCATCTGAGCACTCACAGCACAACTTGTTCATTCACCCATTTGCACAAGCACTTTGTCCTAACTAACATTCACACATCATTCATACTACGATGGATATTTGGCAGGTAGACTGGAGCAGACTAGGATCAGACCACCAGCAGTAGGTGAGCTGATCGACCACCTGAGCTACAGCCAGCCCACAATGGGAAACAGGTGCAAAAATACATGGAAATGCAGTGTATGAGGCAAAAATATAGTGTGAACACTTCGACTGATCTTGAAAGTCAGTGGATTGGGTCAACTGCAGGGCTAGATGCACGTCTCAGGTAGAGATGGACCGATCCGATATTACGTATCGGTCTGATACTGACCTAAATCACTGGATCGGATATCGGGGAGAAATAAAAAATGTAATCCGATCCATTAAATATCAGAAAAGCACCTCACAAAACTTGCAACACGGCGTAACTCGGCTCATAACCGTAGCACGTTGGAGCAGTGTGGTCACGTGATAGAGCGGCTGTGTGTATTTGTAGTCTCGCTACCAAACCAGCATTTCATCTCTGAGGACGTGATCCCAGAGAGAAGTAAAGCAAGTGTGCAAGTTCATCTCTGAATGTTTGTAAAGCCCCACGTTAAGCTTAACAACCGATATATGGAGCGACTGCCTCTCTCTCTCTCCTGCTGCTACTTCAATCATGAAACTGATCAATGATCAGCTGATCGGCTTTTCTGTCGCGAGTCCGTCTCTCTTCTTTGTTTTTGGCTCACTTTGCGCCAGAAAGAGGAAACCAGCGGCTGAACAACAGCAGCACGTTTAAGCTTGATCAGCTGTTGTTAGAATGTATTACTTTCTACTCCAGGATCTTTTTCTACAGCTGACGGCTGTAACTGTGCAGGGGCGCATCTAGCAAAGTTTAGCCAGGGGGGCCGATAGGGCATTAACAGGGAAAAGGGGGCACAAAGACATACTTTTCTTTCTTATTCTCATTTAAAATGTTGAGCTTTTAATAAATAATTATCTGAATCTTACACCCAAAGTTTTAATCTGATGTATAGAAGTCCATTACTGTATATAAGTCTAATATACCCTAGTAAGCTATAGTACTTTTTCCTTTGGGAACCATCTGTGCAGTCTGCAGTTCTGTTGAAAAAAGATGTTGAATCTATTTAATTATTCTTGAAAAATAATTTATTTCTGTGCATTTTTTTCACACTGCATCAAATTAAAGTTGATTACGTCGAGTAAGCATCATGAGGTGGAGGGAGGTTCCCTATTTTTTTTGCTGGGAGTTTGCAACCCTATTAGTTAGGTTGCTTAATATTTCTGCTAAGTACTCTTTAAAATACCAGAATAGGGAGGATGGAGCAGGTTTAAGTTTATTAGATTGATCAGTTTTGCTGAACTATGAAATATTTTGTTGTATTTTTTGCATACAGGTATAACAGAATAGCTTTAGTGTTGTTGTTTATTTAAACTTGAGTATGAACTTATACAAAATGCAGCAAGATATAAAAAAAAAACAGTTTTATTGATTAAAAAACACCATATCATATCGGTATCGGCAGATATCAAAATTTATGATATCGGTATCGGACATAAAAAAGTGGTATCGTGCCATCTCTAGTCTCAGGTCCCGCGTCAGGTCTTTTTCATACTTCCTTGGAACACGACTCTCATGTGCTGTTTTCTGCCTCTGTAAAGCACTTTGTGGTTTTATCTTGAAAGGTGCTATATAAATAAAATTTTACTTCACTTTTACTTTATCTGCTGTTGATCATTTTTAGGGCTGACACCTCTTTTCTTCTCCACTTGTCCTGTTTCCTCAGTTTCTGTAAGAACACACTGCATCAACATATGCTGAGTTTTCAGCAAACAGCTGATTGGGAATCACCTTGTTGGTGCAAAAATACCATTTTGCGCCTGTCAGACTGTTTTGGCATTTTCCATAGATTCAGCCAGAGAAATGGAGACACATCATGTGTTTTTGCAATAAACAGTCTAAACATTTTAAAATGTGTTCTTTGCAAAGTTGTCTGTTATGTGCACTCACAACACTGATTTATCCCTTCAGTTAGGTATTCACAGTTACTCACGGCAAACATTTCTTTGAAGATAGTCAGGTCCAAAGACTGTCTAAAGAAAACTTCTCCAGAAAGCTGAAGAGCACTGTAAAAAGATTAGCAAAATATAAAGACATTGGGTGGCTCAAGACTTTTGCACATTAGTGTAAATCTGCACAAGATAAAGCGCCTTGAGGCGACTGCTGTTGTGATTTGGCGCTGTGTAAATTAAATTGAAGTGACTTGAACACGAAAACTTCACACCGTACTGCAAATTTGGATTAGCTTAGATATTGGTTAACACTTGCCTGTAACCTGTAGCACTCCACCAGCTAGTTCAGATCACATACTTGAATCATTGTTAGACTCTACAAACTGACTGAGACCTGCCATCCTTCTAATTGTTGGGTCTTTGATGTCACCTTTGACATCTACGAGATAAACGTAGAAACAGCTTGATGGTGCAAAGAGCCTGAAGGAGCAGAACGGTGAGTGTAATGACTCATGGCCTTTATTTGTCACCATAGATTATGAAGGTGACACCAGCTGGTGTCACAACAGATGTTTCAGAAGGTGAACATGACTGTTTGGTGTTGAGAGAGCAACATCTGGTGGTGGAAAAGCAATGTTCCTGCTAAGAATAAAAGAATCCAGGAAACGGCTGGACTGTGTGAAGAACTCTTATCTTAAAATCTAATTTTATCATCTCAGAATTTTGACTTACTTACTCAAACATCTGAGAAAAAAAACTCAAAACTGAGAAAATAACAGAAAAGTTTGAATTACCAAGTTCAAATTTTCAGATAATGAGCCACAAATTTGGCTTTTTGTTGTTGACAGAAGCAGGTTAGCACTGGACTGTTTTAGGATGCTGGAGTTATTTAAGCTGTGGATGGCAGATTTGGTTTTGTTTTTTAAAAAGGTCAATTTTAACTCACAGTTTCACATCTGTATATTTGGAGCAGTGGTTTCATAGTAAACTCAGCACACTTTCTATCACACTGTGGGAAAATCCCCCCACAAACCGCCACACTCTGACAAATAAAACAAAAAAACAATTAAAACAAATGCACAATAGAGCTATGCTAAGCATATTCCCCCATAAAGACTTAAGGTTTGTGTTTAAAATCTTTGTTAGAGACAGCGATAAAATGGTAAAAGAAAGGATGGTCACAAGTTTGAACAAGTTCAAAATGGGCCTGTGGAACGGGGACAATACATCTGCTTTAACTTACTCAAACGAAGTCTGTGCATTTTTCATTTTGTCATTTAAGTGAGGAAAACGTGTATTTTGTGCTTTTTTTTCTCGTGTGCATTTTTATTCTGGTGATTTTCCTTAATCTGGAAAATCTCTGTGCTAATAAGAATGAGGTGCCTGCCAAGTAAGCTAAAGCAATGAATAAAGGAAAATAAAAATAAATGAGTTTTGTTGTCCCTCCTACCAGGAAGTAGCAAGCAGAACAGAACGTACACAACACTGTGTTTAATGTCAGTCTGTTGTGAGTTGGGTTTTCAAGCTCTTCTCTAAGTCTTCTCCAGCTTCTGGTGTTCCTTCTTCCTGATGTTGCTATCACTTGGTATAGCTGCACCTTGGTAGATCCCACACTTGATGGTGACGTCTGCTATTGGCTTGAAGTCTGAACAATTGCTCTACCAGCAGCTGGTTTTGGCCCCTCTGGTATTCCTGCAAATTCCTTTCTGTGCTGAGAACTGAGCCACGTCCGTCTTAGCTCGGGTCCTATGCAGAATACAGTGAACCTGGGCTCTCAAACATTAGGCCTGGGAGCCTGTGTCATTAGACTCAAAATGTGTTTTTCAAGAGATATCTGGCCAAGAGAGCAGCAGGAACTGAAACAAATATAGCATAACAGTTTATTAAAGATCATTTAAGTGGACTGAACACAGAGTAGGTACAATAACCTACATGTGATAATCTAAAAATAAATTTATTATAGCCACTTAGCCATGTTGTCCTGTTCAGCCCTCTTATCACTTTTAATTAAATAGTCATAAAAGTTTTTCTTAACTCACAAGAATTGAATACAGCACCTTTGCATAAGTGTGAATTATTATATGAATAGTGTATTTGGGCAAATATATGAAAATAATTTTTTAAAACTAAAGTGTGTGGTTATTGAAAAGATAGAGTTTAATATTTAAAGTAAAATGTAATATAGAATAAAGAAATTGTATTATTTATGTTTTATTTTTATTTTATTTTCTCATTTTGTAACCGGAAGGTCGCCGGTTCGATCCCCCGGCTCTCTGTCCTGGTCGTTGTGTCCTTGGGCAAGACACTTCACCTACCACCTACTGGTGATGGCCAGAGGGGCCGATGGCGCAATATGGCAGCTTCGCTTCTGTCAGTCTGCCCCAGGGCAGCTGTGGCTACAACTGTAGCTGCCTCCACCAGTGTGTGAATGTGAGAGTGGATGAATAGTGGTATTGTAAAGCGCTTTGAGGGTCTCAAAAAGCGCTATATAAATGCAATCCATTATTATTATTATTATTATTATTATTATTATTATTATTATTATTATTATTTAACATTGATATTATCCTATCTCTCTCCATATATGTTTATATATATGTTTGATGGATTTATCATTAAAATTATAAAATAGAGGCTCAGTTCAATTGTATTACTATTATTTATTTATTTAATAAAATTTTTGAAGCCTAAATTGTCCTCTTGATCCTTGAAAGGTTCTGCTATGTGAGCAGTGGCGGTCCTAGCCTGTTTGGCGCCCCGGGCAAATAAAATAAAATAAAATTCAATAAAATTCAAATAAAAATAAATAAATAAATTTTTTTTAAAAATCAGTTAAAATGACAATCAATCTAATTGAAACAGTTGCATGTTATGGACTTGGCCTCAAGGATTCGTAGTTTAGATTTAAAAGCACTTAATGAAATAAATTCAGTCATTTTCCTTCTGCAGTTTGTTCCAAGCCGAGGGTGCTAAATGGACAAAAGCTCTTTTACCAAATGGAACAGAAAGCAACAAGTAACCATGCGGACGAAGAGAATACCGACCAGCATGTTTCATTACAAGCAGGGAACATAGATAAGAAGGCAGCGACCCAAGAATCGCCTTATATTTAAAACTGTATAAATGAGAGTTCCTCCGACTTACCAAAGCAGACCGTCCTACCTGAGAGTATAACTCACAGTGGTGAGTCTGAAATTTACGGTTAGTGATGAACGTCAGAGAAGCCGTGATGCCGCCCCCCACCACGACCGTGTCGCCCCTATCAAAACCCGCTACTGTATGTGAGGCCAGGTGTAAAGGTTTTGGAATAATAGTAAACGAAAGATCACCCAGCAGCAGATACATACGGACTGTACAGAGATGACGTCCAAAGAATCCTGAGTATATTTATTGGGTAAAAAAAATCTGACGCTGTTGCTAGGACAACGGAACGCTCCACTAAAACTAGTGGTGTCAGAATACAAATAATACAAAACAAAGTGGAGATTAGCTATTTTAGCTGCTATTTAGCTGCTATTTGCTATATAGCTGCTATTTTATGTAGCTTACGTGAACTAGTCAATTGTGCCTCCTCCCACTGAGGCGGAAAAAACAAACAAACAACAAGAAAACGCGGGTGAAACACAAAGCCTTTGTGTGACACCTGTAGTACCACCGCTAACCCAGCAGGGGGCGCTGCTCTCCTACAAACCCCTGTGAGCAACAGGGTGTCTTTATTGTATAGAATCTGGTGTGTGTGCCTTTTCCCTCAACTTTTTCAGCTCAGCCTGCCGCTGCTGTTATTTAGGCACAGAGAAAGGAAGTAGCGACAGGCTAGCTGGTTAGCCGGTCTGAAATCACACCGCCTGCGAGGAAGGAGGAATTTTTATCCCCCCAAACGATTCTTTGCTGTTTAATGAGCGCGTTTAAGTGGTCTTCGCGTTCCCCTCTCTTTCATTTCAGGTTCTTTTCTCCTCGGATTGAAACCTTCAAACTGATTGAGCTTTGTCTGTTTGGGACTTCACCGTTCTTAGCCTGCGTGCTGTAAATCAGCCTTATTTTCACCAGAGGAGAAAGGAGAGGGGGAAGAAGAGTAGATTATTATTTTTGTTTTATTATTATTATTTGTCAGCAGTTGGTTGAATCGCGGGGAATGCTTTTGAGGATTACACCGCGACGATGAGAAAAACAGACGGCAAAGGTACGTTAAAGTCAGTTTGCTTGAGCTCGTAGCTTTTTACGAGCTCCTTCTTTCATTTTGTTTAATGAGAACGTTTTTACAGTAAAGTCCTAAATGTGTTGTAGTGTTTTTACTTTAGTTGCTGTTGCTATGTGTTTTATTTTTAGGGTTACCAGGAACATCATTGACGGAGCTGTTATAGGAAGTTAATGTGAGGCGGCTCATAATGCGTTAACCCTTTCACCGTCCCCCTTCAAAGCCCCATTTTAAGACACGCTATCAGGCAGTATTCCCAGTTTTTGGACCGGTTGTGGTGATAGCAGCATGTCTGTTTGTCAAAGCATGTCAGTGACACCCAGTAGCGGAGCTGCATCCGTTGTGTGAACGTCCGAGAATCGAGGCAGACTCGTTGCAGTGCAGTGTCCGCGGGCCCGGTTAGGTTTCTGTCACCGGGCTTCTCACAATGAAAGGATCCCACTTGTTTTGTGTTGGGTGACATAAATCTAGCCAGAATTATCCAGGAAGTGTCAGCTGTTGTTGCAAACTGTCGTGCATGTGGCACATGAAGACATGAGAGATTGTAGCCCTAATTCATTATTGTTGCACAATCAAAGGTGACGTCTACTCGTACACAGAGCTGTGCTAAAGCTCGAGTCGACCCTCGTTTCTTGTATTTTGGTAGGAAAACGAAGGAAAAGTTGCAGCGATTTATGGAAAAGTGCAACTGTAAATCTAAGTCCGTTATACAGGGCAAACCACAGATGGCCCAATTTTCTAATGAGCCTGAAAACCAGTGTTTGGTATGATTTCTTTAAAGTAGTTTCAGGAATAGTTCTGGAGGCTTGTTCAGAGTTCGTCCTTGGATGCTGATCGCTTTTTATTCCGTTTTTGTCCCGCGGTGTTTCAGTAATGTTCAGGTTCGGGCTCTGGGGTGGTGATAGTGGTTTTTGTGACTCACCTTGTTGGTACAAAAATACTACTTCATGCTTGAAGAAATGGGACCAAATGACATGTTTTTGCAACAGGCTGCTATCAACAAGTGCCTAAAGACACAAACGGCTTCTTTGCCAGGTTTGCTGTGTGGGGATGATACTGATTCATCTTTTGAGTTATGTACCTTTTTTATGCTTTAGTGATTCATAGGTCAGTGACACAACAAAGAAACAATAAGAAGATGGTCTGGTATGAAGGCTGCAGGCAGCTCCAGAAAACTTTTATTTATTTATTTATTTATTTAGAAATTGAAAGTCTAGCTCCTTGGAGACAAAATATAAAGAAATGGGAGATGACCGCATACTTTTTCTGTAGTATTAAAGTATTCTGTGGTACTTTTATTTTCATATCAAGCTTAAATATTGCCTTTATCTCAGGACTGCATTGCAGCGAGCCAAGATTCAAACAGTTAACTGACTGTCTGGCTTAGTAATATCACTAATCACAACCCCTGCATAACTTTCCCACCTCTCATTTGCATCTGCTTTGGGGAACTACTGTTAACTCAGTTTAAAGGAAATGCCTGGTGGTGTTATCTGGGTAACATTTATAAAGAGGTTTCCCAGTATTGTTTAAGTATAGTCATGTCCAAATGTGTGCAGAACCTTAATGAATCCTTTCAGATCACTGCCTCTGTGACGACTGCTACCGTCTCAGTGGTGGGAAAAAGTAATCATACAGCGCAGTATTTACTCCCTCCTTGTTTCTGTCTTTCCATTTCTCATTTACTGAATTGTGGTTTAACTAGAAAGTCCTTTGCTGCAATTTTGCATTCACACTTCCTTTTGACACGCTGGTAATCACATGCTCAGGAATGGGTTGAAATAAGGGGACAGACCAGAAAGTGGAAAATTATAGCTGTCAGCTGGTGTAGGGGTGCACAGCTTCAAGTTGTTACCTTGTGACCCAGGCGTTATAGAAGTGGGTGGGGGAAAAACTTGTTGACAGGAGGCTTTCAGTGCTTTCATTGCATGAGCAGGTGTGTCACAATTTTCACATGTTGTTAATTAAAAGGTTTAGTATAGAAATATTAATAATGTTGCTGTACGTGTTAAATGACACATTTGGAAATGGTCCCAATGACATGTGTGAGTAGCTTTTACTCGCTTGTATAGTATCATTAGTATAGAAGTATGAAGCTTCTGCATGCAAAAAGAAAGTGTCAGAACAGCTCTTGGACCCTTTAAGAATAGACTTTATATTTATTATTAGTTTTATTATTTAGATAAATATCTGTCTGAAGTACAGACTGTGTGGGAACTGCGGGGTCTTGGATCATTATATTTGAAAATTATTTGGGGATAGAAGGAATCATGACTGGAAGATGAGCTTTGTATGAACATGTGGATTTAAAAAGAGAAATGGAGCCCTTTCTTTATCTCGTATTGGCTGATCCCACATAGACCTGTGACATTATCTCCAGTGAATTATTAAAACAGGTCCAACATGCAGGGGACTAGTGCTTGTTTGTGTTAGTCTGCATCACCTGGTTAGCTGAAAATATAAACTATAATATTGAAGCTCAAAATTGATTACAGTGCAGTTTTTTAACCCTGTAAATTTCATCTGGTTAGGTCCTTTACGAGGCCACAAAAATGCTTTAGTGACAGCCTGTAACCAGTTTTCAGAGTAAGATTACAACAATGTGCACGACTTCATTAGATTTAATGTTGTTTATTGTGCCGCTCAGCCGATAAACATCACCTCATAATTTTATTCTGTGCACAGTCACTGCATGTGTAATATTTTGCTGAAACAAGGTGTTAACCACATTCTCCAGCTGTAATGGGAAGCTTTTGTGGGTGTGTACAGCAGATCTGATTATATGGGACCTGCTGACCGCGCAGCGATGCCAGTTAAACATCAGGATATCGTCGGTGTCCCCGTCTGTCGCGTTCAAAATTAAATGAACCCCCCGATCCCCGAGAGAAAGCTCAAAGATTCGATTTGCATTTATTAAAAATGCTTCCTGTTTTATAGCTATTCATAGAAATGTTGGCTATTTCCAGAAATGGGATGAATGCCATTGTGACTCAGATGTGAACACACCGTGCTCTTTATTCTCACATAAATCCAAAGCAGAGATGCAGTATTACTCGGACTCTTCCCCCACTTTACCCAAATTCCCACCAACTTAAATTTTTGCAAACGGCCAAACCCCCCAAAATTATACAGACCTCCTTAAAATGCATGTAAACGTTCAGCCAGTCCACAGAATGGCCCTCTGCCATCCTTTGAAAGAAAAGAGCCATATGGCCCCCACTAATGGTTTGTTGTCTCCAAACCCCGCTGCAGATCTGACAGTGGTTCAAAGATGGGGGAGGGGACCTAAAGCCAGCCACATCTCCAGATCAGCCTTCAATTTTAATTGTCTAAACATCCTGTTGGATGTAATTGCGTAAAATTGTGAATGTAAAAGATTTGCTTCTATATCGCTGAGCTGTTATTTCTCACGGACTGCGGGAGAGCTAGCTTTCATATTCGGCTTTGACTGATTAAATGTCACTCGGTGTGTTAGTTCTTCCCACAGATATCAGTTTGTAAACCGATAGAGCTGTACAAAGTCATTGGCCTACTTATTTTAAATGTATGTAAAATAAATGCAGAGCTGTGGCTGATTGGGATCATTAAAGTGAACCACATTACAGGAACTTTTGTTGTTTCTAAACGCTGCGCTTATCAAGCTGTTTTCTGCAGCGACACCACAGCCAGGAAGTTGTTTTTCAAGGTTACGAAGGGGTAGAAAGCAAATACAAATATACTGGTATATTTTTACATTGATGTGATGTAAGATTACTTGTGGTTAGCTAGTTACTCATAATCATCTTATTTTGAACTGGTGACTTGAGACGTGTGAGGCTATTTTCTCTTGGCACTCGGCTAAAGCGGCAGTGTAGCTTGCAGAGGATCGGCCAGCACCTCTGCCTAGTATATCTTATCTCAACTGTTTTCATGGTCACATGTTTTGGGGGAGGGTTTCTAAAAGTGAATTACTCAGAAGCTATTTGGTTTCTCACACTACTCATGATCAGAGTGAGAAATTGGGTTAAAATGGCCACTGCATCCACTGCGTTTTCAGTTTTTCAGAGTGTGTCTGCATCCTTCTTTTACTTTTAAAGTTTTCTGACAGAATGAGGACAGGAGAACAGGTTGAGCTATAGCGGGCTGTGGTACCGCTGTGTTTGCTAACAAGTCACTGTTGCAGCATGCGTCGTCTGTGCATGCAGCTGGTGTACTGGCATATACAGGCTACCTGTGAAATGATGCAGACACCTGCAGTCCCGTGACACTGCAGAGCAGCCTCAGTAGGTCGAATAGATCAGCCACCGCGGCGATCTCTATATCCTGTAAGCAGTGGGCAAACTTGAATTGAACCGAAAGAATCACAGATTTATTTTGGGGACTTTTACTGTGGATAATAAAACTGTACTGTACAAACTGTGATTATATATAGAGGAAGTTGTTGCACCCACAGCAGATGTTCCTCACAGGAAAATCCCTTACTCTCTCCTCATAAGTCGTAATCAAATCTCATTACTGGTTTTGTTAGCAGGGATTTGATTTGTTTGAGTATAATATCTGTTCATCAACAGGTCATGAATAAAAGGAAAATGCACAGATTTCTGTTAAATGCGCTCACACAATCACTCTTATTCTCTAGCTGTTGAACATGCTCGTGCTGTGTGTTGTCACCCGGTCTACATACTGCAGCATAGTCACGCAGTATAAAACCTGAATGTTTTATACTGCGTGAGGTGTAGAAGGCACTGGTAAGGGCTTGGCCAGGAGAGCCTGACATGTAGAGACGTGCGTGCGCGGGCGTGCGTGCGTGCGCGGGCGTGCGTGCGTGCACATACAATGCTACTGAAGAGGACGGGCTTCACTCTGACTCTTTGTGGGCTCAGGCAGTTTTATAGCATCATCACTCAAAGATGACATACCAATCAGCTGATTGTGATGAGTCCGACTTTCTGATTCCCTTTAGTGTTACTTTTTCACTTGGTAAAGCAAACTGGGAGTACGAATCCATGCAGAAAGAAGAACTGGGACACCAGCATGTGCCCATATTTGTGCTTTCTGTGCATTGCAGTCTGTTACAGAAAAGCTCCGGCCTCTCTGTGGCAAACATCAGGCAAAAAGCTTTGCTTTCTGCAGAAACTGTTAGCTGACATTTGTAGCATGCAGTCATGGTTTTGTTGAGACTGAACTAGGGAGTGAGTGAACAAGTTGGTTTATGTAAGCAGCCGAAGAGACGCAAAATGAAGGCGAGTGGTGGAGTGTTTCAATTCCAAAAAGTCCTTGGTAACTCTCCTAGTCTGCTCTTTCAATGTGGTAAGCTCAATTTATGGGCTTTATAAATAGTCCCAGCTGTAATGATAGGGTACAAGTGAGGAAAAGGCAGGCTGATCGTTTATGGATGGCCTACTTACAGTGCATTTGTTTGCTGCGACTTATTCTTCTCTCAGTCATCACTGCAGCTGTCAAACACATCACGTCAAGATGAGAAGTCTAATTTGGATTATTATGATTATGACGAATGTGCCAGTTTATGTTCTAAGTGTAGGCGCAGTAATAATCTGTTGGTTTATCCAAAATATACAAATCAATTTTCCATAGTAAAAGTGCAAATTGGTCTAAAAGGTGCACTTAAACCTCCAGCAGTTCAAGTACAGTGATTTCGTATGCCATTGGGTTCAAGTCAACGTGCTGCATCACGATTGTTTACATTCAGAGACTGTTTGCGTCACCATGGCAACCATGCGACCAGGCTTTTAGAGACGCGTCAGCTTTTTAGCCCAAACCCGGATCGTTGTCTTAACAAACTTCGTAAATTTTAATGACAATTTGTTAAGTTCATAAGGTGATAAAAGTGATGCAACTAAGGAAAATAAAACCCTGTGGCTTCTGGTGTGAGCAGAGAAATGATTCATGCCATCAAATGTGGATCTTTTCACTCTCTGAGTAGAAAACATACAAATCAATAGATTAGAGGCTGTGTTTCTCTCACAAACTGCTGTGAGGCTGTTTTGTTATATTAGCCGGCTTTCTGATTTCCAGTCTGACATGTCTGGCTGGAGTCTTTCTGTCACTCCTTCCTGTGTAGGAGGTTACTGTCAGCCTGACTGGTTGATGGCTGCGGCGAGCTGTAACCTCTCCCTCCATCCTCTGCGTGGTCACTGATCCCGTCCCTTGGCTCTGGATTATGGGCGACAGGGACACACCCTGAGGCTTTATTTGCTGTTGCTCTGCGCCTGAGTGTCAAATGTTATGGTTAAGCACGGTTAATAAAAGCCAGTCGCATTCTGTGTTGAGTGAATCTATGGTGTGTTCACAGTAGGGCTGCCACAAACGATTATTCTGATAGTCGACTAGTCACCGATTATTCGACTAATCAGATCATCATCCATTGGACGTACAGCATACACCAGCAGCATCTGCTCTTATCTAACTATCATTAGCTTACAGCTTTAAGTGTTTACGGTGCTAACTAACAATAAAGACAAGATGATAGTTTATTAAATTTTAATGAAATTTGCAGATTGTTTCGGTGAAGTTTAATAAACTCCTTGCTATCTAAAATATAACAGGACACCGGAGTAAATTCTGGAGCATCTCACACTTCTGATGATCAGCTGTCTGCTTGACGTTTATTCAGCTGTGTAAAAAC
Source organism: Maylandia zebra (assembly GCF_041146795.1). NCBI lineage: Eukaryota > Metazoa > Chordata > Actinopteri > Cichliformes > Cichlidae > Maylandia > Maylandia zebra. The sequence continues at coordinate 1,638,625 of NC_135188.1, read as the reverse complement.
TATAACTTTAATCTCAGCCAAACCGATTTACTCAGGAACAAATAAAATACTAAAAAAAAGCCAAACAATAACATTTTAAAGTTATCTAAGTGACTCATATGTCATGTTTAACCTGAATAGCGAAAGACGGCGGTGGGTTTGAAAACGATTTGCTGGGAGTCCGGTGTTCTCACGGCGCTAGTGACCTAGCCCCCGGCTAGCTATCGAGCTAGTGGGTAACAGACGTCTCCGAAAACGTCGGAGCGCTTTTGAAAATATGCGGTGTCTTGATAAACTGAGCAGATATTTGAGGTTTACACAGCTACATTCTCGCCTGAAAATATGTTAAACGTTTATTTTGTGACCCAGAAAGAATAATAAGAGTAATATTAAAACTAACTAGCTGCCGCCATTGTTGGAAGCTGAGCTGGGCTGCGCTATGAATTCTGGGACACAGCTTCTTCTTCTTTGGTGTTTAACGGCAGCTGGCATCCTTGTACATGCAGTGCTGCCATCTTCTGTTTCAGTCCGTTATTACACTCTTAAATCCTGCTACTTATTCCTGCGTCTTTTGTGATCTTACAAAGCTTCAAACGACGCGTCGACTATTAAATCAGTCGTCGACGATTTTGATAGTCGACGTAATCGTGACTAGTCGACTAATCGTGGCAGCCCTAGTTCACAAGGTGAAATCTTAGTTTTTCTACCCGTTTGGTTCTCCTGTATGCTCACCAGCAGGATCACCTTTGTCACAGATACATTTGACTTAAAAATAATACTTAAATAATCTTAATTGCTGTTTCCAAAAAGCACGTTTGTCCCTTATCTCAAGTGCTAAATGTGTGTCTATTGCCCCTGTTGTACTGAAGGCACCTCTGTAGTTTAGCTACCACGAAAGGTCAGTTTAAATTGTTTTTCTTTTAGTTTACCATTTTAAAAAAAGCTCATTTTAAACAACTTCACTCAGATTCTTCAAGTTTCAAAGAGCAAAAAGCAGAAACTGGGTTGGACTTGTTTATATGTTGGTGGAAGAGGACGTTAGCATCATTCCTTAGTCATTCCTTTTGGAATGACCTGAGGGGAAAAAGAAAAGGATTATTTCATCCAGGCTGGGCAGTCTAGGTGACAAATCATTCCTGTTGCCTGTGCCAGGGTAGAAAGAAGCCAGTGTTACAGAGGACATTGGGAAAAGTGGCACAGATTGAGACTTTTGCTTACAGCTTTCCTTACAGCACCAGGTGAAGCACGGGGAATTTTACACAAGTAAAATCCCGTTTGTTCAGTTTGAGCAGATGTCCATTTAAACATGACGTAGTTTGATCTTTGGAAAATGCAATACCACATATCAGAACTGCATTTATTTTTTGGTACAGCTTTTCTTACGTTTGTTAGCTTTTTATTTCATTTTCGTGTGTGTAGCGTGGACGTGTTGGCACAGCTTTGTAGTTTAAGGGTTGAACTGTGTGTCCCATTGTGCCGACTGCAGCTTAGTCTCACCACTGGATGCCTGAAGGGCTGTGGAGAGTAACAAGAGAGGGGAAAGAGAAAAAACCAAAGACAGAAGAGCACAGACGAGGGAGGCATAGAAGAGCCAAGAGATGGAAAGAAAGAGCCGAGCCGAGGGCAGGAACAGTAGACCTCGGCTACGCTATTGGCTGAACTCCAGTCTGCCGTGTTTGTTTTTGCTCTATTTTTACCGTGCAGTCTGACACTGGTCACTGATGAATGGCTCTATATGTAAGTTGCATTTCATCTCACAGAAATCATTCAGGATGTCTGGCTCAGGTGGGAGTGTTAGGAGACATGATGCGGTCCATTAAGGATGGAAGACGAGGACTGGAGAAGAACATGTGCTGTTTGGAAAATAGCTTTAGTGTCTCGTCAGTTGAGCGTAATCCGGGGTTCTTGTGGCAGTGGTCATAAATTTATGTCGTTTTGCTCTTACGTTTGTGTTCGTTAAGCTTTGCGGAAATGTACGTGGGTTGTGTTTGAACAACACGATTCTCGAAGTTGAAACTGAGGTCAAAGCGTGTACGAGACACTGGATGAGTACTGTTAGTGGCTTTAAGGTGCATCCAAATGGTTTAAACATGCTGTTGTGAACCACAGACACTACATCTCACTTTCTTTCCTGCTGTGTTGTTTCTACTATGATCAGCTTTGTAGTACGTGGCATTGTTCCCACCTGTCTGGCTGTTTAAATTTCACCTGATGAACAAAGGCATGCGTCTTGAGTGTGGCATGTGAACTGGCTGTGGGAGTAAGGGATTGTACATATAGTTGGTGCAGAGCAGCGACTATTCTGGTGTTACAATGGAGTCATGTGTTTGGGAGGTGTTTTTAGTGCTGGTAGCCCACATGAGTGAGCGTGTACAATAATCCCCTCTGTTTGCCGCCTTCCCTTTGCTTCCTTTTCTCTCCTTCCTGATTTCTGTCTGCAGCTGCCCCACATCTCCAGATGACATACTGTAGGTTTGTGCTTGCGATAGCAGTTTATTGCGCTAAGAAGGGGCGAAGCATTTCCTATCTAATAAACACAAGCGAAATGGTCTTGTGTAAACCAGGTTGCATCCAGAAGGTGGACACAGCAACACAAAGCAGCATATTTCACACCAGAAAGCCCCTCAGAAAGATGCTAATGATGACTTCCTATTTTAAATGCGGAAAAAGTCCAAATAGAAACTTTTATTGTGAACTCTGGTGAACTCGGGGTTTTTCTAAGTAAATCTCATTAAATGCTCAAACCTTATAAACCGGTCCATGACATGGGACACAGTACAGTAAATTCATGGAGGTCAGCAGATATTTTCATGAATGATTCGGAGTAATCAGATTATTAATCACTTGGTGATTCAAATGTCAGCAAATGGTGAATAATAGCTTCTGAAATCAAAGTTGCATCTGATCAAATGAAGCGAGTGTTTGTTTTTTAATAAATCACTAAAAATGTAACAGAGTGGAAACATTTTAGCGCGATCTTACTTCATTATTAGTTATTGACCATTTTGTCAAATGTAGAATATATTCAAGGATTAAAGGAGGTTATGCTGGTATTTGTTGTTCTCTTCACCGTAATAAACTTTTTTAGTCTAGGAAGGAGAAACAGCCAGCATCCTGGAAGAGTTCACTGCCGACCAAAACTGGTTTATTAGTCGTACGTGGCTCCAATGACTTGTCCGGAAAGCCCTCCGGAGTAACGTGTCGCCACCAGCCAGCGTGGTTCCCACAGCAAGCCAATCGCACCGAGCAGCAGCTCCTGGGTTGCATTATGTCAGACATGCAACAGCCTCATTGCTCTGGTGTACTTCATGTGCATGCTGCTGCTTTGAATCTAACGTTTCGGCTCATCGCGCTGATCGGAAACATATTTCTCCATCCTTTCCTTGGATTAATCTCTAGGTGAAACATCCTTGGGATTGGAGGCTGTGCAGTGCACACGTCGAAAGCTGGGATACTCTTTGCATGTTTATTTGCATTAAGATCACGTTTTCGCTGTTGCAACTCAATGCCCGAGGTTTGAAAAATAAAAAACACTCCTAATATTTTGTGTTACATTCGTAACTGTTTTGTTGACCTTTCTGCTTCACTCGCTGGTGCTTGCCCTCTGGTCTGACCCGCCCGGGTTACAGACTAGTAAAGAGGCATTACATGTAAATCAGAAACACCTGAACACTGGCTTTTTATAGTCCGGAGCGCTTCCTCAAGCTCGTCCGCTCTCCTCTACTCGAGGAGACTTTGCATCTGGACCGAGTTAAACCAGCAGCACCAAATATTAGACGGTGGGGAGCAGAGGGGGTGACCAGCAGGGGGTCGAATGGGAGGAGCTGGAGGTAACTCTCTGACAGACAATGATAGGACGGAGGCAAAGGGGCACAGCAAAGGGAGCGGTTACAAACCCAGCAGTGCAGATCAGGCTGACGGTTGGTGAGACGAGGGGGAGTGTAAGGCCGTGGCCTGGGCCTCCTGGATTATTGCGGCGCTGTGAAATGTACATGAAGTAATAGTTTACAAATGTCAGCTCTCCTCCACAGCACAGGACGAGAGACGAGGAACACAGCAAAGACTGTAACGTTGTTTTTAAACCTCTGTGGGGGATTTGGGGTCATACCTTCCTCCGAGGGATGTCAAATGAACAGCTGCCCGTTTGTCAATACATGACTCAGACACATGATATTGGGAGTAGCAGATCAATGCGGTGCACTCAGATGACCATGTTATAATTGATTAGCACCGTCCATCACAGCTGTGGACTGCTGGCTAACTCTCATTTGGTTATGGTTTTGAAGAACTGGGCGCTCGCTGTCATGTTAAATATTTATCATCTCTCAGCGGAGTTTGAGTTTATCATCTCTAATAATGTCTTCCTCTTCTCTTCCGTGTAGCGGGGAAGATGACTGTGACCGTGAGCTCTGTTGAATGAATGGGATAATATCATCAAGTCAAAGACTGGATCCCTGTGGCTCCTCTCTCCTTTATCCTCCTCTTTAGACGAGCAGCAGATGCTCCTCGGCTCTGGTTTTATTGTTTGTGGCTGGCCAGCCTGGGAGCTTAAAGACGGAGGGGGAGGAGATGAGCTTTCAGTGCCCTTTTCTTCTTCTTCCTCCACTCTCTCCACAGTTCTCTCTCTATATCTGTGCTTGTCTTATTCAGCCCAGTTGGTGACTGTTGGATGAGTTAATTCCCTGATTGAGGTTTTTGGTCCCTTTAAACAAAAGGCTGTGTCTTTGAATAGACCACATGGCTCTAATAGGAGCCATTCACTGCCATTTTGGGTGCAACTGCACCTCCTATAGAGCCTCAGCCCTGAGGCTGATTTACCACCACTCAGCAGCAGCAGGAGCAATCTCTGTCTGTCTTTCTGAGTGCGTCTGTGAGCATTAGCCAGAAACCACATTCAAAGTTACAAACGCACACACACACAGTGAATCTGAGCTTCCTTTTCGTCGGTGTCACAGAGCACAATGCTGCCTCGCTTTGGCAAAGAGCCAGATCCTCTCATCCCCGTTAGGTCATGCAGAGACAGCGTAGCGGTGATGGATACCTCGGCGGCCCCAGCTCCGCTTTCCCTCGGGACAGCAAAGGCACTTTTCTCGACAGCATGGAGGCCAGCCGCGCAGATGCTCCCCGTAACGGCTGCACGTAGACTCGAGAAGATAAAGTCATTAGAAAATCATCGTAAAACTAATGATTACATTTAAGTTCAACACAGATGTTCAGATTGTTCAACAATTTCCTCCACTTCACAAACACATCTAAAAAAAAAACAAAACAAAATGCAAAGCTTTATTTAACGTTTTGTCGAGGTTTGGGGATTGTCAGGATATCTGTATCAGAATTATAGATGTCAAAAATAAAGTGGTCGAAGTAAGAAATCAATGAACCTGAAAGGAGAAAAAAACTCCCACCAGCAAACTATACAAACCTAAAGTACACAGTCACGGTTTTGTGGAGGGGGTGTAAACGTGTGCAGAGCTGTATGCAACGTTTTTACAAAACTGCAGAAAACGTTTCATTGTGCTTTGATTGTTTGAACCTCTCCGACCTTTCATGAGTTTGGTTCCACTCTGAAACGTAGACGTATGAATCTGCCAAAGTCTCGTTACACTGTCACTTGGTGAGTCACATCCACAAGCGTCTGCTTTTGACACTCACGATGAGCAGTGTAATCTTCGCTCATTGCAACAATCACTCAGTACGTTTTATGAAGCCAGTAGGTGTAGTGTGAGCAACTCATGGGTCTGCACACGGTGCGTTCGAGCGCAGCACTGAGCTGTAGGTCTCGTATGTTCTGGTCATCATACATATAAGATGTATGGAGTGCAAATCTGTTACAGCGCCACTGAAGCGTGGCGTCACTACATCTGTATAAGAAGATGCTAAATCTCATGGGTGTGTGTGTGTGTGTGTGTGTGTGTGTGTATTTAAAAAAACAAAAATCCCAGATATGTAAAGCAAATATCTTCTCAACAAACAAGAATAGCAATAGTAAAGTGCTATGTGTGATAGACCAGCATAAAAAAGATAACGGAGACGATGTAATATAAATATAATGTAAACAACCTGGTTGTTCCAGCTCTGAAAAAGAATCCTAAGGCTCAGCTTCAGTTCAGTCTCCTCTAACGGTCATGTCCGTGGAGCGTCATGTCTGAGGTGGGAGCTGCTTGCAGCTATGACTCATGGGAAGCATCAGGCATCTTCTCATGGCGCTGCAGAGGAATGTTGGGAGTCCACACACACACACTGCTGACATCATAGCCTGCGTCCTTGTGAGTCCCATAGTATTTGAAGTTCATGAGCCTTCTGCCTCATCATATGTGTCATTAAACCATTCACTTCCTGTCAGCTCGTGTGTTGTTACTAATTGGCTGAGATGTGTGTGTCCTGTGAGGGTGTGTGTTGGTGTTTGGAGCTCCATTAGGGGTCAGGTTTACCGTCTGTAGCGCAAAGAGCACAATGTCCACAAGTTTCCAAGTAGGATTATAAAGGCTACACTAACTTTCCATATAAAGGCAAAATATTTATTTTCTCTCTTCACTAATCAGCGTCGTTCCTCGTCTTCTCTGGGTGGACCTTTCTTTGAATGTGGCTGAAGTGGATGGAGGCAGGCGAGGGACTAAGACCTGGATGGCTTACTTCACTTTTCCAGCAAAAATTCTTGTTTTACTGCCAAGTCTTGCTTCTGTTATGATGAAGTGCTTGTTTTATTAAGCTATTTGGTCTCTGTGCAGTCTGTCACAGGGGTAATCGACTTCTTCTGTACTCTTTCCTGGATCGTGTTTATCATCGCTCTTTTAAAATCGTCTGAAACATGACGTATTAGAAGAACCGAAATATTTAGTATAAACAGCGTAGCTCAATGAAATGTTAACCACACAACTGACTTGAATAGTTGTGCAAGCTGTGCATGAACATGTAATGAGTGGGCGAGGAAAATAAATATATCAACATTAGAAAGCCTCTTGGCTTGAGATACTGTAATATCTGCAGGAGGTGGTTTATTAAATAGATGTTCCCCTGGATGTCCAAACCTTTGCACCTGCTACAATTACTTATGAATTTCTATTTGTTATTTTCCCATGAAATGAAGATTATTGGGCTCCTTCAGTTTTTAATATGATACTGATACCTTGGCTGTGAGTATCTGCAGATACCAGGGTTAAATGAATGACTTAACCACTGCTTTCATAATCTTTGTTTAAAATTAAACAAAAGATAAATGCATTGAAAATTAGAAAATGTAGAGTTGTTTCATTGGTCTAGTCATAAGGCGGTTGTGTACTGCTGTCATTTACAGACATGATAGCTTCTGCTTTTGGATGTGACAAGAGATGGCTGAGGTGAAATCCTTTTAATCGTCTTGACAACCGAGGCTTCGATTCCACTTATGTTACCATAAGTGGAATCGAAGCTTCCTGAAAAGCATGTAAAGGAGCAATTGAGCAAGAGGGAAGTGTTTTTGAGTACAAAGCTGCTGCAAACAACCAAAGAGCTCTTTGTGTAGCAGCCTGAAATGTCTGCTTTGCTGTTGGCTTCCTCCGCTGCTACTGTAGCTCCTGCTAACACCTGAGGTAGTAACCACAGGGCCCACGTTAGCCTGCCTAGCCTTCTGAGTCAGGAGGGCTGCATCCCTATTATCAGCATTTGATGCGAGCCTCCACTTAAATGTCTGCCGGCTTCTTTTCACTAAAAAAATGGGTCACTTCTCCTGGGTTTCTCATGCTTTTGCATGCAAACAAATCAGCTCAGTCACATTTTGCTCGTGCAGCTGAGTCAATTTACTGCAAGCCCATTTTCAAATTTTATTTGTGACATACACAGTCATACACAGTACTGTATGCAGTGAAATGCTTACACTTAAAGTTAAAAATAAAATAACTGTACAACAAAATACACAATATAGAAATATATAAGAATATATGAAGAAATATAGAACAATAACAGCAGCTGTACGAGTAATAAATGGAAATGAAGAAATATACTGTCCAGGGTTGTGCAGTCCACATGTGTGTCTTGTGCAGTGCAAATATGCTTAAAGTGATTTATTTAAGTGACTTAAGTGATAAAGGGATTCAATCAGATGACCACGCAGTGTAGTTGTGCAGCAGCCACTAGTGTAAACAAAGTCCAGAAAGTCCAGTGTGTGTGTAAGAACCACATGTGTGGGTCAGTACTGTGTGGTGGTGTGATTGAGAGACCGTATCGCCTGCGGGAAGAAGCTCCTCCTCAGTCTCTCTGTGTTGGTCTTCAGGGAGCGGAATCGCTTTCCTGACCTCAGCAGAGAGAACAGTCTGTTGTTGGGATGGCTGAGGTCCTTCACCATCTTCCTGGCCTTGGTCCAGCACCGTCTGCTGTAGATTGAGTGCAGGTCAGGGAGCTCGGAGCGGATGGTGCGCTCAGCTGACCGCACAACCCTCTGTAGAGCTCGTCTGTCCTGCATGGTGCTGTTCCCGAACCAGGTTAAGATGTTTCCCGTCAGGATGCTCTCTATGGTGCACGAGTAAAAGTTCCTGAGCACCTTGGAGGGCAGTCTGAAGTCTCTCAAGCGTCTGAGGTGGTAGAGACGCTGTCGGGCCTTTTTCACCACGGTGTTGATGTGACAGGACCATGACAGGTCCTGCGTGATGTGAACTCCGAGGTATTTGAAGCTGTATTTGGTATTTGGCTGGACAATGCAGAGGTGGGGGTGAGCGGTGTCTGATTTTAATTAGCAGCAGAGCTTGTTATTACTGTGTTCTGCTGCCCACAGTAAGCAGGTAAAAAGCCCCTCTCTATCAGCCCCTCGTAAGCAGCTGAAGTGCCAGGCTAAGCCTACGCAAAGCAGACGCCCCACAGTCTTATCTGAGGAATGCGTGGCATCGTCACCGAGGATCTCCTCTGCAGGGAGGAAGCTTTATTATCTCAAAGCCTCTTTCTCCTTTGATTGTACCCTGAGACCACTCGTAGATGTTTACTTTTTCCTGCCTGTGTCTGCAGATTTTTTTCTTCTCTTTTTTCTGTCACTACCTTTTTATTTTAAGATATATTTGATTTTCCTTCTGTGCACTGCTGCTCAAATTGAGCTGCAAATCTTCGTGCCTTGCATACGGATACTGTAGCCGTGTGCTTTCTCTGTTAAAGCTAGCGTAGAGAGAGCCGCTCAGGAGTTATTGAAAGATTCAAACCAGACGGAGCTCATGATGGAGGATAATGATTGTGCTGTCCTTTGTGGTCTCTAAAGTTTTGCATGCCTTGGCATTTTACAGGCTTGCATGTTTTTGGGACTGTGGTCAGCAAGCCTGGCAGAGCCACAAGCTCATGAGTCTGAAGTTGCTCTCCTTTTCCTCTAATTCTCAACTGTGGCCTCGATAATTACAGACTTGGCTTCATGAAGATGTCTTTGTTGTTGCATTTTTGTATTTCTCCATTTTATATTATGTAGTTTCTTTTGTACGTGTTATAGAGTTAATCCCTGCTGTATGTTTTTTTTCCAGTTAAACTTAAAGTGAACAGATGATGCTCATTTATCACAGAGGCAAAAGAAAACTGCAGGAAACACAAACGACCAATGAAGGCTCCAGATTAACTGGTTAGAACACATCAGTTGCTGGGTAGCCTCGTGTGGTTTGCTTTGCTTTCTTAGTTAATCCAAAACATGAATTTCTTCATGAGATGCTAATTGTTGTGTAATTATTCTTTCTTCAGCAGATACTCCTGCAATTAACGAGTCAGGGAAAAGCCAGAACATTGGCTTTGCTACCGTTGCACAACTGGATTTTTGTGCACATGAAATGCGATGTCATCTTATCTGAGCTAGCCAACTATCTGCAGACTGACTCTGTATTCACAATTTTTGTCATTCACCAAAGAGTTTAATTGAAAACAAACTTTATGATGGGGAAATTAATCATTCATAATTGAGAAACCTCATGTGTCAGTGCCTCCTTTCTGTAGCGGTGCTTAATTTGGGGATTTCTGTGAGTAAAACTTTCCCTTTTTTTGCGTCTGCTTCAATGACAGAAATGATAAACTATCCGTCTTGGTACTTACAGGACTCGAGCCAGGATCGGTTTACCAAAGCCGGCTGTTCACCCTGCAGCGATTTAAGCCAGGTTCACGTTTCCCCAAGAGGGGGCTCGCAGCGAGCGCAGCGTGCATTACTGATGCACAGCCACGCTACGTGATCCATCACCTGCAAACTTTACCCAGCTGCTTCTCCTGTGATTCACACTCAGCTGACCTGTAGATCACTGTTCTGCATTACGTTTGTGATAGACAGCATTAACTTGGATTATATTCTTTGGCTGTGACCCAGCTGGATGTTACAGTGAATCAGTGCTCAGCACTACTTCAGTTCTGCTCCAGGTGACTTCTAATGAATCTGCAATAACAGCCAGACTTTGAGTCAGTGATGTAAAGCTGTCATCGTGCCAGCCTGAGATACTCATACATCTCCAGAGTTGTTTTAGTCTAAAGTAAACAGATTCAAAGAAGTGACACTTTACAATGATTCGGATGCAGTTAGGCTCTGCATGAGTCTGTAACGATGCTGTTGGGGCGTGGGCGCTGTTGACTTTAACAGGGGAACCGCCAATAGAAAACCCGGGTGGCAGCACGTGTGGTCCACCAACTGGAGAAGTGCTTAACTTGGGGGTGGGGTTAAAATAATGTCCCAGCTGATGTCATACAATTCACTTCAAGATACAGCTAAACACACACAAATAGATTTAAAGCCATACAAAGTTTATTTAAAAGACATCAAGGAACCAATAAAAACTCTGACTGAAAACCTCAAACTTTAAAGAAACTTTATTTCTGAGAGAATTCAGATCACCATCTTTTCTTTTCTTTTTTTTATGATGGTCACAGCGATGTTTGTCTCCAGCAGCAGGAGTAATAATGTTGTTTTTCTCCTGTTCCTGTTTGCAGTCACGCCTCCCTTCATATAGTCTCACACATGGACACTATGTCACTTAAATAGTATTTCTTTGCTTTACGGGCGATAAAGCCCATGATGGAGACAGAGTTTCCATTAAAAGACTTAAACTGCCAGAGCACTAAAATCATCATCATCACTTCATGGTGCAACAAGAAGTTGCAGAAAGTTCCTCTCAGGGTCTGCTGTGTGGGCAAAGCTGTTGCTTTTAAATAGATTTTAGATTGAAACATGTTAATGCAGGTAATAACCTACCTCCCATACTTACAGCCTAAATACACATATCTTCTGCTGTGATAAAAATAGGCAGGTTTCACTGGTTAATATACTGGTAACCTGAAATGAGAGCGTGGTTTCTTCTTTTCTTTTTAAATAAACCTTTGGAACGATGAGATGATGCTGTTGAACTGCAATATTACATCTAAACGGTTTAGCCGATGCTTTGAAAGAGCCGGTGTCTGACTGTGTTGCAGTTTAACTGCAGTAAATGTTACTGCAGTTGTGCCAATCATGTGATTCGTCATGAAGACGTTTGTCCCTTACAGCATGAGGGCGAGTCTGGGAGCTTCCCCGTGGTGATGAAGTCAGTCAAGTCCATAGTAAGGAGTGAACAGCTCTCGGTGATCTGCTGGAAGTTGTGCAAAGACTGTTTTGTGTTGGCAACATGTCAGCAGTGAAAATCAAGTCATTGGCAGATAGAGATGAGTCGTTGTGGTCCAGAGTTGCTTAACTTAATTAGACCTGAACCAAGTGGTGCAGCATACATTACTGTAGTTGTTTTTTAAGACTGAATCATGTGCAGTCATTAGCCCAGTTGTGGCTTGCCCTAAGTGCTCTCAGCATTTGTGTCTTTGTTGCTATCACTAAGCGGAAGGGTTGAATTCCTGTGCAGCGTCTGCAGCTGCAACTTATGGTTTCCCTAGCAAGGCCGTGTGATGTAAGTGATGTGACAATAATATGCATCTGATGCTTGACAAACGCGTCGTTTTCTCTCTCGTTGAAATGGATGTGTCTGACCTACTTAGATGACTGAGCTGTTTTTAAAGACCGCAAACATGGAAGGGCTTTTTTTTTTCAGTCAAATATATTTAAATCAACATATATTGACCTACCAAACTCTTACATTTACTTATATAGAGCTGTCTGCTAGGTTAATCAGCAGGATACTTGGAGTGAAATTCTGTGGGTGAAATTCCACAGATGAAATCTGATACTGAAGAGAAACTATTTCACTTTGTGCTTGATTCATTGTTTAGACCTGTGAAACGCTAAAACGATTTAAATTGGAATTCAAAAAGTCATGTTCGTAAATAAGCTCTGGACAATGTGAGAAGAGTTTTTATTTTAACATGTCACGTGTGGGAGGAGGTGGCCTCTTTCACATACTTTGTGACTATACTGGAAATACTTTGACTCCTGTGTGAAGGTGTGCAGGAGGCAAACTGAAGATATTTGCCTGCCACACTCAGATTGAGGCAAATGGATGCGTGCAGTTGTGACCATATGATTGGGTTGGACACATGCACCATCACCTGTTAATGTCTGCAAAGGTAGTGTCACTCCTTTCATCCTTGCACTGGAACATGCCTCAGCTGCACAAGTGTAGTCTTATTCTGTGGGAAACTCAGCACTGTCTTCTTTAGGCTTGACACCAATGTTTATCTGTAATCTGTCTTCTTCAGGTGCTGCGTAGTGAGAGAGAAGCGGTGTGTGCGGCATGCTGAGGCCACACCCCCTGGCTCAGAATGAGTGTCAGAGATGGCGCTGCCAACATGGCAACGACTGCAGGTGGGGGAGGCGGGGGAGGCGGGCAAGCTAACCCTGTCGATCAGGATGGCCGCTCATACACGCTCCAGATCTATCCGAGGTTGGCTGCTTACCCATCCACCTGCTGCAACCTCAAGTGAGTATCTCACCTGGAAAATAAACATCAGCATCAACGGTTTAGTTAGTTTGTCGTTGCTTCATTTATTTTTATGCGCACAAACTTATTGCACAACTTATTTATAGTTGTTTTTTTTAATCTGCCCTGCTTCTATCAGAGTGCAGAAGGATGCAACGGCTGCTTCGGTGATCGCGGACGCCGCTACGGCACTGGGGCTGGACCCCAGACGCCTGTACGTGCTGGCAGAGGTGAAGGAATGTGGTGGGGAAGAGTGGGTGCTGGAGGCCGGAGACCTGCCGGTACAGAGGTTCCTGCTGTGGCCTCGAAAAGCACAGGAGCAACACCCTCAGAGCCTTGGCTTTTACTTCTTACTACAGGTAGAGTTGACAGCACACGACACGTTACAGTCAGCTCAGTCAACGTGCTTCTACTCTCTGTTTCTCCTTTAGTGAGAAAAAACAGCAAGTTGTTAAACCCTAGATACAAGTTTGCAGACTATTTATGGAAAATGTAACAGAAAAGGCGAGAAAATCATTTTTCCAGCACATGTAACAGCAGCATGTGTGAGACGAGTGCTGTTTGGCCCTGGCCTTGATGATTTTGGCCGGTTTGAAGGAATGCAAACAGCCCGGAATATTTTTAACAGTCTCAAGAAATCAGTGTGTCAGTTTGACGAGTAGACGGCTAATACGTGCTGTTTTTGTCTTTATAATTTAATCCAGGAGAGGAATCGTGATGGCTCAATCCGTTATGTCCACCTCCCGATGTTGTCCAAGGAACAGGAGGCACAGCGGCTCGCTGCCAGGGGCTTCCTTCCCCCTCCCCAGGATGATTTTGCAGACCTCTGCAACCTCCCCGTCCTCAATGAGGACAGCATATTAAACAACTTGCGCACACGGTTTCACAAGAAAAAGATCTATACCTATGCAGGGAGCATCCTCATCGCCATCAACCCCTTTAAGTTCCTGCCCATCTACAACCCTAAGTACGTCAAGATGTACGAGAACCACCAGCTGGGCAAACTGGAGCCTCATATTTTTGCTATCGCAGATGTGGCCTACTATGCTATGCTCAGGAAGAAGGTCAACCAATGCATTGTCATCTCTGGGGAGAGTGGCTCAGGCAAGACCCAAAGTACCAACTTCCTGATCCACTGTCTGACTGCTCTCAGCCAGAAGGGCTACGCCAGCGGGGTGGAGAGGACCATCCTGGGTGCTGGACCAGTTCTGGAGGTAAGATGCTATGTGTGATGGCTGGGTCTGTCTCTACTCCAGTGGACAATTTAATTGAACTGTAGCTCAGCTAATTTGAATTAGCCTAGCCTTGCCATGCCTTAAACCTTAGCTGATCCAGCTGCAGGGACTAAAGAAAGTATATTAAAAATGTTTACATAGACCCACGGGTGCAGAAAAAAGATGGTTTGGACTGAGAGCTGAAGTCCACACAGGTTGCCACATCATTAGGCATACGCTTCTTTGTCATTTTTTAATCTATATTGGACCATAATTTACAAAATGAGCATCAGTCTGTATTGAAGAAGACCTGAAATTAGTAATCGAGACTATAAACTCGTTAGGAAAGTGTTTACCGAAGTAATGGGTCACATAAGTTTTCCCATAGACTTCTACACGATCTCACTTCCACTTCCTTAGAACCACTGCAGGTTTAAGGTGCCTCCACATGGGCGTCGCTCCTCAGAGTGCCATACTTATTTACTGCACTGGTTTCAGTCAGTTGCTCTCTTGATTAGGTCACATCGAGTGGTGAGAGCACTTCCTCAGAAGTGACTCATGATTTTGCTTAGACGTACAAAAGCACAGACACGAGATGAAAAAACTGCAGCGAGCTACATTTGGAGATATTTCACAGGTTTATATGTCTGTAGTTATGAATGGTGAAAACATCTGAGCTCATGTCGAACTGAGGAAATCTATTTTCAGGCTGCTGCGTGGGCTAACATGACAGAGCCTGTTTTTGTACAGTGTAAATGTCTGTGGCATAAAGAAAGAAGCAGGTAAAGAAAGAAGAAATGAAAAAAAGGGAAGTTGCTTTATTAACACCATCATGTTGCTTCATTGCCTTTGAAAATGCTGTGGGAAGCCAGGCAAGATAAAAGGCTTTGTATTGGTTTCCTATCTGCTTTTGAGCGCACAGATGATTTTGATTACATTTGCAGTGCTGGTTTACGTGGCTGAAGGTAAAACACAGCTTTTCTCTGACTTCTGTCTTTGACAGGAGAAATATGTGCCCGTTTAATTTGGACCTAAACGTTTAACCAAACGGACTTTTGTCAAAGTTTCGGTCAGGTGACCGTACGTGTTCCTGCTTTCTGCTGTGAGAAACTGGATACTTGTACTGACTCGCTCTACAACCGCTGACAGCTGAGACTGAACCAAAACGATAAACAAAGTGAAACGTAGCACTTGGTGTAAGTCGCTGGTGGGTAATTACGAATGATTAAAAAAAAGAATTTTCCATAGTATAAAAACAGCACAGAGGCGTGGCCGGGTCTTTGAACAGCGTGTCTCAGGACAGGAAAGGGCGGTGCTAATCAGATGAACTGCACGACATGCATGCACATATTCAAATGTCCACTTTGGAGCTCATTACACGAAGTCTTCTGTCCGTCAGGCTGCTATCACAGTTTAAAAAAACAACATAAAAAACATAAATCGTGCAAATATGTAGGTAAACGCTAACAGCTGCCTACTTTTACATTGTTTTAACAAAGCGCTGCAGCATAACGTGCAGCTGTTGCCTCTGCTCGAGCTGAAACTCGGAGCTACGTGGCAAAGAACAGAGTCGACTTGGTTTTGTTTATTTTTCATCGGCGTAATGAGAAACGGGGTCTCCTCCACTTTCACATATGGAAGAATTTACCTCTGGTCAGACCTCGAGCAGCATTATTATTGTCAAGTCATTTTCAGCATTCACATCATCGTCTCTTTGTACTCTCTTATAAGCAGTGAGTGTTGTCTTACATTGTATTTTGTAGATTAAGTCAGCTTTGAATATTTTCCACAGTGTGTTAGCCCTGCAGCATCGACTGAATTCACCATGATGCTGTGTGCAGATGATGACAGATAAAAAGCTTCTGTCTGCGGCTGCAATGAGATTTCAGGCTGGAAAGCCCTGCTGCACATTCACCTAAATGCCAAGTAGACAAAAAGCAGAAATCCCACTACTTGTTTTTAGTTTGATAGCCTTCGTCAGAGTGGGGAAGCGATTACTCTCGGTCCTGATTTGGAAGTAAATCTCTACATATTTTTCAGTTTTAATGTTGCAGAAGTGGGGCTAAAAATAAACCTCTAGTCAGAACAGCCGCATGTGGAATGTGGTTTATTCAGAGCACAAAATGGTGCAGAGAAGCGAACCCCCCACCCCGATCTCTGAAAGTAAGTCTGTAGAGCACGCACTGCTTGGAAACAGAACTAAGTAAAAAAAGAAGTTTAACAAGAACTGGCCACAAGCTGTTGGCTGAATGGCAAGAACAGAGGGTTTGCCATAACTTGCAGTAACTCAGTGTGTTCATCTATCATCTGTCCCATCTCTGACACCACCCCTGACTCAGTATTCGAGCTCTTCCTCACAGAACTGCTGCTGCTTTATTCAGATGCATTTGAATGAGCGCAGCCTGGGTCCCTTGATGTGTGTCACTCTGTCAGAGTCTTTGGTTCTGGATGGCAGGTTGAGGGAAGAAGGGGAGGAGGCAGCAGAGGCTTTTCCCCTTCAATCAGCAGAGTTCTGGTCCCTCTGGCAAACACAGTGCCTCTCTGCCGTTTACTCCCAGAATGCAATGGGTGTGTGCTATGTCAGTCCAGAGCTGTGGTTGCAGGGCCAGACAGGGAGACGAGTTTGGCCTTTACTGGCCTGGTCAGCGGAGGAAATGGCGATCGGGTTGGGTTGCATCTGGGACCGGTCACACAATCGCCCGGGATATTGACCAGCTGTGCATTTCCTCTTGGCATCATTACAGCAGCTAAAGATGGGTTTTACTTAGAGACGTGGAAACTTTAGTGTTTTTAAGGTTTGCTCCTTAGCGTTAGCCTGCTGAAAGACTCTTCATGTGAAAACGGCTGAGATGGCTGACATGAGGCAAATGTTCTTTACTCAGAAATCAAATGTTCCCTGTATACCAATACCACACAAATGTAATGGGAACCCTTTGAATTTCTGCAGTATTTACTTATTAAATATGGGCCAAATGCCATGCATCCATTTTTCTCCTGCTTATCAAATTCAGGGCAGGTGGCAGGATATGAGGCTAATAGAGGAAGGCGGCCAGTTTCAGATCACCTGTTACCTTAATGTGTGCGTCTATAGGTTGCAGGCGTACCAGGCACATGGCGAACATGCAGTCCAGGCTGAATTGTTGAGTTGATCTCTGTGCTAACGACTTCTCTAAAAGCTTCTTGTAGTTGTTTGTTCCAATTAAGGACATGAGGTTGAATGTGTGAGGTGTGCTGGCGCAACAACTTAGGAAGGGTCTTAGAAAAAGTGTTACAACGATAGCTGAAACTTTTCTGTAGAAAATACAGTTAATTTGTAAGAAGGTGTTCTTTAAACATGAAAAACCTCATGAATAAAAATATCTGCAGCTTGCTGAAATACTTGTTGGTCTGGCCAGTATGGAAAAAACACTGGTGTTAGGAGACCACAAAGGAAACCACCGTGGCACAAACGGCCACCTGGCTGTCCCGCATCACAATTCTCTTTGGACAGATGAGACAAAAGTCGAACTTGTGGCAAAAATGTACAAAGATGTTTGGAGGATCTCACCCAGCTGTGAAGCACGGCGGAGGCAGCATTGTGGTTTGGCTACTCGGGCTCTCCTTCTACAGACTTGATGTCTCGCCGTCTTTCAAGGAATAAGTATTAAAAATTGCATCCAAACTAGAGCTGGGCGATATGAGATTTTTTCATATCGCGATATGTTTTTTTCATTTCAGGCGATAACGATATCTATCACGATATAAGCCAAATAACTATATTTGTAAGATCTAAATGTGCCGTTGCTCACAAGTAAAATGTGAAATAACCAGCAGCTTGTTTTTATTAAAATATTTATTTCCCATAATAAGTTCAACAGGGTAGATGTACTTAAGGAACATGAGACTTTTTCAGATAAATAAAGGCAAATATTGCAAACTATACAAAAGGCAGCCGCTAAAGCGTTTAAGTTTCAAAATAGAACAAACGAAACAGACTAAACTGTCAATTCCACTTAGAAACAAAATATTAATTCTAAAAATAAATCTTAGTTTGTTTTACAGAAGAACAGACAAAACTGACTAACTTTTGTCAATATCAAATAAACTGAGAACTAAAAGGAAATTCTCAATCTCTCCTTGTTGTATAGCTGAGCTTTTCAAACAGTTTTAACAGTTACGTTAGTCTGACAAAAGCCGAATGACGAATCAGCGCTTCCAGTCAGAGACTGAGCTGCACCGCCTTATTGTATTTCCAGACTTGCTTTCGGCACATTTACAGTGCACGCTGCTCTGTTTTTTGTCAGACTTGAAATAGCCGAAACACCTTCACACTACGGGACTTCTGTGGCTCTTCCGTTCGACAATCTCTCCGGCGTTGGAACCATCATCTGTTTTCTCTTCGGTAACCTTAAATCAACCGAGAGCGTGACCGTTCTCTAGTCGGCGCACTCATTTCCTCCATTACCCGGACGCCACGGCGGCTGGCTGCTTCCCAAACAAATACGCATGTGCGGCTTGGCACTTGTCCTGTACGTAACAAATCACGTGACGTGACGCTGCGGCTGTGATTGGTTCGGCTCTGCGCTACTTAATTTGGATTGGCTGTTCTTCTTTTTAAGAGGACAAGAGCGATGAGGCCTATCGCAATAGTTACATTTTTCTATCGAGAAAAAGTTATTTCGCAATGCATATCGTTATCGTTCTATCGCCCAGCTCTAATCCAAACATTTACAGATTGTCAGAGCAGCAGTCCAAACCCAGAAGCTTAGGAGTGTTTGGGTGAGTCACCAACATAATGACACAAAGCACAGAAGTAAATCAATAAGGTGATTTTTGACAAAGAAGGCGACCCAAAGACGACCGTTCATCCAAGAATTCTTAATAACTAAACTGTCATAGCATAATAGTTCCTCCTCTTTATTGTTTTACAAGAAGAATCTGGCCTCAGTAATCTGACTGGTCACTCACCCTTTCAGCCTGAGTGATTATTCATCATCTCTTTTACTTTAGTCAGGTTGTGTTTGAGCTGGATGAACCTCCTAAGTAATGAGTGTAGAAGTTCTGGTCGTTTTAAGGTTCGTAGCGCTCACGGCTCTGTCGACGTCGTTAGAGGGTTCTATACTATTTTTAGTGTTTTTGCCCAAATGGAGGAATTTTTACAAAAGGATTTAATTTGGTTCCTTTTTTGGAGGCTGGTCAGGTTACAGCAGTGGAAAGTGTGTGACTGTGTATCTGAACACGTGTGTGTCATCGAGCTATAGGGGAGGCCTAAAGGTCCGGCCCACATTTTGACGAGGTGAGATCATCATGTGTGGTGCTGGCTGCGTGCTGTTGCTGGCAGAATGAATGGCCACAACCTGAAACCATCTGCAAAGCTCCTGTCCTACTTAGCGCCCCCCTTTTTCTATATGCTGCTCTGTTCTTTAATTTTTCAGCCTCTGTCCTGAAAATAATGGAACAAATAAAAGCTTCAAGCTGCAGAAAAGCAATAAAGCTGTGCTTCCACTCGTGAACCGGTTCGACTGGTTGAGCCTCTCTTACGTGGTTCTTTTGGCTTCTTTGTTTTCTTTTGCCAGACTTTAAAGCCATCTTTTTCTTTTTTTGCCAGTAGGGCCTGGCTCTGTTTAAGCAAGATGGCTTTCATATAGGAGAACTGTGCGTTTGAAAGCTGTGGTTAAGAATGATCTTATACTCCTGAGAGGGTGAAATATGCAGCTTTAAACTTTAGAACAGACAAAATATTTTGATTATATTCTGGTGCAGATTCATGCATGCTGGAAAGAGAATTAAAGTCTCTCAGTTATTTAAAAAAAAAGTGATAATACAAACAGTTTCTAGTCCATTGCAACACTTTGCTGAATACTTTTCATTTCAACAACACAAGCATATTAGCAGTTAAGCAGCTTGCTCAGGATAAAAGCATGATTGAGTCAATCGTGGTCCCGCAGACGGATGCAGAGAAAGCCAGGCAACGCTGTGCAAACAGTTTGTTTTCTCATGCAGATGAAAGCTCCTGATATGAGAGACTCCATTATTCCTTAGTTATGTCATAAATGTTGTTTCTCTAATGGTCAGTCCACTAGTGAGTGCAAGATCCTAATTTTTAATGCTAAAATAGAATTGTTGCCATCTGTGAATTTATAGAAAAATAGTAAAGCACATTGTTATTTTTAGATACCAAATCAGTTATTTACTTGCATTCCTAAACAGAAAAATGTGTTTTTATGGCAGGTGGTCTAATGAATATGTTCAGCACTGTAAGTAGCAACAGGATGTGTGCCTGCTGTAACACACAATGGATAATGAAACCAGCAGAACTTCAGTTCTTCTAATTGAAGCTGCCTCTGAAAGTGAGTGAATTCCTACAGACGCACAATGCTGCACCGCTCTGTCATCACACTAATAATCATACAGTTATTATCGTGGAATATGTGCTGGCTTAGCTTGTATTGGACCGTACGGTGTGGACAACAACTGGCAGTTATGGCAAATAGCTGTCTTTTTGTGGCCTCGGTGTCTTTTGATGCAATTATGTGATGAGTAATGTGGGTCGTTGTGCGATTAATCGCACAATCAGCCCGTCTAAGAAGGGCACAGATCGGCGTTCGAGTGGAATTCTAGTTTTTTATTTATTTTAAGTGAAAGTACCAGCTGAACGTTTCACCTGTCACTCTCTCTTCTAAATGTGGTCGTTTTAAAATGTGACACATATTCAAAGAAATTAGTTGAGAAATGTTGAACAGTTTGAATAAAGGCGTGAATATAGGTGGCCTGTTGGTTATGTAATATAAAGCTCTGTGCTGGAAGCTTAACATCTTACTCAAGCACATATGCCTTTTTCAGATCCTAAGCCTCCTCCTGCCACGCTCACTCTTTCAGACAGGAAGTTCCTGTTATCCCGAAGCACCAAACAGGAAGTCGCTACGACATGGGAAGTAGCAGCAGTAACTCTGTCTACTGTTAGCTCAGAGTCTTGAGGGGTGTGGGCAGGCCAGAGTATTGTATTGTAGTTCAGGAAGTGCAGAGGAGGCCATAGCATCTGCTGATCCATTGTTTATCTCTTGCTTATGAGTAGTTATTCAGGCTGGGTGGCATTGTGTGTGAGTCTGGGGAAAGCTGGCATTACTGTGATTAAGTCACAGTGCCAGCCCATGAGTCAGCCGTCCTATAAACGCACACGTATGCAGAGGCCTCCTGTAATCATACCGTTCAGCATCTTGCTGAAAAGCAGAACATGCTTCGCCCTGCAGTCCGCACACAGCTGACATGTAGCAGTACATGTCAGCTGTGCCACTTCAGGGTCTATTCGTGTGTTGTGACCACACCACAGGCTGGGGTTTGATGTGGTCCCCATCTAGACATGGGTGGAGTGGCTTAAAATGACTCCAATCTGGTAAAACACCAAACCACAAGAGGAGCAAAACTGGTGCATGAAAACTTTAACATACCTCTTGAACCTTTTCACTTCATGTCCTGCTTAATGTTACTTTTCAGTCCGATGAATCAGCCTTGCCGACTCACATCTATTGTTTTAGATGGACCCAAAAAGGCTCTGAGGTGGGAGCAGCACTTTGGCTTTAGCAACATTTTTTTTCTGCAGAGTGCAACACTGGAAAAAGTTTTATGACCATCAAAGATGATCATCAAAAATTATTCAGCCTGAAAAAATAAGGCATGTCAGAAATCTGATGGCTGCAGTGGGAGGTTCCTCTTGAACTCGGCGCCGAGGCTCTGGACCAAAGGCCTTCCTTCAGAAGCTGCAGATGCGTTATCAGTTATGACAGCAGGCTTGATACCTTCTGTGCAAGGTCATCACACAGACTGGACTGACTGTGGCATATCGGCCGTGATTATCAGAATGAACTGCTGTGGGTTTAGATTGTCTCGTTAAATAAAAGAGGAAATAGTTCTGAAGTCTGTGAACCCTAAAAGCGCTTTAACTTACATCCTGGATCCAGGATCCGGCTCTGTGCAGATCTTTGCGTCTGCCGTCCAGGACTGTAGCTCTGTGATGGTGGAGCTGTCATGGATTTCAATATAACCTTCTGCAAAGGGCTGATAGGTTTCTGTGCTCATCAGTCATTGTACCCTTCAGAGGTTTGAGAACCTTAATTAGGTTCTCCAGTATCCTTGACATAGTTTCTGTGCATGAGACTCTCCTGCTGTTCTACATAGCGCTCCAGCATGTCACGTGCTTGTGAACAGGCCATTCCAGCTTCTCCTGCTCGGTTTTCAGGGCACGGCTGGCTGCTGTGCTTCAGTGGACAAACAGGAGCCTGTTTTACTGAGACACACAATCTGACGCCCCAGTTCAGCTGCTGCATTGATTGCATTTGTTGTGTTGTTGTTTCGTCTGTAATAACAGGGATGTGCTTTTGCCCTTCATTTCCATTCCGTCACCGTTTGTCGGCGCGTCAGCGAGACGCTAACGTGTGTGGCCGAGCCTGCAGAGTGACACGGTCCATCTCCGCTGCGATGTAAACAGAAAACTCAGTGGTTCTGCAGGTTAGGGTCAGAGGTTGCTTTAGTAAGAGCTCCACGTGGTGTGGTAAAAATTCCTCATTGTGTCTTTTCTGAAGCGTCATCTGGAGGGGATATTGTTACTTCATTGATACCCTGAAATCCTGAATGCTTTGCAGCAGCTTTAGGCTGCATCCTCAGCTGTGAAACCTCCCACACTCCTGCTTTGGTTGTAGCTTTTAGCCCTGACTGTTTAAAAGCTGCAGGGAGTAGACGTTGTTCTTTCCTACCCGGCTGTCTTCCTTGCGCTGCCAGTAAACACACCGTGGCGATGTCTCCGTAGGTGCCGTGCCGCCAATAGCATGAGCCCCACGTGTTGCACAGTGGTAGCGCGCTCAGTTTATCCGCCGTCATCTTTGGAGAGCACAAAATGCTCCCGCGCAGCAGACTGAAACGATGTTCCTGCTGATGCATCCTTTAACTCTGCGCCTCCTTCATCACCACCGCTTGTTGCCGTTTCCACGACCGACTCGGCAGCTGCGCTCGTCACTTAACCCTAGTTCAGACTAAACACACTTCACAAAGATCAGAATTGCTGACATTCTTGCACTAAATGAGAATCGGAGAAAAAGTCGTGTGTGCCCGTTTCCTCCTTCATGGATTGTGCAGAATGACTCCTCGTGACCCCGCCGGTTGGTTCCTCTCGTGGTAGCTGTTCCTGCTTGCAGATTCAGTATGCCTGTGCTTCTGCGGAGGTGCCAGTATTTTTAGATCCTGTTCCTAAAATATAGACAATTGTGCAGTTTATTGTGAAACTTAAGTTGGGCGCAGATGGTTTAGAGTTAAAAACGACTTTTTACACCAGAGCAAAACTCCATCATTTAGCTTTTAAGTTGGTTTCTGTCAGTTTCTGATTTGCTTTCCAGGCTTTGCTAATAATAGGGAGAATTTGTTACAATCAGCCTTTGCATACTGAAGCGATTACTTTTTCCCCTCGACCACGACTACCACCACCGCTTTATTACCACCATGCATCCAGGAATTGATTTAGTGCTGTGTAGCTGCCAGGTGATAATTGCCCTACTTTTTAAAAGCATAAGTTGCCATTTCTGTGTGTGATTGTTGTAATAATCAATAAATCTAATTAGAAAACTCCCCAAAAATTACTTCTACAACTTTTCTCTGTCCAAACCGGCATCATTGTGTTTGTTTTGTCTAGAAAGATTACAGGAGATGGAAGTATTTGTTTCTGACGTCGACGGCGTTGTGATGCTTGAAAGAATCCGTTCGTTGTCGGCGGTTCAGACGAGCTCGAAGGGTTTAAGCGTAGTCAGTGGGATATATTGGCAGCCTGAAGCCAAGCTTAGAGCAAGAACTGTGCAGAGATGTGGTTGGATTCAATCGCTGCCAACATCATGTGATCTCTCCAAAGCATTTCTCACATTCATGTCAACAACAAAGCGATTATTTTGTCTCTAAGCACCGATCAGCCTCGCCTCAGCGTTATGCCAGCGATGATATAGATCCCTGCTGCTTGGTTTTCCAATGTAACCGGTAATAGATGAGTGTGTCTAAGGCTTCAAAAACATGACAGATATAGTTTTTAGTTTAAACTTTCTGCTGCCAAACGAGTAAACATGTCCACCTAGCACTTTGAGTCATTTCTGCATGAGTGACTGCCGTTGTCCGCTGTGAATGTGGGAACTGGCAGTTGCTGTAGCGAGGTGTCGGTGTCAGGGCCTTGGCAGCGCCTGTGGAAACTTTAACTGAAGCTCTTTTGAACTGTAAAACCTGAAAGGATGCAGCGATGCTCCGGGACACATCTTCACTGATTACAAAGTTGTCTTAACGTTCCGCTTTGGCGTCAGTGTGCACGCTAAAACTATGCAGAAAATGGGGAAATACAACAACTTTCAGGGCAGCAAAGTCACAAAACATCCAATCTTGTGCAAAATCAAACTTTCCCTCCACGCTGGGTTTTCTTTTGTTTTGGTTTCTTCATGTTTATGCAGGCTTTCACTACATCTCATGTTTAAGCTGTGTTTAAATTATATCATGTCACACTCGCTTGTTGAGACAAACTGCTCATAAACTGCACAGTGAAAGACACTCCCCCAGTGTTCTTTGTAAGGGTGTGTGTGTGTGTGTGTGTGTGTGTGTGTGTGTGTGTGTGTGTGTGTGTGTGTGTGTGTGTGTGTGTGTGTGTGTGTGTGTGTGTGTGTGTGTGTGGGGGGGAGGAGCTTGTCTAAATAGGGATGTGAGTCTTCAGACTGGTAGATCTGGCTCTCTGATAAAGTGGGAATGTACGGGGAGTTGGATACCAGTGAAACCGGCTCTCTGCAGGTCGAAATCAGTGAGAAATGTGCGCTGTGTGATGACACGGTCTCCCGCGTATGTTTTTCATTTTTGAGGGACTGTTTTAAAATTCCATTCCTTATGGAGCTGATTAACCTTTAAAGGTACCTGTCTGGCTCTGCTGAAGCTAACATAGGATAAGTCCCAAAGATATTTGATGTCCAGTCACTGACAGCAGATTTTGCGGCCTGTCGAAACCACATGTTTTTAAACGGTTCATATCAGGTGGATCGTTTCACCAATATTAAAGCTTGAATGTGAGAAAGGACAAAAACACATCACAACCACTCTGAATGCTTATCTAAATGTCTGTCTGCTTCGTCTATTCACATTTGGAGTTCATACTTTGGATGTGGGCTCATTTAAAATAAATGACTAAACACACAGAAGTGGGCTGAAAGCTCTCTGTATGCAGCGCGTGCACTCGCTGTAGATTGCCAAGGTCCCTTTCACCTAGTTGTGCCTTTTTTCCACCTCGTTCTTTTTCTGCTTCTTTTATGAACTTGTTGAGGGCAAACCATATTGCGTAAGAGTTCCTATTAGGCCTCGTCTTTCCATAGACAACGTGCACCGAAACGGCTGCTGTATTTCCTCATACCTGCTGCGCTTCAAACCAATCAGACGAGCTGATGAAGGGCATGTTTGAATACGAATGATGCTGCAACATGTTTAGAATTCCCTCCGTGCAGCAGCCTGGGTCCTGCACAGATTTCCCAGGGTTTGGTGCTGGACACCGAACACATTTACTGACCTTCATATAGGGAATAGAAGAAATAGAAAGAAAACCATTTAAGCAAACAGAATAAAAACAACTGCATGGTTGATCTGAACAAGCAGACAGCTTGGATAAATTGTGTGCAGAAAAAAAGGGGAAAAACCTTCGTGAGTGGGTGAGTGGAGGCCCCGTCTGAGCAAGTTCAGAGCTGCAGACTGTTCTGGTCTCTCACACACACACACACTCACGTGCACACACACACACACGCACGCACGCACGTGCACACACACACACACACACCTCATGTGAGCATCTTTCATCATCCATCAACAAGTAACAACTCTTCCCTCACTTCCTTCAAGGCAATATTAAAATCACATTTTGAGTTCTTTTTTTGCACTAAAACATAAAAATTGATCAAAGTTGTTCTTGCTTAAAGAACAAAAAAGAGCAGATGAGCGTGCACGGACAGAGCTGAAGCACAAGGGGTGTAAATATGCAGGAGAAAAGAAAATGGGTCAACGGTTCATCCTAAGGAATCTCAGTCGTGTTTGTGCGTGCGTGTGTGTGTGCGTGCGTGCGTGCGTGTGCGTGCGTGTGTGTGCGTGCGTGCGTGCGTGCGTGTGTGTGCGTGCGTGTGTGTGCGTGCGTGCGCGTGCGTGCGTGTGTGTGTGTGCGTGCGTGCGTGTGTGTGTGCACTTGCAGTCTTTTTTCCAATCTTCCCCGACACCAGTGTATCAAATTCACCCTGCGACCGCCTTACAAAACAGAATGTACTTCCTATTTAACATGCATTGAGTCAACTTCCCCTGTGGTGGCCTTGTTTTGTGTTTGTGTGTGACCATGTGAACATCTCATCATGAAGAGGGGGAAAACGTGCTATTCTCGTAACGTATCCGTGCAATAAACAAGGCACCTCAGAGAGGCTGGGTGAGCCTGGGGTCGTTGCGCCTCTGGCTGGGTTGCAATTGGCCCGAGACCTGGAGAGAAACGTTGGTGTGACACGGCCGTACAGAGGGTCTGCCCCAGCCTCATTTATCATTTCTGACCTAAGCTTTCTCACACACATTGACCCCGAGGAGGTGCAAAGAGCGATTCAATGAGAGTAAGAAAAGGGCAAATTCAGATGAGTTGCAGATGCTTACCCCACTCACTCCCACCCGCTTCTACAGTTTCAGCTTCAAAACAAGGTTTAACCCAGGACTGTGCAGCCTCTTTGTAGTTACGGAGGGTTGTTGTGACTTCAGCAAAGGTCCTGATTCCACTGATGGCTTGAAGGTTAACAGTTTAAAGAAAAGCTGCAGAGGTTTAAATGACTTTGGTAGTGCTGTGTGTTCTGATGTCTTCTCCTGTACACAAGCCCGACTGCAGTTTTAACCACTTAAATTCATTTTTTCTCATTATTTGACCAGAACATTGGGCTAAATTGTTGATTGGTTAGATCGATGCGCTCTGTGTAGTTGACTTTAATCCTCTTCTCTCTTCCAGGCCTTTGGGAACGCCAAGACAGCCCACAACAACAACTCCAGCCGCTTTGGCAAATTCATCCAGGTTAATTATCTGGAGAGCGGCGTGGTCAGAGGGTAAGTAACACCGTGTGTGTGTGTGTGTGTGTGTGTGTGTGTGTGTGTGTGTGTGTGTGTGTGTGTGTGTGTGTGTTCTCTACAGTGCTGCGTCTTCCTCTTTACTTTTCTACCGCGTCACATGGGCCTTCCTATGTTCACTGTGTGTATATGGACTGAAACTTGCAACCACTAGCATGTCCTTCCTTTTTCTCAGCAGCCAGACTCTGGTTAGGAGCTGCATCAAAGTCTGGTCAGCCGTGTCACTTCCTCATTTCCTCATCAAGGCAGAGGAACAGATGCTCAGCGTCTTTAAAAAAAAAAGGCAACACGTCGAGCTTTAACAGGGCTCTAGACTAACTTTTTGCCATGGGCGTGCCGGTACGCCTAACTTTTTAAAGTTAGGCGTACCGGCACAAAAGTTAGGCGCACACAAATTTTCTAATAATTTATGTAATATAATGTGTTTGTCTGGATACACTGTGCTTTTTCAGCATTCAAAGATTGATGACACCGTGTCAGAGCACTGGCTATGAATTTCAGAAGGATCAGGCCTTAACAGAAAAGTGATCAATAGTTCTTTTCCTATTACAGCTACATCCACGTCTGTCGTGCCTAGGCTGCTCACTAGGGCTGGGTATCATCACTGATTTCTATAATCCATTCGATTCTGGTTTTCAAAGTCCCGATTCGATTCAACTTAGCCAGAAGAGTCAGAAATATTATAATTCTGATCATTTATCAGCACTGACTTCATCAGAATTGTGAACATCACAGCAGATGCCTTTGTGTGAAAGTAACTGAGAATAAAACACAGAAAAACATGAAGGAGATTTTCCTGGTCTGGCTT
This sequence comes from Maylandia zebra, assembly GCF_041146795.1. Taxonomy (NCBI): domain Eukaryota; kingdom Metazoa; phylum Chordata; class Actinopteri; order Cichliformes; family Cichlidae; genus Maylandia; species Maylandia zebra. Next base: position 1,610,696 of record NC_135188.1, on the reverse strand, counting down.
TTTATAGCAGAAAACCTTAAAAATATTCTACAATGTTCTGCATATAAAGTTTAAATTTCTTCAGTATTGAACAACAGAAAAATAGGCTTTCTTGTCCGAGGTCATTTAAGTGAAAAAGAAAAGAAAAAGACAGCAGCCACAGCGCTGTAAACAACGGTAGACTGGTGGGTAATAAGCCAATGAATAATACAGAAAACAGAGATTGGAGACGGAAACTGTTCTTGAAGTACAGAGAGAGAGAGAGAGAGAGCTAGCTGTGCATGAAGTGTGATTTTAATAGTCGTGGAAGCAAAACAGCAAAATTCATGACGACATTGATCAAATGTGAAGCGCAGTTTGCTGCTTCTTTTGCTGCTGGCTCGGTGAATTTTGGCTGGAGAGACAAAACCTGCAGCTCAGAATCAGCGCAAAAAGACGTGAACACAGCGCGGACCGGACGCATCAGGATCGCTGAGCTCCGACAGCGTGTCCGTCTACGTCGGGTGAGAAAGCCGAGAAAGACAAAGTTGATTCTGATGCGTCGGTCTGTGTTTACGTCTTTGTGTGGAGTCCGTGTACCTGCTCTCATCTGCTGTTTGGTTGTTGTTGAAATGGTTTTGTGAGCTTTAATCTGAGAATCTGGCGTTTCTGGCAAAACACAGTTATATTTAAAAGTCAGGATTTAATGAATTGATATCGCTTTATTCAAGCTACTCACCTCCCACTTCCACCTGCACTTTCAACTGGACCACGGCCAATCAGAGAGGTCCCGCCCCTTACTATCTCTGATTGGTTTAGTCCACGATAGGGGCAAAATGTGTGTCTGTTGACCACAGGGAAGGTTACAGATTTTTATTTATTTATTTATTTATTTATTTTTTGCTACCCGAACATTTGGTCGCACAGGTGCAACCAAATATTTTTTTTTTAGTCGCACCACTGAAAAATTTGGTCGCATTTGCGACCAAATTGGTCGCACTCTAGAGCCCTGTTTAACTGCAGCGAACATTTAGTACAGTGTTCAGACTAATGACTGACACAGTGATTAATTCTCTGGTCCTAAAAATAGGCGGTGAATAAACACGTTGATGCCTGTGCTGACGATGTTCAGCTCCACACTAGGTGGGTATCCCCAGCCTGATAGCACCAGCTCTCGTTGCTCAGCCTCAGCTCTGTAATTCGATCCGAGGAGTCGATTTTAGCAGGCTGAGGCTTTTCTGTGATTCCCACCAAAGATCGTTATCTTGCAGAACATATCATATCTACTCAAAGCACACCGCCCAGCATATTTCACCACCATTATTCTTTCTAGTGTAGACTCTTCTAGGCGGTTAAGGACTCAGGAGGCCACCACAGCTCTGCTCTGTAGACTTGACAAAGGCTGTGTGTCTCTCCGTCTCCAGTGGAGTGGATCAGCAAAGAGGAAGCTGCTGCTCGCCTCGGCTCTCTGAACTGACCGACAGTCTGCATGTTTTTATGCTCTCCGTCTCTCAACCTTCTTCAGCTCACGTTCAGCAAACATCAGCTGTTCTCAGATCAGCTAATGAGTAGGGATTGTTATTGATGCAGCATCTGTTGTATTGCTTGGACACCCCTGCATGCCTGTGCACATTCAGACGTTTGCAGAAGCCTCTAACAGGTTCAAGTGCAACTTACCTCAGTATCTGTGGGCAGCGTGATCAGGATTCCCGTCAGACGATCTTGTTTGTTACAATAATAATGATAAACAGTTTTTTGTGGTCATGATGGGCACAACTGATTACACCCCGACGTCACAGAGCACGTAAGCTAGCGTTTGAACTTTACGTTGTCTGTCTCTAGTCGAAGCTGCAAGCCGGTTTCTCACAGCACAGCTCTATTCTTAGTGTCAGGACTGGCGTCAGTGCTGTTTTTGCTTGGCTACTGAAAAACCAACTTTGACTTATAAAATCTGATTTGGCAAACTTTATGGCCTTGGCCTGGTGCAGCAGGTAAATAAAGCTGCGTATCTGTCGACTGCAGTGAAAACACAGCCTGCTTTTTCACTGCCCTCCGTCTCCTATTCAGTCAAATACATGAATCCTAAGCTGTCTGCGGCTGGCGTGTTGCTGTGTGATGACACACGTCCAACCATATCTGAGAGCTTTGTTCCCTCTTTGATTGTTCTGACCATCTGCCCTCACTTCCCCTGCTCCTCCCCTCAGTCTTTATTAGCAGCCCACTTTCACAAGTGACCTGGGAGACACAGACACAGCCGAGTGACCTTTTTTAGATCAGATGATTCATCCTCCTTCTGCTTTTTCTCATCCTTCCCCCCTCACTGTGTTTTTCTCCATCTTGCAGGGCAGTGGTGGAGAAGTACCTCCTGGAGAAGTCTCGTCTGGTCTCTAGGGAGAAGAATGAGAGGTGAGGAATGACGGGGTCTTGACCCTCATGAGGTCGTCTTATATAACCAGGACCTGCAGTTGTGTTTATTTGCAGATAATAAACACTGAAAAGCAAGTTTTGACCAACAGTTAAGAAGATTCGTTGCTGCACATTGAAACCAACTCGTCGCCTTGACGCTGCCTCTCGTGTTGCTCACTGCACTGTTTCCTACCAACTAGACTGCTAGTCTGTCGCTGCTTGTGTGACTAATATGCAAACAGTTATTTCACTTTGGTAACTTAGAAACGCAGTCAGAGCGACGTAATCCTGCTTCATCATTCTGTTTTCTCTGTGGGATCTATCAGTGAGTCAAAGGAAGAGGCCGACTGTCACAGATAAACTGACATTAACATCAGTGGTTCCTGCTGAATGCTGATGATGATCTTTAAAAGAAACACAAGATTAAAAGAGTATAATCTAAAAAGTGGGACTGACACTAGTTTATCCTTTGTGTATATGTGTGTCTGCCACATGGAGGTGTGCGTATCTGTCCTTAAAAACACACTTTAAACTCTGGAGCTCAGCTGATGCTTCGTGTGTGTAGAAAAGCCTCCAGTAGCTGTTTTTAGGTGGGAGACGAGCTTCCTGTCGAGGTTTTCACAGCTAGTTTTGGAAAATCTGTTCACCTACTGCTGCCGATTACGTCACGTTACCCCCCGCCCACTGCCGCCTGCTCCGTGTGCGCCGTTAATCACATAGTTGCAGTTGCAGTTGACGGTGCGTCTGCTGGGTGGTGTTATTGTTTCTTAGTGATAAGTGTGGAAACTCATTACTCCCGTGTGCTCATACAACAAAGCTACCTGCTCGCTGATAGCGCCAGTGGAAAACTTCTGTAAACAGCACCGAGCTTCAGACTTTATAAAGTGTGTTGACTCAGTCTGTTTGTGGCCATAAGCTCGTACATCTACTAATGAACAGCAATGGTATAAAAATGAAGGGAACTTTTTCCCTCAGTAATAACTTGGTGTAAAGTTCATGTTTTTTTTTCCTTTTCCAGGAACTATCACGTGTTTTACTACCTGCTGCTGGGCGCTTCAGAGGAAGAACGAAAGGAGTTCAAATTGCTGCCGCCTGAAGACTATTTCTACCTCAAGCAGGTACAGAGTCGCTGCTCCGGCGCCACAGGGGCCTCAGTCGCCCTCCTCCAGGGCCGCCTGTGACAAATGTGATAAATATGGAAATGAACAACATTTATTTATTTAAAATATTTGTCTGGTGTTTTGGCCCACAGCATCTGCTCGATCTGCAGCTGGGCTTTAGCTAAGATAACATTTAAAGCAGGTTTTATTTAGGAAGCTGCCTGCATCATTTTAATGTTTCATAGCAGGCTCACGTTTTGCTTTTGGTTTTTTCCACCAGCAATGGAAATGTTTCTTAAGTATTAAGGAATCAGATTTGAGTTACACTCATCAGGACGGCTGATGAGCTCATTTATACCTAAAATGAAGCATTTTCAGATAAAGTGTGACGTCTCTTTTGATAGATCAGGAATCAGCAAGCTTTCCTATCTAAACTATTTTCTCCATTTAATTTCAGTCTCCTGTTTTCGGCCCACCAAATAACTTTCCTGTTGATTTTTAACCTTTGAACCTGGTCATGGGCGTGGCCTTTACAGCAGGGGTCGGCCACCCTGAGCACTCGAGTTAATCTGAGAAGGTGCATCAAAAATAAATGGCCGGGCCAGCGGTGCACATCGCAGATTAGCTCGCGTAGACACGTTAGTTGTGCCGCTTCTTAATGACGCTATCTCAGCTAACAACCCCAACTACCAGATTCAGCTTGTAATTGGCTAAAAATCACTCCGCCTACCGGTGACAGAGGCGTTGCTAGCTGGCAGTTTTTACGCTTCAAACGCATCAGGGATCTGTCTGCTCAGCATCAGCACCATGGAAATACACACAAACACAACCACTGATATAGAGCGTTATTACATGTATTGCTAATGCCACGGTTGCTATGGCGCAGTGACGTCTGAGGGAACTTTAGACGCCACTCGTCATCAGAAAGGTGGCCGACCCCTGCACTACAGTCACACCGTGCTTCCCTTTGAGTGACCTGATATATTCATGAATGCAGCCAAGCTGCAGTCCGTGTGTCCTGCATGTTAATGAGCCGCTCTTTGTTCTCTCTCGTTGTTATTCCCCTCTCCTCCACCTGCTTTTCACACGCCTCCGTCCTTCACCCATGTGTCCGTTTTGCGCTTCACCTTTTTATTTCCATCTCCAAACACTCGATAACTGCCTCGTTCTTGTTCCTCGCAGCAAAATTTTAAGATTGAAGATGAGGAAGATTTGCGTCACGATTTTGAACGGCTGCAGCAGGCGATGGAAATGGTCGGCTTCCTTCCCGCCACCAAGAAACAGTAAGTGAAGTGAAAGCCTCGCTGTTCCACGCAGAAGCATCTTTGCCTTCAGTCCTGTAAACACGAGTTATGTTAGTGTGAGCACTGAGTCACATTACCAGCCCCAGATTACAACAAAGATACTTTTCAGAGCCTGGCAGTCTCTGCAGCTAATGAGCCAATCAGCCAGTTTATTAGAGACGGCGTGCAGCTACTACAATGGCTCTATTCAGTTCACAGCTCAAAGGGACGCTCGGGCTGAAGACCAGCACCACACGTGTCTCATGTTTGTCTTCTTTCTAAAGTGTGTCATTGTTATTATTGTGTCGCAGGATCTTTTCTGTGCTCTCCGCCATCCTGTACCTTGGCAACGTGACCTACACGAAGAAGGCAACGGGCCGAGATGAAGGCTTGGACGTGGGCCCACCAGAGGTCCTGGCAACCCTCTCTGACCTACTAAAGGTAACTTGAATGTGTGTTTGTGACTCCGTGCTTCAGTTTGTGTAGGTGTGTGCGGCTGCCACTGTTAAACTGCTGATGTCACTCAGGTTAAAGAGGAGCTGCTGGTGGAGGCGCTGACTAAGAGGAAGACGGTGACGGTCAACGACAAGCTGATCCTGCCCTACAGACACTCTGAGGTGGGCTCAGGAGCATCAGTGCAGTCTCTCATTAGCGTCTACTTCCTCTTTATTCGTGCTTTGGATTTCTTCTTCCTGTTGGTGTGTTCTGGGTTTTTCTGCCTCTAACGCTCTGTGCATCGCCCCCTCTTTTATCTCCTATCAGGCCATCACAGCACGAGACTCTATGGCCAAATCTCTGTACAGCGCCTTATTTGACTGGATTGTCCTGCGTATCAATCACGCACTGCTCAATAAGAAAGACATGGAGGAGTCTGTTCCAGTAAGAAACACACACATCAGAAAGTGCAAAGACATGAAAAGTCCAGTTAGGTCGCCTCCCTTTGTTCGCTTGGCGCTGGCGTTCACTTGGCGTTCTGGTTGTTTTCCAGTGCTTATCCATCGGTGTCCTGGACATTTTTGGCTTCGAGGACTTTGAGACCAACAGCTTCGAGCAGTTTTGCATCAACTATGCAAACGAGCAGCTGCAGTATTACTTCAACCATCACATCTTCAATCTGGAGCAGGTGAGACGTGCAGTGGACGCTGCACTGTCAGGAGGTTTGCCTTCGAGCGCCTCAGACTCTCTGTTTATAATAACGAGCGTGTGAAGGATGACTCATCCAAACATTACCCGATCTCCGCGGAGGAGAACCGTTATGTGGGAGTTCGTGCTGGTTTATAAATCAAGTTATTGTAATAATATTGCATTTTTGTAGTCAAACATAACTTTGCAGTCACACGATGGTGCAGTTTGTTTCTTTTTGAGACTAAAAATCCAGATATTTGGGTTAAAAGAGCAGCGGTGACACGTTTAACCTCTTAATGCTCTGTCCTGTCGCATCCAGGAGGAGTACCAAGCAGAGGGCATCACCTGGCACAACATCGACTACATAGACAACGTGGGCTGCATCCATCTCATCAGCAAGAAACCCACTGGCCTGCTCTACCTCCTGGATGAGGAGAGCAAGTAAGAAAAGTTTATTTTAATCGACGTCGATTTATCCTGATTTTCTTTTTCCCTAATCTGTGCTTCTCTCATCGTTCCTTCTTCTCTGTGTCTGTGACCCAGCTTTCCACATGCCACAGATGAGACTTTATTAGCCAAATTCAAGCAGCAGCACCAGTGCAACAAATACTTTGTCCCCACGCCGGTCATGGAGCCCGCCTTCGTCATCCAGCACTTTGCTGGGAAAGTAAAATATCACATCAAGGTAGGGAGTGGAGACAAAAGGACGATTGGACCTCGGTTTGAGTGCGAGGGTTTGTGTCTCACTCGTAACTGCCTCTCACCTCACCAGGATTTCCGGGAGAAGAACACAGACCACATGCGCCCGGACATTGTGGCGCTGCTGCGGAGCAGCGACAGAGCGTACGTGCGGCAGCTCATAGGCATGGACCCGGTGGCCATGTTTCGATGGGGCATCCTGAGAGCTACGATCAGGGGCCTCGCTGCTTTCAACGAGGCCGGTCGCACCTGGGCAGCAAAAACTGCAGGTGTGTTATTAGTGTGAAGACATGCCAGATTAATTATTTAGCACATGATTAATCTTAATAACTGAAATGAATCGTCTGCAAAATAATCTGAATTCTGCAGATGAATTAATTGTTAAGCTGATAATTATAAAAGACTGCATTGGTTTCAGTGAAAGTAAGCGATCTGATGACTTTCACTGCTGCAGTGTCTCTGCTCCGTCATTGTGCACATAGAAGTAATGCAGCCTGCAGAGTTGAGGCTAAAGTTTCTCCAAAACTGTTCCCACAAGTCTGATTTGCTGCCTTTTTATTTGCATTATCAGGATTAAATATACTAAACACACAAAAAAGAGTCATGTGACTTTGATAACACCTTTTTCCTGCCAGAAACTTTGAAATCGAACGGCTTTCCCGATGTTAATAATGATTTTTCTCTCTTGTGTTTGTTCGGGGTGTCAGGTGTTATCCGTCCAGTCACCAGAACTCCTTTAGGAGAGCTTCAGCGGTGCAATACCGCAATAGAAAGAATGTACAAGTAAGTAACGTAATTCAACACGAAACTATGAAACTCGCCTTCTGGGTGTCGTGCTCGGGCTGGTTTTTTAACCTTCAGGCTCTTCTGGAGGAAATCTGTGCCTGTGGACGTGGCAGCTAATAACGGTGTTATTGTCACGAAGCACAGACTGATTATTTTAAACGGGATCAACATAATGTTCACCCTTCATGAAGCTGCCACACACACACACCAGCTTCCTGTTGGAGGTGAAAGATCTGGACCTCCACATTGATCCTTTCTGCTTTGTTACTGTCTAATTTGAATTGAATCCTCAGCACTGGCACAGACGCATCTCTCACCAGCGCCAAGATAAATCCTCCTTCACTTTACCTCCGTCACCCATATCCTCTGTGTGTGCGGTTCTCTCCTCTCCGTTTCCCCTCCACAGACGAGCTTCTATGCTCGATTTCTACTTTGATCACTCAGAGGAGCGCCCTCTAGAGGCCTTTGAAGACATCTTTGCTAGCTTTGACAGTAAGAAGTAAGTGAATTTGTTTGGCCAGGGGAGAGACGTGAGACACCAGAGAGCACGAGGCCAAACACGAAGGAACTGCGTTTTGTTTTGTGCCGTTTTCTGAGTTTGCTCTCGTTTACAAACAAAGCGATCATCCGAGCTGTCCAACCACAGCACTCGGATACGTTACATGCTAAAATGTCTGCTCCCTTAAATATGGAGTCAGCCCAGCACAGCAGCCGAACTGAGCTCAGCAGAGTCGTGCTTCGTCTTCCCTCACTGTAAACCCCCAGCTGCAATAATCCCTCTTCCTCGTATTTATTCTTGCTGTAGAGCGCAGGACAGTGTTTGAGCTGGTCCGCTCTGATTAGCCACCTGGATTACTTGCATCAGGAAGCGCTCGCAGACACTGGTGCAGGTGCCGACAGCCCTGCTCTCACACACAAAGACGACTGAGAGCTTTCAGAGACTGGAACAAAACCATAACAGATATTTTGGTCTGCTGAGACCTCTGCCTCCTGCTTGCAGGTCTGAAATTATGTTTCAAAAACACCCTAAATTCAGTTTTCACCAACATTCAATCGCCCGACGCTTTCCAGATGTGCAGCAGTGAGCTGCAGAGGTTATGTTTCACTGGCACATTAATTGTTGTTCCTTCACTGTCTGACCTCCTGTTCTCATGTCCAGTCGTGGTAAGTACTGCAAAAGTAATGCATGGACTAGATCTGAGGCACGGAAAAGCCCCGTGTACCATTAACCTCACCGGCCTCTGTTGAAGTACCAGAGGACGTCCAGCAGCCACACAGCCAGTAACAGCCGCAGCATGGAGACAGAGGGAACAGCAGCTCTGCATGTGATCTCACCACAGTGTGTGTCCCCGTGTGTTTGTGCGTGCGTGCATGTGCATGCGTGAGTGTGTGTCTGTGTGCGTGCGTGCGTGCGTGTGCGTGCGTGCGTGCGTGCGTGTGTGTCTGTGTCTGTGTGTGTCTGTGTCTGTGTGTGTGTGTGTGTGTGCGTGCGTGTGTGTGTGTGTCTGTGTGTGTGTGTGTCTGTGTGTGCGTGCGTGTGCGTGCGTGCGTGCGTGTGTGTCTGTGTCTGTGTGTGTGTGTGTCTGTGTGTGTGTGTGTGTGTGCGTGCGTGTGTGTGTGTGTCTGTGTGTGTGTCTGTGTGTGTGCGTGCGTGCGTGTGTGTGTGTCTGTGTGTGTGTGTGTGTCTGTGTGTGTGTCTGTGTGTGTGTCTGTGTGTGCGTGCGTGTGTGTGTGCGTGCGTGTGTGTGTGCGTGCGTGTGTGTGTCTGTGTGTGTGTCTGTGTGTGTGTGTCTGTGTGTGCGTGCGTGTCTGTGTGTGTGTCTGTGTGTGCGTGCGTGTGTCTGTGTGTGCGTGCGTGTGTCTGTGTGTGTGTGTGTGTGTGTGTGTGTGTGTCTGTGTGTGCGTGCGTGCGTGCGTGCGTGCGTGTGTGTGCGCGTGTGTGCGTGTGTGTCTGTGTGCGTGCGTGTGTGTGTGTGTGCGTGCGTGTGTGTGTGTGTGCGTGTGTGTGTGTGTGTGTGTGCGTGCGTGTGTGTGTGTGCGTGTGTGTGCGTGTGTGTGTCCGACGCTGTATCTCCCGACCTCTGTGTCCTTTTTTTTGCTCTTATAGGGCTTCATAGCTTCCTGGTTGTGTGTCTGTGTGTTGTGGTTTCCTTCTACATGAACACTAAAGGTTTTGTGGGTCATTCTTCACAGTGTGAAAGCTGACGTTTCTCCTGAGTGTGTGTTTTTGGTGGTTTGTTTTCCTAACAGAGATGTTTTGTCACACCCCGCTTTACTTCTTTTCCTTCCCTCCTTCTTTGCCCCTTCTCTGTTTCCCCCCCACCTCTCCTGCTTCCCCTCCCTCCCCCCCTGTTTACGCCGATTGTGCGTGTGCGTGTGCGTGCGGTGTGATCAGAAACATGCATGCAGAGATCATCAGCTCCATTAAGAACTTGCAGCTGGATGGTGAGGACCCTCGCAAACTGCTGCAGTCCTGGGGTCGCCTCCGCTTCCCGCGACACGTCCTTCAGTGAGTCTGCAGACAGACCTGGCATCAGCTCCTGCTCAGATCAGTGCAGCTCAGGCAGACCATGCTCATGTTAAACTTTATTTAAATAATAAAGTAGATCACACGTGTTTGGAGCTGGAGTCGATATTTCCAGCAGTGACTAGTTTCCGCGGTCACATTTAAAGCCAGATGATTCCAGTCTGATGTGATTTGATCAAATAAAATATTCATTATTGCGTTTTCATATTGTTAGCTCTGGTGTGTAGGTGCCGAGGTTTCTTGAAGGCTGAAACGCCATGAATACTTTTGCTGCTGCATGAATTTCTAGACTGTTGGCATGCAAGGTCCTTCAGAGCATCTTGTGACGTAATGGCCCAGCAGCCTTGCAGCATGTTACATTTTACAGCAGAAGCAGCGGCGAGGATTTGAAGTTTAGGGTTTTGTTTTTATGCAGTGATGAAAGAGAGAGTACGTCTGAGTACGAGCCTCTGCTGGGCTCATTGTGTAGAGTTACATCCCGTCTCCTGCAGCATACATCCTCTTCCTCTGTCTGTCGTCCTTCCCTCGTCACTCACCTTCTCTTCAGTCTTGCTTCTCGCGCTCGTCATTCATCCGATTCAGGTCCAAGCCTAATGTTCATCACTGTCTGCGCATGAAGGAGTCACCCATCCATACTAACCTGGCCTTCACGTACATCATCCGCTTCCTCATTAAGTCGTCAGGCGTTCAGCACTTCTGTCCGTCAGACTCAAAGTTTGTTTCTTCACTTTTTGCAGGAAAAACAAGGGCATCAAAATAAGGCAACCCATCCCAAAGGTAAAGTGTAAAGGCAGATAAACCTGAGATTGTGCTCTTCCTCAGTTTGAAGATTGCAAGCAAAGGAATTCATCTTCCATTTATTGCTCTGCAGAGTTTGCTGGATTCTCGATCTCTAAAGTTCATCGTGAGCCTGACGTTGCAGGATCGCACTACCAAGTCTCTGCTCCACCTGCACAAGAAGAAGAAGCCTCCCAGCATCAGTGCCCAGTTCCAGGTAACTTTACCTGTAACCTTATCTGCACATTGTGCTTGCAAACAATCGCCTCTGCGAAGCTTCGGCAAACCGCTGTTTTTGTTGTCCTCAGACTTCTCTGACCAAACTCTTAGAGACTCTAAACAGAGCCGAGCCTTTCTTCATTCGGTGTATCCGCTCCAATGCTGAGAAGGTAAGCGCGATTCTTTAGTCGTTGATGTTTTCTTTCCTTTTAAATGCAATAACAGCGTAAATTCTTGGTGCTTTTAATAACAAGAACTCGTCACATTGTTACCACTTTGTAAATGAGGATCGTGGGTATTTATGTCAAACTGAGCAGAAGGAGATGCATCTGGATGAAGCCTTGGTGCTGCAGCAGCTGCGATACACGGGTATGCTGGAGACCGTTCGCATCAGGAGGTCCGGCTACGGAGCCAAGTACACATTCCAGGTATTGCAAACGTGCCCTTCCTTTGGGAAATTTACTTCAGGCGCGGAGTTCATATTTTCATGTTGATTAGATGTTAATATTCTGGTCTGCGTCAGGGCACATGTGAAAAACAGAAGTGGAAACTGCTCCACCTGCTGTATTCATATGCTTTTCTGTTCCTGCAGGACTTCATGGAGCAGTTCAGGGTTTTGCTGCCAAAGAACGCGACTGCCTGCAAAGAGGACATCTCAGCGCTGCTTGAGAAGAAGATGGGCCTCAACCCGACCACATACCAGATAGGCAAAACAAAGGTACAACCTGTTACGCTCCTATAAACGTGATCCTGCAGACACCAGCATCCACATTCGTGATGCCACCCTGGTGTGTTTTGTCCTTTCAGGTGTTCTTGAAAGAGCTCGAGCGACAGCAGCTGCAGGACGTGCTGCACAAGGACGTAATGCGCAAGATCATCTTCCTGCAGCGCTGGGTCAGAGCTCACCTGCAGAGGAAAGAGTTTCTAGAAATGAGGCAGGCGGCTGTCACGATCCAGGTAAACACAGACCCGATTCCAAACTCTGGGAGGTATTTTAAGAACGGTGCTGATTGTTTTCACCGTCGCCCTCTCTCTCAGCGTTCATGGCGTCGGTACCGCAGAGAGGAGCAAAGACGGCAGGCGGCCACTCTGATCCAGGCGGTGTGGAGAGGCCACAGACAGAGATCGGCGTACGCCAAGCAAAGACGAGGCGCTACCAAAATCCAGGCCCTGGTCAGAGGACACTCTGCACGCAGAAGGTAGAAAACACACTCGGCAGGGCTGCCTGTGTAATCTGCTGCGTGAGAGGTGACGCTGACAGTCTGGTGTCGCATTATCTGCTGTGCATTTCAGGTGCCTTTCAATCCGTGAGGAGAAACGGAAGAAAGAGGAGGAGGAAGAAGAGGCTCGGAGGAGGGCTGCAGAAGAAGAGAGGATGCGAAGGGAAGAGGAGGAAGAGGCAAGAAGAAAAGCAGAAGAGGAGCAAAGGCGAAGAATGGAAGAAGCAGCAAGGAGAAGGGCAGAAGAGGCAGCCAGGAAAGCAAAGGAGCAACGACTTGCAGAGGAACCTCAAACGAGAGAGGACTCGGATATAGAGCTGGTCACTGAGGAGATGCTGGATAAAAACCTCAATGCACAGGGTTTAGAGGAGGAAGAGGAGGGTGAAGATGTTAATAGAAGTTCAAATTCAGAGGAAGAACGTGGCAAAGAGAAAGAGCTGGAGCGTGAGGCAATGCATTCGGAAGCTTGCAGTAACCAAGCTGAGGCTGGACCCCAGCTGGATGAGGAGGAGGAGGATCTGGAGAGCCAAACACTAGAAGAGTCAAAGGCTGATCTGCCCTCTGATAGGCTCATCTCCAGTGCACTTACGCCCACATCTCCAGCTGAGGGCGAGGATAAAGAAGCTAGCACAACCTCCACACCTCCAAACGCTGAACAAAAGAGACCACAATCTTCGACTGTTAACAGGGGCCTGTCAACCAGGAGCCAGGAGAAGAGGGAGCAGAGGAGGCAAAGAGGGCTGGAACACAGCCGCAGAGAGTCCGAGCGAGTCGCTTCGTCTTCATCCACCAACAAGGATCCCACGACCACGCCGAAGAGCAAAAACCAGGAGCCATCGAAGCTAAAAGAGCGCTCAGACAGCAAGGAGCTGGACCAGTACACCTTTGTGAACTGGAAAGTGAAGGAAGACAAGGGAGCGAAGAAGGAGGCAAAAAGTTCTCCTCCCTCCGCCGGTCCTGTCCGTCCGTCTTCATTACCTCTGGCGCCCGCCGACTCTTTGTCGGAGAGAAACGGCCTCAGCGAGAATGTCGGCGCGGTAAATCTGCAGCGTCGGCCTGGGGCGATAAAGGAGAAGCCGGAAAAGTGGAGGGGGAGGAGGAGTAACGGGGAGCTCTCTGAGAACATCAGCCCTTCTCCACCTCAAAGCAGAGAACAGACCAAAAAGCTGTACGTCTCATTCTGCTGGCTGAAGCTACTTTACAACAGTTGGTTCAGTTCGGCTTTTCTTTAATCGATCTTCCTCTTCTGTCTGCGTTTCAGGAATGAAACATTCTCGTCGATCGACAGCTTGTCTCCCGGCTCTGATGCCGGCGCTTCCATCAAAGAGGTATTTTCCGTCGATTCAATGTAAAGTGACCGTTATAGAGAAACGTTTGTCAGTTTGTGGAAACATCTGCGCTCTGATGTCGTGTAAGTAACTGGATATTCTCTGCTGAACAGCTTTCCCCGACTGACAGCTCTGGTGATGTTTCAAAGGGAGGCTCCGTGAGAAAGAGACAGCAGGAGGCTGCCGGGTACCAGGATTCAGCCCACTCAGTCGCATCCACACCTGACAGGTACCACAGCTGCTGATGGAGTGCAAACACATGTTCTGGTTGCATAAAAAGAAACGAATGAATGTCAGGCGTGTCTGTGACGTGAACTAATGTGTGGTCGTTCTTATGTGTTTTGCTTCTGTGGATCGCAGGCCCAGCGGTTTCTTCAGCAAAATCTTTAAAAAAGGCAAAGATGCCCAGACTCCAGACAACGGGGAGCTGACCTTCGCTCAGACTCTCAACGAGAAGTCGACCGCATGGGAAGGTAAATCGCACAAGAGGAGTAGCTGAAGCTGCTTTGCTCACCTGCTGTAGTTTCTGGCCTTAACGACTCGGGACGCATTCTCTCTTTCAGCCCCGATATCCGGACACGCGCCCCGATCTCAATCCGGTGACCGCGGCGGCAAAGCTATAGGCAGAAATCCCAGCATTAAAATCAGCCGAGCCACACGAGTCTCTGAACAGTGGAACGCCTCGCTGGATCGAGAAATCACCAACGCCAACGAGCTGCGGCACCTCGACGAGTTTCTGGGCAACCAGGTGAGCGAAAGGCGACAAGATGACGGACTCGATGAAGGAAATGAGATTCGCACGTTTCTAAAAGGGTTTTATTCCTCTGCAGGTGAACGATTTCCGCTCCAGGAGCAAGACGCTGTCAGAGACGGAAAACATCTTTGTGACAGCCACCATGCAGTTCAGAGAGAACATCAAAGCCATGTATTCTCTTCCTGTAAGTCTCTGAGCTGCCATCAAAGCAGCTTCATCACACGATCAACGTTCACCCTCACCATCGTCTCTTCTTCCTCGTTTTCCCTCCCGTCTCCTAACAGAAACCCACCATCGGCTACAAAGGTCTAATGTCAGGCTACCAGAACAAAGTGATGCACCTGGCAGGGAGCAAAAGGAAGGAAGAAGTCCAACTGGTGGTGAACCTGTTCCAGTCGGTGCTGGATGGTTTCATCAGAGGAGAGATGAAGAAGGAGGAGGCTGAACCTGCAAAGGTAAAAACAAAGCAACTCGACTTGTTCAGCCTCGTCACTGCGAATAAGAAAAGCAGTGTTCACACCTGTGATTTGTGCCTGTCTGTCGTCAGCCCGCCAAAGCGAGAAAGAAGAGGAGGAAGAAAGACAAAAGTGTAAGTGATGCAGCGTTTGACGTCTTTTATCACAGTAATGATTTTGTCTTTAATTGATTGGTTGTCTTTTCAGGTGGAAAATCCGCTGGATCACATTTTCAGTAACTATCAGGTCAACATTATGCAGTCATGTGACCAGTGTACTTCCTACATCTGGGGCATGGAGAAGGCCTACATGTGCAGCAGTGAGTGAGCCCGACGAAGCGTTTTCAGCACAGCATGCTGTAAAAGACTCAAGTTCAGCTTCGACTGAGTTCAATTCTTAATCTTTTCTCACAGATTGTAAAATGGTGTGCCACAAGAAGTGCATCTCCAAGATAAACATCGACTGCTCCACCTTCTCTGCCAAAAAGGTGGGTTTTCATCATAGACTGTAAGTAAAGGATGGCTGGTTTGCATTTGCCCACCAAAGGTTAGACCTGCACACTCCTGCAGCATGTCGGTGCAGTGGTTCTCCTCCTCCCACCGTCTGCTAACATTCACATCTGGTTAATCCGTGATTTGAAGTCGTGGATGAGAGGAAGACGAAGTGTTTAAAGTTTGTGGAATACTGTAAACGAGTTAATCCAGTGTTTTAAATGATTCTCATCTACTTAAAATTACCTGCTGTTCCTGTTAACTCAATTTAAAAAACACAAACATAATAAAAATGATGTGCTAGTTGACATTGTGTGTAAATGTATGTTTAAAGGTGGTGTGTAGTCTAACCTGCACGGAGAGGTCAGGAAGACTACGAAATGTCACTCCCTTTCATGTCATAGCCACAAAGTAGCCACGCCCAGAATCAAACCTCACTTTGTTTTTAAATGTAACCATAATTTCCTATCATCATGAAGAAGTTTGAAACTCATGTTTGGGACCATGAACTCATCACGAGACGTTCACTGAACTAAAGTCGAGTCATTTTTCTCTCCAGTTGAGGTTTGTTACCATCAGCGTTGCCCTCTACTGGCCATTGGAGAGAATGCAGTTTTAAGAACATTGGCTTCGATTTGCAGTGGTATCCATCTTTTATATACAGTCTGTGTTGTGCATTAAATAAAATACAGGGCTGGGTTAGTGATTAGTCATAAACACTGTGCATAAAAAGTTTTCTAATCCAGCCCCTGTTCCACTAGCTTTGAATAAAAAATAAAATTTTCTAATCAAGTAATTTTTTTTCTGCTGGTCTTTTTAAGAAGCATTTTTGCACTGTCGCCGTCGGCTGCATATTTATCTTTGATCATAGACACGCAGTGTTTGAAAACGTTAAATAAAGTTAATGAAAGCGGCCCTTCGGGAGGAAGCAGCTGCCTGGGAAGCACGCTTCCACGTGTTCAATAATATTTGGGAACATGTTTTTATATATAACAGCGCAGTGAAGTTTGTAGTGAAGAATGTGTGATTCGGATGTTGTGGGTGGATCATGGCGAGGTCCGACTGACCGCTGCCGTCTGGTGACTCCACAGAATGATGACGAGTTTACCGGGCAGCACTTCGGGGTGCGTGTGTGTCACCTGCTCAATGAAAAGAATCCGGTACCGATGGTGCTGGAAATGATGCTGGAGCACGTGGAGATGCACGGCCTCTACACGGAGGGCATCTATCGCAAATCGGGCTCTGCCAACCGGATGAAAGAGCTTCACCAGAAACTGGACACAGGTCAGACATCAACTTGGTTTCTGCTTTTTCTGACTCCTAAAACGACATCGCTGAGCTGACGACGACTTTGTGTTTAGACCCCAACTCGGCCTGCCTCGAAGACTATCCCATCCACACAGTGACAGGCTTGGTAAAGCAGTGGCTGAGGGAGCTGCCAGACCCACTGATGACCTTCACACATTACAACGACTTCCTGCATGCAGTCGGTGAGGAGGACGTTTCTCACTAGTGCGCTCGTGTCTTTGCATTTTTGTCTGTTTTTGAAGAATTGATTTTTGTTG
Organism: Maylandia zebra; assembly: GCF_041146795.1. NCBI lineage: Eukaryota > Metazoa > Chordata > Actinopteri > Cichliformes > Cichlidae > Maylandia > Maylandia zebra. The sequence continues at coordinate 1,594,003 of NC_135188.1, read as the reverse complement.
CATTTTCCTCTCGTCAGACCTTCCAGAGAAGCAGGAGCAGCTTCATGCCATCTATAAAGTGCTGGACGAGCTCCCGACTGCAAATTACAACACCTTGGAGAGGCTCGTCTTCCACCTCGTCAGGCAGGGATCCTCGTTTGTTTGATTCTGATCACTTCTCCTGCGCTGAGATGGCTCATTGCGTCCCGTCTTATTTGTTATGCGTGTATTCAGTTAAACGGCGAGGTGATCATTTACAGCAGTGTGTGATTCTCCTGCAGGGTGTGCAAAGAAGAGGCTCACAACCGCATGTCTCCCAACTCACTGGCCATAGTGTTTGCACCGTGCATCCTCCGCTGCCCGGACAGCGCAGACCCACTGCTCAGCATGAAAGACGTTGCCAAGACAACCACGTAAGACCGCCAAGAAATCTCATGAATGTAATATGAGGGTTGAATTGGGTGGGTGTGGGGTCTTTGTGTTCACTTGGACTCTGAAAGAGGAAATATTTACATTTTAATTTGTTCGGTTAAGTCAGTTTATTTTATATAGAACCAATCCTCAAGATGCTTTGTATTGTAATGTTAAGCCGCTAAAATAGTAGAAAGAAGCCCCACCAATCACATGAGCCCCTCCCGTGAGCCGTCTAATCGGTCCAAAACCTCCCAAAGGCTGGAAGGAGTGTGGGTCCTGATCGCTCTTTTGTTTGCAGATGTGTGGAGATGCTCATCAACGAGCAGATCCGGCGCTACAACGAGAAGATGGAGGAAATCGAGCAGCTGGAGTACGCCGAGGCTCTAGCCGTTAACCAGCTGAAGCTCAAGAGGCAGAACACGGTGAGGAAGAGAGCGCCGCTCGCCTCTGTCCGCGTCCTTGTCCATTTAGACAAATTAAGTCGACACTAAGAAGCTGGATGAAGGTCACGTAATAAAGTCGACCCCACTGTCAGAATCTGATATCTTTAGCTTCCGTGCGTAACGTGTCCAATGTTCCTTGTCTCTCTTTAGCACTACTGGCGTTTACCGCTCAGGCTACCAGCTCCTTACAAAGGAGCGGTGGTACGTATCATCGATTTCTCTTGGTAGAGTCGACCTTGTAGTTGTAGTTTGTAGTGGTCTGCCATGTCGAGGCGCCTGTGCATGGCATGTAAGATGTGGGTCAAACTTTGGCTGTCGTGTGTGTGTTTGGGGGTTTTTCTTTCCTTAATACTGTTTATTCTTCCATACTAACTGGGAATAGACTGCATGTTGCTGTTAACTGGTTTGTGCCCTGCTTGTGATGTGAGAGCACACCGTGGTTCTGGGTTTAAAGGACTGTTACTACCTAAGAACAGCTGTTTTGTGACTGATTTGTTCAACCTTAAGAGGAAAGAAGGCCACAGAGCTCTGAAGGTGGTGTTGTCTACAGAGCAATCACTCGGCAGCACATTTTGGTGAAAAGAGTAAAAGTGTGTATTCACTTGGATCTCTTTGAATACTTTCTGTAAGAATTCATATGCAGGTGCATGAAAACCTCCCCATCGACCTCACTAACACCTTTTGGTTCAGTTTCAGGTTTGGGTTAAAGTCCTGTGTGTCTGTTTCTTTAGCGTTTGTTATACTGTGGACGTTTTCAGTTTGGGTGAAGGTGTGATCCTCTGTCTTGTGCAGATGCACGAGAAGGTCAGCACTGATCTGAGCGTGGTCCCCGAGAACGAGCCTCTGGATTCGGACACGGAGGCCGAGAAGAACCTGATGGAACGTATCAAGTCCATCAAACAGGAGAAGTAAGATTGCGCTCTCAGCACTTTTCAGTTCCTCAGGTGTGCTGTCTTCATTGTCCAGTTCCTAATGCATGTGATTTCCTCTTCATCTCACCTTCAGAGAGGATCTTGCCTGTCGCCTGCCAGAGATGGAGCAGCCTGGTTCAGACCAGGAGAATCTCGACTCCGAAGCCTCGCTGAGCTCTGAGAGCCTCTTGGACGAGCAGCAGCGCTCGGCTCACAGCTCGGAGCCTGAAGGTCAGTAGTAAGGTACAGTCTGGACTTCCTACCTGTTTCTGTCTCCTGCGGGTTTCTGACCAGACCGCGGGGCCTGCTGGGCGGGGCCCTTCCTGTCTTTTGTGGCACAGGTCTGGACCAGTGATGGTGAAGGTGGGCGGTGACGTCTGCTCTGTAGCAAAGCAGGTCGGAGGAACGGCAACCGTGTTTTTGTGTGTTTGTGTGCATGTAAATGCATGTGTGGCACGGCTACATGCTCACGTTTCACCCAAAGTTGATTTGCTGAACATTTGGCGTCCACATCAGATCAGATGCTTGTAATTGTAACTCACTGGGTGCATTTTGATTTTTCTTCTTGCCTAACATGGTTGCATGATCTTCCTTTTGGCTTTCACTCTGCTGTGAGCCTCTTGGTTAAATATTCCTCATCCTTCCTCTATCCTCTTCTCTTCCAGGACGCGGTGCTCATCAGCTGAGGAGATCCAAAGCGCTTTGTCTTCCCAAACCTTCAGATCTGACCCAGAGGCCTAAAGTCCCCGGTGGACGCATCTCAGTGTCGACCCTCACCCCTGCTAGCTCCACCTCTTCTTTGGCTAGCTGCACTTCTTCAACTTCTGAATCCTCCAATGCCTCCTTCAGGCATCCGCTTCAGCGTCGCAACCCCATCATCCCAAACACGGTTAAACTCCCGCAGGGAGTCTGCTCCCAGGCGCCAACCTCGAGTCCACCTCAGTCTCACGCCCCTCCCGGAAGCCGAGCGCCTGCCTTCTCGGCCAAGAGACGAGAGCAGCCTGGCCGCCGTAAAGACAGCACCCAGTCCCTTTACCTCGACGGGTCAGAGTGCGACTTGCTGCTGCGTTTTTCTTCCTGTCCTCCTTCAGCCGCCTCTTCCTCTTCTTCCGTCTCCACGGCTGCGCCCACTCCTCAGCTCCAGCACAGCGACATGAAAGTCTCAAACGTCCACAGACGGTTTTCTGACCCAGACATCCCGTACATGGATGATGAAGTCTGAGCGGGGAGGAGCACAAACGACTGGAACGGTGAAGAGGATTAAGGACGGCGACCCGCAAGCAGACAAACAAAAGGAATTCAACCGCTCTCGGATTCGACGCAGCAGAGCGCTCGGACAGGCTGGAACTTGATGTGTGTAAAGGAAAGGAGAGACGCGACGCAGGCGCAGCTGCTGCGGCTCCACATGCATGAACCCAGCTCGCACAAACTGCAGCTGCTGCTGTCTGAGGGAACTAACGTGTCGTTAGTCAAAAGGACTGGACCACATGTTGCCAAGCACCTTTTCAATCTTTTTAATATGTTGTCCTCACTGTTGATTACTTCAGTGGGACCAGAGGCAGTTTCCTCCCGTAGCCTCATAATGATTTTTTTATTAATTTGTGCTAATTCAAGAAAATATTGCAGGTTTCAGTCGCACTTTTCATTTCTTAGTTCTCCCAGTGAGTGAAACCCGCTCGCTGAAACGTTAGCTAGTGCCTTGATGTTGTACATTGACTTGTTAAAAAGCTCATTCTCATGTCACGATGATGGAACGGTGCTCGCAGAGGGAGGGATGTGTTTGTCGTGGAAAACAAGGACCTAAACCTGCACATTGTGACTGTTGCACACACACAGCATTCTCTGTTCGCCTTCATGTTTTACCCACCGCACAACACACCAAATAGGAAGTCATTGCATTCACGCAGCAAAGGGAACGGGAGCAGCACACGCCACTTTCTCCACGGAAACCCACACAAACCCAGCCACGATCCAAGAGCGGTGCCACCGCGTGTCCTTGAACTTCCCCTCCTCTAAAATCACTCGGTCCCATTATTAGAAAAGTCTGCTGAAGCACAGCTCCGGCCAACTTTGTATGAGATGTAATACTAATGTTCCTCTCTGACTGCTGATGATGATGATGTATGATGATGTTAGTTCGTCTGGATTATGAGGAAGATGTTCTGATGTGTAACAGAGTGCATGGTGACTTTGACTGAATGAGCTGTAATGTTTCTTAGTATTAACATGAAAATACAGTACATGATGCTTGTAACGTGCACTGCTCTGTGTTTCCATCACGCACAATTAGAACGATTTTCTTTTACGCTGGAAACAGAAGCTGGTGATAAACAAGAGTTATTAAAATAAAACTGTAGGACGTTTATAAACTCTCCAGGAGTTAGTCTGCTCCAAATTAGGTTCATAGGTTGACTTGGACCTTCAGCACAGACAATATGTAGTAACATGAAACTAGAAATACTGCACATCATGGCATTACATTAGGTACATGTTGCTAGTACTGGGTACAGACCACCTGGTGTGGTCTCCTGCTGGTGTAGCTCATCTGCTTCAGGGTTTAACATGTTCAGAGATGATCTTCTGCACTCCTATAAGCTCCAAGCCGTCAGGCCAGCCTCTGATCTTTAGCATCAAACTGCCGCTTGCTGGATATTTTCTCTTATTTGGATCTTTATCTGTAATCCCCAGAGATGGTTGTGTGGGACAATCCCAGCAGATCAGCAGTCTTTGAAATCCTCACACCAACAACCAGCCCTGTTCAGTATCACTTAAATCCCCTTTCTTGCTCATTTTGATGCTCATTTTGAGCTTCAGCAGGTCGTCTTGATTATATCTGCGTGTTTAAAAGCACTGACTCGGCTGATTTGATATTTGCATTAACCACTAGGTGAACAGGTGTACCTAATAAAGTGGCCGGAGTGTGTATGTTTAACATTTTGCTTTAAGATGGCTAAAACTCCCAGAGGTGGGTATAATTTTACAGTCTCACGGAGCCATTCCTGCCTTAAACAGTCATTACAACTCGGGTCAGGTCTTCTTAAATGAGCCGCTTCTTTGTCACAGTAAACTGCAGCCGTCTGCACAGACCTCGCTGCTTTTGATTTTGTGTGGAGTGGAATTAATGCACCTTGAGCACACAAAGGCTCCACAGTTCAGGATCAGCTGCCACAATGCAAGATCTGTTTTTCAAGTGATGTCATACGAGTCATTTCTTCAGACTTCATAAAGCTGCACCAGAGCCGCGCACAGGAAATTACACCAACATGAGTTTTAACAGTGTCACGCAAGCGCCCCTTGAAGTGGTTACATTTATTTTTGCCGTTTTTACGCCCTGAGCTGTGGTCAGCATTTTCCTTCCTGGTCATGGGTGATTTACCAGCCTCGCACACCATCCACTGTTAAGCAAATTAAAGTTTATGTTGTTTCACGTACCTCCATGCGGGTTGGGATACGTGAGTCTGATAGATGATTGTTCTCCTCTCTGCACCACCCACACAGCTGGGCATGCTCAGGTGGAAGGGCGCTGCAGTGATAGGTATGTGGGGTCTTTGAACTAGGTTAACAAATCATTAAACAAAGTCCTGAACAGACTGGGACTATTTTTTTGACATGAAGACTAAAATTGTTGCTCTGAAGATTTGAACAGGCTGTGTCATGTGACCTGCCGGATGACCTCCTTCTTGGACTTGATCCACAGATGCCTCATATCTGGAAAACGCAGCTCCAACTTCAGCCCGTTGGTGGTGCAGAAGTTTCCGGCTACAGATTAAAACTTTGGTGAGAAGATTCAGTCAACTGTCTCCAATCGGTGCTCCACGTTGCAAAAATAGTTATGATTCTAGGAGCTGTAGATGATGTAGACCATAAGAAAAGGTCTAAACACTGAGTGCCCTGACTCATCTTTGCTGCGCCACTAAATAAAGTGATGCAGACCGTGCACTAAATGGGCTATTATACTTTACGCACTGTAGTGTAGTGATAAGCACAACATGACTTTATATCCAGTGCTAATCTTTCATTCCATCTGTTTACATGTAAAGCAGTTTGAGTGTCATAGATACCGTACAGCAAAATAACCCATGTATTATAAAACAAAACATAATCAATACAGTCAATATAGGCATACATGGATACTTGATAAACTATCAGGCCACCACCCAGTGTAATGTTTATGCCACAATTACCCTAAATTAACAGTACTGAAAATATCAAACTCATTTTCTATGTTTCTGTAACGACTGAGACGCCAGTTTGTCCAAGCTTGTCAGTCAAAACTCATATTTTTAATTTTATTTATGTAATCTTTTACAAAAAAGCAGAAAAAATAGGAAAGCACATTATTATTATTATTATTATTATTTACTGGCATTGCGTAAAATAAAAAATCGTTGTGCTTGACTCTCAGAGAAGTCCAGTATGGCGCCTCAAATTGGCGTATAAAAAAGTGAATTTAGTGTTTTATTTGCCCAATAAATAAAATTTACAAACAATATTTTTAACTTTGTTTTCTTTTAGTGTTTTTATGGCAGTATTTTTTTTTTAAGAACTGTATATAAACACATGCAAAACATACATAAATAAAAAAGTACTACATACAGACATGTTGTGGGTTTCGTGCCAGAATGATGTGTTTTATATTTATTTTATTATTTTATTTCTCTCGAATAGAGAGAAATCGATTAAGATAAAACTTTGGGATCTGGCGAGATTATTATTATTAATATAATTAATATAATAATTAATGTATTATTATTATTATCATTATTATTATTATTATTATAATGCAATTATTATTATTTTTAAAGTAAAATTTTCATTGACAACGTAAAAAAAAAGAGGCGGGGCGACGCTCCGCCCATAACGTCTGCGCCGCTCGGCTTGACGTCAAACTGCTGCGCCGCTGTGTCGGCTTCAAACCAAACATGGCTTCCAGACTAGAAATCAATTTCATCAGGTTATTGTCTCGCTGTGAGTCTTTGGCGTCGGAGAAACGGGGAGAGACGGAGTGGAGGCTTGAAAAGGTAACCCGGCACGGCTCGGAGCGGCTGTAACGACCGTGTCGTGATGACGTTAGCCTGACTGTTGTTGTTGTGAGCCGCTGTTAGCCACGTCGTCGCGCAAACCGCTTTCTGTTTTTGTCGGGAGGCACATTTAAGCTGTTCGCCCCTCAGGCACAGGTTCAATCACAGCCGAGATGTCACTGTAGCGACACACGGCGAGTCTGCTGCAGCAGATTTGCTGTATTTTAGTGTTTAATCTCGTTTCCGAAGCTTTCCTTTCACCCATGTTCCTCACAGAAGATCCTCCATGTGTTCATATCTTTAACAGTAACTGTATTTATTTATAGCTTCTTCTTTTTTTAATAAGAACGATCGGCTGAGAATCAGCTGCAACCCGAGTTTTCCTCCAGCCGTCCAACCCCTGCTGCCTCATAGACAGTTAACCTAGTCAGGAGCTGCAGACTCAGCTTATGCGCACCAGCGGGGTGTGATGCAGCCTTTAAATTACATCGCGATATTTCAGAGAAATATTTGCGACAATATTTATTATGCTATGGAAAATAGTGCGCATCATGTTGGGTGAAGGACATCCATCCAGCCATCCTTTCTTCCTTTCCAGTGAGCTGGTGACCTTAAAGTGTGACTAAGCAGCAGTGACACAGCAAAAGTCAAATGTAAGCACACAGGTGCTCTAGCTAGTCCCAGAAAGCTGTTTCTGTTCATCTGTTTGTTTTCAGTGGGAGAAACATTTCATCACTCACCTGTGACTTCCTCATTCTCAGCTCACTGCAGTTTCCCAGCCTTTTAAACATTTGCATATCAGCCAAAACTAGCACCAGCCAAGTTTCATGATCTTCAATATACTGTTGTCATACTCATTGATGGTGGGCATGAGAACCATTCAGAGGTCACAGGGGAATGGCTGCAATCACAGCATTGTAAGAAAGTGAAAGACGTGCTCTTAGGCCCCCTCCTCGGTTCAGAGATGGACTTTCCCTTTTCACATAAATGACCTCCTTTCCTCCTCACTCCTTTGAAAGCCGCAGAGTTGCAGTGAGATACTCTGGGTCGAGTTTTCTCTGGAAGTGTAGTTTTAGTTTTTGTTAAACTAAAGTAACTTAAACTTGTAATTCTTAAGTATCTGCACAATCCATCAATATTCCTCGGGGGGGGGGGGCGCTAACCTTAACTGTCAAAGGATGAGGGGGAGGGTACATCCTGGCCAGGTGAGGTGTGTCACAGGGCTTACATGGAGAGACAGATAACCACTCACACCCACACTGTTGATCTGTGGAACCAGCACCCCCAGTACAGGAAGTCTGGATCGACTCCCTGTCTAACTAATCTGATCTCTGAGTCTTAACCAGTAGGCAGTGGAGATCTTAGAGCCGATGGGTGAGGGGACTGGCCCGATTTAGAATCACCAGTTAACCACAGATGCATGTCTTTGTGCTGTGTAAACTCCACACAGAAAGGCCCCACACTGGATTCCAACCCGAGACACCAGCTCCTGGCGTCTCCTCCTTCGGAGTATTTGTGCCTCTAGAGGTGAAACATGTTTGTTGTTGCCATTTTCATCAGGAACAGCTCTTTCATGTTTTGCAGAGCAGTGAGGTTGTTGAGTAGCTCCCTCATTAAGTCCTCACACTGCTCTCGTACTCAGATATGCTTGGGCGGGGCCTCAAATCAAAACAATTGAACATTTTACCTCGATTAACATTAACGAAGGAGTTTCCTTTATGTACTTGTTCTTGCCCCGACAGTTTGCTGGCAGGGTTTGACCTGTAAATGCGCTCGTCTGTAAAGCTGCGATATTGTGATTGTGCTCCAGCTGTTGAAACAGATTGGTGGTATTACGTTTGGACGCTGAAACTGTGTTGAGGTCTTTTTACATCATGCTTCATGTCATGGAGACACGTTACTGTGTGAACTCTCATTGGGTGAAATGTTAACAGAATTTAAATTTAAAACAAAGATGACATGGACCAGATCACATCTGTTGAGAGTTCAGAACATCAGTTTTGATTTATTTTCAATTAATTACGCGGCTCTCTGTGCGGCTTATGTGCTAGGAAACACAAATGCATAGAGTTGCTATATGATCGATGTCGTGATGTGACACTTCTGTAACGTAGAGATTTGTACCACCGTTTTCATGGACGATTGTGGTTGTTCGGTGATGGGAAATTACGGCTAACTTTTGTTACTAAAACTTTGACCACCAGGGGGCAGCACTGCTAACAGTTTTCTTTTTAGTAAAGAGCCTCGTGAGATCTCGTCTTTTGCCAGGCTGTCATATAAAACAGCGCTCTCCAACCTTTTCTGCGCCATGGACCGGTTTATGCCCGACAATATTTTCACGGACCGGCCTTTAAGGTGTCGCGGATAAATACAACAAAATAAAACTAGTACCGGTACCGAAAAAAAGAAGATTTATTCATAACACACGTGTTACCAAGTTAACGATAAAAACCCTGAAAACCACACATTTCACACCCGAGCCTCAACTCTCGCGGCCCGGTACCAAACAACTCACGGACCGGTACCGGTCCGAGGCCCGGGGGTTGGGGACCGCTGATTTAAAATACACAGGTTACGGTGACACACTGCACTGCACCCTCTTGTGGCGCAAAGTGGTCTTACAACAAAGTGCAGCTTTTATCTTTGACACACACGTGTTTGGTTAAATTCAGAGCATTTGCCTGTTTAAATTCCACTGAAAGCTTTAATTTAGTTTATGAGGTTTAATATTTTTTACACCCAAGAATGAACAATAAGCAGCTTTAAAGGAACAGTCGCTGAGTTAAACGTGTGACCTGTAGCTTTAACGCAAACGAGTAACAACAGGCGTCGCCAGGCCACTTGGGACTGAATAAATCAAGACGCCTCTTCTCAGTGACCTCGTGTCACGCTGTACCGAGTGGCTCCCTACAGCTGAGCAGTGAAGACCCTTTAATCTGAACCAGCAGGATGAACCAATCAGCTGCATGGTTTTTACTTTTAGAGTAAATGAAAGGTTAGAGTAACTAAAGTAAGAACAGTCAGTGCGACTCTGACAGCTGTCAAACACGTTCATCTTGCACTGCTTCCTCCTTATTACATTTGTCATTAGACCACATGCACACTTGGTCTGATGTGGTGAGAGTCTGTTTTGTTTCTCTCAGTGAGCCGACTCGCTGTGACAGCAGACGTCACCAAATCAACAATTTGACTCATCCGTGCCAGCGTGGCTGGAAACTGCAGCTTGACTGGTTGGTGGAGATCAGCAACCACTGGGCGTTGGTGGGAGTTTGAGATACGGTGCATTTTGCCGTGACTTATTTTCTAACAGCTGCAAACTGAAGGTGTGTTCAGTGTGTGTGTTAGTGTAACCTCAACGATGCTTTGCTACAAACAGGAACTATTAAAGATAAATTTAAGGAGCCTCCACTTGATGCTGTTTACTGCACAGAGTCATTTGCTTTTCTCAGGAACCGTCTCTGCAGCGTCACAGCTGTTTTTCCGCATTATCTGTGTGTGTGTGTGTGTGTCGATGAAGACTACACTAGTGTCCACCTGCAGCAGTGAGTGTGTGCTGTCATCAGTCATCCTAAGCTGGTCTCAGTGGCTTCTGTGTGGCTTTGTGACCCACCCTCTGTAAGAAACTCAGCCTACTTTTACAAGAACCTCGTCAGTTAAACTCTGTTATTTGGCCCAGTGTAGTCTATGATATACAGATGTTTATTTAACATTTGTTACTTTGAAATAAAGATGTGATTGATGAGATGAACGAGAGCATGTGAGCAGCATCACTGTTTCTGTTTGGTCTCCTCCAGTATGTGGGCGCCCTGGAAGAGATGCTGGTGGCTCTGAGGAAAAGCCCGAGGTAACACCAGCCTCCACTTTTCTGTCTCAGTGTTTTTCTTTTTTTGCCTGAAATGTACATATATTACTAAGAACCTATTTTAAACATGTTTGGTGTTTAGGGAAAAGAGTATATCTTCTAACAGGTCACATCAGGCTTACGTGTTATGAGCGCAGATGTTTGATCTGCTCGTTGCAGCTTAATAACACAAAGCTTTGTCAGTAAGCGGTTGTGTGTCCTTGCAGCAAACCAACACCAGAGGTCCTGGCTGAATACACGAGAAAAGTCAACTTTCTGAAAGGAACTCTAGAAGCAGAGAAGCTGGTCAGTTTTTCCTGTTTTTAACACGACACAACTGTGTTTTCTTTATTTTGAAGTGAAGCTTTGAGTTTTCTGACTTCCTGTCCCTCCCGCTCTGCTTCAGTCTTCACCAACAGAAAAAGCTTTAGCTAATCAGTTCCTCGCCCCCGGTCGGACGGCCACGATGGCCAACGAGAGGATGTCTGTCACTAAAAAAGTCCACACGCAGACGAAGGCGCGGTGCACGGGAGAGATGAGGGACGAGCTGCTCGGCACGGTAGGACGCTCTGACCGTACTGCAGACGTGACCTCTTTGTACGAACTGCAGCGCGCCTCCTAAACTACCACAGTGTGGTAGAAACATCTAAATAAAACGTTTCCCACATTTTGTCTTGAACTCATAAATGTTCTTTTCTGTCACTGCAGGGGTCGTCGGGAAAAGGTACGAAGTACTCGGCCTCTTGGATTTAATAACATCAGATGGAAATATGACGAATTATATTTCGATAGGATTGTATTTGTTTGTTTTTAAGACGAGGTGATTTTATTTTTCTTTTCTCTTCTCACGTTAGACGGAGACTTGAGGAACCGAAGGTAAAGTCGAGCTTTTCTAAATGATCTCGTGTGTTGGACTTGTTTTTGGGTGTAAAAGCTTCAACCTGTGTCACCTCTGCGCAGATGTTTTCCTCTGGACGAGCGTCAGTCTGCCGCAGAGCTGGACGCCGTCCTGCAGCATCACCACAACCTGCAGGAGAAGCTGGCTGAAGACATGCTGAACCTGGCCAGAAATCTGAAGAACAACACTTTGGCTGCGCAGAACATCATCAAACAAGACAACCAGGTAAGCGGACAGATATATGGAATAAATAACTCACAGATTTGATGCAAAACTGTTTTTGAGTCTGTGTTTGTGGAAAAAAAAAAGTTTAATGGCAGATTTGTTTCCAGATGAAGAAGTTGAAAAAATTCACCTTTTAATTTGCATCTTTAAACCGAATGCATGCACAAATCTAAACGCACAAAATAGTTAGCAGTTCAAATAGACGCTTTTCAGACCACAACGAGCTCTTGCACCTGGCTAATCGAGCCAAAGCCCGCCCCCAAGCTGCAGCGCGTTCAGCCGAAACAGTGCGAGTCCTCCAAGAAGGAAATGCAACACATGTTGTTTGCTCCCAGTCAGCTGTGTCTAAACTCAGGAGCAAAATGGGAAGACTGTGGGAACATATGGTCAGAACAGTGAGTCAGTGTGGCGCTGAAGCTAAACAGGAAGTCAGCTCCCACACTTAACAGTAGAAAACGCACAGTGGGCTAAAGAGAAGCGTCCTGAATGTGCAGATGATTCTGGAACTTTAGCTGTGTCGAGGTGAAGCACAACCAGCACAGTTCTCATTTAAATATATATTAAACTCGCCGATCGTGACCAGTTCTGACACTTTGAGCTGCTTCTGTCGATTTCTGTAGGACACGGGGGCGACACATTCAAAGCCTTTCTTCCTGATTCACTTCTGACTCTGGGAACAAACTTTTATGATGGTTGGGTCGGTAAAAGATATGGGAATGATTAGCTGAGGTTTGGCCACTTTCCTCAAGTTGTTTCAGGGTGATCATGCATCCTGCCCAATATAAATACAAGCTGAAAGTGAGAAATTAAATCCAAATAAAGTGAAGTCAGAGTATACAAAGCCCAAGCAGAGGGGTGTGCTATGAGGGGAGGTTAATGGTCAGAAGGACCTTTCTTTTTACTAAATCACAGAGATCACTTGTGATGAAAATCTCTGTGGGAGCAGAGGATGCTGGAAGGGCCAGATTTCCACTGACTTATTATTTACAACAGCCATTTAGTGCAGTATAGACCCTCTGCTGTACCCATATACATTTTGTGTAGGTAGGCTGTTAAGCCAAAAACTGTCTCTAATCTGCTGCCGAATCTCTTTTACGCTGCTGGAATTGCAGCTGCTGCATCAGGTTGCAGGACAGGAGCAACGTTTAAGCTGTAATGCTACAAATAAGCAGCAGCACTAAAAGCGCACTCAGAATAAATCTATTAAGAAGAACAGCTTTTGGGCTTTTTTTTTAATGTTTGACATAGATTTTTATCATAATTATCCGCTAGCTTCCCTGATTGCAGTAGGGAACACTCGTAGGGATCGTTTTGTGCAGAGGAGTCACATGATGTTTCATGTGAGCACGCCCAGAGCCTGAAGAAGAAAGAGGCGGGCTTCCAGCTGCTCCCAGGTCCTCCTGCAGAGTCTCTCAGCAGCTGGGGATCAAAGCTAAAAGCTGCCCTTTCCAAACCTTTAGTTACGTTAATAAGAAGATTTGTGCTGAAGGACCTGATGTGGCCGCCAACCGGCCCAAATCTGAGTCTTATGATGGAAACTTGGAAAAAACTTGGTCCATAACAAAACTTGTTTTAACTGCTTATCGGGAAAACTCGAACCAGCTTAAATAAAAAATAGTTTTCCATGAGTGAAGCCCACACTTAACGAATTCAGGGCATCATAAAAAGGTGACAAAGTGCTAATTGTGATATTTTTATTGAAGATCCTTTTTTCCCTCCTCTCGTGCTGGCAGTATTTACATTTATTAAATCTTTGAAATCATTTATTTTAAGATTTATTTATTTATTTGTTAGAAAGAAAAAAAGTTGTGCCACCTCTAGAGCTATTTCTGCCTCTCTTTGAGAAACTTGGAGGAGTTTAACTGATTCTGGCCACAAGGGGGCAGTATAGGCCAGCTAACAGCCTTTGGAGCCACACTGTGCATAAAGACTCCGAGTGTTCCCGTCAGCGGGCTTGTTTGTCTGTGGTTTTGATGTTTATATCGGCGACGTCTCCCTCTGCCTCCAGACTCTGAGCCAGTCCATGCGTCAGGCGGACCTGAACTTCGAGAAGCTGAAGACGGAGTCCGAGCGGTTGGAGCAGCACACGAAGAAGTCTGTGAACTGGCTGCTGTGGCTGATGCTCATCCTAGTCTCCTTCACCTTTATCAGCATGATCCTCTTCATCAGAATCTTCCCCAGACTCAGATGATGACCGTGATCATCCTCTGAACTCTTAGTCCCGACACGCTCCCGTGTTTACAAGAGCAGAGTCTTCACAGGCCTCCGTAGAGCTACAGCGATACAGATCAGTAGCTGTCAGCACCAAAACAAATCAGTTTCACGGACTGTCACTTTACACTTTTGAAACTGAAATCTTTCTCCTCCACATTAAAGTTTAAATCACGACTCGAAGCGCCAGAATTCTCTTTTTTGACACAGCAGAATCTGCTGGGAGCAACAGCAAAGTCTTAATGCACGGACGGCAGGACCTGAGCCTTAACTATTTTAACCCTCATCAGGACGGCTGCGAGCCAATCAACACATGTATGCACTTTGTCACCAAGTGAAACTACAAACACACACACTCGTCTTTGGTGGAGCATCTGTTTAGTACCCGTGCACACTGAAAGGCGTTCATGGACCGTCGCCGTCAGCTGTAACTCAGTTTGTAACAAATGTGCCATCGTTTGCTAATGCTTTACCTTAAATCCCCAGTTTAGTATATTTGATTTAAACATCAAGTTTGCTCTCACATGTGGTGGCTTCCAGTCCAAAAAACAACAACGTAGTGATGACCAAAATCACAAACCACAGGGTGATGTTCTTTAAAGTAAAGCATCACCAGCTGTTCACTGAAAGCAGCTCGGTAAACTCGCACTGGTGTTTATCACTTAAATGTTTAAACGTCGTTAAGGGTCAGAGCCAGCGTCGTCAGCCCTGTTATAGTCGGTTTCCTGCGTCAGGTGATCCTGTTTGTTCACGTCCTGTTTGACGGCTCACGTGTTGTGCGTAGTATCACTAAAATGTCATCAAGAGAGAAATAAAATAATTTAATTTCCCTCCGTCGTTGTCATTGTGAGTCCAGAGTGCGTTTTCCTGATAGATGCCTGAAGGCGTCCTCTTGTCAGTGTGGAACTAACTAATGCAGTGGCATCACACGGCCAGTGTGCGTCAGTCACGAGCTTTGAGTATCAACGCACACAATGACCTCTGTGACCCCGGTGGCCCGAGCGAGCGGTGATTCCCAAATTAAACCTGCTACTCATTTAGGAGTGCCCCAAGGATGAAGTAAAGCTAAATAAGAGCCGCTGGCTGCGGAGGGGAAAGCACACGGCGATCGTGTGTGAGTCTGTGCGTTGTCAGCTTTTGTTCCTCCTTAATTTAGCCTGACAGCAGCTTCAAGTCTGAACGTTTCTCACAGGTTAAAGTTGCTCTTGTCAGCCTGACTCTTGTTTGAGGTCTGTGAGGCTGCAGCTCTGCCCCTAGCCCTTCCTCTCTTCCCCTCCCAGCCTGCTGCTGAGACCTGGCCTGCTGTGTATTTTAGGATCCCTGGGGGGCATTTCGCCTGCTGGAAGCCAAGGTATGCAGGCCACCGGGAGACCAAATGAGGCTGTGTCTCAGCAGAGGATCGTCATCCCTCAGTTTAATCACAGCTGTTTGCGCCTCCATTCTCAGGCCTTCGCTAATGCTCTTGGCCGTGTGATCAGCCCTGCGAGCGCGCGGTGCCGCTTTTGAACCGAAACGGCAGCGCATGACTTCATCCTTGGTGCGGTTTCCCATGTTCATTATGGTTTTACCCCGACGGCCGAACGAGACCGGAGGCTACGTAGAAAACCAAAGTTCAGCAGGGACCGAGACGTGTGAAGTTCCTAAAGTCAGAAAATGTATCTCCTGTGACGCCTGTTGAGGGCGCTTTTAACCTCTGACCCAGGAAAGCTGAATGGGTTCCTTCCTGGAGTCTTTTCCCACAGGGATGAGCTGAAAATAGTGTTGGACTGCCTGCACTCACACATGTTTAGTAAATTTAGCTTAATTCAGTGCCATTTCCTAATAGGGTGCTCATTACAGGGGCTTAACCAGCAATCCTTTAAAAAAAAAGCTACAAAACACAACTGCTTCACTTTTCACCCTAATTTATATACTTCCCTTTCAAACTCTACAAAGTTCATTTACAAGTGCAGATAAGCATCGACGGCTGCAGAAGCACTGAGTGATTTAATGGCCACGCGCTACCAGCAAAAGCTACTTTCTTCATGGGTGTTAATGGGTCACGCATTTCAGACTTCATTTCAAATGACTGTTTCCAGTCAGCTTCCAGCAGAAGGAGAAAAGCAAACGACAGTGAGCACAGCTTCTAACCCTGCAGTTACTTTCTGATATAAACTCTCCAGTCATTTGATTACTCGTTATTTTATTTTGTTAGTCGCTGGTAACGTGTTGGACCCTTTGTGCCCCTGGAAATGCTTTGAATCAAAGGTTCAACAAGGTGCTGGAAACATTTCTCAGAGATTTTGGACCAGTTGACTCAACAGCATCACACAGATGCAAATCTCCTGTTCTCTACTAATCTGTTGGAATGACATCCGGTGAGTTCATAAAGGGACAGACACGGTTACCAACAGTAGTCAGGTAGTGTGTAAATGATGCTTAACCCCCCCCCCCCCAATTATTACATCATCACCAGCAACATGAACCAATAAAACAGGCAGGATGGATCCAATCTTTCTAATCAGATTCTGACCGCACCATCCAAATGTTGCTACGGAAACCAGGACTCATCAGATCAGGAAGCGTTTTTGTGATCTGTAGCTCAGATTCCTGTTCCTAGCTGACAGGACCCAGTGTGGTCTTCTGCTGCTGTGGCACATCTGCTTAAAGGTTTGCCGTGTGATGAGAGATGCTCTCCTGCAGCCTGGTTGTGATGTGTGGATTCTCAGCCAGAGCTGCTGCTCACTGGATATTTCTTCCAGGGTGATTCACAGATCACGCTGCGCTCTGGCAGCGACGGTGTTACTGTCCAGTTGATTTTGGACTCTGCTGGTGGGTCTATGACGATGTTTTCTTATCAAAATCTGTATCTGAGGTTTACTTTGTGTTGCAGTATGGTTGTCGTGTTGCACGGCCGATGAATTGTGGCTTTTATTTTGGCCATTACATATTTTACAAGCGCTTTATAAACCTTGACGCCAACAATAACTCCTGAGCCGCCGAAATTAAAACGAAAGCTGCTTGAGCTCAAACAAAAGCTTCACACCCTTCAAAGGGCTGATTGATATCTGTGACTCGGTTCTGGGTTAAGGTTGGAATTAGCTGGGAATGCGTCAGCGAAAGTCCTCACGGAGACACGAAAAACGTGTGTGCGCTCGTTTTTCTTTTAATTGGTGTGAAGCCCCTAAAAGCCGGAGAGCACGGGGACAAATGGCGGGACAACCTCCGGCCGCTCAGCTCAGGGCTGCGCCTGTCAAACATCCCAACACTCCGGTCTTTTTAATTTGGCTTTTGGCCGCAGCCTCGGCGAGGATTTGGGTTGCCTACAGAGATGAAGGAGCTTTTTATTTCATTCTCTCTTTTCTTTTTTCCATGCACTTCCTTTGAGGGAGCAAAAGAGGTTAAGAGGGATTTTTCTCCCCCCTCCCACCAGCACCACCACCACCCTCCTCCTCCTTTCTGCCAATGCTTTGAATGTGCTGTAACGTTAATGAGCTAATGGGAGCGCAGAAAGCTGCACTTATTAAGCTTATAAACTGACTCACTGCCTTGAACACACACACTCAGCTCCAGGCCTCGGAGCTGCAGAATTTATACATTTTATAGCGGAACCTCCACCAGTCAATAAAGCCCTTCAATGTGTGTTTTAGTGATTGTTTGTTTTTATGGTTTCATTTCCCAGCTATTAGCGTTAATTTAGTTGTATGTATTTCTTAGATCAGACATGGGAAGCCTGTGTGAGTGTTGATAAAGGCTGGTGTTAAAACCATGACAGTAGTTTTCATCGTTCTGTGGCAGAAAAACAAGTTGCACGAAACAAATCTGTCAAAAAGCCTGAATTTGGTAAACGTGCATTTTTGTAGAACAACTTTTCTTTTCCACACCGTGTCTTCTGATGTGAGGCGCGCTGATTACAATCTCATAATCTCTCGTCTACACAGGTGTCGTGGAAGTTTGTGTGCTTTCATTTTGCCGTTACTGTTTCCCTCGGCAGCACCCGTCTGACTGTGTGGTTGTGTTGTGTCTGTGGCTCTTCCTCAGTCTTAACAGCCTAATGAGGGTTCCTCTCTGAGCGAGCGCGCGCACACACACACACAAAGCTGTGTTGTGGGTTTAGTACAGAAAACATCTAGAAGGACACTTTCACCTACAGTAAGAGTTCCACAAGATCACCCAGACAGACATAACCTTTCTGCTTTTGGTCTGTTTCCGTGCATATGCACATATGAATTGCAGCCACACGTCCTTCCCTGCAGCCACCTATCGCCCTCCGTCTCTCTGCTGCCAGCGTCAACATGTGGGTTAAAGCGCTGAACCTGGCAGCGCTGAGCAGGGAGGTTTTTCCTTCCCGGCTGGTTTCAGCCTTTGATGTAAGGAGCTCAGGTAGTGCTGCTGCTGGGAGGCTTAATTTCTTGTTTCTTTGCTCCTTCTCCTTTTAGTGATTCGGGATCTCCCAGTGGGAGTGCGGCTGCTGGTATTACTGGTGGCTTTGAGGCTTGAAGCAGGCAAGACAAGCTTGTTGGCCACAAAACAGCAGATTTCATTGTTAACTATCCAGGGAGAGAGATTATTATCAACTTGCCAAAACAAAGAGATGAACTAATACAATTTAATAGGGGACTACTTTAGATTAGCCTAGCAAAAAAACCAAATCACAAAGGGAAACTGCTAGCTTAAGTTAAAGCTTATTTATTAACACGTCTCTCATTTATTCATTCATTTTGAACCAAAGTGTAAACACAGCAGGTTTGTTATCTTCACTAAGCTAGTCGTTTCCCACTTTGTCCAGTCTGCAAGCTAAAGTAAGCTAACAAGTCAACCGGTGGACCAAAACGTCAACCTCCAGACCAGAAAATGAAGCTGAACGTACCAAATGTACACAATATAGACACAATATCAACACAGACACGTGTTAAAAAGCAGAAACCCACACATAAATAACAAAGGCTCGAAATTTTGACTTATGATTCGCATGAACTGTTTACGTATTGCTATGTAAGGATAAAAGGATCTAACAATGTACTGTGTCTGAAAAATAACGAGTAACTAAAGCTTTACAGTAATAAATATGGTGGAGTAGAAGTAGAAAGTAAAATATTACTCTGTAAAGTATTCCTGGTCCATCCATGCTCTCATCCAGTCCGTGGTTTGGGGTCAGTCATATTTGGGGGGGGGTCAGCCTTGGAAAGTAGCATAAAGTGTAAAATAACAAAAACAAGTTTAGTTTTTTGTTTCCAACATTCGATGGTACCAAGTTTACACAAAACGAAAACGTTAGCCTTCCTCTGTAACTCTCGTAGGAAAAAGACGCTGTTTCACAATCTGGTGATTTTTTTCCTTCAAATCTAGAAGTAAATGCGGCAGGAAGTTGCAGTTGGCTCAGAGTTATGGGGCGCCATTTGTAAAGTGAAACATGCTGAAATTAACGGCAACATTTTTCCACATTTAGCTCAAAACCTTACAAAAACATATTTTTTCGAGTAATTTTTTACAACATTTAGTAAAATATTTGTAACTTTTCATCAAATGTTAAATCCATCCATCCATCTTCATCCGCTTTATCCGAGGCCGGGTCGCGGGGGCAGCAGCCTAAGCAAATGTTAAATATTAAATCTAAATGTTAAATGTTAAACCTAAATGTTTAGGCTAATATGCAAATTTATTGTACGGATCAACGGAAATACCAAAATAAAAGCTTCCCGAAAACCTCCGGTGCAAAATTGTGTCTGTTCTCCTCCTCACTTCTTCCCGCCATGTGCTGCTTCACTTCTTGCCTACGAGCATGTCCAGCGATTTTGCTGGACATGTGCTGCAGCGATTGTGAAGTGGAGACTGCAGCTGCTAAGAGTGCACTACTGCTAAACCTTTGGATGGCCGACAAAACGGATCTTCCGATGTTTTCAGCTAAATCGCCGGACGTGCTTTTTCATGGCCGGGTTATGGCTGAATTCCAGTGGAATGACGGTCCCGCCATAATAGACGTTCCAGCCAGTGGCGTGTCTAGAAAATTTTTGTTGGGGGGGCCAGGTAGGGGCACAGATTTGGAGAAGGGTGGCAGATGTAATTGGCAGATAATGTTAAAAACAATTCTACCAACCGTTAACCATAATTCAATAACCCTGTAAACCTAATAACCGTAACCTTATTAGAATGAGATTTTAACCACTACGGTGCAAAGTGTTTAGATACTGTGTTGATTAAGTACAAGAGATACAATCAGTCAGTGTTTATTCAGCATTCAAGGACATCAATATTTGCATAGTATTTTTACTGACATGTAGTGCACATGTGTTTTGGGCAAAAACATTTTTGAATATTAAAATACGAACATTTTTAACATACAATTGGCAAATTAGCCAATGCCAATGCAAAACCAATGCCTGTTAAAAAAAAAAAAAAGAAGATAATCTTCTCACAAACTGGTGTTTGATTTTGAAACAGGAAAAAAGTGGGGAAACAAATGAAAAGACTAACATTTGAATGAAACCTGAAAGCAAGTAAATACTTTCTATGCTGCCTTACTTTGGTAATATTGAGAACAACACTGGCTGATGATGAAATACATTCAGCTGGCATGGTGACACTGCCAGTATTAACCTGCAGGGCTGGACTGGGACAGAAAATCGGGCATTTTGACTACAGACCGACCCACCAGGTATTAAAGCCATAAAGCCTTTGAATGAAAACAAACCCTGTTGTGACAGTGATGTACAGTCTTTTTGGTATATGTATGATTTCTATACATTTTACGTCAGATAAAAACTTTCTTCGCAAGATTCAGATAATTATTTAATAAAAGCGAGATATTTTAAATGAGAATAAAAAAGAAAAGTATTTCTTTGTGCCCCCCTCTCCCTGTTAATGCCCTACCTGGCCCCCTGGCAACACTTTGCTAGACCCGCCCCTGCACAGTTACCAGCTGTCAGCTACATAAAAAAAGGATCCTGGTGTTATTTGTCTCTCAGAAACAGTTCATAACTTCAACTCATTCATGTCACCTAAAAGGTAAACCTGTTTCTCCATCACCTGTTCAGCTCTGATGATTCAGTAAGGACATCTCCTGGTTTCATCTTCATGTTTCCCTCTCACCACATATCTAAACCGACATCATGACCAGCAGCTTTACAGCTGTGGCTCCAGCAAACATCAGCTGATACTAGAAATTAATATTAAATAAATTCTAACAACAGCTGATCAAGCTTAAACGTGCTGCTGCTGTTTAGCGCGACATCTGCTGGTTTCCTCTTTCTGGCTCAAAGTGGGTGATAAACAAACAAGAGAGACGATCAGCTGATCATTGATCAGTTTCATGATTGAAGTAGCAACAGGAGAGAGAGGAGAGATAATGAGAGGAGAAGAGGCAGCTGTGCAGCGTAAACACACAGAATAACTCCAGTTTTGTGTCTTTTTCCATTCTAGCTGAAGTCCGGGACAAACTGCGTCTCTTCTCAGCTCAATATGAAACGCGTAATATTTTCTCTGAATGAGGGACCATTCCATTTTTAAGGAGCTGTTGGCAACTCTACTAACTAACCTTATGAATAAAATAAAGTTCACTATCAGTAACATCATAGCAACCGAACATCTGTATAAACTTGTCATGCTAGCTCACACAGTATGAGGTATTGTAACTGACTGTAAAAAGTCAGCACAACGAAAATAAACTACACCTAAACTTAGTTTATATCTGACCCAGATAGACTGCAGGTCATAACTTCTTACCTGAAGTTCAGTTCACCTGACACTCGGACTGGTGGCTGCCTCGGGTCTCTCCTCCTGCCTCCCCTTCCCTCATCCACCTGCTGGCCTCTGTGGAAGCCCCGCCATAGCCACCACCAAACAACGGAGTTATTTCTACACATCGACCTGCATCTTATAACTCATAACCAATGGCGTGTCCAGCGGGGTGGCCTGGGGGGGCACAGGCCACCCCCCAAACCAGACTGGCCACCCCAGGTGCCACCCCAAAGGCAAAACAATAAAATTCAATCAAATATCAAATGTCCGATTATGTTTTCACGGTGACGCTCAGATATCCGAGTGTAAGTGAATGCAGCATGCGCATCACGTTAGCAAAGGTAGGAGAGCCAAGCGCGAAAGACGGCACTGCAGGAAACAATTTTTCGGTGAAAGAAAATGAGGACAGAATAAATGTCCCGGTAAGTAATATTAAGTTTGTTGAGTTTAGTAAACTTCGGTGAAATTAGAATACCAAGGAAAAAATAACACTTAAAGAATTATTGCAGCTGTGGAATATTTCAGACAGTATGCTACTGAGGGCAGCTAACATAAGAGTTATGAGTTATAAGATATAATCTAAGTCGTAACGTTGCTGTATGGAGCTGCAGATTTGGTTGCAGGTTAACATAGCTGGACTGGCCATCGGGCATATCCCCAGTGACTTATTTTTTATTTTTTTTGTAATGGCATGAACAATGAGAGGTGGTGGATTGGCCAGATGCAGGTCGATGTGTAGAAATAACTCCGTTGTTTGGTGGTGGCTATGACGGGACTTCCACAGAGGCAACAGGTGGATGAGGGAAGGGGAGGCAGGAGGAGAGCCCCGAAGCAGCCGCCAGTCCGAGTGTCAGGTGAACTGAACTTCAGGTAAGAAGTTATGACCTGCAGTCTATCTGGGTCAGATATAAACCAAGTTTAGGTGGAGTTTATTTTCATGTTGCTGACTTTTTACTGTCAGTTGCAATAACTCATACTGCGTTCTAGCCAGCTTGGAGTTTTTATACAGCTGGGTGGGTGCTATGATGTTACTGATAGTGAACTTTATTTTATTCATAAGGTTAGTAGAGTTGCCAACGGCTCCTTAAAAAAATGGAATGGTCCCTCATTCAGAGAAAATATTACGCGTTTCATATTGAGCTGAGAAGAGACGCAGTTTGTCCCGGACTTTAGCTAGAATGGAAAAAGACACAAAACTGGATTTATTCTGTCTTTATGCTGCACAGCTGCCTCTTCTCTCATTCTCTCCCCCTCCCTCTCCTGTTGCTACTTCAATCATGAAACTGATCAATGATCAGCTGATCGGCTTTTCTCTCTTGTTTGTTTATCACCCACTTTGCGCCAGAAAGAGGAAACCAGCAGATGTTGCGCTAAACAGCAGCAGCACGTTTAAGCTTGATCAGCTGTTGTTAGAATTTATTTAATATTAATTTCTAGTATCAGCTGATGTTTGCTGGAGCCACAGCTGTAAAGCTGCTGGTCATGATGTCTGTTTAGATATGTGGTGAGAGGGAAACATGAAACCAGGAGATGTCCTTACTGAATCATCAGAGCTGAACAGGTGATGGAGAAACAGGTTTACCTTTTAGGTGACATGAATGAGTTGAAGTTATCAACTGTTTCTGAGAGATAAATAACACCAGGATCCTTTTTTATGTAGCTGACAGCTGGTAACTGTGCAGGGGCGGGTCTAGCAAAGTTTTGCCAGGGGGGCATGTAGGGCATTAACCCTCCTGCCATCCTTTAAAAAACTCACACCCATCACCCTAGGGACCATTCTCAGCCACGCCATAAAAAGACCATATATCCATATCTTATTCCACTTTAAATTAGCCAACCTTGTAAAACTACTTCTCCCTGAAATATTCATGTAAAGTTTTAATTATATTTTCGTTGTTTTAACCCTTCAAATCCCAGTGTTATTACATGAGCGCCCTGTGTTATAAGCCCCAAAAACCAAAAAACGAAACTAAATATTTCCACAAAAAACCAGTTGAAGTAATATGTGATTGTCATTATAAGTAGGCCTTTAGATGGACCAAAGATTGGCACCAACATACATTTTGACCTGCCATTATTTTTTTGCATTTTTTTTGCAATTTAAAAATTAAAACTTCAAGGCCCTGAGTCTTCATTGACATCCAAGAAAAGAAAAAAAAATAAAATCATATGATGATAATTTGGGGTTGAAAAATAGCATTTATAATGGAAGTCAATGGGCAGAAAATGGTCCCCAGGGTGATGGGTGTGGGGATTTCTGCTGCTCAGCCATTTTAGGCTGATTTAAGGAATTCACACTGGAATATTAACATTGACAGGTAAAAACTATCCTGTGGCAAGTTTGGTTATATTCCACTGAACACAGTGGAAATGGCAGCCATTTAACACATAGCAGTGGCACAAAAAGGTCCCAAGAAGGCAGGAAGGTTAACAGGGAAAGGAGGGCACAAAGAAATACTTTTCTTTCTTATTCTCATTTAAAATACCTAGTTTTTATTAAATAATTATCTAAATCTTACAACCAAAGTTTTTATCTGACGTAAAATGTATAGAAATCATACATATACCAACAAGACTGTACATCACTGTCACAACAGCATTTGTTTTCATTCAAAGGCTTTATGGCTTTAATACCTGGTGGGCCGGTCTGTAGTCAAAATGCCCGATTTTCTGTCCCAGTCCAGCCCTGCAGGTTAATACTGGCAGTGTCACCATGCCAGCTGACTGTATTTTATCATCAGCCAGTGTTGTTCTTTATCAATATTACCAAAGTTTACCATAAGGCAGCATAGAAAGTATTTACTTGCTTTCAGGTTTTATTCAAATGTTAGTCTTTTCATTTGTTTCCCCACTTTTTTCCTGTTTCAAAATCAAACACCAGTTTGTGAGAAGATTATCTTCTTTTTTTAACAGGCAGAGAAAGTTTTGCATTGGCTAATTTGTCAATTGTTTGTTACAAATGTTCGTATTTTAATTTTCAAAAATGTTTTTGCCCAAAACATATGTGCAGTATATGTCAGTAAAAATACTATGCAAATATTGCTGTCCTTGACTGCTGAGTAAACACTGACAAAGCACTGATTGTATCTCTTGTACTTTATCAACGCAGTATCTAAAAACTTTGCACCGTAGTGGTTAAAATCTCATTCTAATAAGAGTTAAAAGTGCATTTGGTTATTAGGTTTATAGGATTATTGAATTATGGTTAATGGTTGGTAGAATTTTTTTTTTAAACATTATCTGCCAATTAAATCTGCCACCCTTCTCCAAATCTGTGCCCCTACCTGGCCCCCCCAACAAAAATTTTCTAGACACGCCACTGCTCATAACTCTTATGTTAGCTGCCCTCAGTAGCATACTGTCTGAAATATTCGATGGTTGCAAAAATTCTTTAAGTGTTATTTTTTTCCTTGGTATTCTAATTTTACCGAAGTTTACTAAACTCAACAAACTTGATATTACTTACCGGGACATTTATTCTGTCCTCATTTTCTTTCACCGAAAAATTGTTTCCTGCAGTGTTGTCCTTCGTGCTTGGCTCTCCTACCTTTGCTAACGTGATGCATAGCGCAGAAGCCGATGCTGCATTCACTTACACTCGGATATCTGAGCTTCACCGTGAAAACATAATCGTACATTTGATATTTGATTGAATTTTATTGTTTTACCTTTGGGGTGGCACCTGGGGTGGCCAGTCTGGTTGGGGGGGTGGCCTGTGCCCCCCCAGGCCACCCTGCTGGACACGCCATTGGTTCCAGCCATGTGTTCCAGCCCTAAACCTAACCTTATCTAACTATAACCTTATTCCTAACCTTTACTAGCAGTTAAATGACGTAAAATAGTGTTTTCCAAAGCGATTTTTAGAAAATGAACGACCGTGTAGATTGAGTCCAAACGGTTCTCACGTGCTCTCCTTTTTCCGTTACCGTAATTTAGGAACGTGTTGGGTACCCGAAAGCATAAAATGTTGACAATTTGTCACCTAGCGAAAATTATTACGCTTTGGGAGTGAGAACGTGTCTGACCACTACCGGCACACTTTGGCACCGGAGGTTTTCGGAAAGCTTTTATTTTGGTATTTCCGCTGATCCGTGCAATAAATTTGCATGTTAGCCTAAACATTTAGATTTAACGTTTAGATTTAAATATAATATTTAGATTTAACATTTAAAATTCTGTTTTAAATATGAAAAGTTACAAATATTTTTACTAAATGTTGTGAAAAATGACTTGTTTTGAGCTAAATGTGGAAAAATGTTGCCATTAATTTCAGCATGTTTCACTTTACAAACGGCGCCCCATACAGATGCCACTCTCATTTGTTTGTGGGTACACTGGGCCTCGGACTGGGGATTTGTGCTCAGACAGGGAGACGACCTTGAGGATAAAATCTATCAAATGTGCTACAGATGGGACGAGGTGGGGTAGGAGGAGACGGCTGTGTATGCTGTGGGGTGGCGCTGAGGCCTCAGCCAGACTGGGCTGTGTGCAGACACACCTGCGCTGGGCCCCCTTTTCCGAAACCCCCAGTGCCCCAGTCTACCACAGTAGGTGCTCCTCCTGACATGAGGGAGGCTGCTGATTAGGCAGCTTTCTGTTTTTGTTTTCATCTGTCAGGTTTTGGTTCCCAGCAGAAAAAGACCAAATTTGTTCGGAAACAAATGTTTGACATAGAAACACTAAAACTGACGTCTTTGCATGGATGCAAAACACTTTGTTGATACAAGGACCAAATCCTTGGCTGTGCTGTTATTTGTGAGGATGTTTTCAAGCCAAGGTTTCTTTCAAGGTTAGCGTGAGCGTCATTCATCAGACGTGGTATGTCGAGGCCGGCCAAACGATCCACGATTAAATACAAACATGCTACATTTTCACAAAATTCTTCTCCAAGGTTTTCAACAACTTGTCTCTTTCTCATGTGAAGCCTTCGAGAAAGCACAGATCGAATCATGAATGTCATTTCAAACTCAACAGTTCTATTTTACAAAGCTCAAATGTTGTACTTGGTCATATTCTCAGCTTTTCTATCCGTTCGTACCCCAGCGAGTGGAGTGGGCAGCACAGTGTTCACCACAGTGAGGTGACTTGTTCAAACGTTAGACAAAAACCAGCTCTTGTAGTCTGGTTTTTATTCTTCTCTCTAAGTATTATCAAATGACTGGATGTATCAGAAGCAAATGTCACAGGTGCAGTCATGTCAAAGAGGAAGTCTGCCCTTTTGTGTTTAGCAAAGACAATAAAAAAAATCATCTGGGCCTTACCGGGTTAGTACCAGGCAACAGGACCGAAAACCTAAATGAGAGGATGAGAGCGACAATAACAGCAAAGAAAACATGACGGTCTGTCAGCGAACTCACAAAGTGATTTGGGAATGAGGAAGAGGTGCTCATCTCTTCCTCATTCCCACAGAGTGGGTGTGGGAGTTACCCAAAAATCCCGCTGAGGTGCTAGTTTGGCCGAAGGCTTTCCTGGAGGCAATAACGACATCTTCAGCTCGTGTCGAAAACACCTCTGCTGAAAATGTAAATGCATGTAAAGCAGCAAATACTTGAAATACAAATTTCTGTTTGTAGTATTTTGATGTCGAAGTTGGAGTATTTTAAGCTCTTTCACCACAGACTTTATTAAGTGTCTTTTTGGGGGCTTTCCTGCACAGCCTGGTGAGAAATTCTCAGTAAATGTCACGCTGACCTCGACCACTGCTGCCACTGATCTTTCATCATCTCTCCACCTGCGTCTCCTCCACCTATGCCGTGCTCACGTCTCCCTGCGTACTTTTACTCTCTACACCGTTTGTCTTCATCTATCTCACATCGCCGCACAGCAAGAAGGGAAATGTTAAAGCTAAATAGAACTTCAAAGGATGAGTGAAGGAGGCTGGAAGAAGCCAAACAGAGTGGAGTGTTTTTAAATGTAGAGACTGAGAGATCTTCAGGTTAAATCCTTACCAGGGCTGATAGCTGAGCACATACAGACTAACTGCACTCCTGCCACGATATCAAATATTCAGAGCAACTGAAACAGGCAGCTGATCACGGCTCAAACATGCCATCAAACATCACCTTGCGGTGGAATATTGAGGTGAAGGAGGTTTTACTGCGTGTCCAGTATTCGT
This sequence comes from Maylandia zebra, assembly GCF_041146795.1. Lineage (NCBI taxonomy): Eukaryota > Metazoa > Chordata > Actinopteri > Cichliformes > Cichlidae > Maylandia > Maylandia zebra. The sequence goes on along the minus strand of NC_135188.1, from coordinate 1,566,229 downwards.
CAGACACTTGATATTTTCTCCCATTTAAAACAAGAACAATATAAACAAAGTTGAAATGTTTTTTCCCCACTGTGTGTACGAATGTTCCTCAAATGGAAACACAGGTGAGTTTGTTCTAAAGAGAAGCCTCAGGAGCTGCAAATGCAACGTGGAAGTAACAACAACTTCCTCCTGACGCCGGCTCCTGTTAACATCTGTAAAGTGTTAAAAAGCAAACGACACACAGTTTTCACCTCCACAGGAAGTTTCTGCCTGTGTCACAACTCGTTACTCTTTCCTGTGCGCTATCGGAGCCTTTGGAGTATTTCTGACTAATGTCACGGCTTAGTGTTCAGTTCAGTTCAGTTCATTTTTATTTCAAACATTTCAAACATGTGCCTTCACAATCATTACAAAATATCATTCCATTATTTGTTTGAAAAGGAGTAGGCTGAAGTATTTACTTATTTGTCCCTACCCCCTCAAGTTTTACCTCTCATTCATTACATTTTTTTTTTGTCTTAAATTAAACAAACAACATATGAAACATATGAAACATATGAAGTAAAACAAAACATAACATACATAAATCAAAAACAAGAAATTAGCAAGCCCCACCACAGTATAGTTTCTTTCATATGAAAAATACAGAATGTGTATATTTGCAGATACACAAGTTATGGAAAAACAACAAACCAAAACAAAACAAAAAAACAAAAAACCAACCAAAAAAGAACCACAACACCATTACCAGCAACATTACCATCCTGGGTTAACCCCGTTTTCTTCATTCTTATACTTATTTAAAATTAGGTTTTTATATTTTACTTTAAACTGTTTTATGTTTTGACTGTCTTTTATTTCTTCTGTTAGACTGTTCCATAATTTAACTCCTGCAATTGAGATAGACATAGTTCTTAAAGTTGTTCTAGCACTTTGTATTTTTAAATTCCACTTCCCTCTTAAGTTATACCCACCTTCTCTTTCTATGAACAATTTACAGATTTCTTTGGGAAGCAATTTATTTCTTACTTTATACATTATTTGCGCTGTTTTAAGCTTCACCAAGTCTTGGAATTTAATAGCTTGCATTTTGACAAAGAGTGCATTTGTATGGTCCCTGTACCCTACATTATTTATTAATCTAATGGCCCTTTTCTGTATTATAGTTATTGTTTGTGTGTTACTTGATAGACGAGCCAGCTAGCGCGTACTTCAGCGCTGGTGAGGTATCTAATAGCTTTATTGTTTACGTGGCACCGAGGAGCAAATACACATGCAGCTGACATCAGACGTTTATCTCCATAAACATGTTCTTGCTGAGTTTATCGTCTCACTCGATTGGGTCATACTGCGAAAAAGTCCATGTTGTAAATTTTGGTAATTGCAGGTGTCCGAAAGGAGGAAATGACCCACGCCTCGTTGCCACGCCCAGTCCCAAACCTGCGGGTGGTAGCTTTGTCCAGCCTCGTGCGTGTAAGTGTCCGTGCACTGGACTCTTAAACCTGAAGAAAGCACCTTTCTGACCGAGTTTGGTAGAATTACTGGCTAACACAGCCTTCTTGCTGTCAGTTTGGGCTCCAAAATGTTAATATTCAGGATATTCAGGCTTCACAAACCAACAGGTGAAGTCGTGGTGGCTACGTCCGTCTTTTCTACACAGTCTATGGGCAGTAGTCAATGTTTTTGTGACGGTGACTCTGTTTTGGCCACTGCAAAAGCCATTTGGGTGTTATTTGATAGCACTCTGGCTAAAATGTAACCGTAGAATCTGGACTTGTGTGTCGTATGCGTCGGGAGCACTGCAGGGAGGTGTGACCTTTGGGCGTAATCAGGGCGCATTTTGTTTCAGACAAATAAGTGAATTTCACAATCACTGTGTCACAGAAAAAAGTTGCCTAACGCGTCAGTATTTAATGAACGCGGCGACGCCACACTCGTGTCGTAACAGCGCGCTCCTCAGCCTGCACGCTTGGTCAAAGCGCTCGTTTTTGCACACTCTGAATACTTATGTCCTAATTTGAGCTATTTTTCTCTAATGTTTTCAAACGGAGGTTTATTTATAGTTGAGCAGACACACTATACTCACGCAGGCGGCCTCTTTCAGGCATGCGAGCACCACTGCCATTGCATTACAATAATTCCAGCTTGCGTAAGTCTGCAGCCGCAGCTTGTTTGTTGACTCTCAGACCTCTCGCTGAACTTTTACACTCACCCTACTTCCCTGATCCCCAACTTCCTCACGTCTCTTCCTCTCCTTGTGAGAACATAAACAAACAGTGTTTTTATTATAGTCATTCTTGGAAGTTTCAAGACCCCCCCCCCCATCCGTACCGTGGTCCCTCCCTGTTCCCAGTGTGCGGCGTGCTGGCCCTGGGGGTCATAGAGCAGCGCTGTGGTCAGTCAGGCCTGAGTCGCAGGATGTTGAAGTAAGTTGCCTCCAGGCTGTGTCTACAAATAGGACCTGAGAAAAGTGAACAGTTAAAGCCTCGATGCCTGGCTTCACCTCTTCTGTGGGTCAGAGGATAACAGACCCCCCCCCCCCCCCCTCTCCGTCAAAGAAGTGACGTGAGCTCAGGGCCAGCACTTAGGCTTCATTCCTCAATGTCAGTAACAACAGTAAAAGGCAAACTGGAGGAACTAATCAAAGACTTTGGCCGATAGTTTGGTGATTGAGTTTCTTCTAACTCTGTTTGTGGAACAGAGTCCGTGGAGGAAGTAGCTTTGCAGCCACTGGGCCCATGTTACAATCCAGAGTAGCAGTTAGTCTCCCGCTGCCCTGTAATTGATGCTGTCGTGAATGCTGCAATCTGTCTTTGATCCTCGGAGAAGTACAAGTTCTCACCTTCGATGTGGCGTTTGCAACGTCCACGATGGGTGGTGTGCGCTGGGTCTGTTTCCTCTGTAAACACTAATACAATGCTGCTGCATTTATCCCATAACCATGCCTCTGTCACTCAGGAAGCAATTAAGTGTTTCCCCTTTCTCTCATTTGGACTCGATCGTGTGAGAGAAAACTCCCACCGTGCTCAGACCTGCAAACGCCCGCCGGCTTTGTTTTTGTAAATACATTTCAAGGAAAACTTGACTTTTTGTATTATTGTTATTATAGTTCTTTCACGACACATCTCTGCAGTACACAGTGCAGTTTGCTGTCAGGAGCAAGCTGTGCTATATTCCTTTTATTATTATTAGATGAAGGATTTTAAAAGATCTTCTTAACTTCCTACTCAGGTCGTGGATCAGGAAAACACACTGATAAAAATGCTTTTTAATGAATATTTAGATCTTTGTCAGTGTTATTGCTGCTGCATGAAGTGATTAAAAGAAAACAGAAAACTGCTGCCACATGAGAGCAGCTGCCCATAGACTGTACATGGAAGATGGCCACAGATAGCCCACTGGTTTTAGTGTCTGTGTTCTGAAAACTCAAAGCTAGCACTGTGTATGCACACTGCATGATTCCAGTTCACAGACATATATAACAGACATGTAAGGGAGGAGAGCCCCTCGCTGTCCCCCCAAAGCCTGGGGAGAACACAGAGCTCTCACACAGACACGTGGGGAGAGAAGTCAAGAGAAAGAGCTCTCAGGTGGACTGGCCAAGATAGACCAGAGCCAGCTCACCGGCAAGTGTAAGTTATGGAGCTACAAGTTCATCCTCGTTCAAAGAGGGATGTGGCCTCTGAAGATGAGCAAAGTCAGAAGATACAGAAGATGGGCTGTTACATCCAGAAGTGTCTGGGGCTGCTGAGATGTTTCTCTGACGTTGGCCTGGACTGTAGGGAAACCACAGATCAGTTGGTAAGAGCATCTAGCAGCCAGGTATGAACAGGGAGGACATGGAAAGCTGAGGAAGTTGTTGACCAAGCAACCAGTAGTCGTCAGTCCCAGGAGGTTGTCGGAAGAGTCCAAAGAGTACCCACCAGAGGTTGTAGTTCAGTGAATTGAATTAGAGGATATATTGGTACACCTATCACCCAAGCCAAAAAATCAACGACTGAACAGATGTTACAAAGAGATATTTTAAATTATCCAGAAATAACACACTTTTTAAGCTGGTTTAGCTGTCCATCTGTGGGGACTGACTTTTGGAGTCTCAACCCTGGAATCTGTCACTTGGTACTTCCTGAAATACTACAGGTAGCCGTGTGCCGCTTAAGACGTCAGCCACACAGGCCTAGACTGGTCTGCGGCCCCTTGGGAATCTCCTGTGAGGGGAAAACTGATTTGCAAGTGGCTGCTGGCAGTCATCGACTGAAATCGGTTGCAAAGAATGTGCTCCACCAAAAACCTCTTTATCATTGGTTTGGCTGCTTGGAGCGTGCTGGTGGCCACAGATAATGCCGACTTCTCTGCAAACATTCACCAACTAATCACCAAGTGAAAAAGTGCTACACAAACTGGAAACAGAATGTTCACTTTCAAAGTAAAAGTTGTCCCTTGGAGCTGAAATGTACTTCAAAAAGCTTTTACTTTGAAAGCACATGGTCTCTATTTCCAGTTTGTGTGACACACTTCACAGTTTGGTGCAGGTTGGCAGACAAGTCAACATCCTAACTACCAACTAACTACTAACTTTAGGCAGTGGCGTCAGTCTGGTCGTATACCTTGTTGTGACCAGTTTCACCTAATGATTGCCACCAACCTCTAGCGACCAGTCAGTCAAGGAGTACACATTTTTCCCTGGCGACCAATGAAATGCTGGAAAAGCTGAAAAGGTGTTGGACATGGAAATGAAATTCCTACCCTGATCATCAGGGACTTGTTGTATTTTCTAACGTCATATATACTCTTATCGTAGTGGATGCTCATACATAACAATGGCAAAAGTTTTGTATGATAAGGTCGGTGTTTGTCTTTAGTAAAGCTCAGATGTCAAACTGCTCCAAACACACAAACTCAGAGGTGTTGTGTCCTCTTAGATGTCATCGAGAACATGTATCCTTAACATGGTCACTTCCAGCACACCCATGTTCATATCTCCTGTTTGTACGAAGCAACCAATCACAAAATAGGAAGAGGAAAAAAATATTGGTGTTTGCACCAAGGCTCAATATAAGGTAAATAAGGATTTTTAAAAACTGTGAATCATGCAGAGCTACTTGGTGCTGGAAATGAGCACGATGTGTTTTTTGGTTTGAGATTTCTTTCTGCAAATAAACACCAGCTTCAATTTGCGTTTGCATGCTAAGACATTTATTTAAGACCTTGAAGTGCAGGATCTGTCCATTTAGCGAGGAGACAGTGGGTCATTGTCAGGTCCCCACGTCACTGGAATCCTGGGAATTTTTATCCCCACTCTGATCTGCACTCACAAGTCTCCACACTGCTAATTTCAAATGCAGTTGAGGAAAGAGACTGAGGGGGGAAATGACACAACAGACGTTTGATCACTGGACTTAATGCAATGAAAAAATCAATTCAATTCAATTTTAATTATACAGCAGTCACCCCAAGGAGCTTTGTATTATAAGGAAAAGACCCTACAATAATACAGGGAAACCCCAACAAGCAGACAACAGCCTCTGAGCAGGCATTTGGTGACAGTGGGAAGGAAAAACTCCCTTTTCTGAAGAACAGGAACAGGATGAAATGTCTGGTAGAACCAGGCTCAAGGCAGCTGTGTCCAAATTCATAGGCTGCACCCTCCAGAGGACCCGGCCTTTGAGGTCTATGTGGGCTGGGTCCTCCGAAGGCCGGGTAGGCTGGAAGTGATCAGCGTGAAATGGGACTAGCCTTCAGATTTACGTCACCGCTGTCTCGGTGGAGTTTAATAAACTCCTTGCTATCGAAAATATAACAGGACACTGGCGTAAACTCTCGGCCGTCTCACACTTCTGATGATCAGCTGTCTGTTTGATGTTTATTCAGCTGTGTAAAAACTATAACTTTAATCTCAGCCAAACCGATTTACTCAGGAACAAATAAAATACTAAAAAAAGCCAAACAATAACATTTTTAAGTGACTCATACATCATGTTTAACCTGAGTAGCGAAAGACCGCGGAAAACGATTTGCCGGGAGTTCACTGTTCTCGCTGGTGTTCTGAGAAACCATCCTACTCTGACAAAACGTCCTACCCGTATTATAGTTTGACGGTGACTTGTGACTAACCCTAAACCTACCCCTACCCCTAACCTAACCTTAAGAAGTATTCCGGATGGGTGAGAGATAAAGAAGTTAATTCGGCGTTGGTTTTGTGCGCATGCACCGCGTCTGCGCAGAAACATTGGGTAGGATGTTTTTTCAGGTAGGATGGATTCCCAGAACACCGGCTCTAGTGAGCCTTGAACCCCGGCTAGCTATCGAGCTGTTGACGTCTCCGAAAACGTCAGAGCGCTTTTACAAATATGGGGTGTCTTGATAAACCGAGCAGCTACATTCTGGTCTGAAAATATGTTAAAGTTTATTTTGTGTAATAAGAGTAATATTAAAACTTAGTAGCTGCTGCCATTGTTGGAAACTGGAAGTGGCTGAGCTGCGCTATGAATCCTGTAGGATTACATCGCTGTGAAGTAATCCTATGGTGGCCCTGCAAAAACGAACCAAAACATGCTGGTAAGTGTGTTTTAATCTCATGAGTCATATAATACTGATGACGGATGTTTAGGCTAGTTAGGTTAGCACACTTACCTCTCATCTTTTCTTTCCTCACAAACCGATAGATCCTCCACTTCTTTTAAGTGTCTCCCAGCGCAATTCTTAGAATATTTTGGTTCCTTCAACTGGTCCGTCGGATTATTGTCTCCCCAGAAACACTTCCCTTGTGCTTTTGGAAATCAGTTTTTTCCTATTTCTGTTGTGTTTTGTGTGCTTTTGCAGCGTTTTTCTTATTGCTGGTGTTTTCTTAAGCTCCAGTCTGTTTGGCCTCTGTAGTAATCGGCCTACAAATGCGGCCTGAGGAGGATGCAGCCTATGAATGTGGACACAACTAGTGTGTGAAAAACTCACTGCACCCTTCCTGCATACATAGAGATTATAAGAGGGTAAGCAGCATAAGCAGCAACCAGGTGCTGTTAATCAAATGCTCTTTATTAACCAATTATCAGCAAGTGTGAGGATCTCTATAAAAATTGAGGTTTTGGCAGTTTGTCATGTGTTTGTTAACATGATGCCTGGACCCTGGTGGGTCTGAAGTCCATCATTGTGCTGTGTGAAGAGAAGAGCTCCATCTCGGATATCTGGTGAAAACAAAACACCAAACAACACAAACACCTCACAGCAGCTGTCAAGCACTCTGGTGAAGAGCTGATGGTTTGGGCTTGTTTTTCAGCCACAGGACGTGGATATTTTGGAGCCACTGAGTCAACCATGAACTGCTCTGTGTGCCAAAGTATTCTAGAGTCAATATGGAGGAAAGACAAAAGAGTCAAGGTGCTTCAACGGCCAGAAAAAGTCCCGGACCTTCAGAGGGCTGTGCATAAACAAATGTCTGCGAACTTCATTAAAAGAAGCCAAAATGTGTCCGCTGATGAAGTCAAACAGGAAACAGTGCTGCTAATCTGGTTCTAATACTGACTGAATCCTGGGGTGTACATGGTTTTTCACATGCGTGCATGGAGTCCTGTGTAAACCTTCATTTTCACATGACCGTCTCATTTTCTTTTTCATCACAGACAACTCTCCTCTTCACCTCTTTGTGCCTCTTCTGACTATCTCAACTCTTTCCGGAGGAAACGTTTCCAAGAACTGAGCTTGCATGCATATTCACACGTGGCAAGGAAGTAACAAAACAACACTGTCCACAGATTCCCAGTGCGCGAGGAAGTACATGGCCATACGTTGATGTTGTGCAGCACATACTAGTTTCCTGCAGCCAACACACATTTTCCACTCAAGCCTATGCTGGACCTGTAACTCTGAACTGACCTTGACTGCGCTACGCATTTTCTCTGCCTCTTACCCTGGATGTGCTGCTCTTAATGTCACTGTGACAATACCTGGATAAAGCTGTCGCTGACACATCCTCTAAGGAAAGGTATCGAGGCGCTGCTCCCCAGTTCCTTATCTATGTTCAAGCCTGCGCACTGCTGAACTGCCCGTCAGTGTGAGACCGTTTTTCCTCTTGTGAGTAGGAGGAGGGAGCGAAGAGACAAGGAAGAGAGATGAAGGAGCAAAAGAAAAAAACAGAAGACAAAAAATAATTCAGTCTTGGCAGTACGACCGGAAAGAGCAGGTGATAAGAGCTGGAATGGGGAACTGCAGAGGAGTGGACAGCAGAAGTGACCTTGACAGTCTAATCTGTTTATAGATAAGTGTGTTGTGATGCATGTGTGGGAAAACAAGGCACTCTGGAACAAGCGCGTGACCCAGGGTTAAGTGTCTTACACACAGACGGGCCTCTATAGACACAGGAACATGCAACACACATGATGGAGCAGGTTATAATCAGAGTGAGGCCGGTGACACTGTCAGAGACAACTGTGTGAAACAGGAAGTAAAGTCTTTGCTTTAGAAAATAAAACTCTTCTTTTCTTACCTCCAGAGGGATTTGACAATTCACTTGTTCAGCATGACACGTTGAGCGATGGGAGGTTGGGACTAATTTCAAATTAGAACCTACTGAACCCGGAATAACCACAAAGACAGTTTTGGCTGTGATAGTGTCACAACTCTGGAACAGTCACTAAGCCTCACCAGTGTGAATCCAGTCTAAGCCACGAGTACTAAATAAAGGGCGTATTTGTGACTTCCCATATAAAGTATCTTCACTCTTACCAACCGCGGCAGCATAGCAGACATTGTTTTCACCTTGTGAGTCTTCGTGTGTGTCATCGTGGCAAAATGTGGCGCTAATGTATGTGTTTGTCTGCGGACAGATTTTGGCATCGGGTTGGTGTCACAACTGTGCGAGATACATTGACGACACTTCGCAGGTGTGTAGCTGACACCACAAACTAGGCTTAACTTAACAAACGGTGTAATCTCATTCGGGTCCAAGAAGGTCTCCAGTTACCACGTTGTAAACCGACGTCCATCATAAATTTGGCAAACGTTCGGACTGAAGCACAGCCGAGGGTGATGGGAATGGTTTTGTAGGTTATACATCCTGACAGTGGACTAATTTTCAGCCTCACGATGGCACCAGTAAGAGGTGATCGAGGTCAGTATTGATTCTGAGCAAAACATGAATGAATGGGAAGTTTACAGTCACAAAAGTCCGGATCTACTCAAAGTACAGCAAAGATATTTCAGTCTGGATGAAAGCGGTTGGCCATTCAACCCAGTGATAATTCCATCCTAACCTCTGGAGATTTGCTTAACCTGTACAGGTCTGTGCCTCCCTGGACAATCACTGACCCAGCACGACGTTCTCAGATCTGTCACGTGGGCTCTGGTGAACCTGCTCACATCTGTGGAAAGCCCACGGTGCCAGTGGTGGACCTGCCACTTCTGGCATTATATGGCAAATGCCCATCAGGGTCCACAGTGCTTGGCAGTGAGCACAGGGCCCACTAGTTTCTGATTGTTTGGCAGAGACATTCACATGCTGGAGGTCATTTGTTAGGACTTGCAGTGGTCGTCTTGTTCCTTTTTGCACAAAGGAGCAGATACAGGTCCTGCTGATGGGTTAGCTCTCCTGTTCAGCTCTTCTAGAGGACCTGCCTGTCTCCTGGAATCAACTCCATGCTCTTCAGACTGTGCTGGGAAACCTTCTGCCATTCTGGAGAAGTTGGACTACCTGCGCAGCCTCTGTAGTGTAGAGCTGATTATGTATTCTCCAACATGAGTGTAATAACACAGCTCATTGTTTTTACGTGCTGACAACAGCCGAACCTCAGTTACTTCACTTGTGCTATGAAACAAATGGAAATCCACTCGTTTGATGCACATCTGTTCTGCAGATGCATGAAAACCCACCGCATCCTATTTGAACTGATAATGTGCATGCACAGTGTCAGGCATATATTATGTTGTATTTACTTTTGGAAGCACACTCTCTCCACATCACAGGAGTTTTCTCGTGTGAAGTGGACATAAGAGGGAAAGGTGTGGACTATTTGGCTTGAATGATAGTAAACTGTGTGTGATTATGCTGTGTTTGTGTGAAACGACATGTGAATCAGATGGTGAGAAATCCTGCTGTTTGTCTGTTTTGTGTTGGTTGCAAGCTGCAAGGCCTGAAAAACTAAACAATCCGAATAAATAATAGTGCAGGGAGCCATTCGAAGACGATTCTCCAGGAACACTTTGTCCGTTTAAGCTCATGACCCCTCTCCTTTGCGGTCACAGCCTATCTCACACGCAGAGCCAGATGCCCTTTTGCATAAACTCTCTGACACGCCGAGGCTGAATGGAGGCTCATGCTTCCTGGCTCCTTATGTAGCCGATTACTGAGCCCTCCACGCCAACAAAAAGAAAAAGCCACTCTCCGTTCAAACACCACTCTGTTTGCATGCTGCAGCAGAGGCGGCTGCTGCCAGAATAAGAGGAAGTTTGTTTTGCCTTCTTCATCTGCATCTGTGACCAAATGACAGCCCAGTTCAGTTTTTATTGTCATAGATTAAAAAGATTTTAAATTAGTAAGAAATAATAATCAAAGTGTTTTTATTGAGTTTTCAGAAAGCATATCATTCATACAGAAAAGCTCGAACTCAAGTCCTACCGCACAGTGTAAGACAAAACTATACCCAGACAGAGGAAGAAAAGAAAAGGGGGAAAAAAAAAAAAAAAAAAAGGGGGGGGGGGGGGGGGGGGGGGGGGGAGTTGCCAGTTATGGAGTGGAAGGAAACTCATCTTCAAAATAGGAAATGAAAGGCTGCCAGACCTTAAAGAATTTCTTGGTGTTGCCCTGTATAGTAAATCTGAGATGTTCTAATTTGAGGTGTGCCATCACCTCCTCCACCCAGCGTTTATGGGATGGCGGTGTTGCCTTTATCCAGTTAAGTAGAATCAATCTCCTAGCCAGCAATGAGGCGAATGCTATTGCCTTCCTCTGAGAGGCTGTTAGTTGAGTTTCCCTCGGTGCCACACCAAAGATGGCTGTCAGAGGCATTGGTTCCATATCCTTATTAGAAATGAATGAGAATGTTCTAAAGATGTTAGCCCAAAAGTCTTTCAGCCTGGAACAAGACCAGAACATGTGGCATAAGTTGGCTGGTACCTGTTTACATCTGGGGCAGGTCGGATCGGCCCCCTGGTACATTCTTGCCAGTTTCTCCCTTGACAAATGCAGTCTGTGCAACACCTTGAACTGTATCAATCCGTGTGTCACACATATAGAAGCAGAGTGTACTAGATCTACAGCCCCCCCCCAGTCAACCTCTGAAATGTCCAGCCCCAATTCTTCCTCCCATTTCCGTCTTACATTGTCCAGGGAGGGGGAAGCCACATTCTGAATATGTGTATATAGCGTGGAGATTGTCCCCTTAGCAGTCGGATCTGTGTCCATCAACTCGTCTGTCCATCCGCTTTGTGGAAGCTCGAGGGAGGGGCTGAATGACTTTTTCACAAAGTCCCGAACCTGGAAATATCTAAAGTAATTAGTCTTGGAGGAGATTCCATAGTCCTTTTCCAGTTGAGCAGCAGACATAAAAGTACCATTTTTAAAAAGATGTTTGACACATTCCACCCCAGCTCTATGCCATTCCCTAAAGGCTGTTCCCCCGAGGGCTGGGGGAAACAAGTGATTTCCATAGATGGGAGCAGACAGGAGGGCGGTTCTGTTTTTAAAATGTGATCTGAATTGAGTCCAAATTTTCAGAGAATGAGATACCACCGGGTTGTTTGTGTAAAGATGTTTGCTCAAGGGTAGAGGAGCGCAGACCAGGGAGCGCAGGGACACTGGACTAGAGACATACCTTTCCATATGAACCCATATTGGGGTTTCATCCTCATCCAACTCTTTGACCCAAAATAACAACTTATGTATATTAGCAGCAAAATAGTAGTGCATATAGTTCGGCAGAGCCAGGCCTCCCTCTTCTTTCTGTCTCTCAAGAAACTCCCGTCTTATCCTGGGGACAGTTTTTTTCCAAATAAAGGCAGACGTACATTTGTTCAATTCCTTAAAAAATGATTTAGGAATGAAAATCGGTATCGTCTGAAATAAATAGAGGAGCCGCGGCAGTATAATCATTTTAACAGAATTTACCTTCCCTGCTAATGATAAGGGGAGCGACGCCCACCTTTCCATATCTAATTTCGCTTTGTCCAGTGCAACTTTAAAGTTATAGTCCAGTAAATCTTTATACTTACTAGTTACATTAACACCTAAATATGTGAATCTATCCTTATGTATTGCAAAGGGATAGGCCCGGAAAGAAAGTTTCCTCGCCTGTTTATTAATGGGGAAAAGAACACTTTTGTCTAAATTAATTTTATAGCCCGACACCCTCCCAAAATCTTTGATAATACCAAGGGCCACCGGGATACTAGTGGCAGGGTTTGACAGAAAAAGGAGGAGATCGTCAGCATACAAGGACAGCCTATGGTTTTGTGTCCCCCTTTGTATCCCTACCAATTCAGCAGCCTGTCTCAGCATCATCGCAAGGGGTTCAATTGCCACATCAAAGAGCAGGGGTGACAAAGGGCACCCCTGTCTTGTTCCCCGGAATAGAGAGAAGGGTTCAGATACGATATTATTCGTTCTCACCATAGCCTGGGGGCTCGAATAAATTATTTTAATCCACGAGCAAAATGTTGGACCAAAGCCGAATCTTTCGAGGGCCGTAAATAGATAGTAATACTCTATTCGATCAAAGGCTTTGTGGGCATCTAAGGATATCACAATCTCTGGCATAATGTTATCTTCAGCAGTATATACTACATTGAACAGATGGCGGAGATTGCTGGAGAGTTGTCTACCTGCAACAAACCCTGTCTGATCAGGATGTATTATCTTACTTATGACAAGCTCAATTCTAGCTGCCAGTACCTTGGTCAGTATTTTATAATCACATCCAAGTAAACTTACTGGGCGATATGACTCACATTTAAGTGGGTCCTTATTCTTCTTAAGGAGCACAGAGATCAAGGCCTGTGACATTGTTTGGGGCAGAGCTTTTTTATCAAGAACTTCCTTAAATACTCTGCAAAGTAAGGGAATCAGTGCGGGAGCAAATGTCCTATAAAACTCACTTGGGTACCCATCAGGGCCCGGCGCTTTTCCTGTCTTCATACCCCGAATTGCTTTGTCTATCTCCATGACAGATAAGGGTTCCTCTAACCTATCTCTATCTGCTGCCTCTAGTGGTGGTATTTCAAGGTTTTCAAAAAAATTCTTCACTCAGTCCCTATCATTTATTTCTGAGGTATACAAGTCCTCGTAAAAAGATTTAAATTGATTGTTAATCCCCTTCTGATCTGTAATTTTATTACCCACATTGTCTCCTATCTCTACTATCATACCAGCAGCTGCTGATTGTTTCAGCTGGTAGCTCAGGAGTTTGCCGGCGCGCTCACCATGCTCATAGAGATCTTGTCTCGACCTAAGGTATAAATCCTCCTCGCGCTGACTTGTCAGAATGTCATATTCAGTCTGGAGCAAAATCCTTTTTCTATGCAGCTCCTCAGATGGAGTCATAGAATTTGCCCGGTCAACTTCTTTTATTGCTGTCATTAATTCTGTGGTACGTTTCATTCTTCTTTTCCTTTCACCAGCACTGTATGAAATAATTTGTCCGCGTACGTACGCTTTTAATGATTCCCATAAAATGCCACTGCTTATATCAGGAGTATCATTAAGATCCAAGAAAAAAACTATTTGCGAATTGATGAATTCTTTAAAATCATCATCAGCCAACAATCTACTATTAAGACGCCACATCCTCTGAGGTGGTGTATAGTCAGGGAATTTAAGTTTCAGTGTGACTGGGCTATGGTCAGATAGTACTATACCAGGGTATTCTACATGCATTACCATTGGGGTCAATTTCTTGTCTAACAAAAGATAGTCGATTCTAGTATAAGTTTGGTGTGGCGGGGAATAAAAGGAGTACTGTCTAACAGTTGGATTTGCATATCTCCATGGATCGAATATACCATATGCTTCACAAAAGGAGTTAACGCATTGAGCAGATTTACTTAGCACACCAGGTGTTGGGCTAGAGCGGTCCAGAGTTAAATCTAGGACACAATTCAAGTCTCCCCCAAAATCAAATTATGTGTGTCCAAGTTAGGTAGTAACGAAAACAAATCCTTAAAAAATTGAACATTATCCCAGTTGGGTGCGTATATATTTGCCAACACTACTGGCATATTGAATAATTTCCCAGCTACAATAACATATCGACCGTGTTTGTCTTTTATGGCGGTTGTTTCTATGAATTGTACATTCCTGTGTATAAGGATGGCCACTCCTCGACTCTTACTATCGAAATTTGAATGATAGATCTGGTTGAAACCCCCCCTACACAGTTTAAGGTGGTCCCTGTTTAACAAATGTGTCTCTTGCAAATATACTATCTCCGCTCCCTGGTCTCTTAAATATGAAAAGATTTTACTCCGTTTAGCCGGTTTGTTGATCGCCCTTACGTTCCAGCTAATCAAGTTCGTGCCCATTCCGCTCACAGCCATGTCCGGTGCCATGCCAGGAGTCCACAGCCCAACATGTCCACTACGCTCCCATGTCGTCCACCATCTGGATCACACCCTGAAGGTCTGGCAGCAAAAACAGAAAAAATAAAGGGACGGTGTCTGGGAAAAAATGGGGAAACAACACACACACATACACAAGTAACACACAACACATTGCATATATGAATACGAACCCAAACACAGTGCTCATTAACAAGCACCCTCGTGGCCAACCGGTCCACCATCTCCTACACACCAAGCCCACCGTGTGCGGCTCCGTGCAAAATATCCCATGGTTCTAAAAATATAATATCACCCTCTAAGCTACCCACCTCCTAAAAAGAGGGGGGAGGGGGGGAAGAAAAAAAAAAACAGTCGGGGGAACTTGTAGCAAAAAGATCCTTGAAAATAAAATCCAGTAATACAAAAATAACATGTAAGTAGTATAAAGCAATTTCTTAAACAAAATATTCAAATATAAAACAAGATGAGGTGGTACTTCACCAATATTGCAAAATCCAATCACCAATATCTTTCCTGAGACATGTAAGTCCTTACACCAGTGTAGCCCTTATACGTAGCCAAGCTCAGACCAGCCCATATATTTCACCCGGGAGTCAGCGTCTTCTTGATGAACTCCATGGCGTCTTTTGGGGTCTCGAAGGTTTTCGTTTGTCCCCCTTCTGGTGTAATCACCAGCGTTGCCGGATAACGGAGCCCATATCTGACCCCCCCGTAGGTACGCAGGAGGCTCCTTGCTTCTTTGAAGGCTGCTCTCTTGTTGTTTACTTCCTGGGTGTAGTCTGGGAAGATATGAATTCGTCCACTCCGACCTTCCGGCGTTCTCTCCATTTCCCTCGCCTTCCTCAGTATCTCCTCCTTCTCTATATAGTAGTGGCATCTCACCACGAACGCTCTCGGTGGAGCCCCGGCTCCGTCTCGTCTCGCGCCGAGTGTTCGGTGTGCTCGGTCAAGCGTCGGTGTCACCGATAGCCCCAGTTTTTCTTTCAGCAGTCCAGCTATGAACTCCGACGGCGTCTTGCCCGTCTCAGCCCCTTCTCTTACCCCCACGATGCGTATGTTGTTGCGTCGTGATCTCGCCTCGAGATCTTCACTACGTCTCCTCAGCGTCAGCATCTCCTTCTCCAATTCTTTCAATTTCGTCTCCATGCTGGTTATACTGTCAGACTGGTCGTTCAGCGTGTCATCCACTTCTTTTTTCCGCGCTTCCATCTTGTTAGCCAGACTGACGGACGTCTCGCTTATCAGTCTCACCTCCTCACGTAGCAACTCAAACTGAGCTTTAGTGTTATCTTCCACACTCTTAGCCCACTTTTCCATCTCGGCTTTTGACTCTTTTCTTCCTTTTTCTATTTCCTCCTTGCATCTCATGATCTCGGTTTTTGTCTCCTCTCTGTATTTTGTAATCTCAGCATTTGTTTTTTTGATCTCGGACATCATGTCTTGAGCCCACTGAGGCATGTTGTCGGCGCGTGCTGGGTTAGCAGTGGCCTTGCTAGCTGCGGCGGCAGTGTTGCTATCCGCATGCAACTTTTCTACGCCGGCACGGGTCTGTCGGTTGGACATTTTCGGTCATAAATTGCCCCGTGAGCACCCTCATTCACTCCACAGCACGAATCGTATTAACCGAGCTTCCTCAAAATGGTAACAAACTGGCGATATCACTATTTTGACTACTTTTACACGGAGCCTCCGCACGCACGTCTTCACACGGCAAAGCACATCCGGAAGTCTTAAATTAGTAAGAAAGAAGACTATAAGTATAGTGCGGGAGGTTTTGCAGTCGTTCATTATCAGTCGTGTTTCTCTCATCACCCCTAACCAATTGCGACAGATGGCCCCGCCCCCTTGTTCTACTGGAGGTTTCTTCCTGTGAAAAGGGAGTTTTTCCTTTCCACTGTCCCCAAGTGCTGGTTCAAAGGGGGTCATTTGATTGTTGGGGTTTCTCTGTGATATTGTAGGGTCTGCCTTACAGTATAAAGCCCCTTGAGGCGGCTGTGGTTGTGATTTGGCGCTGTATAAATAAAACTGACCTGAATCCTGTGTGTAAAAAGGACCTTGAACCACTGTTATGCAATTTGAGCCCAGTGAACCGAGGTATTGTCAACTTCAAATATGGCCATGCCATCAGGGGGAAAAACATCAGTTGACAGAAAAACCTGCCATTCAGTGTTTTCAGGCGGTCAGCTGGCCTCAGCTTTTGGAAACATGATGTTGCTGAACCTAAGCTGACCAACCTGCTTCCACAAGCTTGTACAGTCGGCACCAGGCCACATAACCTTCTCCATTGCAAACATTGAAGATTTTTTTCAATAAGTGTCACTGATGGTTTTCTTAAGGCTACACAGCTGTTTAGTCCCAGACTATTCACTGCATCAGTTAGTTACATAACACAGCTGAAACACATTAATGAATGCATTAATTATCCAATGAAAGGCCCTCATTTGTTTGTTTAGTTAAATCCAGGCGGTGGCTTTGAAAAACTGCAGCAATTTTTTCTCCAGTTTTCAAAAAAACTTGAAGATTTTTGTAAAAAAAAAGAAAAAGAAAAAGAAAAAAAAGACATTTTGTGGCACAAAAGATAAGATTGATCCCATATGATCGGGCAAAACAGGTTATCTACTAATGAGAAAGTTGGTTTTCTGTGTGCCAAAGTATCCTCGGGAAATCTGAGTTTATTGGTGAGTAAGTGTGCGCGAATATTAGACAGAAAGAGATGAAAAGTGCTCGTGTGAATGACACATGTTGTATAAAGGGCCAGAGTATAAAAGTGCTGTATAAGAACCAGCAGATTTCCCACATGTAACATCATTTCCTCAGGGATTAATAAAGTATTGTGATTCTGATATATATTTAAAAAAAACCTATAAAATGTATGAGTTTCAACACTCAGTGTGCGTTTGTGTGTCTGTGCACAGAACGGCCTCTGTGCTGTTTTTCTTTTCTTTAAATTCTTTATTCGATACACGTGGATCCACAGTTTCCCGTTGGACATCGTGCTGATAGACGGCGTGATTCGGACACAGATGCTACGTGTGCTGCCGTCTGACAGAGAGGAGGCGAGCTTGAAATGTTGCAGTTTCCACAGTGAGTTCTTGCATTTGCTTGTTTTTGTCCTTCTTTGTACTTATTTTACACAGAGTCATCTTTTTTGTAAACATACGGTGAGCAAGGTATTGTTGCACAAAACCAGAATGTCCACTGCTGGGTACAAATTAGTCAGCAGCAACTTTCCAACTGGCTTATCGAATGAGAAGTATGGGCAGAAATCTGTGCCATCAGAAACTGAATTTGAATAAGTTCAATTTGAATTTGAATTGCTCAGATTGAATCTGAATTGTAACTTGAATAAATGCTTTTGAAAACTGCATGTTTCCCTACTGTAGGGGTCTCTGCAAGCATACAGAGGGGGTACTCTGAGAGGGTCCAAGATGACAGCTTTGGAATTCTACTAGAAACAGTCGATCATATTTGTTGTCAAAGCTGAATTCAGGGCAAACTACGCTAAATTAGCGTTTTTAGCTAACAGCTACAATAAGCATAAAAGTTACCTTACGGCTATCTTTTGTTAACATGACGCTTGTTCTTATACATGTAATACATTTATTACCAACCTGGGAGTTTATCTGCTGGTCATTCGACATGACGAATGACTTCTGAAGTCTTAATTCAGCTCAAGACGCTGTAGATTCCCGTCAGTAACACTTTCGGTCCGCTAGTAAAACGTAGTTCTATTAATCTGCGCTTGAACCGGAACCGGATGTAAGTTCCAAAAAACTGAATTTTGGAACTGAAATTGAATTGTAGAACTGAAACTGAATGGTGAGAAGTGAAACTGAAATTATTCGAGAGCTGAATTTTTAAAGGATAAAATGCAGTTTCAAAGCAAATCAATTCATTTTCAAACCATAAATTCAATTTCAAATTAGACTAATTCAAATTCAGTTTTCAAAAGCATTTATTCAAGTTACAATTCAGATTCAATCTGAGCAATTCAAATTCAAATTGAACTTATTCAAATTCAGTTTCTGATGGCACAGATTTCTACCCATAGAGAAGCTTTGCAGGAGTCGTTGGCAAACCGGAGCTCTGGCCTTCGTGCTGAACTTCGGCACAGTCGCCTCCTGCTTGAGGACATTTCTGTTTTGGGTTTTACAAAGAAGACTCTGTCTGGCTGAAAATAACACTTGACTTGTTTATACTTCAGATACTGTTTTAGAACCTGAGTGAACAAAACAGACCTTGATTTAGAAAAAAGAAAGAAAGGAAATTCTTATCTTTTGTTGTGGCAACACTGACAGTTTTCTATGTGGATATGGGAGCCGGTTTTCCAGAGGAAGAAATACAATAAAGAAGGAGGCTTGAGGAATAGTGTTTCTGATGCAGTGGGAGTCGAGGTTCAGCCATGACTGTATGTCAACTAGTCTGAATGACAGGTGGAAACTCAATTTTTCCCTGACATTGTGATAAAAAGAGAAATGTCACTCCATCCACGGCAGGCGCTACTGCTTCACAATATCTCAGTGGAGAGCTCTGACTGTGAGCGAGAGGTGAGAAAATAAGGAGGAATTTCAAAAGCTCGGAAAAAAGCCTTACGACCTCAGAAGTGTGTTACGTTCATCCGATGTAGCACAAAGCTCCGTTCACTTGGCCTCTCGGGTCAGATTTAATCCTATTTGTTCACAACGTTGTGTCCCTTTGTCCTTGTTTGACATTTGCAGTTGGCGGTTATTTTTGGTGCTACTCAAATGAATTCATAGTACAGAGCAGGAGCTGCATGTGTACACTCATCTAACAGCACTCTAGGTAGGTTAGTGGGATAAAAAGCCATTCACTCAACCTATTCTGCTCCCACTGAAAAAGAAAATAAACTGGCGCTACGCACAGCACCTGAGAGCGAGCGGGACAAGCGTGAGGAGAGGAGGCATGTGCGTGCCTCCAGCTGGCGTCAGACAGCGTGACCACCACAAAGAGATCTGTTTGGAGTAGATTCCACAAACTTAGTCCTTCAGACCTGTGACATTTAATCTCACTAAGACCTCATTTACTCTGTTCACCGGGTAACAACATTCCTAAGATTAACAACGAGCCCGCGCCACAAGCCTTTAGTGGAGCAGAGCAGTTTGTACCCATCCAAGCACACACACTGCACCTCTGTGTGATAAATAAGAAGCCGTTGTTCTGCTCTATACAAATATCAGCCTCGGTTTCAGGTGGATAAAAACTGTGGCAGAAGTCGGCTTTCCCGTAGGAGGAAAAGGAAAAACAAAAAAACTTCCAGGTATTGTGTGAGGACAAGCCTCGTCAATAGTGCTGGTTTCATTATAAGGATATTTGCTATGCAAACCTGAGGGAACAATGTTAGCTTTCTTACTGCAGGTATGTTCTGGCTGCCAAAACCTGGGCAGCGTGTAATGTTTACACTCCTCGGTGCCAGACTTTGTTTAGCCCACAGTGTCACTGGTGTATGACAATGGGACCAATGTTCCCATCAGGCACTACGATCCTGTTGTGTGATGTCTTTAATAAGCGCTGGGCCAGCTCAGGTAATCAAATATAAATGTGAGTGTTTGCTTGAGCAGTGGCTTTCATGAGTGAGGTGGAGGGGTTCCTGATCATCTCTATCAGAATGGTATAGGTGTAATAACAAGCGCCTGATTGGCTCATCATGTACAGTGTATTATTGGTGGCCACTTCTTTAGGTACACGTTCTCCAGACCACCCTTTGTCTTCAGGATTGCCTTCAACAAGTTGCTGGAAATGTTCCTCAGAGATTTTGGTCGGTCCTGCTGAGGTCTGTCAGCTGTACATCCACAGTGGGAATTTCCACCACATCCTGCTCTACTGGATTGATGTCTGGTGACTGTGGAAGTCTTTTGAGTACAGTCACGTTCAAGAAAACAGTTTGAGATTATTTGAACTTGATGAACTGACATGGCATCTTATCCTGATAGAAGCACAACCAGATGATGGTATACTGAGGTCAGAAAGAGATGGACCTGGTCACCAACTATACACTGGTAGGATGTGGTGTTTAAATTATGCTCAGAGATCCAAAGTGTGCCAAAAAACGATCTCCCACACCATTACATGAACACAGCCCGCCTGAACTAATGATTGAAGGCAGGACGAATCCAAGATTTAATGTTGCTCACACCAAATTCCCACACTGCCATTCAAATGTCGCAGCAGATGTGAAGACTCATCAGACCAGGAAACATTTTACAAATCTTCTGTTGTCCAGTTTGAGTGAGCCTGTGTGGACTGAAGTTTCCTGTTCTCAGCTGACAAGAATGACCCGGTGTGGTCTTCTGCTGCTGTAGTCCATATGCTTCATATTGTGCATTCAGAGATGCTCTTCTGCATGTTGTAGCAAGTGCTTATGTGATTTACTGTTGCCTTGTTATCAGCTCCAAGCAGTCGGGCCAAACAACAAGGCATTTTTAAGCATATTCTCTGTAAACCCTAGAGATGATCGTGCAGGAAAATCCCAAATCAGCAGTTTCTTAAATATTCAGACTCGCCCGTCTGGCACCAACAATCACCTTTTCCCCCATTCTGTTGCTCACGTTGAACTTCAGCAGGTCATCAGGAGTTGCTAGCCCCGATTAGATATTTGCGTTATTGAGCAGCTAAACAGGTGTAATTACCGAAGGGGCCGGTGAGTGTAGAGTATGTTTGTATAAGGGATTACCTGCAGTATAGGAAAGCTATTTTGGTAATTTAAAGTACAAAATATTACTTCAATAAAAAGATAAAGTGATCTTTTCCTATCTGTCTGTCTAAAGGGCATGTTGGTAAAATATAGTGAATAGTGGGTAAGATACTGACTGGTTTTTTTGGGTGGCTCTCTCATTTTATAAAAAAAACCCTAAATTTAATCTAAATATCAGCTCTATTCATTTATGTTACAGAAAATAATGCGTTTATTTGCTTTTCTTATGTTTTTGTTTTTTTTCCCGATGGGCTAATTAACAGTTTATTAATAAAATAAAAGGCAGAGAATTTGAAAATAATTTGCTGCAGCTGTAAAACTGGTCTGGGCTAGTGTGTTCCTATTATTTTGTCCACAGACTCTTCGCTCTGCTTCATCTGATTTTATTCCACATTAATTATATATTTTTTAATTATTTCCCTGTGTTGTGTCTGCTTTTGTAATAAAACGTGTTGCTATGCGAGGACGGCGAGCGCAGTGAGCAGCGCAGTGTCACAAAGCGCTCCGTTCCGGGTTTTCCCGCAGACCCTGCGTGGCCCAGCTGAGGTGACTGGCAGGACTTGTTTACTGGTGGGGAGGCTCGCAGAGAGAGAGACGGAAAGAGGGGGAACCTGAGGGAGAGCGATCGCTAAACGGGAATCCAAGTTTTTACACTTGACCCGTCTTTTTAAGTCTTTTTTACGTATCGTTACCTCATCGTTTTTTTCTCCTGTCCTTTTCTTCTGGGCTGGCGGACTCGGACTGTTCACTTTAAGCGTGTTTTTGATTTTATTCTGATTTTGAACTCTCGTCGCCGACACCGAAACCTCGTTTGTTTTGGATTAGCTAGCTAACGTTAGCCGTTTAGCCCCCTCCAGCTAACGTTAATCTGAGGGAAGGAACGGGCGGCGTGGTGTGGCGACTTCCCTCACCTCACGGCGGCAGCGTGCACGGTGAATGCGGGCATTGTTGTTGTTATTTTCTGGCTTCTTTTACTCCTCGCGGGGAATGTGAGAGCAAAGTGGCGTTTTTTCAAACCTTTCCAGGTTAGTTTTCCCCTCTCCGCCGTTTTGTCGTTTTTACGGGCTTGCGGTGGTCAGCGGGGGTGAAGGAGTTCAGAGGGAGGTCGAAGCGAGGAAAGCTGCACGTTTTTCCTGCCGGAGTTTCCTGGGATGTGCTCCCTGCTCAAAGAAAAGGGAGACGAGCTTGTGTGAAGACACCAGGACGCAGGAGGTGATATAAAGACTTCTGAAAGAAAACGAGAGCTCAAAGGCTGCCTGTGTTTTTTGGGGGGTGCTATTCACAACTCCAGCGCGTGTCTGCGTGAGGAAAACAGCGTTTTGTTTTTGAAATACCTCCCGGGGTCCTCCCTCACTGGAGCGGCACATTACAGGGAAATGAGCCCGGGGCCAGCGGACCTTCTTAGGGGATCTCCAAACTAGCTCTGTCTGTGTGTGGGATTATTATTATTAATAATAATAATAATAATAGCATTTCCCCCCCTTGATTTAGCGGGGCACCAAAATCAAACAGATGAACGTGGACTGTCGACTTCACTTCTGGAAAATGAAATTTTTTACTCGCACATGTGTCGCCAGAACCCAGGATCACGTTATTTAGTGTCTCACGTACATAACACATTTGGCACAGAAGACAGTTATCAATTTATAACCCCCTTACAGGGGGAGGAAACCTCAAATCGGCTGGCTTTATTGGACCTTTTTAAGTTTTTAGCAATTTCTTAGTTCACTTTAAACATTTCTCCCTGAAGATTGGAATTTTTTTTTGAACGACTTCAAGAAGCGAGCATAACTTATCCTCCAGCCAAAATGAGGCGGCTGACGCTTAAACTGCGAGCACAGATGGTGTTGTTTATCATGTGCACCTGCATTATATGCCAGTGTGGACTAATAAAAGGAGAAAGTGAGTATTATTTCATTTTTTTAATGACTTCTTATAACTCATAACTTCACGTGAGTGTGAAGTGTGTGTTCGCGGGAAATGACCCTGTCCTAAGCGCAGATGTTTGCATTATAACATGAACAATAGTGTGTTTTTCTTGAACCTTGCAGTCACTGCTGGGGGGGCATTTTCTTCTTTTTATCAATCAGCGTGATGATGTGAGTCACGGGACTGTTGCTTTCATTTTGGCGCATGCTCAGATTCTCCTCCAGGTCTAATTAAGGGGCTCGTAATTTCCGTTTTGTGCGTGTGGCTGATAACTTGGCGCACAAATATTAATTATCGGCTAATAAACCCCGCCCCTCTCGCGCCGGCTCTTAAAGGTACATATTTTAGCGGCCCGCGCTAAATGCGCCACCCGAGGGTCAGATTAGTGGCTGTAACTGGACGAGGGTGGTCCGCGGCAGCGAGCCTAAACTGGGGGCGGCAGGATTGGCCCTGCGAGGCTTGCTAGGCCTCTCACGCGCACACGCAGCCTGGATGTAAACAAATTAGCCGCTGAGAAGTGTCCGCATAGGTGGCGGGACAGCCTCCATCTGCCTTCCGCTCCAGATCTTCCTCCCCAGAGTCTGCGCCTCGGTTTTATTTCTTTTTATCAATGAATTAGCGCGGATGGTGATTACAGCTATACAGATGTGCATTGCCACAGATTAATCACGATCCAGCTGTGCGCTGTTTTGTTTTCAGCTGGTGCTTTAACACAGGGACACCGTGCACCATACTTGAGCCCACATTTTATGGGCCGAATGAAGTTAATGAGCACTGTTGCCCACTCTGGTATTTCTTATTTGTGTTATTTCTTATTTTTAAGGGTGATCTCAGTGAAATGAGAATTGCAGGGCCAGCTGTGAGGCCGCATTAGATGATACATTTCTCTGTATAATAGGTCACTTGTGTCTTATATCGCAAATTAAATGAATGAATGAGACAAACAAAGTCTGGAGCGCCCGTGAAATCAATTATTGAACATTTTGGGTGTTTGTCAGCGGTTTAACCTTTGGCCCACATTAATCCTTGTGAGATTTGTGTTCAGTGATTTTTGGACGACGTGTTGCCCAAGCCTCAGTGTTTTGTTTTTTTGGGTGTGTGAACTTGGTCCAAGTGAGCAGGTCGACCACGTAAATGTGTGGGCACCCATTCATAAAGTGGAACCTGTTGTTTTTCTTTTTGTCAGCAATGGTGGGACTCTCCAAGCTTCAGGTTGTGTTGCTTAAAATGGCTCCCGCCGGCCAGGTTCAAAGGAAACGATGTGGCTACTTTACACAGGTCATGTATGCAGACAGAACAGAGGCCCCTGAAAGGGGGTCTTATGAGACGGGCTGCTGGTACCCCTCCTTCCTGGTCTTTTTTATTTTTTTCCCTCTCTCGCGTCTCTCTCTCAGGGAATGGGGTACATGTCATTGGCTGTGAGGACTCTGGGAAGTGACCATATTTGGCACTTTTGAGATGTTTACGCCAAAAAAAAGGGGGTGGGGTCGGGGCAACAACCAAAATACTTTGAATATTTCATTCTGGATCCACATGCTGCCTGATACCTCCATCTCAGACACAAGAACGAGAAGAAGCCGTCCTGATAAATAACCCACGCCGTAGCCGACTGCACCTCAGAAAACATGTAACAAATCAGCTTTCACAGGCTGTTGTTTGATTGTGATTGGCCCATTTGTCACAGTTAATCAGGAAAGGTTGTTCAGATGTTGCCGCTGAGCTGTCTCCTGGTCTGACTTGTGAAAAACAAGTTGTGCAACTGCCCACTTCTGGCCCCCGTCAGGCACGGCTGTGCTGCTTGTGAGCATGCATGAATATACATACGTGCACAGCTGTGTTTCTTTAACCAGCGTGGTCGCACAGATTGGCTCTTCCCCTCTTGCGGTCTCAATCAAATCTCCAGAGCGGTGTCATTTATTCAGGAGGAGCAGTTGAAGAGTTGCTCTGACAGCTCAGCTAATGGAGAACCGCGTGCTGTTGTAAAAATCGAGGCTCGGCCTCCATTTGTCTGCGAGTTTGTCTGTAGCCCCTTTTGGACACTCAGGCACTCTTCAGTGAAGTGCACGTTGGCATTTTCCGACAATGCTGTGCACGTTGTGGAATGTCTTTGAAGTGGCCCACCATGTAGGTGTGTGTGTGTTTCACTTCGAGTATGTGCCCCAGCCACCCTTTGCTGTCTGCAGGATCTCATTTTTCAGCTACTGGCCAGCCTACTTCCTGGCAATGTATGTTTTCTATTTATATTTATTTGTGTGTGCGTTGATGAGAACACTGTATTAGGCTTCATCCGCATGTTTATGGGTGTTTCTTTTCATTTTTAAATGGGCAGTTTGTTTTGACAAAAGCCTGCGTTGGCGTGTTTTCACGCTCGGAGGTCGTTTCCTCTGGTCCGCATCAGTTAATAAGTGAAACTTGTGGCTTTTTTCCTGACGCAGAAAAATCCAAGTGAACCCAAATGCATCACTACGTCACCACACGAGAACGTTCAGTTTGCGTGTCTGAGGCGGGAGCAACATGGATAATTTACATTCATTTCACGGCTGGTTGCAAACCTGTACAGACCTTTGCGATTTAAAAGTACCTTCATCCTTATGAAATGTTATTCCTCCTCAAACCTGCAGCGTAAACCTGCTTGTCGGTTCGGATTGAGGTCGGTTCACGTTGGTAAACAGACGCTGCTGAGACCACGTCCTCCACAGGGTCTCAGTATGGTTGTTTGGTCGGCACCCGGGTGCGATTACTGCTTTCACATCTTTATGAGTGAAAAGAAAGAAGAGTTTGATTTTAAGGGACTAAACACCGCAGGTGTGTGGACGTCCTCGGACTTCTGGATAAGACAGAAGAGGAAGTCTTCACGTCTGAGGTGGTCAGACAGAAGTGTAAACACAGAAAGCTGTATGTACAGGCTAATTTAGCATTAGCATTCACCTGCACTTTACCATAGTTTGCTGGAACAGCCTGTGCTGCCTGTTTCATTGGCAACACACTGAATCTTTAAGGCTTTCATATCGCGGCCCGACGTTGATTGCAAGTTGCTGCCGTTCATTTCGCACGGTTCCTCGTTCACAGAGGCAGTGGACAATCGGGGTCATGAACTGAGCCTCCACCGGCTGTGTACTGGGTCCTGAGTGTTGGCCAGGAAGGCGATATGTACTGCTACAGGAAATTAACTGTTGGGGTGCCTTTGCTAAGTGCTTCCTCCTTTGCTCTTATCTTTCCAAGTATCCCTTTCAACTTCTAACTTGCCACTGTGTGCATGTTCCCGGCAGTTTTTATCAACAGCGGAACAAGTGGGGGATGGAAAACACGAGACGACTCTTCTGACTCCCACAAATTCACAGCTTGATGAGCCACTGAGTAAATGCATTTCTGCAGCACTGTGCTAACATGTTAGATTTACTTTTAAAATGCAATAAACATAAAGCCTGATTGGCACTGCATACCTGCAGGTGTCTGAGGCTACTAACCATAGCCTCAGACACCTGCAGGTAGTAGGTGGTCAGAGGTGGAGGGTCCACTCTGAGTTGGGAACGAGTTACTACCTCGATTAGAGAAGTTTAGGAGAATTTTAGGGTGTTGCTCACGAGTGAGGGGAGAGCTGAGCGTAAAAGCAAGGCTGTCGCTTTACCTGTCGAGCTACGTTCCCACTGTCACCTGTGGTCACGAGGGTGGGTGGGTAGTAACTGAAAGGAGGAGCTTGCTGATATGAACAGTGGGAAGGAGTTTCCTCTGACAGGTGTCTCTCCCAGAGAGAGGCCTGTAAAATCTGTGTGAATATTTCATGCGTAAAAAGACTCTCCCGTCTGTAATGCAGGTGTTGCACATCTGAATAAACAGATCTGACCAATCAGATCACTGGATTTGGCAACAAGTGCACTCGTACCTCAAAATGTGCACCTGTGCTTATTATACAATGATGTGGAAATGGTCTCCAACCACCATGATACTGATTTGAAACTTTAATACAGGTGAAAGCGCAATAAATGCAATCCATTATTATTAAATGTAATTACTTGGAATTCTTCTTTTTTTTTTAAAATCACGGTGAATGAAAATTTTACTGGTTTTGATGCTTACTACTGGTATTGTGACTTTCCAGTACTGTGCCAATACCAGCACTACTGGTATCCGATACCGATAGCCAGTCGTAACATGCTAGGAGGCAAATGTTGCCGCGCTGCTGTCACCTTGCAAAATAAGCAAACAGTCAAAACGCGTTGATCCCGACATAAACCTTTCATTACGAAGAGGAAACCACGCTGTAACATCTAACGGCCGTCGCCGTGATCAGGTGACGTGTTTCCAGTAGGGCTGAACGATATATCGCATTTGCGATAATATCGCGACATGATCAAGTGCAATTTTCTAACCGCAAAGGCTGCGATTATACTGCGATTATATTATACAATTCATGGGCTGCATCCTCCTGAGGCCGCATTTGTAGACCGATTACGTCACAGCGACGCGCCGAAGGCTGTCCAAATTACTACCATATCCCAGAATTCATAGCGCGGCCCAGCCAAACTCCAGTTTCCAGCAATGGCGGCCGCTGCTAAGTTTTAAAATTACTCATACTAATCTTTCTGGGTCACAAAATAAACTTTTAACATATTTTCAGGCGAGAAAGTAGTTGTGTAAACATCAAATATCTGCTCGGTTTATCAAGATATCCCATATTTGCAAAAGTGCTTCGACGTTTTCAGAGGCGTCTGCTACCCACCAGCTCGACAGCTAGCCGGGAGCTCGAGGGTTACTGATGCGGCCGAGAACGGCACAACTCCCGGCACATCATTTTCAGATCACCGCGGAGTTTCGCTGCTCGGGTTAAACGTAATATATAAGTCACTTAGACAACCTAAAAATGTTATTGTTGGGCTTTTTTCAGTGTTTTGTTTGTTCGTGAGTAAATCGGTTTGGCTGAGATTAAAGTTATTAGATTAGATAAAATAAAACTTTATTAATCCCCCGGGTGGGTTCCTCCTTGGTTTTCACACAGCTGACTAAACGTCAAACAGAAAACTTATTAAACAGAAGTATGAGACAGTCGAGAATTTACACCAGTGTCTGGTTATATTTTAGATAGCAAGAAGCAGACGGCCGAGTTTGTTAAACTCCACCGAGACAGCGGTGACGCTAATCAGAAATAGCCTTCTGATTAGCTAATCAGAAATAGCCTTCTGATTAGCTAATCAGAAGGCTATTTCTGATTAGCTAATCAGAAATAGCCTTCTGATTCAGAAGGCTAGACCGTCCAATTTCACGCCTTTAAACTTTAAAGGCGTGTTTGTGTGTGTGTTTATACAATTGCTATTATGTTTGCACTTTATGTGTAATGTTACTGACTGCAGAGATCAGTAAGATGTGTGTATTTTTTATTTATTAGTTTTATTTATTTAATATTATTTTTTCATTGAATGACTGTCTAGTAGTTCACAGATGTCGAAAAACTGAGTGTGGTAAAGCCACTGATTTTGTTTATTTATATTTCTGCAATCTGCACATTGCACTGACTTTCATTTTAATGTTTACACCAGGGTTCCTTGTCAGCACTTTATGCTCAGATGTTTGTAAGCTAAAAATAAACTATTGTGTATGTTCAAATATACTGTTGTGATTGAAGAAGTTAAATAAAAATGTCAGTCATCAATTCATGCATCACCTCATGTCATCATAACAGAGGTCTGTCTTCCAGGAAAGAACAGTTTAAAATTAATGTAATATAGTATTGGCCATACTATATGATGTATTGCTTGTCTTTGTTTAATAATACAGAAGACAAAGACCTTAAAAAATAATCGCAATCGCAATATTGGGGCAAAAAATCGCAATTAGATTATTTTCCATAATCGTTCAGCCCTAGTTTCCAGCCCATCGCAGGCTGCCAGCGCCGTGATAGGTTGTTGTTTTTAAACACAAAGCCTAGCCGATGCCCTCCTCCCTGACTCCCATTCCTAGATAGAGGAGTGTGACCGTTTATGTAAACCCCTGCTCACTGCACAGAAATGTGGTCTAGCTGAGAGGGGAGGGATGGGGTCACACCCACACACACATGAACACGCAGCGCGCCGTTACGCCATGCTGCAACAATCTGATTTGATAGTCCTTGTTGCTGTTTGGATCTGCCCTATTTTAACCGTTGGGGACTTCACACTGTAAACTCCAAGCTGAGCCAGTCCCGTAACGCAGGGATCAACAAAGGGATGTTTTGCAGATGAGACAATAAACCGAATAAGGCCGTGCAACTGATTTCTCATTCTTTGGCTTTCAAAAAAAGCGTAGCAGCTTAATTGATCCCAGTTACAGATTTGTACATCTGCAATACTGTTTGGGCCAGTTTATAAAGCAATGGTAACGTCTGCATCAGAGACGACGTGAAGCCCAGCAGGAGACGAAACGTTTATCAAACGTCTTTGCAGTTTGTGACACGCGAGTCTGGATTTACTGTCACGTCCCCGCTTTAGGCCATTGGAGCGATATGGACAGAACATGGAGGCCTGTCATGTGACTGAAAAGTGTCTGTTTGGCGCCCAGTGAGGCTGCTGGCAGTTAATGTAACTGCAAGCACACAGTCGTGCTGTCAGATCAGTTACTGAGCTCAGGGACCAAATGATAAACGAAGGTGACGAGTGCTGCAGAGAGAAATCAGTGGTGGACATATCTGACTGTAAATGCCAACAACATTAGCAGCTAATGCTTTTACAGATTTCAGGCAACGAATCACATCTGTGGTCTGAGGCGATCGTGGCTCAAGAGTTGGGAGTTCGTCTTGTAATCGGACGGTTGCCGGTTCGAGCCCCGGCTTGGACAGTCTCGGTCGTTGTGTCCTTGGGCGAGACACTTCACCCGTTGCCTACTGGTGGTGGTCAGAGGGCCCGGTGGCGCCAGTGTCCGGCAGCCTCGCCTCTGTCAGTGCGCCCCAGGGTGGCTGTGGCTACAATGTAGCTGCCATCACCAGTGTGTGAATGGGTGGATGACTGGATATGTAAAGCGCTTTGGGGTCCTTAAGGACGAGTAAAGCGCTATATAAATACAGGCCATTTACCATTTGAATGACAGCTGCATAGACTGTACATAAAAGATGAACAAAGCTTCTGAGTTTGAAAAGAGAAGGCGGGAAAAGACTCTTCTGTTCAGCTGTTACAGTTAATATCTGACCTCATTAAATGTTGTCCTGCAGTGTGTGTATGGGCCACGTTTCTAGTTGAAGCCACAGACGAACTGTTGCCATATGAGTTTGACATTTCTGGGTGATGTGGATACGGCAGCCTTTTAAATATCACGTGAAACAATGGAAGATGTTAAAAAGTGATGCAGCTTTTCACGTTTCCTCCACGACAGCTTCTGCTCCCTCTACTCCTCCTTTAAACTCGAGCCTCCTTCCTTCCCTTCGTTTCACGTTCAGGGGTAAGCGGGTTCGCCGCCCTGGGCTCGTTCGTTTTCCTTCACACTGCAGATGCACACAGCCTGCAGACCTTTCTTCCACGCATGCACACACCTGCTCTGCGCTGTGGGAAAGCCTCCTCTTTCAGGCCTCTTAAAGGTGTGAACAGCATCCATTTGATGCCTCTCTCTTTATTTGCTTTCTCTTATTAACCCCGCCTGCTCCAGCTGGGTCTAAGCGATGCTTAACGTGTTCACCTGCAGGTTGTGCGCCGCATCACGTGGCCCTCTAAGATGATGTTGTTTGCTGCGTTGTGGCTACGTGTGTCTGCACATGTTTGTGTCCTTTTTACGAGAGCTCACGGGTACACGTTTAGTGTTCGGCGACTCGTGTGCCGGGTTGGGGTCTCTGTTTTTGTCCTGATCGAGTAGCATGAGATGCGTTGCTATGGTGACAGCACTAGCTGTGCTGGCAGTAAGTGACAGACCCTGCAGACCCAGCCTCTTCCTGTCTAAAGACACGTCCCACTGCACTGAGCCCGGTTATACATTTTAATGTGTGATTGTGGAGACTGAGGATTTAAGGTGCCAGCTGTGGCTTTCCCCCCTCTTCTAACCTAAGGCAGATGTCTGCCATAAGCAACCTAATCGTTCGTGATTGTTTTATATTTAAAAGCACTTGAAGTGTGAGCATCTTGTCTCCTTCCACAATCAGCCCTGTACTGATCGGGCCCTAACTCGCCCACGGTCTGTCAATAACAGCACCTTAAAGCTAAATTCTGTCTCAGGCTTGCTGCAGTAAAAGAAGTGATGCAATTGATTAATAATCCTGTGATAAATGCAGACTGTGATTCACTCTTCAGTTTTGCATGATCACAAACACCCACAGGAGTCCTGCTTTAAAGACTGCGGTTCCTCAGCTGCAGCGGATCTTCTGTGATAACGTCCTGCAGCGGCCACGGACGCACACTGTTGTCACGGACCGGCCGTTAAGGTGTTGTGGATAAATGCAACAAGACAAAATGATACGGCCGAGACAAAAACGTTGGCATTTTGTAAATATAATAATAAATGAGAATTCACTGTGTAAGTTTATTAGCAGCGTCCTTAATGCTCTCTGGTCGCTATGGTAACGGGTAAATATTTCTTTCAAAATAAGACGCACAACTACAACACGGGAAAGACCCAGAGAAACAGAGTTAACGATAAAAACCCTGAAAACCGTAAATTTAACACCGAAGGCTCAATT
Organism: Maylandia zebra; assembly: GCF_041146795.1. Taxonomy (NCBI): domain Eukaryota; kingdom Metazoa; phylum Chordata; class Actinopteri; order Cichliformes; family Cichlidae; genus Maylandia; species Maylandia zebra. The sequence goes on along the minus strand of NC_135188.1, from coordinate 1,534,436 downwards.
CTCGCGGCCCGGCACCAAACGACTCACGCACTGGCCCGCGGCCCGGGGGTTGGGCACCGCTGCTGTAGTGCGCAGCCACTTCTCTGCAGCAGCGTTACAACAGCTGGAAACAGAGGTGGAGACTACCACCTGCACCACCTCCAGCAGAGGAGGTCACAGCCATTTTCCAGATGGACCTTTTCGACCAAAGGTTCTCTTTGTCATGTTGGCTGAAGCTGAACTGATCAGTGAGCGAGTTTGTGCTTTTATGGTGGAAATCAAAAGAAGATGCTGGGTTTATAACACAATGCAGGGCAACAGCTGTTTGATCTTGATTGTCTGGATGAATTGATTACATCCCCTCCTCTGTTCACTCCACCTCTGCACCACTTCATGAAGCCAAAGTCAGAATCTGGCCTCGCTTCACAAAACTATCGGCTGAACCGTGAACTGTTTCTGCGTTTTAGGAGTGTCAATGATTTCATTGAGTAACGGGTGACCTTCAGGCAGTCACACGTGCAGTAACGGAGCTACTAACACCAGAATACGTTTGCTCGGGGACGTTTTTGTTAAATCTGGAGAACGTTTACAGCTAATCAGTTGAGCCGCCTCAGATTTGTTCTGGATCAAACGACCAACCGTGGGGAGTGTATAGATACATGACTCACAGCTGCTGAGCTACAGACGTGAGTGAGTCATGACTCTCGACCTGTAGAAACCGATATTGTCAGAGGATTTAAGGGAAACTGACGAGAGTTATTAGAAAACAGCTGTAGGTTCAGCCCTGCTGATGCTGGGCTGTAGAAAAGAAAATGAGATCCTTAATTGAAAGTGCAGACAGGCTGCAGTTTAGCTGAACTGAACGTGCAAAAACAAGCACGACCGAACACCTGAAGCGGTCCTTTTATTGCACACTTAATGTGGTGATCCTGGCTCACTTTTATTTAAACCGTAGTGTGAAAATGCCTTGTTGATGTCAGAGATCAGAGATGACCTGATACTTTGGAAGAGCATCTCTGAACTCACAGCACCGTTCAGC